>NC_092411.1:114248297-115448297 GCF_040894005.1 Engystomops pustulosus
TCGGTAGTTCCCCCTTATACCTGCCACTTCAAGTGGTAGGTTTCCTTTAAAATGTCACCAGGCATCAGCTGGTGCACAAGTTTTAATCCTTGTTTAGAATCTCCATTTTTGTGATTATATCATGAAACCCTATCTTCTTTCACATGGTAAATGGTGTAACCATCCTGACTACAACGAGTAGATTCACACAGATTCTGCAGCTTCTAGTCATCTCAACTCAAATTAATAAATTCTCTTGAACATGTACAAAGTATCTGCCATAACAACCTCCTGTGACAGAGCGTTTCATAGTTTCACTACTCTGACAGTAAAGAATCCCTATACCGATGGTATCACTGCCTGTCCTCTAGGCGTAGAGCATGCCTCCTTGTCCTGGACACAGGCCTAGGCATGAAAAGATCTTTGAAGAGATCCTTGTACCATCCTTGATCCCCATTCCCCCCTCAGTCATCTTTTTTCTAAAATCCCAAATTTTGTAATCTGTCATTGTATTCTAGTCTCCCCATTCCCCTAATAATCTTGGTGGCTCTCCACTGCACTCTGTCCTTTTTATACACTGGTCCCCAAAACTGTACACAATATTCATTGTGCGGTTTTACCGTTGATTTGTATAAGGGTGAAACTATAATCTATCCCTCTTTTTATACATTTCATCATTTTATTTGCTTTATTAGCAGCTGCATGGCTCTGGTCACTAAAATTGAGTTTACTATCCAGAAATACCCCCAAGTCTTTTTGTCCTGAGGTTTTACCAATTTACCATTTTTTTCCACAAGCCAAATACATAAACTTACATTTATCTACATTAAACCTCATCTTCATCAGCCATTTCTTTGGTTAATCATCCAGTTTCAACAAATCCCTCTATAATGCAATAATAATAATAATAATAATGCTATACTACAAAGTCGTTATGAATTACTTTTTAGAGAATAGTATAATCTGGGAATATTGAAACTCTACTGTTTAAAAGAAAGGGTCCCAATACTGACCCCTGTACCGTGAGATACTCCAGGATAGCATCTCTAACAAACCCCTCAAATATATTTCCCCCATCTGAAGTTCAACTCACAGGTCTGTAGTTACCAGGATCGCTTTTTGATCCTTTTTTGTATATTGGCACCACATTTGCTATGTGCCAGTCCTGTGGAACAAACCAGTCCATAAAAGAATATTTAACCCCTTCCCGACATTTGACGTAATAGTACTGCATGGCGGGAGGTGCGTTCCCGCAAAATGCAGTACTATTACGTCAAGCTTCTGGCTTACCGGGGGGGGGGGTCCGTGGTCTGATCGCAGGACCCGGCTGTAACACACTGAGCATGCACAGCATGCTCAGTGTGTTACATTACACAGTGTAATACATCTGTATTACACTGTGTAAGGTTAAGAATAGCTTGAACAAGTGATCAGTGGATCACTTGTTCAAGCTAACCTGTAAAAGTGAAAAAACACAGTTAAAAAAATTTAATAAAAGCATTTTTTAATAAAAAGAATTAATTAAATAAAGTTAAAGTCCCCTAAACACAAACATTCCCTATATTCATGCAATAAAGTGAAAAAACCCACAAAATCGCCAAAACCCCCACATATTTGGTATTGTCGCGTCTGTAACAATCTGTACAATAACTCAGAAACATTATTGGGCCCGCTCGGTGAACTCCGTAAAAATAAAACCCGAAAAACTCGCCAAAAATGTAAATTTTTCATAAAATCTCTTCACAAAAATGTTCTAAAAAGTGATCAAAAACAGTTATGTGCGCCAAAATGGTGTCAATTAAAAGGACAACTCAACACGTAAAAAATAAGCCCTAAACCAGCTCTGTCAACAAAAAAATATTAAAGTTATGTCCCAAAGCCAAAAAAATGCACCTTCAAAACTGTAAAACAATTAAAGGGTTAACAAACTTCATAAAAGTTGTTTTATGTACGTTGAGTGTGTAGTTTCTATATTGGGGTAATTTATGGGGTTTTACTTTTATTCAGGCCTCTCAAAGTGATTTGAAACCTGAGCAGGTCCCTCAATAGCAGGATTTTGAAAATGTGAAAAATCGCACCTAACATTCAAAGGCCCATAACATCCTACAAAAATAAGAGTATGCATAAAAAACCATGTCCACATAAAGTAGACATTCGGTTAATTTTAGTTATTACCTTTTTTTGCTATTATGACTATGTGTGGAAAAAGTAGAACATTTTGAAGTTTGAAAATCGAGAATTTTTCCAAATTTTCACCAAATATCTGATTTTCTCATAAATAAATGCAAAACATAACACCAAAATTTTTCAACTAACATGAAGTATAAAGTGTCATGAGAAAACAATTTTAAAATCACTTGGCTATGTTAAAGCGTTTCAAAGTTATAACCATTTATAGTCACGCAGGGCAGATTTGAAAAAATGGGCCGTGTCAGGAACGTGAAAAGTGGCTTCAGCGTTAAGGGGTTAAATAATAAAAACAATGGTCTGTTTATCACAGCACATAATTCATGAAGTAACCAGGAGTGTATAGCATCAGGGCCCGGTGATTTGTCTTTTTTAGAGGCTTTGAGGCAGCGCCGCACTTTTTCCTGGGTTAAGCAGCTGACATTTAATAGAGGATTTGGATTTTTCCTAATCATACCATCCACCATGGGATTTCCCAAGATTTTTTAGTTTCTTGTTATTTGTATACTTGAAGAATGTCAGGCTCAGGGGTAGTGGACCCACTGGACCACCACGGATGATAACGTAAGCCGACACCTGGGTCCGGAGTCTAAGTGGTACCTGGTTTTCACCAGAGCCCGCCGCAAAGTGGGTTGGACATGCTGCTAAGTGGTACGACCAGCATGTTCCACAGGTGCAACTTTGACGCGGTGGCGGCCAAGGCGTAGTACAGAGATGTTGAGCAGAATCGTAGGGACAGGCAGGAGGTCAGGAAGGGCAGCACGGGATCAGAATCGGGGACGTAGCAATCGGTCAAGGTAGGCAGAACGGGATCGAAGTCAGCAACAGAACCGGGGTCTCAACAGGAATTCAGAATGATAGCACAAGGCATCCAACAAGCTTTTTCTAAGGGTGTGAGGCACAAAGATCCGGCAGAGGGCACAGGAAGAGGCTGGAACTTAAACAGAAGGAGCAGCCGGCCAGCGCCAATTATTGGTGCACTGGCCCTTTCAAATCTCTGGAAGCTGGGGACATGTGCAGCGGAACCACCAGAGCCAGCCCTAGATCATGGCAAGGTCAGTGAACCAGCGGGAGTCTGGGGCAGTGGAGAGGGGCACTGGTGCACCTGTGACCCAGGACATGGGTCGCAGGAGCACCCTTGACAAAGAATACTTTGTGATTACTTTTACTTTCCTTTGCAGTATTTCTTTCAGTATCTATATTTGCTGCCTTTATCTGTTTACAGAATTCATTTTTCCCTCACCGCAAACTTTGTGTTTTAAAGGGAACCTGTCACCAGGAACCTCATTTTCACTAAAGACAGGTTACAGAAGCCCTTTACAAATGCATTGCAAATATGTGTTTCTGCCTTCTCTAAGCATTTACATTACAATATACACTCACCGGCCACTTTATTAGGTACACCATGATAGTAACGGGTTGGACCCCCTTTTGCCTTCAGAACTGCCTCAATTCTTCGTGGCATAGATTCAACAAGGTGCTGGAAGCATTCCTCAGAGATTTTGGTCCATATTGACATGATGGCATCACACAGTTGCCGCAGATTTGTCGGCTGCACATCCATGATGTGAATCTCCCGTTCCACCACATCCCAAAGATGCTCTATTGGATTGAGATCTGGTGACTGTGGAGGCCATTTGAGTACAGTGAACTCATTGTCATGTTCAAGAAACCAGTCTGAGATGATTCCAGCTTTATGACACGGAGCATTATCCTGCTGAAAGTAGCAATCAGATGTTGGGTACATTGTGGTCATAAAGGGATGGACATGGTCAGAAACAATACTCAGGTAGGCTGTGGAATTGCAACGATGCTCAATTTGTACCAAGGGGCCCAAAGAGTGCCAAGAAAATATTCCCCACACCATGACACCACCACCACCAGCCTGAACCATTGATACAAGGCAGGATGGATCCATGCTTTCATGTTGTTGACGCCAAATTCTGACCCTACCATCCGAATGTCGCAGCAGAAATCGAGACTCATCAGACCAGGCAATGTTTTTCCAATCTTCTACTGTCCAATTTCGATGAGCTTGTGCAAATTGTAGCCTCAGTTTCCTGTTCTTAGCTGAAAGGAGTGGCACCCGGTGTGGTCTTCTGCTGCTGTAGCCCATCTGCCTCAAAGTTCAACGTACTGTGCATTCAGAGATGCTCTTCTGCCTACCTTGGTTGTAACGGATGGCGATTTGAGTCAATGTTGCCTTTCTATCAGCTCGAACCAGTCTGCCCATTCTCTTCTGACCTCTGGCATCAACAAGGCATTTCCGCCCACAGAACTGCCGCTCACTGGATGTTTTTTCTTTTTCGGACCATTCTCTGTAAACCCTAGAGATGGTTGTGTGTGAAAATCCCAGTAGATCAGCAGTTTCTGAAATACTCAGACCAGCCCTTCTAGCACCAACAACCATGCCACGTTCAAAGGCACTCAAATCACCTTTCTTCCCCATACTGATGCTCGGTTTGAACTGCAGGAGATTGTCTTGACCATGTCTACATGCCTAAATGCACTGAGTTGCCGCCATGTGATTGGCTGATTAGAAATTAAGTGTTAACGAGCAGTTGGACAGGTGTACCTAATAAAGTGGCCGGTGAGTGTAATTGTGTGTTATAACTTACCTTGCAACCTGACAGAATCCTTTGTGTAGTCCCAGGGGTAGGGCTTTGGTTTGGATGCATTTCAAAAAACAATATGTGGCTTGTGACAGTTATCAGTTATTTAGAGAAACCTGCTGCCTTTGATGGACTTGTAGGTTTCTACCCCCAAGTCTATATCAGGGTAATTCTACCATGATAAGTACTTCACCATGTTTTGAGACCGCATCTATTTGACTTGCCAGCAGTCCCCCTGCGGCCTCCATTATATTTGGAGACTTATGACAAACCCCTACTAATATTTAATATCTTGTGGCAAGATATATAATATAGACAAATCACTCCCCCTTTTTCATATATACAATTATTTCTAAAAAGACTGTAAACAACTATATTAACAGATAGCAGAGAAAATAACCATGCAGACAAAGAGGCTTTATCTTCTTATTCTTTAGTGAAAAATTACGATAAAATTCAAAAATATTTACTTTGTTAATTTTTCATATTCATATTGCGTATTCAGTAAATGGTATTTCAAATATTCCAAAAATAGTATTGCAGCAGTCCACTATTATTTAAAGGGGTATTCCAGGAATAAGCATAATTCATATACAAATGAAAAATATAAGCTAATATGTAATTAGTTGTTATTTCAAATTTTGCTGCAGACATACAATGTAATTGTCAAGGGTGCCCCTGCGATCCATGTCACGGATCACGGGTACACCCGTGCTCCACTGGCTGCCTGTCCCCCGACCCGCACTTACCTCTCCTGGCTCCTGTCTGTGCTCTGGATCCCAGCGTGCAGGCCGCACGCTTCCTGCCTCTAGGCCACACGGAGCTGCTGGGGCACGCACGCGCTCTCTTCTCTGAACTTAAAGGGCCAGCATACTGCCAATTGGCGCTAGTCACTCCCGGGCCAGATCTTCAAGTCTTCCCAACTGAAGTGAAAGCCTTCTGTGTGTTTCCCGAGGTCCCGGTGTTCCTGTGCATTTCCAGACGCCTCCTGTGGTCCGTATCCTGTGGTCCATATTCTGTGGTCCGTGTCCGGTGGTCCGTAGCCTGTGGTCCGTGTCCGGTGGTCTGTATCCTGTGGTCCATGTCCGGTGGTCCGTATCCTGTGGTCCGTGTCCGGTGGTCCGTGTCCTGTGGTCCGGGATTCCAGCCTAGTGGTGACCTCCTGCCTTCCTGTGCTTCTGCCGTGCCGTCCAAGGTTCCAGCCCAGTGGTGTCTTCACTCCGTACCAGCATTAGCAGTAGTCCTCTGCCTTCCTGCTGTCATCTCAGGTTGTGACTGTTTCCTTTGATTTGTTGCCTTGGCTGCCACTGCGGGTCTCATACCAACCCCCGCAGTGGTCCAGAGGGTCCACAGACTCTTCCCAAAGAGACTCTCAGACGGTTCGCCCCTCACGAACCGTGACAGTAATGATGAATTAAAATGCTACCGGTCCTTTAATCAGTCAGTTTATTTCCTCCACGCGGAGCAGACACAGGACGGAAGATGGCCGCTGGTCACATATCCACATCACCTGTCCTGCACCTGCCTGGGAAGGTCATGTGATCATCACTATGTTTGGCTGTAGTTGGTTGGTTGCAGTGCATCCAGTATGGCCAGTGTTGTGGTGAGACGTCCTCTCAGTGAGGTAATGTGCAGTTACTCATTATTACTGTGGTAACAGAGCAAGAAAGTCTGTTATATCATCACTGGGACCAGAGCATAAGAGGCAGGAGGAGTTACTGAGAACTGAAGGATCATGGGTGGCCATCTTGGTGATAACTTCACCTATTCTAGAGAGGCCATACATTTTGTAAATCATAAAATCAAACTATTTAAGTTCCATTTTGTGACTAATGACATAGAGTTTTTTTATATTCTTTTATTTATATCATCATGGGTTTTTTTGTCAGATGTTCATATTCCCGGAATACCCCTTTAATACCCCTATAAGGAGAATACCCCTTTAAGAGTCATATCTTCTGGAGGAAAAATGCTTTGCAACTGTGTTTAGATAGGTAAATGCCTTCTTTTCCTAAATGTATCACAGTCCTAGGTGTGCGGTATTACGGCTCCTCCCCTGCTCACGTCTGTGTGTAATGTATACTAAAGCATTGTTAGTGCTTGTGCTTTATCTGCTGATGCACATGTGTGAGACACAGACATCAGCTACACAAGTACCTGACATGTTCTGCTATAATATGGCTGCCTGGAGCTGTTATATCTGTCTTATACACACACAGGCTGCAGGGGGCTGGCTGCCAGAACACAGGAAGCACATAGAGGAGCCAGCACCAGGAGTGTCACATCATTATACAGGCTGTCAGTCATGTGTATAGGAGTATCTCATACAAACAGGCTGCAAGGGGTGCCAGCACCTGGAATGCCACATCATTATACAGGCTGTTAGTCATGTGTATAGGAGTATCTCATACACATACAGGCTGCAGGTGGTGTGGCCGCCAGCACCAGGAAGCACATAGAGGAACCAGCACCAAGAGTGTCACATCATTATACAGGCTGTCAGTCATGTGTATAGGAGTATCTCATACACACAGGCTGCAGGGGGCATGGCCGCCAACACAAGGAAGCGCATGGAGGAGCCATTACACAATTATACCTCATATCATTATACAGGCTGTCAGTCATGTATAGAGGAATATGTCACACACACACAAGCTGCAGGGGGCATGGCCATCAGCACCAGGAAGCACATGGTAGAGCCATTACACCATTATACCTCACATCATTATACAGGCTGTCAGTTAAGCACTGGGGGGGGGGGGTCTGGCTGTGCCTACCATTAATGAATAAGCTGGACAGCTGAATATGATAATGACTTATTGGACATCTCTCAGGTCATTTGCATACAACTTTAGTACCTGATTGCTTAACTTACAGACATGTAGAGGTACAATGACCAGATAGGGACAATGCTTTCTAATGGCAGTTTATGAAAATATATTTAGTTTTGGGGGTTTATTTGGCTGACGGGTTCGCTTTAACCCCTTACCGACGCACTGCATACCAGTACGGTGCACGTCAGGTCCTGGTGCATGGAGCGGGTGTTTTCCTGCTGATCGCCGACGACAATGCTTCCGGCGGCTTCAAAAAGATCCGCTGACGATTGTCGCTCCCCGTGTTGTCATTGGGCAGCAGCGATCCATCACTATAACAGCCTTGGGTCTTCCGAAGTCCCGAGGCTGTCGCATATTAACCCTGAATAGGGAGGAAAATCCCATATTCTGCCATACTGTAGTATGGCAGTACATGTTAGGATCAATCAGAGAACCTAGGGTTAAAAAAAAATATATAATAAAAAAACCTAAAAATTTAAATCACCCCCCTTTCCCTGAACTGCAACACAAACCGGGGGGGGGGGGGGGGGGGTGAGGGGAACGCAGGCTGTAGGACTATTCAACTGATTTGGACTGAGTGCAGTATTTAACTTTGAAATTGTGTCGCAAGCCAAGCGCTTACATGCACCGGGAAGAAGATGGTCAACTCCGGCGGACCTGAGCGGGGAAGCGACACATGCAGGATATCAGGCACACGATCTACGTGAATCGCGGCAAAGACTATAGTTATTGCACTGGCTCATGGAAACCCTGGACTGGACAACTCCTGACCCAGATATTGTGGAGGAAAGAGTTGCAATCGCTGCCTGTGTACTGGAAATAGTCACTTATTAATGCCTTGTAGGCTAGAAATTTATCATACAAGCCATGATAAATTCCCCAATATGTAAGGTTGGTTATGTAAGGCCACTAAGGCACAATGTACAGGTTTTAATGTTTTTTTACCTGCACTTTAGAGCTTTAATTTCTATAATGTACTTGTGGCTACACTCCATTTATAAATATATAACATTTATAACATTTCTGTTACAATGATTGCATGTCTGGCAATCTACCTTTATTTAGGAGATCCTCAAAACATCTAATTGACTATACAGAAATCAATTAACTAAATGCTGTGTTTTTAAAAGTACTGTATTTTGCATCTCCCTTTGTATTATAAGTATGACTCCTTTTCCTATATACCTTTGTTTGTTGTGGCCACACGTGTCACTGGTACCCACTCTGGGATTGAACTCCAAATACCATGCTGTCCTATGGGATGACTCTTCAGCTGGCGACCTTGATTAGTGTTGAGACTTTAACACTCCCATGCATCTGTAAGCATGTGGAAACAATCCTCCAGCATCCCTCTCTGTGTTATAACCATGGAGTCTTGGATCAGCTGGTGTTTTATATAAAGCTAAATTAAAAAAGGAATATTTTTCTTTAGAAAACACAGATTTAGTTTTTCTCATTGAATAAAATATATAACATAGAAACACTGCAGATTTTACATAATGTAGATAAACAGAAATTACTGTATAAGTTCATTAAATCCGATCTAGGGAATTCATTTGAACTCAAGTAAGCAAATTAAGTGCTGAGTTAATTATGTTGTTAATTACTTAATTAACCATTATCTTTTTAACTGATGCCATTAATAAATTGACATACATTTCTGTTTGAATACATTTATGTGCTGAGCGTCTTTTTGTTTTCTCAATGTCTCTCGGGTTTAATTTTTTTCCCCAAAGTTTTCAATCTAATGTTATGGCGAAGGAGTCATTCCCAGCTGACTATTAACACATAATTAATCATATTACATTCCTAATGAACACATTGTACATTGATTAGATTTTAAAACAGCAACTTTAATTAAAAAAAAAGGTTTCCACATCATTCATTAATTTTTTTTTTTTGCTTACTATATGGTGTAATAGCCCCATATTCCCTTTGGCAATAAACATTCCTGCATTAACACATAAATGTGTTTATGTGCGCAAATATATAATTTTGTTGTACTATGTATCAGACATGTGTCAGTAAATGCTCTGTGAATGTAAAATGAGAACATTTTTGATTAGTAATTACAAACAGTCACACAAAGCATGTATTGTTACAGCCTCATATATACAGCTATATTAAGGTTTCTTATCATACAGAATTATTTAGGTCTATGCCAGGATTCTCAAACATGTGCACAATTGAACACGGGAGCAACAAGCTCCATGGGGACATTTATCACTGGGCAGGCTCCTTGTAACAGCACTGTGTGGGAAATTTATCAGGGCTTCTATTCAGAAAATGGCGTAGAGGCCCTGAAATACACCAGTAACCCTTCGCTCAGCCCACCTTCGCACAGCTGGTGGCAGGGTGGACCTGCACACTACATAGAACATGTGATAGTTCATCTTGAATGTTCCCATGGTTTAGCGCAAAACTATACTAGCTAACAGCTGATGTAGTTTGGCCACAATAGTTTGGGGCATGGCTTCTATCATACGCCGGTGCAGATGATGATAAAACTATGATAAATAGTCAAAGTTTATTTCTTTCTGCCACAGTACAGCAGGGGCACTATCCAATAGGAAAATGCTATTCATGAGACACTAATTGACTATTAGGGCACTATTATGAGGAGCAAGGGAAATCAGGTGCTAATAGAAAAACCTGAAGAAGGAGAAAACGTTGTTTTGCAATGGAAATGGAAGAATTTGTCAACCTCTTCTGGTGTAAAACTTGAGGTTGGCTGATTCGTGATATACTGGTTGGCCAGGGTCACTGGGGATGGTTCCCCTTTTTTTGTTTTATTTTGCTTACTGCTTTCCTTCTTTTATTCTTTAACCCCTTAAGAACTCAGGGTTTTAAACTACTTTTAACTATTTTTTTAACAACCTTTTTTTTGCACAGCATATTTCTAGAAGGGAAAATTAGGAAGACTTTGTACTGTCCAGCACTAGGTCACCTATCACAGTTTAATATGTATCACTTATATTCTGTATATTTGTGTTTCTCTGTAGGTTCACTTATCTTATGCATTGTATATCACAACTATACTACCGTATTCACATTTTTCGAAGAGAAGGAATTGGGAGAAGGAAAGAAGCACTATGAATCCACTACACCATTCACGGCAATTACTCTTCTCTATATGGCACGACGAACACAAAGATGCACTTTCTTCCCTATGGACACCCCAGATATATACAGTCTCCAGAACTTGGCTATACAGAATCACATGTGAAGGCCATCCACAAGAATCTGCATGCTACATCTAAGATCTTGCCCCGATCTACAACTGTCAGTGTCTCCTCAACTGGACTATATCCCAAGTTGATAATTCTCCATTGGGATGCATAGATCAAGTTATGCATATCTATGCAGATCCATTCATATGTACAAACCATTTTCCCACTAATACATCCGTATCCAGCGCTGTCATGTATGGAGCTCCGCTATACTCCGGGCTCGCTCCTGTGTATTTATTGTTTTTCATCATGTGACTGTGCTGGCTGGGGGTGTGTCCGGCCGTGACGTTGCATGGCCGGCCCAAGTTGGAGGCAGGAGGATTGGGCCGGTCATGTGACCTCGCGGCGGCAACAGCACACGCCGATATCACACACAGGTGAGCAATCAATCTATCTGCATAAATAGTGCCTATTCAATGTTTTAGCGTTATACCCCTGAGGAAGCCACATGGTTTAGTGGCGGAATGCGTGAGGAGCCTGTCCCCTCTCCTCATACCTGGGGATATTTTTTCTATATATTTTTTTGTCATGTCTGCTATATGCTGCTTAGACTGTTGGTATTGCACCTTAGCCTTATAAGACCTAGGAAATAATCCACACTCTCAGGTCTAGCAGGAGAGGGGTTAATAGCAACCTTTGCTTATCTCTGCACTTTATTGTTAGGCTGCTATTTGCTACCAGCATTTATTCACATACTTATTTTCCCTGGTAGCAATACAGAAAGCTATGCACATGTTGGTGCTTTTAATTGTTTTTAAATGTCTTGGCTTAGGTTATTTCATGTATATATTTTTGCTATAATAAAAATTGTAATTGCTAGTACCTATAACGCGTCACACTTTTCTTGTGGTTTCTATGTAGTAAATTGTTTTGATGTGTGGTACTATCTTTGTGGTCCATCGATCTTTTTGTCCAATAGAACGCAGGGTTTTTTCGCTCATTTCTCGCTCTCCACCTTCAAAAATCCATAACTTTTTCATTTTGGCATGTACGGAGCTGTGCGAGGGCTTATTTTGTGCTTAACAAATTTTACTTTCCCGTAATGTTATTTATTTTAACATGCCGTTTACTGCGAAGCTGGAAAAAAAATTCAAATGTGGAAAAATTTAAAAAATTTCTGTTCTTGTGGGCTCAGTTTTTACGACTTTGACTGTGCGCTCCAAATAACACCTCTACTTTATTCTTTGGCTCGGTAAGATCACGTTGATAGCAAATTTATATAGGTTTTATTGCATTTTAATACATTTTCAAAAATTAAACGAATGTGTACAAAAAAGAAAAAAACATTATTGCCATCTTCTGACACTAATAACTTTTCATACTTTGGGGTACGGAGCTGTGTGAGGTGTAATTTTTTTGCGAAATGAGCCGACGGTTTCATTGCTACCATGTTGAGGACTGTGTGACATTTTGATAATTTTTTATTCCATTTTTATGTGATGTAAAAAGGTGTAAAAGTCGCATTTCGGACATTTTGGCGCCATTTCCCGTCTCGGAGGTCACCGCCGGCCGTAACCGTTTTTATATTTTGATAGATCGGGCATTTTGGGACACCGCGATACCTAATGTGTTTGTGACTTTTATATCTTTTCTAGGTCAAGGGGGGTGATTAGAATTTTTAATATTTTATTAATTTTTTTTTACTTTTTTTTCTTTTTTTCCCCAGATGGTCAGATCATTCCTACCATATACTGCAATACTTCTGTATTGCAATATATGGCATTTTTGCATGTTATTTACAATGAGCCACTGGGAATCTGCAGAAGCCATTTAGCCTCGGCTCAAACGAAGACCCGTGGCTACCATGGCAACCGATCGCCGCCCCCCAATGTCGTTCGGGGGAGAGATGATCGGAATAAAGATGGCGCCGCCCGGCGACTTTGCCAGCCGCACCGACCGCGGTTATTAGCAGTGGGGTTTGCTGCAATATGCAACAACCCCCACCCTTGTATGAAGAGGAGTCAGCCCGTGAGCCCTCTTCATACATTCCCTGCACCTCTGCACCGTAGAGCTACGGCGCAGAGCGTTAAGGGGTTAATGTTTCATGTTTTTTTTTCTATTAATGCTTCATTTCTGTTTTTTTTTTCCATTATGATTTTATGTATAATTGTTAAAAAGTATAAAAAGTATATTTAAAAAGTTTATTTTAAAAAAGGACATTGGTAATAAATAAGGAGGCCATTGAGAGGTGAAAGAGGGCATTATCAATGCAGACACAATTGAGGGGACCATTGAGAGGTGGCATTTGAACTGAATAATTTTCATAGTTGAAATAATCATGTGCAGTAAAGTCACAAAAATCAGTTCACATCTGTGTTTGAGGGTTCTGTTATACTCTTTTGTTATAGAAGTGTGAAATGGAAGCAAAATACTAAAAGTGAACAGAAGCTTCCTCATCAGATTCCATTTGCAGAAGGGTAGTTGCATTTATGGTTCTGTTATTGTGGAAAATAAATTATTCAGCCTGCTGCAATCTTGTATTGTCCTGCATTTAAAATTAATGGAGCTGGTCAACTTCTTTGCAAAATTTTTGGCATGGTGCATAGTAGTTCATAGTAAAATAAAATCCTCTAGCAGAGAATTTGGAGCACCATTCACACTTCAGCAAGGGGTCTGGCTTATAATATGAGTATATTGTGCGCCTGAAGTCTAGAAAACACCACAAACTTAGGCTGCATTCAGACAAACGTGTGATTTCTTCAGTCCTGTATTTCTGTGCTGTATGAATCTGTATATGCGTGTTGATTTTCATCTGTATGTGCACGTATGTCACCATATCTGTACTGTATCTGTATAAAATACGGTGGGCTGGCATATGATGGATGGCTGACAATTGGCTGACTGACAGAATGCACCTCCCACTGGTTCTGGAAACTGCACTTATATACGGCAGCATATGGTGCATAATCGAATGCAGCAAATATGCAACCCATATTTTATACATTCCCAAAGCCTTCTATGGGGTATACGGAACGGAAATATATGAGATATAGGACATACTCTATATATTGTCAGGACCAGAGGTAGTGGATCCTCTGAACCACAGCGGACGATGGCACAAGCTGACACCTGGGACCGGAATCTAAGTGGCACCCGGTCTTCACCAGAGCCCGCTGCAAAGCAGGATGGTCTTGCTGCGGCGTGGTACCACCAGGTCGTGGTACAGGAACGGCAGGCAATCGCGGAGTCGGGGAGAGGCAGGAGGTCAGGACGGGTAGCATGGGATCAGAGTCAGGGACGTAGCAACAGGTCAAGGCAGGCAGTGGAGGAGCGTAGTCAGGAACGGAACTGGGGAAATCAACGGGAACGGGAAATCACAATAGACAAAGCATCAGACATCAGACAAAGCTTACTCTAAGGCGCAAGGCTCAAAGATCCGGCAGGGTGTGATGGGAGAGGAAGGTTTAAATAGCCTTCTGGGAAATGGCCAGCGCCGATTAACACTGCACTGGCCAATTATTCCCTGAAGCCGGCTCATGTGCGCCCTAGAAGACGGTGTCGCAGGCGCACTAGGAGATGGGGCCGTGCCCGCCCGGGCCGCAGACGGGAATCTGGAGTGTGGACAAGTGAACAGCACAGGCGCCGCACCAGCGATCACCGACGGGCACGGTTGAGCCCATGACCCACGATACCGTCTTCATATCAAGGATCTCCTTTACCTCATAGATGTCAGAGGCATCAGCCACCATAGCAGGAGGAGGTACTTGCCGGGAGAAGCGGTTCAGGATGACAGGCGTGAGCAGGGAGACATGGAAGGAGTTTGGGATGCTAATGGTGGGAGGAAGGCGCAGCTTGTAGGACACCGGATTGATGCGAGTCAGCACTTCAAAAGGACCCAGGAATCATGGACCAAACTTGTACCAAGGAATCTTCAGCAGGTCGTACCTGGAGGACAACCAGTCCTTGTCACCAGAAGAGAAGTAAGGAGGAGGCCTTCGTCTCTTGTCAGCCTGGAGCTTGGTTCGGGCAGAAGCCTGTAACAAGGAAAGGCGAGTCTGCTCCGAGATGGACTTCAGATCTCGTACCAACTCCTCAACAGCAGGGACATCGGATGATAAAGGCAGAGGAAGAGGAGGGCGTGGATGCAGTCCATGATTAATAAAAAATGGCGCAGAGTTTGCAGACACTGCATCCAAGGAATTATAAGAAAACTCTGCCCATGGCAACAGAGTGTACCAGTCCCGACGGGAGGAAACAAAATGACGAAGACAGCAGCCCAGAGTCTGGTTCACTCTCTCCATCTGACCATTAGACTGTGGCAGAGAAATAGTCCAATTTTACCTGGAGCTGGTTACAGAGGGATCACGAGAACTTAGACACACATTGAACCCCTCGATCAGACATGATGGTGGTCATTTACTAAGGGCCCGATTTGCGTTTTCCCGACGTGTTACCCGAATATTTCCGATTTGTGCCGATTTCCCCTGAATTGCCCCGGGATTTTGGCGCACGCGATCGGATTGTGGCGCATCGGCGCCAGCATGCACATGACGGAAATGGGGGGGGGGGGGGCGTGGCCGAACGAAAACCCGACGGATTTGGAAAAACCGCCACCTTTTTTTAACAAAAATGTGTTGCGAAAATTGCACCTACCTTCACTCAGCCTGGCTCGGTGTATTCCAGTGCGTTCCGATGCTCTTCAGTGCAGCAGCGACATCTGGTGGACGGCGGAGGAACTACCTTAATAAATCGGACCCGAATCCAGCGCAGAGAACGCGTCGCTGGATCGCGAATGGACCGGGTAAGTAAATCTGCCCCGATGTGTTGAGGAAGACCATGCAGCCGGAAGATATGTTAAAAGAACAAGCTGGCAGACGTGGAGCATACGGAAGACCTGGAAGGGGGACAAAATGGGACATCTTAGAAAACTGGTCCGTCACCACCCAGATGACGGTATTGCCAGGGGAAGGTAGAAGGTCTGTGACAAAGTCCATAGCCACGTGCGACCACGGGCAACTGGGTATCGGTAACTGAAGGAGACCTCCTAGTTCCTTGGAACATCACCATTGCTGACTGAAAGTTGTCTATACTGCACCTTCAGCTCCTGAGGTAAGACAGACTTTTACTCTGGTCTCTACACTCCTGTTCAAAACTGCTACTGCAGCCCCCTGCAGGCTATCTGTGTACTGCCTCCAGCCTCCTCTGCCTTACCTGACTACTGGATTCCTGCTCCCGTCCCACTAGTAACGTGACAAAAGGCTTATTACGGGCACAGGAAGTGCAGGATGCCACAAAGTCCCGAACATCTTTGACCAAGTAGTAGCAGTAGATGAGGGCCATAGAGCGTTGAACCTCAGGGTGCCCAGCCAGGCTCAAAGAATGTCCCCAAGATAAAATCCTCTTCCGCAGTGCAGGTCAGACATACGTCTTGCCAGGGGGAAGCTGCCAAAGATCCTCTGGAGCGGAACAACCAATTGTTCAGGAGAGATAATATACTGAGGAACTGGCTCTTCTCCCACGACATCGGAGACTTGGGAAAGGGCATTCGTTTTAATATTCTTCTCCGAAGGTCGAAAGTGGATTAACAGGTTGAAGTGTGAGAAAAAAGTGACCAACGGTTGCCTGGGATTAAGACGTTGGGCTGTCTGAAGATACAAGAGATTTTTATGATCTGTATATACGCAGACTGAATGGCAAGCTCCCTCCAAAAGATATCGTCATTCGTCCAGGGGAAGTTTGATGGCTAAAAGTTCTCTATCCCCAATAGAGTAATTTCTCTGTGCAGGAGAAAAAGTTTTCGAAAATAATCCACACGTTAGTGTTCGGCCCTTAGGCCCTTTCTGAGTGAGCATCACCCCAGCACCTACGGAGGATGCATCCACCTCAAGAGTAAAGGGCTTCTCCGTGTCATGCCTAGTGAGAACAGGAGCCGAGGCAAAGGCAGACTTTATCCTTGAGAAGACCTCTTCAGCCGCCGAAGGGCCAGAGGCGTGGTTTGGCACCCTTCTTGGTGAGTGCCACGATCGGAGACACCAGGGTAGAGTAATGTGGAATAAACTGCCGGTAATAGTTTGCTAAGCCTAGGAACCTCTGGATGGCTTGTAGACCTTCTGGACGCGGCCATTGCAGAACTGCAGACAGTTTTGCAAGCTCCATCGGGAGACCTTTGTCAGAGATTATGTAACCGGGGAAAGGAAGGCTTTGTTGGTGGAGCTGACACTTCTCAAGCATGGCGTGGAGAAGATTAGCCCGTAGGCGGCCAAGAACTTGCTGTATGTGAGACTGGTTTGTCTCAGGGTCTGGGGAGAACACCAAAATGTCGTCTAGGTATACCACGACACACGTATACAGCAGCTCTCTGAAGATGTGAATGACTAATTCCTGGAAGATAGCTGGAGCATTACAAAGTCCAAATGGCATCACAAGGTACTTGAAATGAAATCTCGGGTGTTAATTGCTCTGTGATCAACGGCAGAGACTAACGGTTCTTAAACGTGATCTTGTTAATTCTGCGATAATCAAGGCATGGACCAAGGGAGCCATCCTTCGTGGTCACAAAAAAGAACCCTGCAGCAGCTGGAGAAGAGGACTTACGTATAAACCCTCTCTGCAGGTTCTCTTTAATATACTCTGACATGGCACGGTCGCGGGTATGGAGAGAGGATACACCCGACCCCGGGGAGGAGAGGTACCCGGCAACAGCTCTATAGGGCAGTCGTAGGTAGGATGTGGCGGCAATGTCTCTGCCTGCTTCTTGGAGAGCACGTCAGCAAAGTCCCGGGTAACATGTTGGTAGGTCCTCCAAAGACTTGGAACTCACAAAGGAGGCCAAGACAGGTACTGTTAGAGATGCCACCATGCAGCGGGACTGACACTCTGGGCTCCACCAAAGAATTTCTCCCGTCATCCAGTTGAGAACAGGTGCATGGAACTGCAGCCATGGAATACCCAGCAGACGAGACGAGGTAGAGCGTGGCAGCAAGTAGAAGGAAGTCTCTCCTTATGCAAAACACCAACCTGCTGGGAAATTGGCTCGGAAATTGGCTTGGTCCCGGATTTGTCTGCTGACCAAGGAGATGACCAGAGGCTTCTCAAGAAGAACCACAAGGATTTGATGAAGGGAGCATCCACTAAGTTCCCTGCAGAACCAGAGTCCAAGAAAACTGAGACCTCGATCTGGGTGCAGGTGCCAATACTGAGTAGCAGATGAATAGTCAGGCGTGGAGAAGCTTTCCTTACACCTAGGGACGCTTCTCACAAGAACCCTAGGTGCTGGCATTTCCTGGACATTGGGGACGGACAGGACAGGACCCAATGAAGTGCTAAGGACTGGCACAGTACAGGCAGAGGTGCCCCTGAAATCTTCTGGAACACTCCTGGGAGCAGAGTCTGGCTCAACCCTCCTGCATAGGCTCCTCTGCAGACGGTACGGCAGGAGTCTGGAGTGGCTTTTGGAAAGCAGGTGCCAGGCGAGGTAGACGTTGTGGACAGACTTGGGATTGCTCATGACATAATTCTTCGGCACGCTCCATAAACCGCATGTCAATCCGAGTGGCTAAGGTGATAAGATCACTCAGGGTAGATGGTAGGTCACAAGCGGCCAGAGCATCCTTAACATGAGAAGAGAGTCCTTTTTTGAATGTTGTGGACCGGGCTGCATCATTCCAGGAGTGTTCCGAGGCCAGGGTACGGAACTGGACAGCATATTCTCCCACGGATGCAAGTTATTCGAACACGGACTGGAATTCCACCCGGAATACCGTGTGAGTAGCTGTGACTGGATTGTCTCTGTCCCAAAGAGGGGTAGCCCAGGCCAGGGCCTTCTCGGGAGCAGACCATTGATAAATGCAACCTTGGATCGCTCCGTGACAAATTGAGACAGCATGAGTTCAATGTGCAGGGAGCACTGGGTAAAGCACAGTTTAGGGTCCCCATCATACTTATCGGGCATAAATAGGCGTAGCCTAGGTTCAGCGGCAGGCTGGGAGCAGAAGGAGGAGCCGCAGGAGCTTGACGCTGTGGCTGAGTTGCCATCAATTGCTGCAACATGGCAGTGACTTCCCCTAGCTGTTGACCTTGCGCGGCAGGCCATGATGGTGGTAAGATCGGACCGAATAGGTAGCAGAACCTCGGTGGGATCCATGGCCGGATCTTACTGTCAGGATCAGTGGGTCCTCTTGTATTGCAAGTAGAGGGATCTATGATTTTAGAAAGAGGGTGTAGGGGGAAACAGAGGTGTGGAGCGTACCCTGTGGCACACAGGAGATCCTGTGATCCAATACAGAGAAGGAAGAGAGACAATTTTGTCAAAAAAAACACAGGTTAGTGTGTGCGCGCTGCCCCTTTGGCTAGAATGGAGAGGTAGAAATTATTTTATTATTTTTTCAATAGCGGACGATGCATTTCAAGGACGTATCGTCCTCTTCATCAGGTCCTTTAACATAATACACTAAAAAGACATTAAACAAAATGGAGAGGTGGGTAATGACATAAATATGTGGAGTAAAAAAATTAACATATAAAACTTATGCATTTCTCAATCATAGAAGGATTATATATACACAAACACATAACTATACAGAGATGAATAAAAGTTCATATATATATACATTCATATGGTGGCACAGAAGTTCCAGTAGAAGGCATTTAAAAGAGTCATGTAATTTATGGTTAAAATGATGTAACTAAAGCATGTATGGTATAATGTGAAAACAAAGGAGTAGGGGATGGATCTGAGGGCTTACCTGGATGCAAATATAGTCTAGGCGTATGTTGTTGAGATAGCACGGAGATGGAGTAATGGTGATACCTAAGTGGGAGAGGTGGAGAACTTAGATGAAGACATCAGGTTGAGCGGAGGGGGGAGGCGGGTGTGCGGAGAGGGGAGAAAATAGAGAGGGAAGAAATGGCACAATTGTGTGTAGTAAAATATATCTGCATGAGAGCATTCATGTTGATAAATAAAATACCTATGTAGTAATAACGTGATAATAGCGATGGTAATAACAACCACGCTGCGAAGATACATGTTGATCATTATGATGGTCATGCCTACATGGGTACATTCATGTTGACGAATAAATTACATAAGGAGATACTAACAGTGGAAATAATAGCGATAATAGTAGTAACCAAGCTATCAAAATTCTTGGGAATAAATTAATAACATATAGAAGTACATAGGAGCGATAGTGATATACTGGGAAGTACAATCATAGTAAGAGGGGAATAGGAAGAGATAAAAAGTGATGATAATAAAATAAAATAAGTGATAATAAAATTATTGATAATAAAATTACACATGTATGCATGTGATACTGACAATAAATGCATAAATGTCTAGAGTCCATGTTGTAGACCAGTATCTAAAGCCCAATGGAAAATTGATAGAAGGGGATCCCATTTCTAGACGTTCCTTGCGTGGGTTGTTTTCAGACTCATTCAAGGGACTCGTTGAGACCGTTGGGAGATAGGGTATTCAACTTGAAGATCCAGTAGTTTTCCCGTTTGTTTGGGTGGTTCTTTGGGATTTGTTCGATGGGGATCAAGGAAAGGCTACAGAAGTCCCTATTGTGGTAAGGCAGTGCCTGGAAACACTATGTAGGAGAAAGCCTGCCTTACACTTACTGCGGTGGGTATTCATTCGCTCCCTGAGTGTTTGTGATGTTCTGCCCACGTATTGCAGGGTGCAGGGGCACTAGAGAAGATAGATAATGAAATTGGAACTACAGTTGTTGAATGAATTGATGGAGAAAGTTTCTTTGGTAGTGTTGGCTCAGGGTCCCAATACTTACCCCCTTCCCGACATTTGACATAATAGTACTGCATGGTGTGAGGTGCGTTCGAGCATATTTTCAATATTATTATGTCAGGCTTCTGGCGCCGGCTCCTGAACGGAGTCGGCACCAGAAGCTGTGGGTGTTGGCTGTTTATTATAGCACTTACCGGTGGGTCCGCTGCTCCAATGGCAGCCCCGGGGTCTGCCAATGCCCCAGGGCTGCACAATCTTCTTCCTGGAGCCGGGTCCTGCCTCCTAGCAGGATCCCAGCAATAAGACTGTGCTACATAACACAGTGCAATACATCTGTATTACACTGTGTTATATGAATGACGGCTTGAACAAGCGATCAGAGCATTGCTTTTTTAAAAAAAAAAGTTAAAAACACTTAATAACATTTTTCTAATAAAAAGAATTAATGAAATCAAGTAAAAGTCCCCTAAACACAAGTATTCCCTATACACGTCTAGTAAAGTAAAACAAAATCAACAAAACCCCCCCACATATTTGGTATCGTCGCGTCCGTAACAATCTTTACAATAACTCAAAAACATTATTGGACCTGCTCGGTGAACGCCGTAAAAACAAAAACCTGGCGCGCGCCATACTAGTACTGTTAGGGTAGGATTTAAGATATCCTCTTTTAGTTTGCGTTGGCTGTGTTTCTAATCAATAAGCATATTGTAAGGAATGACTCAGACCACTGCTGATTCAAGTTTCACATGCTATTGCCCTGGGCAAATCAGCACTGTGCAAGCTTTATTTGGTTTCACAAGTCTATATAGAATAGTAAAAAAAAAACAAAAAAAGGAGGAGAATACAAATCATAACAATATCAGAGTTCCCAGCTCATGTAATCTCTTGATTCGAGAACTTCCCTGCTGTCGCTGGTTGACGTCATCATAGTGCGTTTCTGAAATTCTTTAGCCTTGATGTTTTGGTTGCGGTCCACGATGCCGGTGCCATCTTGAGTTCATTGTTCAAATCCTGTAGAAATGACAGGATTTGATCTATCAGCTAGGTTTACCTTAACAGTATGGCGCGCGTCAGGAAGGGGTTAGTTCTCCCCCTCCCCCATAAGACCTTCTCTCCCCTCTTATTTTGCTGAACTCCTGTATTACTATTGGCAGTATTACTATTGGCAATTTCATGATCTGCACATTACTCAATTATGGTTGAAACAATGTTTTCATCTCCTCCTCATATTGTGGCCCTATATCTCCCCCTCATACTGTGACCCCATTATCTCTCCCTCATATTGTGACCTCCTATTGACCCATCATATTGTGACCCCTCATCTCCCATTCATATTGTGGCCAACTCATCTCCCCTCATATTATAGCCCTTGATCTCCTTTTTATATTGTAATTTCTCTAACTCACATTGCGCCCCAATCATTACCCCTCTTATTGTGGCCCCTCACTCCCCCATGTTGTGGTCCCCTTCACATTGTTATCCTACCCCTCATATTGTGAGCCCCCTCCTCTCCACTTCATCTTGTGGCTTCTACTGTCCAACTAATGCTGTGGGCCCCCTTATATTGAGACTGCATCAATCCCCTCATATTACGGCCTCTCACTGCCCCTCATATTGGTGACCCCACTGTCCCTTCCCACATTTTTTAACCCTCCTACTCATGTTATGACTCCCCCTCATGCCCTGAATGTCCCCTAATCCTGTGGGCTCCCCTTATCTCTATCTTATCTTGTGTACCCTCTTCATATTATGCCTTCCATTCCTGTGGGTTCCCATCCTCCTCCTTTTTAGTTTAAGTGTAATTAAAACACAAACAAACACAAAGCACTCACCTTGCCCCTGTATCCAAGCAGCTCTCCTCCTCTTCTTCCTCTGCTGCTTCTATGTGCAGTGATATAGGCAGACAAGGTGATGTCAACACATAGCGCCTGTAGACCTCTGCTGCATATTGCTGCAACAGGGGAATGATGATGGTGCAAAGAGCTGAAGGATCATCATATTTAACTCTATCTGTGTTCGAAGAGCACAAATATAGTTAAATAATAATAATGATGCTAATCTTTATTTATATAGCGCCATCAAATTCCCTAGCGCTTAAAGTCTCCAGAGGCTGGGGGTGGAGTCAGCAGTGGGTGGGTTTGGGGTCAGCAGCTGACGGGAGTGGATCCAAAAGTTGTCAGGGCCCACCAGAGGTTTCACTGGTACACCAATGGGCCATCTTGAGCACCCTGTCACTGCATATCAGAAAGCGTCTTTGGCAGGCCTTTTGCAATTCTCAACAAGCAACTTTTTTTTTTAAAGCCAAGCATTTCAACAAAGGAACGCTAGTGTAGAAATTGTCTAAGTACAAGTGGTAACCTCTGTCAATTTGTGGGTAGAGGAGATCCCAGACAATTTTACCACTTGTACCTAGAACAGGAGGGCAGTCTCGGGGATAATGTGAACAGGGGACTCGCCAATGGCAATACTCTTTATATAAATTTCACATCATTTTTGTTAAAAATGTTTTATTACAGACCAAATTTTGTAAAGGCAATCATGGTTTAGGTCATTTTGGGGAGGGCACTGCAAGGTATCATTGTAGTGCAGAAATTACATCAAATTGTTCCGTGGGCATTGCAGTGTGGTATAGCGGTGTGTGTTGCAATCGTAACCCCTTAACGACCTGCCCCGTTTTTTGTTTTTTTCATTTCCATTTTATCCCTCCTCACCTTCAAAAATCTATAACTTTTTTATTTTTACACGTAATGAGCTCTGTGATGGCTTGTTTTCTGCGTAACAAATTGCACTTCATAGTGACGGTACTGAATATTCCATGTCGTGTACTAGGAAGCAGGAAAAAAATTCCAAATGTAGTGAAAATGGTGAAAAATCCCCCACATTTGGGACGTTTTCTTGTGGGCTTGGATTTTACGACTTTCACTGTGCAACCCAAATTACATGATTTCTGTATTCTTTGGGTTGGTACGATCATGGGGATACCAAATTTGTATAGGTATTATCATGTTTTCAGACATTTACAAAAATTAAAACCTCCTGTACAATTTTTTTTTTATTTTGCCATCTTCTGGCTCTAATAACTTTTTCATACTTTGGTATAAAGAGCTTTGAGTAGTGTCATTTTTGTGACTTTTGATGAAGTTTTCAATGCTATAATTTTTAGAACTGTACGACCGTTTGATCACTTTTTCCAGAATTTTTTAATTTTTTTAAAATGGTAAAAAAGTGTCTTTTTCAACTTTCGGCGCCATTTTCCATTACAGGGTTAAGTGTGTATATATGCTGTATTTTTATATATTGCACTGCATGCATGTGTATAATTGTGTGATTGTAACTTGCAAGAATGAGTATAGTGGGAAGGGGGGCCCCATTCAAAAGTCTGCTATGGGGACCTGCCTCTCCTAGTTACACCACTGACTCTTTAGTTCTATAAAACTGTGACTATGAAATGTAAAAAAAATGTTACTTCTGAATGTAAACTGCACTGCAAAAACTCCAGAAGGAGGATATACAGAAGGGGTCAAAGTATTGGGGTCACTGTAGATGGGCAGTTTATGGGTGTATGAATTAATCAGTTGGAAAGCAGATTGGGATAGGAAAAGGTTAAATGATAACCGGGGCAGCAAAGAAGGGGTTAAATGGATTTTTATCTTCATTGCTGTTGGGCTATTTGGACACTAGGTGGCAATGTGATCAGTCTAGTTCATAGACTGCAGAATGAGGGGAAAGGTATGGAGCTGGGCAGTGAAGGCGTTAATTGTATGTGGCTTGGAAGTGATTTATGGTGTTGAGGGTCACTATAAGCATCAGATCTCATCTCTCTGTGAAGAACAATGAGATCGGACACTGATACTGGGAGTTCAGACTGGGAAAGCCTCTTTTCTGCTGTGATAGGTCTGTACTATCTGACCAATTACATTGATCACTTCCAGGAGGAGGGGGGGATGTGAGTAACTTCTTTTCCTCCCAGTATATGTTGTTGAGAGCTGCAGCTCTCAGAAACAGCTGTACCTGTGACACTGTCACCCAGTGTTTTGACAGGGTCACAGTAATAATTCTTTATTTATATAGCGCCTACAGATTAAGCAGCGCTGCACAAATTACATGACAAATTATGCACTGCAACTCATGACATTAGGGAACATCATGGTGAAGTAAGGAGTTAAACTTAGACTTATATTTTCTAAACACTTACACTTCACCAGAACTGACCATATTACCTCAATGCATTACTTTATTCTTTATTGATTACGTCATTTGAACACATCAACATTGCTTGTGATGTTCTATTCAATATTCTTGGAATCTGATCATTTTGTCCTAATGACTCAACCATTTAGTAATAAATGACATTGCACTGTATATTCAGCCTTACTTACTTTATTACGTGTGCAAAGAGCAAAATACACAAATCTGTGTCAGCAGCCTGAGCCATGAGCCTTGCAGAGTGCATGGAGGGGAAGCTTCAGCAGGCGCCCGGCCTCCTCCCTCTTGGGCGCTGTCCACTATTGTGGTGCTGATCTGTCTGTGATGCGTTCGGGTCACTGATTGGCTCTTCTGATGCCTGCGGGGGCGCGCTTGGCCGGCTTCCAGAGTCTTGAGATGTGGCGTAACATCTTGAAGAAAACAGAGAGCTCAGTAACATTACCTCATTCATGGCAGCGCTTAGATCACCGCTACTACAGCCATGACCTGAATATATCACTGTGGAACAACTAGTAGCAATCAGTAACACTGTACAGCACATATATGTTCTATAAAGGAGAGGATCTGGATCACAGCAATAATCATTATGATTATTACATTATAATTATAATACAATTATAGTCTATGCCATAATGATAATGCAATCATAGTCTATGCAGTATTAATAATTATTTTACCACAAAATTAGTCAGCAATAATCATTAGAAAATAATAATGCAATTATACTGATGCTGTAATAAGTAATGATCCGATACTTTTTTTACATTTTTTTAAATTAATAAAATGCAGAAATCAAAAGTATTAATGCTCAAACCAGTTATATGGACTCTACATGTAAGGCTGGTAATCTACGAGTATACTATAATAATGTGTCACATAGAGTAGTACAAGTTACAATTTGTCACTGAGCAATAGAAGTGGTCATGTATAACCAAGTGTCACATACATTAGTGCAAGTAACCGTGTGTAACAATGAAGGGATTTTAACAATTTGTCTCAGGTCCCGCCAGTTTTTAACTAGGAGACACTAGTCTTTTGCTGCACCAGATTTATCCCTGTGATGATAAATTCTGGTGCTGTAATAGATTGTCGGTTCCTACTTTAGACCTGATTTAAGTTGGTCTAAACTGTGCGCCAGGTGCACGGACGATTTCCTGTTGGCCCTTTCTCACAAGGTCCTGCTCATTTTCCGAAGACCACACCATGTAGTCAACACAAAAAGTGCACTTAAAAAATATACATATTTGTATACAAACACATGTGAGTTACAATCACAGATTTATACACTCATGCACACACATATAGAGTACAGGTGGTCCCCTACTCAAGGACACCCGACTTACAGACGACCCCTAGTTAAAGACGCCCCACTCTGCCCCTCTGACCACTTTACTATAGTCCTAGACTGCAATGATACATCATATACATACGTCACATATATGTTATATACATATTATGTTGTACAATGTGCAGCATAAAATGTATATAATGGTGCACATCCTTCACTCTTTAGTGTGTCAGTTTTGATGACAGGGCCCCCTGACACCATGGGCTCCATATCAGCTGCTAGGTCTGCTACCAATGTAGTTAAGCCCTGTCTAAAAGCCTGGATAAATGCGGTGCAAGGCATTTTAGACCTTTTTTATGGCACAAAACCACCAGAATTGTGGCATTAATAAACTCCCTCCAATGTGTCACTTAGAGCAGTATTCCCCAACCTTTTTGTGTCTGGGGACCAGCTATAGCTAAATTTTTTTTCCATGGACCGGGACCATGTAACCATCTCCCCAAGGGTATTGGGAAAAAAAATGTGTGCCACACAAATACTCTATATCTAACCCCACTTCAGTTTCTGTAGTCCTCTTTTAATGTCTTTATAAGAAGACGTCTACAGAACAGGGGACATTATAATACCCCTTGTCGTTGGGCTTGTCACTGAAATGTCCACAGCAGAGCTCCCCAATGAAATGCCCCCAGCAGTTTTCCCCCAAATGAAACGTCCCTAGCAGTGCTCCTCCACCTAATGAAAAGTCCCTAGCAGAGCCCTCCACCCCATAAAATGCCTCTAGCAGTTCCCCCTCATAAAAATGTCCACAGTGGATTCCCCTAATGAAATGCCCCCAGCAGTGCCTCCCACTAATGAAATTCCCTGAGCACTGCTCCCCCCAATGAAATGCCCCCAGCAGTGCTGCCCGTCATTGATAAAATGCCCCCAATAGTGGTCCCGAATATAATGCCATCTACCGCCACGCACCCGCTATAATTAATCAGCTGGCGACTTAGTGGGTACACAACGGCAGCGACGTCCCTCTGTCCGGAAGCCGAGCGGAGGTGAAGTCAGAGCCGTGGGGTGAAGAGAAGTGCTGGAGGTAAGTACCAACATGTTTTTTGGCTGTGGCCCGGAACCAGGTGTTCCAAGGCTCATAGACAGCCAACAGACAAGTCTGCTGATCTAATAATATCAATGGTTTAAATATTATGAAGTCCTTACCCAGTAGATATTCACTACATATGCAGTTTCCTGTAACCCATATAGCAATAATGTGTATTATAATCTGATTTTTATGGTAATTTCCCCCTGTATATTACATGGAATTGCATATAGCTGAGCTGTGGCATTAGACAGAACGAGCAACAATGCATTTATACATTGTAAGATGCATTGCATGTAAATTGCTAAATTTTGGAATCTGCTGCTTATCATTTGCTTCTGCTGATGCAACACATGCTGTGAAATCTGCAGTTAAAAGTCAATTGCAGATTGCAGGCTAAGGCCTCTATCACACTTGCTTTGCAGATCACGTCAGGGTGCGATCAGCTTTTTGTCAATGAAAAACAGACATTTTTCATCGGAGTTCAATCAGTTTTCAGTCATAGTTTGTTCAGTGTCTCAGTGCAGGTGACTTGCAAAAGTAGAGCATGCTGAGATTTAAACGCTAAAGTTAAAAAGAAACGCTTGTGTGTGTTTGAAAAATAAAGCAAGTCTGAAAAAAATTATTGCAATGGGTCTGAGTGTAATGCAAGTTCTGTATATCAAAAGCAAGCACAGAACACGTGCATGAAAAGCGCAAGTGTGAAAGGGGCCTAAGAATGCAGAGTGAGGCTATCAGCACACATTGCAGATTGTCATATGGAATATCTTCATAAAATCCAAATCCAATATGGACGTTTTTTATGTGGATCATGCAGATTTGTCTAATTAGTATTGCATCTATAATGCGGAATTTCCGGATGCATTTTTTAAATCTGTTTGCTTCAGTTGACCTAACTTTATTTCAGTATCAAATCCACATCATTACATCAAGGTAGCCTTATAATCTATACTTTTTTCACATATTTGGACAGTTGAATCACTGGGGAAAACATCCATAAAGTATGCTCTGCGAGGGACGGGGTTAGATGCCATACAACTGCATACCCCCCCCTCCCATAGCCTCTTATGGCCTTCGCTGAGTATATACTGTTCCTTCCAACAGGATGGAAAAAGCACAGTCTACTACACTTTTTCATCCTTTGTTTCCTGCTCGATGTAACTTATACTAAGCAGACAGTGGCAAAATGGAGATCCATATGTCTAGAGACACATTTAGCCCCTTTGCCAGAAGCTTTCCGGGCATACATAATGAAAGTGTTCTAAAAAATGTAATGTGAACGCTGCCTTACTCCTGCAGTACTCTGTGGTGAGCCTCTGTGACACTAACTGCTTGATTGTGACTAGTTGCAACAGTCACCTAGCACGGGTGGCTAAAAACAGAGGCTATGACTGAAAACAGAGTTGTAACAAAATTTGGGCATATTGCAGCAAAAATAATTCATGTCCGGTGCCATAAAACATTTTCATAAGTCATGCGGCAGACTCCATCAAAGCCTGCCGGAGGCAGACTGTGACAGAGGGCAGTATGCTGTGTAAGTAATCGCACCCACTAGGTTTTAAGTACCCTAGAGGGACTGAATTCATAGCAAAAAAATATAAAAAGACATAGAAAAACACATATAACATGAATAAAATAATAAACATGATTGGTATCTGCACCTCACAAAATTCAGTCTATCAAAAGATAAGAACTCTTATCCCATGCTAAGGTTGCCGTAGTACATGAAAACACTGAAACCTCTGCTTTTGAATTTTCTTAAAGGTATTAAGACATAACCAAGCTAGATAAATTAGATAGTTGTGTCATCTGGACTGCAATGAAAACTGTTAAAACAAAGCCCATTGAATAAGACACAACTGTGTTTTTGGTTAATTCCATCCATTTGTCAGTACATGACACAGAATAATGAATGGTGCCACTAGAAGGTACAAATTGTCTGGCAGATTACAAGCCCTTTTATACAATCACACACTGATATATACTGTAATATATATATATTACATATATACAGTACCCACCTGTATTTATTCTTGTGTGTTCTATATATATATATATATATATATATGTATATATATATATATATATTGAACACATTTATATATGTATATGCACACAGGGGCGTAACTAGAGGGGTAGCAGTCATAGCGACTGCACCATTATATAAATATAATGCTGAAATTGTACATCATGATATGTATCTAACAGTGATATCTTCTAGAGAACAAAGTCGGGAACTCAGATAAGAATTGACAGGGGGAGAGGACAGCAGGTCTAGGTACATCTCATCTCTAGCTTCCTGCCATGTGGTCTACACTTACTCCAGTGCCCTAAACCCTCTTGGGATAAGAAGCTGACATAGGGGAAGAGGGCCCCATTCAGATATAGGGCCCAACCTCTCCTAGTTACGCCCCTGTATACATTTATATGTACACACACCTTTTACTGTTAATATAAATGCTGTGCCACTACTTTACCGGCCATGTGGCATTCCTGGGCTGTTCTTTAGTTAATGGAGACCCTTTATAACTGACCCGTCCCCCTCACGGCAGACTGACCCGTCCCCACTGTGCGGTGCAGTATCAGCCCAGTCAGTGTGTAGTTGGAGCCGCCATGCGCCCACGTGCAGCTGCAGGAGGCTGGCGGCAGTGCGCGGGCTCCAGTAGTTTGCCTGCACTGCGCGGTGTCACATTTCAGCACCTTGGAGAGGGGCCATGCGCGCTCCCGCCAGCAGCAGCTGCTCCCGGGGAGTGCGGTAGGGGAGCTGCTACTCTGCTTATCGGGGGGGCTCTCACAGTGCGGGCATCTCCTGCTGCCACCAGACGGGCAACCCCTGGTATTATCCTACCGCTAACTATGGAGGAATTCCTGCAACGCACCAAATCCAGGCTGGTGAGTTCTATGCACTCCTATAGGGAATAGCTACTGCTAGGAAAGTGACAGGGGGGCAGGAGACCCCCAAGCAGTCGGCTTCTTACTCTGTGGGGAGTTGATGTTCTTGCACAGTCTGTTGCGTACATCAGCCCCACCCTGATCAGTGTATGGGGCACTGCCTGGAGCTGGAGCTAGCAATCACTGTTATTACAGGGCTGGATATGTATATAATTTTCCTGTGCATAATCATATTTCATATGTAGGTAATTCTTCTGCATACTGTATGACTTTTATGATGCTGTGTAGACAATTCAAACTATTCATTTGATTCAATTCTAGAATATTAAGGAAATCAATTGAAATGTTTATCAGAACTCATTATACTTACTGCTCACCCTTCATTTAATTCACCCCTCATTTTCTCCCCTCCTTTTGCAATATTTTAGATTCAGTTTCTATCGCCCTGATTGTCCACACTAACAAGACAATAAGTAAAAAAAGTAATCCATAGGTTCTCAAAAAGCAAGAGTAAGCTGCCATCCTTTCTCTTGTGGACATGGATCTGATTCCACAAAGTCTTCTCCCTAAGATAAAGGATTAGCATAACTATGGTACGGACCACCAGAACATTCCAATTTCATAAACAGAATAATAACCCTACAGTACATAACAGAACTGTAGTGAATTTTCTATATGATACCTTCTAAAATAAACTTTTAAAATTATGCTGATAAGGCAGAAGGGCTCTGGAGGGCATTACCAAAGCCCCTCCTTGCTGCAGCTTTATAGACTGTTACACTGTGCATGGAGTGTCTCAGTCTCAGTCTGCTCCCTCTGCATGTTTCCCCTCCCTCACACAGTGGAAAGGAGAAGTGCTCCTACACAGTATAATAACCTGCAAAGACAGACTACGGAAGGGCTGTGGTAATGCCCCACAGAGCCCTTCTGGAATCATTAGCTTAATTGTAAAACCTGATTTTTAGAAGGAAGGAGGCCATGAATAACAAATACGAGAAGATTACCACAGTCACAGTGTCTGGATCTACGAATAAGTGCCCCTGGTTTATCATGCTGGATTTTGATGGTAGATTTCCTTTAATGTCAAGTCATTTTTAGAAGTGGAATGTAATCGCGGCACCTTTAAAAACATATCCATGGTAAACTGTTTTCTCTTATTATTAAAATGCACGGATAACATTTTGGACAACAGAATATAGATGAATTAGTCAATTATAATGTACTTTAAAGGAAACCTGTCATCGGAAACTAGCCTAATAAACCACTACCAGTTTGTTTTCAAGCAGCTTAACCACTTCCACATCATGTTTATTTCATGGCCCAGTCTGGTGGCATCATCCAGAAAATCAGCTTTGAAGTGAGATGTAAATAGGTTGTATAAAGTCAAAGATTAGTTAGTTAGTTAGTTAGTTATGTCTATGGGTGCAGGACCTTCCAATTACAGTGAAGGGGGTGGTCTGAGTTGTAGAGAGCTGGACTTTAGTGTTACACTTTCTTCCTCCTTGACTTTATACAACCACTTTACATCTCACTTCAATGTTGATTTTCTGGATGATTCCACCACACTGTCCCATGAAAGAAATGTGATCTAGAAGGTGATTCTTCTTAGAAAGACTGTATAAAAATATGCAAGTGAGATGGAGGTGCTCCGGCCTATGTTACCACATTGCCTTGGCTTTGGAGTCTGTTAATATATACACGCCCCCCCTTTCTCCAGGAATTACCCACCTATCCACAAAGAGCCTGTGGTGTCACTCAACTGTCTGCAAGCCAGCATGTGGCACAATATTTTTCTTGCACATGCGCATAGCTCTGAAGTCCGACTCTCCAGTCGGTGGATCAGCAGGTATGACCAGGAGAGAGTGGGGGCATGCATGTATTAACACCTGACGCTTTGAAGATGTAAGTGAGGGCAGTCTACCAACAATAAATCTGATGGTAGTCGTCCTTTAATGTAAGAAGGGAAAGTTCATGAGCTGATCATGGTGGATACATTGTTTTTACAATACATACTTACATGAACGTGTCCCATTCCATGATGATGTGGAGTGATTTTTGAATATAAAATTCAGTAGAATTGTTGGTGTTAAAAAAGGGATCCACAGGATTCAGTTATACTTGGTACTTGTGTCCAGATGAGGGGGTATGTCAAAATAATATTTCCCTTTTAATACAATCAATAATACATTCATGTAAAACCAATTTACTTGTAGTGTATGGTGGTTTTGTTATGGCAAAATATTTTCTTTTAGGCAAATACATGTTTTTTAGGCTTATGACTTAAATGTTAGTTTTGTGTCAGTTGAATAAGCTTTATTGTGTATGGTAAGCATAGTTATTTTGCTAATGGTTCATTATGTGACCTACCCCTCTGATCTCTTTGTATGGCTTAAGTGGTATTACTTTTGGGACAGAGCTCATTGTTGCAAATGCGGCCTTGGCAAAAATCTTTAGCACTGCAATGATAGATCCATACCAATCAAATAATTTGCAAAGGAATTGGATTAATTTATCATTAGAGCAGCTCCTTGCGCCAGTTCTATGTCTGTCTTTGGAGTTCTGCTACCATCAGATTCATTAAAGTGGCTTTAGCCCTTGATAAATCTGCTGGCAGTGTTTTATGCTGTGTGGGTTGTTTGCGACAGTTGCATTAAATGTCACAAAGCAAACCCTTTTGTAAACGCAATTGTTAACAGCCGTTTATTTAGGCAAATCACTCTTCAGCTGTTGCAATGTGTTTTTAAATGCATGCGTTAAATGTGACGTGTGACCGCACCCTTATACAAAGAAAGTACTATTCTTAAAAATCATTAGATTTACATCGCCCTTTACATTAACGTTTTTATTATTTTACCACTGACTGAGCTAGCTGAGTGTTTTTTTTTTTGCATGATATGTTATGATTTTCATTGGTACCATTAACCTCTTAATGACCGCCGTATCAGCTTTTTACCGCGGTCATTAAGGGTACTTCTTCTGACACGATGCCTTTCTACAGCGGGACGTCAGAAGAAGATTTCTGGATATCGGGTCCTGTAAGTGCCAGTGTCAGGCTGTGATATCACAGCCCAGACCTGGCACTAACACCCGGGATTGGGAAAACTCCGATCCTTGGTGTTTAACCCCTTACACGCTGCGGTCAAGTATGACCGTGGCGTGTAACTGTCCACACCGTGGATCGGACCCCCCGGTGTGCTTACCGGGGGGGATCCGATCCCTCCTGCCTCAGCCCCAGGTTCAGACGAGTGACCCAAGGCTGTCGGCTCCTCTTTATGCCGGGTTCCGCCTCCAAGGCTGTCGGCTTCTCTTTATGCCGGGTTCCGCCTCCTGGCAGGACTCGGCTGTGTGTAACTGAGCATGCGCAGCATTACTTACACTATACACTGCAATACAAGTGCATTGCAGTGTAAGGGCTTGAACAAGGGATCGGATGATCGCTTGTTCAAGCCAAGAAGTAGAAAATGTAAAAAAGTTAAAAAAAAAAGATTTAGTCATTTAAGAATATAATTAAATAAATAAAATAAAAGTCCCATAATCTCCACAGTTACACATAAAATGCAAATAAAGTATATAAAACACAAAAACACATACATATTTGGTATCACCGCGTCCGTATCAATCTGTACAATAAATCTAAATCAATATTGAACCCGCTTGGTGAACGACGTAAAAAAAAAACTCAAAAAACTTCCCGTAATACACAATTTTTCAAACACCATCACTAAACATTTTCTAAAAAGTGATCAAAAAAGGTTACGTTCCCTAAAATGATACTACTGAATAGAACTTTTGCAAAAAATAAGCCCTCAACCAGATCTGACAACAGAAAAATACAGAAGTTATGGCCCTAAAAAGTTGTCAATGGTAAAAACAATGCGATTTTGCTCAGGAAAATTGAGCAAAGATGATAAAAACTATATAAATGAGGTATCACCGGAGTCGTAGTGAACCAGAGAATAAAGATTTTTTACATTACGGTGAGCAGGGGAAAAAAACATGCTAAAAATCCAAAATAAAAATTGATGATTTTGTTTGTGTCCCCCTTGAAATAGTTAATAAAATCTCATGAATAAGCTATAGACCCCCAAAATGAATTATCTATACATTGTATCTCATCCCGTAAATAATAAGCCTCATATGTTTGCATTACCAAAAAAAAATACAAATTTATAGGTCGTACAATGTGACAGTACAAATCTGCTGTGAAGGGCGCCTCCATTCATCCTATGCTCGGCCGTGCGCCCATACAGCAGGACACCCCCACATATGGGGTATCAGTACACTCGGGAGGAATTGGGCATCAAATGTTGCAGTGCGTTTCATCATTTAATTTATTTTGAAACTGTCAGATTTGGCCTAAATGAATGTATTTTTCAAAAAAAAATTCGAAAGTTTCTGAATCGCAGGTCCATATTGTTTTAACCCATGTGAAACACTTAAAGGGTTAATAGACTTAATAGAAGTTGTTGTACACACGTTGAGGGGTGACATTTCTATAGTGGGGTAATTTATGGGGTTTTACTATTATTTAGGCCTTTCAAAGTCACTTAACAGCTGAGTTGCCCCCTAAAATGTGAGTTTTGGCAATTTTTTTGAAAATGAGAAAAATGGCACCTAAAGTTCTGCGCCTCATAACATCCTAGAAAAATGAGAGGATGCATAAAATATCATCTCAACATAAAGAAGACATTCCGTAAATGTTAACGATCAAGCTTTTTGGGTAGTTTTACTTCCTGTCTGGAAAGCATAACATTTCAAACTTGGAAAATGAAGAATTTTTGCAAACTTTTGCCAAATTGTCACTTTTTTTTCAGAACGAAACTCAAAACTTATCACTTAAATTTTGCCTAACATGAATCACAATGTGTCACGAGAAAAAAATCTCAAAATCACCTGGATATGTTAAAGCGTTCCGAAGTTATAACAAATTATCGGGAGACATGTCAGATTTGAAAAATCGAGTCTGGTCATTAAGCTGAAAACTAGTGTCAGTGATAAGGGGTTAAGGGGTATTTGTGATTTTTTGATAATTTTTGTAACATTTTTGTGGAAACAAGATTACAAGTTTTGTTTGGGCTCACTAAGCCGGTAACATAATAGATTAACAAATATGGGGGGATTTAATTATTATTTTTTTTAATTATTATTAAACAGTTTGAGTGGAATGAAGGGGGATTTGTTGTTTTTAAACATTTCTTTTCCTTATTTAAAACTTTTATATTTTCTCCCTTGAGGGGACAAGAAGGTGTAATATTTTGAAAGCACCTAAAATACCATGGGGCTCATTTACTAAGGGTCGCGCTGCTAACTTTTGTCGGACTGTGAACCGTTTCCGCAGATTATACGGCTTGCACAGGTATTTAAGAAGTGTTTGTGCTGGTATTTTGGTGCACGTGATCCTTTTTTGGCGCAGCTATGCTGGTTTCCAAATGACACATATTGGGGGGCATGTTGTCAGACGATCCAACTGATTCCAACTGAGCGCGGGATTTAACTTTCAAATAGTGTTGCACGCCCTAGCCCTAACATGCACCACTAAAAAGATGGTAAACTCTGTGTAACCTGGCCGGAGAAGCGTCACATGCGAGATATCGGGCGCACGATCTTAGTGAATCGCAGCACAGTGCATTATCGTCGCCCAATGCACTTTCGGTGAACTCCGGGGATGGGGTAAGTAAATGTTTCCCAATGTGCTCTGGATGTCAGGATACATCTGCAAGCCAGTTTAGTAGGTTTTGCTGGAAGGTCATCTATGGCAGGCCCAGGGGCCTTCACTAGGACCCAGCTGCTTTTGCAATGCATTGGCACTTTCTGTTTGTGGCACAGGCTGAAAATGGATTTCAGAATGTCTTCGATGCTGCATTATGCATTTACACATGAGATTAATGATTTCTGCAAAGTTTGTTGAAAGGTGAGAACCTAATTGTGTTTACAGCACTGGACACCTTTTCCTACTTGTAGAATTGCTAAAAGTGTTCAGAAGCAGTAAGGGGATACATCATAATTTAGAGCATCCAATAATAGTGGCATCATACAAAAATATGAAAAATAAAGCATGAACCAAGTAGGGTTGCACCTATGCTAGAATTTTGAGTGTCATATGATACCTGAAAAAGTATCACGATACTCGATACTGATACAATATTTTCAAGAAAAGAAAAAAGTATTATCTGAATGTTTAGGGTGTGGTCACATGGGGCGTTTACAATGCAATGCAAACGTCTGGGGGCGAGGCTCAGTCTGATCGCATACACATTTCCTTTGAAACACATGCAATCAGTAACTCAACCAGTGATTTGCCAGGAGAACTTTAGTGTTTTATTACAGCGAAGTATATGTATTGTAATGGTTATCCTGGTAATAATAATATAAACTAGTATACTAAATAGTATAATTTAGGACTCATTTAGAGGGGTGCTTTTGATGTCTGTGTGCTATCCTTTTTTGTGGATGGCAAATGGACCCACTGTTTCCTATGGGTCTGTTCACATGTCATTTTTTTCAGGTGGTATATGTCCTTTAATGGCATAATTTAATGCATTGTGTCTGGGGAAGCCCTGGGGGATGTAGAGACACCATATATGGACAGATGGTGATATTACCCTGATTACATGGTCCCTGCTCTGCCACTAACCCAACACATCTCTCAAAAGGATTCCCTGCCTGATGTCTGCTCTATGGGAATCCTCTGCAGACAGATACAAGCAGTCTGTAGAACACTAGTAGTCTTTCTGTATCGCAAGCTCCAGAAACCTGGTATTGAACTGTTCTCACTTTGAAAGTATCGCACAAGAACAGAGATTTTGACATTGGCTACCAATAACCTTTTCTGGGGACATTACCTGGAGGAAATCAACCATTAGGGCTGAGTGATCTCAAAGGAATTTGTGCTGAAAGACAAACTTTACACTATATGGAGTATTACTATAATGGAAACTAAGGCAGTCATGAGTTGTTTATTAGAGCAAGGAAAAACCTCCATGTTGTAACAATTTATAAGCTTTACTTTTTGTCAATATAAATAAAGATTATTATTATTATCATCATATAGCACCCTTGATAAACAATTGAGTATCAAAAAGATAAATTAAATTATTTAGATTTTGTTGAGATGCTTTTACAGTTCTTTCTCTTGGTCCTGAAATGATTCAGAATGCTGACCAGCATGGAATGGGCTATTGGAATCTGTCACCAGCTAAAAATGACATTCCTGGTGACGATTGTGCTTTAACTGCATGTATCTCTGCACCCATAGAAAACTGATTTTATTACGAAGAAGAGATTCTCATAATAACAAAGGTAGGATCCTAGGTACTATAGCACCCAAGATGGAGGCACTGGCAGTGACACTCCCCGCCAGCCTCTGAAAGTGATTCATCTCAGGCAAAAAGTGACTCATTTTCAGCTCATTTGCATATACATTTGGAGCCAATTTGTTATTGTTAATTTGTTAATGGTTGATATTCAAAATTAAAGATAGAATTTTAGAACATACATTTCACAAGGGTGCTGTTAATTTAGTGCTGTCTGTGACTAAAAAGTTTTTTTTATATATACCAAAACTCCAAAATTGCTGACTTCCTCTCCTCCCCAGAAACTGCAAGTGAAATGAGAATATTGATGAAAGTGTACAGATGTATTATTTAGTAGGAAGAGGCACTTCAATGTACTCATCAAAACAAACAGTCCCCCATGCTTATGTACAGAAAACTTTCATTTCCACTGAATACTTTCTCAGCTCTTTTTGTTTTCCTGCCAGCACACATCATGAGAACTCATTTATTCTTCTGTGTGACAGGAACACCCTGCTGAAAAACATATTGTAGGCCTTGAGACAGAAGTAGTGCTACTTTGTAATTGGTGGTCTACTGTATATATGATATACAGACATCTGTAACTCTGCATGCCACTTACAGTGTGGGGTTAATGGATTATTAAAAGATAGTAACAGAACACAAAAATGTTGAACCCACGATAGAAAATGTGCTACCAGATGGCACTCAGCATGTACGTCCCTTCCATTTACAGACTGGGTTCATGTTTTTGTCATTTGGGGTAAAAAGAAGGATTTGTAATAATACAAACTGTGGACTTTAACAATGGTATATTACAATGTATAGTATGTAGATTTATAATAATTTTTTTGTGAATTTACATGCAGGGCATTTGTTGTAAAAATCAAGTTCTATTTATAGGGTTTCTTTTGCTGGACGCACATGGGTTCAATTAAATAAGACAAAAAAAAAGGAAAATTCTGCAACTAGTTTGTTGGATGTTAGTTCATCCTTCTCATATAAATTAAGAATACAAACAAAACATCTCCCAGAAGGTATTCAGGAATTCTTTTGATTTGAATGATTTATGTGTTCTGTACATATTTATGTAGCTTTTCATTCATTGTGAACCAAACATACCTTGAGACTGCTGTAGCTACACTGATCATATCAGAATCATATCTTGTGGAATCCCTGAACTGAGTGGTTATACAGTTATGATAATGAGGCTCTGTTGCTCCTGTGGCTGCTCTGTGTGTCTTCTCTTACCCTAATTTGCCCTGCTTCAGAGAATGATGTAATCACTGTGTTGTCCCTGACAGGCAGAAGTAATCAATTGCTGCACCATCCCTCAGCTGCTGTGTATGAGGCATTCGACTCAGGTTGATTAGTCCTACCTGGACAGCTCCTTGCAATGTGTTTATGAACGGTAGCCAGCATCCAACCCAGCTTTCCCAAGGTCCTGAATTTTATAATTGTTTTTTGAGCAAAACCACTTGGATCAGGGTTTAAACAAGACATGTTTCTGCATCATTGTCGCTACAGCATTCTCAAGGTATGTTTAGTCCACAATGCATGAAAACAAATGGTAGATTTCTTTTAACTATTCCTGTCTAATAGGTGTTGTCTTTTCAAAGAAAGGTGCAATAATCAGCAGAATTTTTTTATTGATGGTACTATAGCGATCCAATAATTTAGTCATGTAACATTTCGGGCCCCAATGTGTCCTTCATCAGACACTGAAACTAATTAGATAGGATATCAGTATGAATATAACCTATTACAAACAACAAACATCTTCAAGTGATATGGTAAATAATTACAGTGAAAATATCTAGGACAACAGTATATGCTCATATACAAAAAAACATTGTGGGACATAAGCTTGAACAGTATCAGAGAAAAACAAAACAAAATATGAATGTGGGTACTCATTTTTTATATTTTCTTTCAGATACTGATTATTTGATACTGTAATTATGTACTGTATCACTTGATATTTGTTGTTATATGTCATACTGATATTCCGTATACTTATATGATAATCTGTATAATTACTTTCAGTATCTGAATATGGATTTGTTGGGGCCCAAACATTACATATTCTATTAACCCCTTAACGACCTGGCCCTTTTCTATTTTTTTCATTTTCATTTTTTACTCCCCACCTTCAAAAATCTATAACTTTTTTTATTTTTACACTTAAAGAGCTCTGTGAGGACTTGTTTTTTGTGTAACAAATTGCACTTCACAGTGACTGCATTTAATATTCCATGTCATGTACTGGAAAGCGGGCAAAAAATTCCAGATGCAGTGAAAAGGGTGAAAAAACATATTTGCACCTTTTTCTTGTGGGCTTGGATTTTATGGCTTTCACTGTGCGCCCCAAATTCTTTGGGTCAGGGCGATCTCATGGGATACCAAATTTGTATAGGTTTTAAAATGTTTTCTTAAATTTACAAAAGTTAAAACATCCTGTACAAAAAATTTTGGGGGTATTTTGGCATCTTCTGGCGCTAATAACTTTTTTATAATTCGGAACTGTTGGTGGTGTCATTTTTTGTGACTTTTGATGACATTTTCAATGCTGTTATTTTTCGGACTATACAACCTTTTGATCACTTTTTATTGAATTTTTTATATTTTTCAAAATGGCAAAAAAGTGCCATTTTCCCCTTCGGGTGCATTTACCCATATGGGGTTAAACACAGTGAAAAACCGTTATCATATTTTGATAGATCGGGCATTTTTGGACATGGTAATGCCTAATCTGTTTATGATTTTTACTGTTTATTTATATTTATATCAGTTCTAGGGAAAGAGGGGGATTTGAATTTTTCGTTTCTTTATTATTATTTTTTAAACTTTTTTTTATTTTACTTTTACCATTTTGATCCTACCATATACTGCCATACTACAGAATGGCAGTATATGGGGATTTTCCTTCTCATTCTTTAAGGCTGTCATGGTGACTTATCTTCGCTCCCCGATGACGTCACGGGGAGCAATGGTGCTAGAACCAATCGTGGGTGTTACCGTTAAGTCTTTGCTGCAATATGCAGCAAAGACTTACTGTCTATGGAGAGGGCTCAGCCCGTGAACCCTCTCCATGCACCCGATGCGCGCCATACTATTGCGGCGTTACGCTATTAGGGTGTTAATTATTGAACCTAAAGGAATGATTTTTTTAAATCTGCCCTGTGTCATTATAAGTGGTTATAACTTTGTACCACTTTAACAAATCCAGGGGATTTTGAGATTGTTTTCAAATCATCAATTCTGGAATAGGGTTTTTAGCTTCATTCACAATACCATAAAAATAATATTTTATCTTTATTTTATGGCTCACCAAAATTACAGCGATACCCCATTTATATAGCTTTTTTTTCGTTCACTTGTATTTCAGAATATAGAACTCATTTTGTGAGAAATGTGCTTGTTTTAGATTTTTGTCCATCATTATTATTGGGCATAACATTTTTATGTTTTTGTCTACAAAGCTGTTTTAGTTCTTTTTTTTGTGGGACAAGCAGTACTTTTTATTGGTATCGTGTTGGGGTAAATGTTACTTTTTGATCACTTTTTATCCTGTTTTATGAGGAAAATATAATAATTTGTTTGAGTTTTTAAAAACTTTTTTACGGCATTCATCGTATGGGTTCAGTAACGATTTTATTTTATTATACGGGTTGTTATGGAATAGAGTCTTTTAGTGATTTTCCATTTTTTATGTTGTATTTGATTTTTATATGGGATGCGGCATCAGGGGACTTTTATTCTTTTTTATTAATTGTTTCATTTGCGCTTTTTTATTTTTAAACATTTTTTGACTTTTTATTTTGTTTACATTTCATTAATGTGGAGAATCTGTCCAATCTGTGGACATTCTGTAAAGGAGGTCCCTTTTGTAGACATGTATATGGGGACAACAGCAGTGGACAGTTCGATAAAAGGGGGCATCTGCTGTGGACTTTTTATTGAAGGGGCATCTGCTGTGGACATTTATTTAAAGGGGGCATCTACTGTAGACATTTTGTCAAATGGGGAATTTGCTGTGGACATTTCATTAAAGGGGGCATTGCTGTGAACATTTCTGTAAAGGGGACATCCGCTGTGGACATTTCATTAAAGGGTATCTCTGCTGTGGACATTTCATTAAAGAGGGAATCTTCTGTGGACATTTTATTAAAGGGGGAATCTTCTGTGGACATTTCATTTGAGGGGGCTCTGCTGTGGACATTTCATTTGAGGGGGCTCTGCTGTGGACATTTCATTAATGAGGTGCGGCTGCTCCTAGATATTTTATTAGAGTTGCGGCTGCATTTAGTACCCTAGGACTTATACTCAAATCAATAACTTTTACCATTTTTTTTGTGGTAAAATTAGGATCCTTGTCTTATACGCAAGTATTTACAGTATGAGGGGCAGTTCAGCTGCAGAGGGCACGGAGGGTGGGGCAGCCAGAGGTAACAGTACAGATCTGGTCTGGATGGTAGTCGGGGTGGATGGTTTCATGCAGTTAGGGAATATGATTGGCTTTCCTAGATAGATGGGTTATATGAGCTTGTTTGCAGTTCATCATTAAATTACTTTTATGAACAGTACAAGATTAAGGATATAGAGTATAAAGAGAATGTAAAGTATATAGAGGATATAGAGTTTCTAACATCCAAGCACATGTTCTACCGTATATTTGTGCCATCCTTTTATTGGCATTTTTTGTGCTGAGATGATTTTTTCCAACCTTAAAAATGATGATGCAGATTTATCAAAGCTTGTCTGTCATGAATTTCAACTATTTTTATTACTATTTAACTATTTAAGCCACCTCCACGCCATGGTTTGTTTGCAAAGAAGCACAACAGTCTTGTGACTGACATTCATTTTTAGATTATTTTTATTTGTTAATGCCATTTGTCATTAAAATGCTTTTATCCATTTTTTAAATGCTGCCATTACTGCACCATGGTGGTAGAGCATTTCATTGTATCTATAGCATTTCCTTACTCTATCTGTTAAGAATCCTCCATCTGCAATGTCTTTGCTTTTGGTCTTTTGTACTGTTCTTTGAAAAAATGTGTACATACCACACATGTAGAACTGATTACAGTTCTGAGCTGATGCTTCTCTGGTAAGGAGGAATTCCTTGCATTTTATTTCACTATGATGTAAGGAGTACTGTCCCTGACACTATACTCGGTTTATGAAATCCTGTCAGGACACGGTGTGTTTTTCATGGATGGAGCACAGCTGTGTGGCACAGGCATTAGAGGTTTTTTTTTCTAAACTGAACAAGCCTAATTCTTAGTAGACTATTATTATAAGAAAGTTCTTTCATATGGTGGCCCTAATTTCCTATATTGCTTTTGGAATGTAGAACGCAGAACTGAATCTCATATTTAAGGTGTGGTCTTAAAAGGGATGCTACCAGGGCCGGATTAAGGTAGGTGGAGGCCCCCACTTAGTGTATGCCAGACAGTGGTAGACATTGCTATTCTAAATTGTTATTAACATTAACTTTCTCCTCCATGTTAGTCTAGTAGCTGGCACAATGGCAGTGGCAGTAGTATTGACCACTAGTCCCAGTCACCAAGCCAGTTCCACACACCGTTGTTTCCCTGAGAGTTCTCTCTTCTCTCACATTTCGGGCCAAGTGATCTGTTTAGAAGTAAGCCTAACAAAGATTGTCTAGTACTTGGCAGACAAACAGTTCAGCCAACCAGTGTTAGAAACTAAAAAATGGGTGATCAGGTTTCACACATTGAGTACGGACAGGCTGGGTGTGCTGGGTGAGCCAGTGACTCACTGTCAAAGTTTGGAGGCAGGGAGGTGGGCGCACATGCAGCGCAGTGGCACGACCGCTGCATATTGCTCCCAGAGAATGTCAGATCACAGCTGCGAGCTGACTGTCAGACATTGCTGGTGGGGTCCCCCTTATTAGTAAAAAAGTGGTGGCCCTGGGGTGCACACCCCTGGAGCCTTCCCTATAACCTCGCCCTGGATGTTACTACTTTTTATGTTAAGAATTCTTTAATTACACAGAAGAAATTGTGAAAAGGTTAAGACATTGGGCATGATCAAGGGTAAATATACTGAGAACAGTAGTAATAATTATGTACAAATACTTCTCTGAATCACTATGTGTGAACCAAGTGACCTGAAAGCCATTTTATATATTTATTTCTTAGCAGAACATAATATAATTTTGCTACTGGAAATAGACTATGGAAACATGCCTTCTGTTTATTGATTGTATACTTTACAGAGCACTCAAGTATTGATTTGAAGGCCAATGCTAAACCGCAGAATTGTTCTTTTATTCTTACAGGCACCAAGTATTTGTCAATATCGTGCTCTGAGGCAGCAATTTAGAGTTCTAATAAATAATTCATCTACTGCATGTCTCTTTTTTCCCAATTTCACTGCATTCTTTATTTGTATCATGTGCAGATATCAGCATGTCAAAGAAATGGAGATATACAAGTCTTCCTGAAATAATTACAGATGAGATGTAAGAAAATAAAATTATCACTGGATCTTAACTGAAAAGGATCCAATTATTGTTTTTCATAGTTAAGCCCCCATTTACACTGCTGTAATTGAGGCTATGTTATGGCTGTACACTTTGCAATAAGAACACACCCCCTATTGAGGTCTATGGTAAATGGTCACAAGTGTCTCTCTGCATCGTGACCAAGCCAGGCGGCCTTCAATGGCTGCTCAGCTTTCAATGGAAAGGGAAGGGGTGAGTAGCGCTCACTCCCACTCACTTCGTGTGCTACGCCCAGGATCCAGTCTCGGCAAGCACAGGGCCATGTGAATGAGACCTTACTGAGAGAAATCAGAGAGCTGTAATTTCCTGGTACATATACTATATAATTTCACAATTACACAAATGGATAAATGTTTGTTAAACATATATCCATTTGTATATTTTATCTTCACTATTTTACTGTTAACCTTTCATTAAAAAATGGAAAAGGATACAATTAAAACATTGTATATCAATCATCACAATCATTAAAAAGTGGCAAGAAAATGATCCACTATGATCCCTCTCTACAGTTTGCAGACTGCTAATACAATTTTACAGTTGTGGTGCTCTTGACTAACTCTATGCTAACTGCTTGAGTTTTCTAAACATTGACTGACTTCTGACAACTGGAGCACTATATGATGGCATTGCACGGTGGCATTTCACCATTTTGGTGTCTTTTTTGGACCATTCTATGTTTCGGTATGCCCTTGCATGTCAGATAGGTTCCTGTATTTGTAGTTCCAGTGCTGGTGGTTATGTTCCTTGTGAGGGGGTGACTTGTGGGGATGAATGGGGTAAGTCTTGACAGGCATGTTGCTACAATAGTTTTTTTGGAGTGTCCCCTGATGCAGATGTCTTTTGTTCCCCCATTTGTGTCAGTGGAGATGTGGGAAGGGGAGCAGACTTTCAAAGTAATGCTACATTCACTTCTTGTTTTTTGGACATGTGTAACGTGTATACCAGGAATTCCATAGACATGTCCATAGACTCATACTGGAAGATAGAGGCATCTTTTTGCCTCTGTATGACATCTATCCAATGCCTTTTTTTAAATCAAGTATTTTGATTTTGTTTTTCAATGATCTAAACAATCAAACACAAAACCTAACTCCACCCCCACCCTTAACCCCTCCCTCCTCTTCTCCCCATGAGAATGCAAAAGACTAGGTCAAGAAGCTAAGTTTTGAGAAGTCACTTGACACTTAGAATTTTGTACAAAGAGGTGTTGTACAGGTGTCTGTACCAGTGAGAGTAAGTTACTTGATACAGAATGGGTCATGCAATGTATATAGGAGAGCCACATGCCTGCTCAGCAATCATCGCAGAGGTTACATTATCTAAGACCTGCACAAATAATCCTGTCCGTTACTAATGTAAATGGTGCCAATCGGGGTGAATCAAGTCATGGGCCCCAAATATCCTCAAATTTTGTAAGAGTATTTTTTAAGGGGATAATGTAGGAATTAAAGAAGTTTGGGCAGAAGAGTAATTTTAATGACTCACCTTATCACTGACAATGGGAGCTTACACCAATCCTTGACCTTTTTCTGACATCTGGACAAAAGAGGACCAATATTGGAGGCTGTATAATTCTCCACTACTGACGACACCTGCACCCCCAGGTATTTAAAGGAAGACAAAACGGGGAGGTTGTAATCCGAAATTTCTTTTGGGCAAACTTGAGGTGAGAACGGAAGGACTGTGGATATGGACCAATTTATGGTCAAACTAGATAACAGGCCAAAGAGCTAATAAAGAAATAGCACTTCTAAGGAAGATGGACCACACATTTGGGAAAGGAAGAAGGTTGTCTGCATAAAGTGCTACCTTCTTATGCAGAGATCTATACTGAAAGCCGTGAAGTGCAGTAGGTTGTCCCAACACAGACGCCAGCAGCTCCATTGCTATTGCAAACAACAGTGGTGACAGCAGGCACCCATGGCATGTCCCTTTGTATAAAGCAAAAAGTTGGGAAAGTATGGCATTTCTTTCAGATATGGCTATTCCTGCTGTCAAATGCCTTGGCCACATCAAATGATATGACAGCAGCTTCCGGCATCTTTGACTGGGAAGCTTGAATGTTCAATAAGAGTCCCCTTACATTAATTGCAGTGGACATGTTTGGCATAAAACCCGCTTAGTCAAGGTGAATCAATGTTGATATAACTTTATGTAGCCTGAGCTCTAAGATCATCAGCTAAGGAACCTGCTGAGAGGGGGCATTTTCCTGGTTTCAAGAGAACAACTATGACCGCCTTACACAAAGTGGGGCAGATTCATCAAGCTGTCTGAAAGTCAGAATATTTGTAATTGCCCATGGCAATCACAGCTCAGCTTTCATTTTACGAGTGCTCATGAATATTTTAAAGGGGAGCTTTAAAATAAATGGTTGCCATGGGCAGTGGGGTGGGGCAGATTTATCAAGCTGCCTGAAAGTCAGAATATTTCTGGGAAATAGCCCCTCACTAACACACTTTTGTAGATCTCAAAAAGATGAGGGAGAAGAGTCTCCTGAAATGTCTTATACACCATTATTAAGTGACATTGTTTTTAATGCAGTTTTATGTTCCTATAATGAGAGTGGAGCTCCCAATATATCCTTATATTCTGCTTCTGGAACCCACCAGAAAGGTGTACAGTTGTGCTGCAGTGGGGTGCCCTTTAGAGGAATAGAATAAACACATCACCTCCAAAATATCCTGAGCATGTGTTACAACCTCTCCTAGATCCCCCTGCAAGGAGATATGTGTAGAGCCTCTCTGCGCTGATTCTATCTATTGTAGCTAGCAAATGACCTACCCTCTCCCCTTTCTCATAGTATCTTTGCCGCTGAAAAAAATCTCTTGTTGTCAGCTATAGTCAGCAAATGTTCAGAAAGTTGGCAATGAGCATAAACTCCATCTCTTCTCATGGACCACAGAGGGATTTGCAATATATTTTATTTCTGCCTTCTCCACATCTCTACATAAAACTTCCTGAAATGCTCTAGACTTTTTCTTGATACCTGACATCTCACAGAAAAGCAACAACCGAGGAATGCTTTGCAACCATCCCATAATTCTAGGCTTTGAACAGAGTCAGTGTTATGGAGTAATTATTCGGCCAATTTGCCACTAACTCCTGGGGTACAGCCCTTCTCTGTTAAAATGGGTAGCCAGAATAGGTTAAAGGACACCTGTCATCAGGTCTGTGTCACTATTTCTGTTACTACTACCTGTTGGAGCAGCTCACAAGGATCCACCCCAGCCTTTATCTAGTCATTTCATACATCATTCATTGTAAAATCATCTATTTTTTATCATGTAAATAAGGCTGGTCACATGGTCAGAGGCAGTGATGTCACCCCTGTTACCCCTCCCCTCTCCTCCCCCTGCTCATGTCTGTGTGTAATGTATAGTAAAGCATGGCTAGTGTGTGTGCTGCATCTGCTGACATGCTGCATCCTCCTAATATACAGGTGAGAGACACAGACATCAGCTACACATGAATCTGACATGTTCTGCTGTAACATGGCTGCCTGGAGCTGCTGTATCTCTCCTATACACACACACACAGGCTGCAGGGGGTGTGGCCACCAGCACCAGGAAGCACATCATTATACAGCCTCACATCATTATACAGGCTGTCAGTCATGCACTGGGGGTGTGGCTGTGCCTCCCACTCATGAATAGAGTGGACAGCTTGAATATGCTAATGCTTCATTGGACATTTCACAGGTCATTTGCATACAGCTTTAGGACCTCATTGCTTAGGTTTACAGGCATGTAGAGGGACAATGAAGGGATAGAGGCAATGCTCTCTAATGGCAGTTTATGAAAATATATTTAGTTTAGGGGGGTTATTTTGCATGACGGGTTCTCTTTAAAGTGCCAAGTCCTAAGACCCTGAACAGGCATCAGAAAGGATCTCAGGCATAATAAGATGTGAGATTGATCTGAGAGTCGCCTGGACAGATAGGTAACCTCGCCGAGTAGTGGCAGCATAGCTTGGTTAGCTAGTGCCAAAGCTATCCATAACAGAGATCTATAGGAGTTAGAGTAACAAGAGTATTGTAGAAAGAGTATTGTTTTTTGAGAGGGTGTGGTACTCTCCATATGTCACAGAGACCCAAATCATGAATGATCCTACCAAACTGGGTAGCAGGAGCAGCCGGCATCTCATTTATGAAGGAGATTATCTTCTGCAACACTATTGCAGAGTAAGGTGTGGCTACATAAGCAGTGGCAATGACTACCTGTTTGTGGTACACTTCCCCAATAATACATACAAATCGCCCTTCACAATCTACAGCCAAATCCTGGAAAACAAACAGAATCTATTTAGGGATCAAAATACTGACCCCCCTCAAATAAGAGGTATAGGTAGAGTGTCATAAATTTAACGGTGTCAGGGGTTAAATGCGTCTCCTGAAGACAGCAAGTAACCCAGGAATAAGAATTAATAGTATTTAACACAGCCCATCTCTTCTTGGGATCCCTCACTTCCCTCACATTCCACATTGAAAGATTAATAAAATTTGCTATTGTACACATACAGTAGAGCATTGATCAAAGCACATAGCCACATGGAGGTTACAGCAAGAGTCATTTCCCACAACATATCGGCATTAAGTTCAGCAGAAATAGTATAAAAAAAACAAACTAGAGCACTCAACAAAACATACCCTAAATAACTAAAACCATTACTACCCCTGTAAAGAAGAGCAGGTAATGCAGGCACCCACGAAGAACAGGCCCTAAAATAGAACCCCCAGGCTAGTAATAAAACTTTTGTAGTAATTGGGGTGGGGGAGAAAAGTTAAACAGCAACATGTGGACGAAACTAGATGAATCCCTTCAATACTGTGGGCCCCCGTCCAATGCATAACGATCAACAATGTACAACGTCAGTGCTGAAGAACAGGTAGATAAAGTAGGGCAACAGTGTGTGTGAGAGCTGGAGCCGGGAAAGGTGAGTGAGAGGCCGGGGCACATGGAGGCACACAGGGTCGCAGAGTCTCCCGTGACAAAGGGGATGCAGACATGCGTTTGAGCATTTCTTTTCACGGACAACAACACATCTTCTTCAACCTCGCTGACCTGCTCCCCTACATTAGTAGTGTGCTCAGAAAGCTTCTTAAAGTTGTGATGCATTATAGATATCTTTTATGCCATTGAGCTAACTTTTAGATTTAGAGCAAGTAGAGGTTTATTGCATTGACTCACAGTCATAATGTCTCTCAGAGGAGGTTCAGGCTGGTCAGAGGGCTGCTGCTGGCTAACGGTATCTATGGTGGTATTACTACTTCTTCACCTCCGGTACAGAGGTCAGCAGTATCCATCTCCTTATCTCTCCCATGTGCTGTAGCATATCTGCCCTAGCGATCAGGGGAGGAAGAGCATTCATGGCCACAAACCCATCTCCCCCCACCTCCTATAGAGGTAGAGTGGGCAAAGCGCTCCAGCTGCACCGCTGCCTTCCCTCCCCACATTCTTAGCACCTGCATGTGCGGATGTTGCCACTTATGTTCTTCGTTCCCTTACCGCTCCTTCCTCCGGGCATGAAGGCGGGTGTGTGTTATGGACAGAGGTCCGGGTGCAGCACGGGAGCTGAGGGAACCTAAAGATGCTACGATACCAACAGGTGGTATAACAGGATAATACGGCAATATTTTGCGGCTTGATCCTCTCCCCCTTCCATCCAATAATTTCTTACTGCTCCACTTCCCCTCCTTATTTACCTTTTTACACTTCATGACTCTTTGGGGGTCATTTAGCCAAGTTAGCCAAGTTAGAATTTTTCATTCTTGCTCCTTCATATCGATAAAATCCAAATATGGATGTATGACAAAAGTCGCAATTTTGGCACAAATTGTGGTTAAAAAGACGCAAATAAACCCAAGTACTGATCAGTCATAAGAAAAACTTTAGATAGTGTTGCAGAAGACTTTGAAACTTTTGTGCGACTTTTTAAAAAGGTCCAAAACCCCCACAAACTCAGCTGCTTTATATATTAATCACTATTATAAATCTAACCAAAGTCCGAAACCCAGTATAACCAAAAAAAGACACACACACAAATGTTCTGACTAAAGATAAATGATCCCTTTGAGTCTTTTTCTGATCAATGCATGAGCAGTGCTCTGCATCTTCCTTGATTCTTTTATGTTTTGTGCATGTATATCACCTTTGGGCAGACTCAGAAAATAAGCAGCACTCAACTATTCCACCTCAGATGAGAAGCCACAGCACAGTGTAAATCACACTTATCTTTGGATAATCTGTTCTTTTTTTCTACTGTATGAAACACAATGACACATTTTGACACAAATATGTATAAACAATTTAATTATACATGCAATCAATTTGATTGATAGCACATACTGTATATACACATACACATGTACACACAAAAACTAAAGTACACACAGAATAAATGGAAAATATTTATGCATTTATTGATATGCTGTACACACTGGCACACACTACTCCACCTATGCATGTCCATACCTACATACATATGTATCTACATATAAACAAACTTTAACTACCGGTATGTATTTTACAGAATTGTGGAATATACAGAATAATGCAGAATATACTCATTATGAGAGGTGGTTCAGGTCCAACTCATGTTTTGCAGGGCTTAGTAAATGGTAAGCTTTGCTCTTCCCCATTCCTCTGCACAGTCTCAGACCTCAGTCCTCATGTACATTAGTGTACAATTGGACACAAACTGCGGCCAGCTCACGGCCACCATTTACTTGAATTATGCACAGTGCGTTAAGCACACTACATCTTGCCGCACCGTAACTGAGCTGTGTGGCTGCGCTGAAAATAATAGAGCAAGACCTATTTCTACACAGATTTGCAGCACTGCCACAAAACCCCTCAACAGGTCTCAAACTTCCCTGTTTAAAGGACCCAGTCTTTTGCACTTAGCCTTAGGTTCAGTGAACAGTATAGCTTTATACTTATCAGAACTTTTATGATTTTGTTCTTCTTTCAGTACTTGCACAGTTGCACAACACCTGTGACTTCCAGCCCATTCTGCTGCCCCAAAATGGGTATTGCCATGTTGTTAGCAACCATGGCTAAGAAGGTACTATGTTATTATAATGAAAAGAAATCTTTTTCCAGCTCACCTGCAGCCTCTGTGTACTTCGGAAATGGCACGGGCTTCACCTCGTTTGCTGAGGTCCCAATTGCATACAGAAAAAACTCTCGACAGTCCAGCCAAATTCCGGAAAAAACTTTAAGACTTTATTTGGTCAGAATTCAAACATCCACAGCATTGTTTTTCGATATTCCCTTTCTCAATCCAACGCGTTTCAAACGGATTAACCGGTTAATCCGTTTGAAACGCGTTGGATTGAGAAAGGGAATATCGAAAAACAATGCTGTGGATGTTTGAATTCTGACCAAATAAAGTCTTAAAGTTTTTTCCGGAATTTGGCTGGACTGTCGAGAGTTTTTTCTGTATACTATGTTATTATACCTGTACTGACGAAGGCTCATTTTCTGAGCCAAAATGCGTTGCCGAATAAATTATTATCTGCCCGAAGATTAAAACGATCATCAGAAGTATTCTTGAGCACTGAGTGTTCCATAGTCTGCCGTTTACCGGGTCATTTATGTGTTACCAGTATAAAAATAAAAAAGCTTAAAAAAATTCAAAATTAACATTTTAGTGTTTCCTGCTTATCAAAAATGTAATAAAAAAACAATCAAAAAGTTGGATGTACCTCAATATAATACCAACCAAACGGTTATCTTATGCTGAAAATAACAAGCCCTAAAAACACTCTTTTGAGGAATACAAAGTTATAGCTCACTGAATATGGTGGCACATATTTGTAGTCCCCTAAATCGTACTAACCTACAGAATAGTTTTTATGCTGTACAGTGTACTAGGTAATAAAAAGTGGCGAAATACCAGTTTTATCCTGCTCCCCTGCAAGAAAGACTACCACGTCTAGTCCAAAGCATGTCCCCATTCTTCCTGAGGAAGGGCTGGGGTGAGGGTATTGGTGGAGCAGGAGCAGGCCTCAAATACAGAGAATCATTCACCTCATCTGTATCGGAGTCCTCAGGACATCGATATTGATGAGCTAATATCCACAGCACAAAATGGCAGGAGTGAGATTAGGAGACAGAGGGGAGGAGAAAGATAATGGAGTGAGCACATGAGTGCAAATAGAAGATGATGGCGGGCTCTGTATGAAGAGAAGACTTTGTATAAAGTAGTGTGTGGAATGTCAAGCCAGTATCAGCTCAAGAGCACTGAACCATAAACAGCAGCATGCTGTAAGAGGAGATAAGAGATAAGACATGTGCCTAGTGGCAGATTAAGTGTCTCATGAGCCCTGGGCTGTTCACACGACTAGGGCCCTCCAGCATCCAAACCAACATGTGCCCGGATGTTGGGACTTAAGTACTACTCTGTATACTCTATATCAGTGGTTCTCAACCTGTGGGTCGGGACCCCAGCAGGGGTCGAACGACCAAAACCGGGGGGTCGCCTAAAGCCATCGGAGCCGCAATTTAATTGTGTTTTTACTGCGAGTTGCATGGTTTGGGGTCACCACAGCATGACGAACAGTATTGCGGGGTCACAGCATTAGAAAGGTTGAGAACCACTGCTCTATATCCTTAATCTTGTACTGTTCATAAAAGTAATTTAATGATGAACTTCAAACCTGCTCTCATAACCCATTTATTTAGGAAAGCCAACTACATTCCCATTCCCTAACTGCATGAAACCATCCACCCCGACCACCATCCTGACCAAATCTCCCAGACAATGTAGGAGATGTGGATGCTACCCCTGGCTACGCCCCGGCCTCTGCAGCTGGACTCCCCCTCATACTGTAAATACTTGTGTATAAGCCACCTCATTAATGAAATATCCACATCAGATGCCCCCTTTAATGTAATGTCCACAGCAGAGCCCCCTTTAATAAAATGTCCACAGCAGATGCCCCCTTTAATAAAATGTCCCTTCAATGACAATTCATTCTCAATCCTCAAGCTTCTATATCTAAGTTGGAATCACTTTACTGATTCAAATTACAATTATTAATAACCCCCATCATGGTTGCATTTTTTCAACGGCAGGAATCCTTCCAATTGCTACATAAAAGTATGCTGCAAGGTCCAAATCTACAGTGGGTTGTAGAAAAAAACTATCCTATGCCTGGCGTGACAATAGGAATCCATTGTAAAGTTTCTGGTTTCTATTGAATCACGCATCTGTAACGTCAAAGTCCTTTCTGCATATGATATTTTCTGTATTTATGTATCACCTGAGAAAGACAACATGACCTGTATGGAAAAAATAGAAGCTTCATGCATATCAGACACATTTTGACACAAGTGTAAGGTAAAGCATTAAATAATTAGGGCTAATCTATGGTGGAAGGGCATTCCCAGTCCTTCTGTTACATTTGGATCATTCCAATTTACAGCGTGAAGCTCATCTTTCAGGGAAGTTCTTTCATTTGACCTCCTATGGGAGTTGGCACAAGAACTTAGTCATTTCAAGTGAACAGATATTACCCTCTCAATAATTCACATAACCTTGTAAATACTGTTTGTTTGTATAGAAATCTAATGGTTCCCTAACCGATGCACTGAGATAGCACTCTGGTGACAAGACAAGTTGTGCTGTCGTTTTCCATATGCTGGAGTCCCAAGTTTTCTATATTTTAATTGGTTCCCTGCAGAATAACGTTTATAAGCATATGGTCTGTTTAAACCGCTGAATATGCTTATGTTACCCAGGACTTTTGGTGGCACTAGCTTCTGTAGAATAATGGAAGCATGAGTGCATAGGATTTATGAGGGGTGTTTAGCATCCCGTGGTGGTGTAATGCCAAATCACCATATTGAGGTCCTGTAATCTATTCAAAAGTGCACAGAGAGGGACATATTCTAGATAATTATTTGTATGACTTTAAAACAGCAATTATTTAGAAAAATATGTATTGTAATTTTTGTTAGACAGGTAGTTTTACATAAATGTAAAATAAATTATAGATGTTTTAAATATTATGAAAAGGGTTTGTCCCCTCTTATTAAATCCGAACTTTTTTTTACTGCTCTTTTGTTTACTGTAGCATAAGATATGTAAAATATCTTTCAGAACACCATCTTTCTTGTCCCACATGCTTAGGAGCTAATGATCCACTGCCCCTGATCTTATTGATCATGAGAAGCGATGTTGCTTGATGCTGTTCTGTGCTATTGGACAGGTCAGCCAAAAAGAAAACACTTGAAGTGGCTTCTTTTTAACACTCTTATTGAATTGATTACAAAGAAAATTGTGTTGTCTGAATAAAATTATGTGCAATCAATATATCATGCAAGGAGTCCCTCCTTCTCCACTAAACAGTAGTGCCGACACTGTTATCGATTACACTACAGTGCTGCTGTTTAGTGAGGAAGAATTGTCTTCTTGCATCATATATCGATATTATGAAAGGAATCCCATCCCCAGTAATATGTTCAGTCTGTGACACAAAACTCTGCTTCCCTCCCTTCCCCATCCCTCAAAAAACAGCTGTGAGACACTACTCCTTCTCCCTTACTGCAGTCTCATTTCACTTGATAAAGGAGTGAATTCCGAAATGCGATGTAACCTTGTGATATCAAATAAACAATTTATACTAAACGGGTGACCTTCCGAATATCTGTGTGTGCCTCCTTTGACAGTCTCCAATATACTCTTCTATGCTTTGATCCAGACCCTCTTGGCAACCGTGTCTAGATGACCTCTGTCTAAAGGCAGCACCTAAGGGTACCCTCACCTCAATTGAACAACTTAAAATACTATTGTGCCTAATTCAGCACAACCATACCTGGTGAGCCTCCTTCCAAATGTTTCCTAACACCCATTTTTTGTTATTAAAACAATACTACTCTATGAGTGCCATTCGGTCTCTCCTCTCTGACAGTTTTCCATTTGAAGGGGCATAATAAATGATTCCTATTGGGTACTTAAATACCAAATGGAAATGAAGTAATGTAGTACATGACCTAAGAATTAGTCCTGATCAGAAAATGCCAGGAAGATCTTCATTGGTCAAAGAATAGAACCCAACTAACAGATACCTAGAAAAAAATATTGGATGTGAGACATCACATGGGTAATCTATTGTAGTTTCACTATCATTCTGTGATATGAAGTTGAATTTAATTATTTTAACACAAAGCTGCCCAGTGTTCAAGATTATTTAACTGGTTTGCGACCGCCCACCATGTATTCACGACAGCGGTCGGGTCACGCTGCGGGGAGCAGCGATCCGTCTCCATGGTAGCCTCGGGTCTTCCGAAGACCCGAGGCTATTTTGTTTTAACCCCTTCATTACAATGTGCTGATAGCACATTGTAATGAATGAGGAGGAAAATCCCCATATACTGCCATACTGTAGTATGGCAGTATATGATAGGATCGATCAGACAACCTAGGGTTAAAGTACCCTAGGGAGTCTGAAAAATAGTAAAAATAAAAATAAAAAAAAGTTAAAAAAAAATTATAATAAAAAAACCTAAAAATTCAAATCACCCCCTTTCCCTAGAACTGACATAAATATAAATAAACAGTAAAAATCATAAACACATTAGGTATCGACGCGTACGAAAATGCCCGATCTATCAAAATATATTAATGGTTTTTCAATGCGTTTAACCCCGTAACGGAAAATAGCGCCCAAAGTCGAAAATAGAACTTTTTTGCCATTTTGAAAAATATAAAAAAATCTATAAAAAGTGATCAAAAGGTTGTACAGTCCTAAAAATGATATCATTGAAAATATTATCAAATTTCGCAAAAAATTACACCACCCACAGCTCCGTACAACAAAGTATAAAAAAGTTATTAGCGTCAGAATTTGGCAAAATCCAAAAAATAATTTTGTACAGGAGGTTTTAATTTTTGTAAATGTATGAAAACATTATAAAACCTATACAAATTTGTTATTTCCGTAATCGTACCAACCCAAAGAATAAAGTAGACATGTCATTTGGGGCGCTCAGTGAAAAACGTAATATCAAAGCCCATAAGAAAATGGCGCAAATGCGGTTTTTCACCATTTTCACTGCATTTGGAATTTTTTCCCGCTTCCGAGTACATGGCATGGAATATTTAATACCATCACTATGAAGTGCAATTTGTTATGCAAAAAACAAGCCGTCACACAGCTCTTTACGTGTAAAAATAAAAAAGTTATAGATTTTTAAAGGTGGGTAGTGAAAAATGGACATGAAAAAACAGGAAAGGGCCCGGTCCTTAACCGGTTAAATAAATCAGCTTAAGTTTTGTTGCTGCCATAAAGTGCATAAAGAGAGAGAAATACAAACATAGCTATTGGCCTTAATGTAACTTCATTTAAGTGCGACCACAGCCATCTTTTGTTTTGTTTGCATATACAGGCAGTCCCCTACTTAAGAACACTCGACTTACATACGACCCCTAGTTACAAACGGACCTCTGAATATTGGTAATTTATTGTACTTTAGTCCAAGGCTACAATAAACAGCTATAACAGTTATCAAATGTGTCTGTAATTAAACTTTGTTGTTAATATTGATTCTTATGACAACCGAACATTTTTAAAATCCAATTGTCACAGAGACCAAAAAAGTTCTGGCTGGGATTACAATGATAAAATATACAGTTCCAACTAACATCCAAATTCAACTTAAGAACAAACCTACAGACCCTATCTTGTATGTAACCCGGGAACTACCTGTATTACAATTCACCTACATCCCTTTGTTAAGATTTTGTAGCAAGTAAACTGATGCTATCATCATCATTATCATTAGATTTCACACTAGGATTCATTTTCTGTTTCAGTAGTGCTTTTTATTACAGCCTTGTTCCACACTCTGTGATATGTACTGTGATGATGTTACTTTCAGCCCTGACAATCCATGAGAATGAGAGTCATTACAATGTCCATGGTGGTCAAGACCAGAAGGGGTTTGTGTAGTTCAAATGGTTAATGTTTTGATGGAGGAGTTAATCTTGTATACTTGGGTTCCTGTGGTCACCTGTTTAGGCTCTTTCTCAAGCCTGTGAAGGTTAGAGAGCGTGTATGCACGCGAAACGGCCCGTCGCCTTGGCGAGGCAGCTCTTCATTCTGCTCTGCACCTCTACAACAATAATAAAGAAAGCATTTCTTCATCATTCCGGGGAGTGCCGCATTTCCCTCTTTTGTTTTGCCTCATCTGTCTACATATATTGGACGTGCACCCTGGACTGCTTTGTTTTCCCTAATGCCCAGTCTCCTGCCTTTGCTCTGCAGAAGGTGTTCATTTATGTACTCTGGTGTGAGCAGTGCCGGCTTCTGAACTTTCTTTCCTCCTCTCCCTCCTGAATTGCATTTCTTTTTCTAATTGTAACTTAGTTGTTTTCTTCCTTGTAGTGATGACTGCAGGGGATAGGGGGACACTGGATGCAGATTTTAAGCCGAGCTGTGAGTTACAGCAGCTAGGTATCTACCCAGCAGTACAAAGTGAACTGCAAATTACAGACAGAAAAAGATTACCATTCACACAAGGACTATATATTGGGGTTATTCCTGATGTTCTCTTACTGGATTCAAGTTTTATTCAAAGTTTATAGAACAGAGGTGGTACGCTTTAGAACCAAGAGTGAAAAATGAGACCGCTAAAACATAAAAGACTGTGACAGAAAGTTATAAAACATTCTTATAAATCTCTGTGAAACATTGCTATGGGGTCCATACAATGGTGCACATTTACTTACCTGGTCCGCAGAGTTCACAGAAAGTGCATCGTGTGACGATAATGCACTCTGCCGCGATTTACTAAGATCGTGCAGCCGACATCCTGCATGTGTTGCTTCCCCCCTCAGGTCTGCCAGAGTTCACCTTCTTCTTCATGGTGCATGAAAGTGCTTGGGCTTACGACACAATTTGAAAGTTAAATCCCGCGCTCAGTCTGAAACAGTCAGATTGTCCAACTACACGCCCCCTATTTGTGTCACATGGAAGCCAGCGCAGCTTAGACACAATCCGATCGCGTGCGACACAATCCCAGTGCAGACTCTTGTTAAATACCTGTCAAAGCCATCCAAAACCTGAAAACGGTACAAAGTCTGACCCCCAATATGTCTTATTGGCCATAAAAGTGTATATTGACCTCTACTAGTCTTTTCTTCTTCTTTCTTATGTACATATTTACCTCTTTGGATTGACAACTTCAGTAAAGAAACCACACTTGTATTATATTTCTATTGTGAGTCATATTCTAATGTTTTACCCTCAGCACTTCATTTTATCTTCCCCACTTGATTTTGTATGGCTTTTTCCTTTCATCACATGAAAGAAAATAATGATGACACAGACCTGTTCATTTACTAAGATCAAGGTAATGGTAAGTAATATAAAAAAGAGCAAATCAACATGTCAACAATCCAACCATTCATTATTGGTTGTATATTATTTTTTGTGTTCAATCACTTTGATACTTGTTGCCATTTCTTTCTGTTTGTAGTTATTTATTCAAGCTTTTATCCATGAAATTATTGTAAAGACAAAGGTACTTTAGCCATTCATTATATTCATCTGTGATAAACATTGGCTGTTAAGCACAAGAATAATTAATTAGCTAAGTGCAAATAATCTGTGTTATTGGCACAAAGAACTGAATAGCTGTCAAACGGATGTGTCAATTTGAGCATTCATTTTATACAGTACCCAGGGAAATTTTTCCAAGAAGGATAAGAAATGTGAATGACAGTAACCCTAATGTTTACAGTACAAACTTTGAGTTCAATTCAGTAGAGTATATAACATTAGATAAACAATACAGTACAAATTTCTTTTAGCCTCTTTCCTTTTGATGCCCTTTTTTGTTTTTGCGTTTCCATTTTTTGCACCCTTTCTTTAAAAAAACCTAACTTTTTTTATTTTTCTGTGTACGTAGATTTACGGGGGCTTGTTTTCTCCGTATCAAATTGTTCTTTCTAGTGGTGTTATTTAATATTCCATTCCGTGTACTATAAAGTGGGAAAAAATTCCAAATGTTGTGAGATCGCGGTAAAACGCATTTGCGTATGTTTCTTGGAGGCACCGTTTTTACGTCTTTCATTGTGCGCTTCAGATGACACATGTTGTTTATACTCTGGCTCGGTATGATCATATTGAAAACCTTTTGTAGGAAAAATTATTCTTTTTATACTTTGGAGTAGGGAGCTGTGTAAGATGTGGGAGATAATGATGTTGTCATATCAACAATTTTTTGGATTGTTCAGCTGTTTGTTCACTTTTTAAAACATTTAAAACAATTTTGTGAGTTGCAAAATGGTGAAAAAGTGAGATTAATTGGTTTATATTTTCATGATGGTACGGTATATTTGTTTTAAAGGGGTAGCCCACCTGTAAAAGGATGTAAAACATTGAGAAAAAAAATCATACTTCAGTCATTCCCATGTTAAGACTCTGCATCATCCGGCTAGTAACTGCCTCCTGATTCCTCTTTACACCTAAGAAATGACCACTAATGGATCACCAGATGCAGAGATAATGCATACTGTATATGTTAATAGTAAAAGCACAATTCATCCAGAGTGAAACCACAAAATACAGGCGGTCCCCTACTTAAGAACATCCAACTTACAGACGACCCCTTGTTACAAACGGACCTCTGGATATTGGTAATTTACTGTACTGAAGCCTTAGACTACAATAAACAGCTGTAACAGTTATTACTGGTGTCTGCAATTAAGCTTTATTGTTAATCCTGGTTCTTAAGACAATCCATCATATTTTAAAATCCAATTGTCACAGAGACCAAAAAAGATTTTGCTGGGGTTACAATTATAAAATATACAGTTCCGACTTACATGCAAATTCAACTTAAGAACAAACCTACAGAATCTATCTTGTACGTAACCCGGGTACTGGCTGTAAATAGTTACTGCTGTATTTGAATGATTTGATAAAACCTTGCTGTTTTTACATTTGACTAATCGTTGTCTATAGTCTGTTGCTATAGACCAGTGATGGCAAACCTTTTGGAGACAGAGTGCCCAAACTACCACCAAAATTCACTTATTTACAGTGGAGTACCAACATGTCATTTTAAGCAGGAACTTATTGCTACCTGTTCTTCCACATCTTTCAATTGTATCAGCCCCTTGAGGCCACCAATACAGTTGAAAGAAGGAGGGCAAATCAGACTCTTGTAGCTTCTCTCCAGGGTCTCTCCGTAGAGAAAGAATGGAGGGTTCAGCAGGATGACCTTCAAAGATAATGCAGTTCTGACAACATCTTCTCACTTTTCCCACTGTTCCAAAGAAGTGTCGCTTAAGTTGCCTGGGACTGCAGGAAGATTTAGTGGATTTGGTCTTATTTGGTGAACTCTGTCCTGGTGCGATGGTCTGAGTGCCCACAGAAATGGCTCAGAGTGCCACCTCTGGCACCCATGCCATAGGTTCGCCACCACTGCTATAGACAATACTATATGTACTCATTATAGCCATGTAATTTGATAACATTAATTGATTATATTGAAGGGCTTTCTTTTGGTCACGTGAAGCTACACATTGGCTCAATAACTTTGTTAACAACAAATTCTATGCAGTGCAAAAAATACTACAGTGAATATGACAATTCCAGAGATATTATGGTATAAGCTGTTTAGAAGTTGTAGGTAGCCTTTAGCTGCATTTCTGTATGAATTCATCACAGTTTTTCTGGATCTCTGCTTGCTGTCCTTCTATAGAAAGCTTCTATGATTACTGCCATTGGACAGGTGCACAGATCGTTAGTATCATAGAGAATAATCAGAGCTGTGTGTTATAACAAGCCGTGCACCTGTGTGACCATGGTCATTTTTCTGTTCCTCTGGAAGTAAACTTTATAAAGAATAACAGCAATCTGAGAACTATAAAATCACTAGGAATTGATACAGAAAGTATGCAGGAAAATTGTAAAATAAATAACATTTATTTGCTGAAATGGGAGCATCCCTTTAATTCTAAACCGGAAAGAAGCAGTTAGCCTCTTTCTTTTTACTTCTCTGATTATTATAATAACACACTATAAATTACATGTCAGAAAATTAGCAAATCACATAATAATCTGTATTAGCATAGGACACCTGGAGTCGTAATTCAACTTAGTTTACCCCTTGCTTATATATATGCTATGTAGTTATTTTTATCCTGAACTCTGATGCTCTACTGATGACAGAGATGTTACATAGTCCAGTCTAATGTACAGACCTATAAATTTTCCACATTCTCTATGTTTTCTAATAGGGTTTTCAATGTCTTTTTCAGGACCGTGGTAAACATTTACAGAAGGTGCATACCGTCATTGGAAATAAAAGCTGTGATTTGGATTCTATCATTGCCACATTAGCATATGCATACTATCTGGACAAAGTAAGTACAGCTTTTTTTGTGCATGTTGCACATTATATAAGTGTGAAGCCACAGATGACATATGAAGATAACAATAGCATATACAATGCATAAGGAGAGTCTTTAGACCAGTTCAGTTTCTTATATTTTATGTTGCTGCCTTGAACTAAACACAAAGGGGAACATTTCTGTCAGACTTTGCACTTTCTTTTATGCGCAAACTGCTTCCACATGCAGGGCCGGCGCCAGCACAGGGCAGGTACGGGGGCCCAGAGCTACTGGGTGATCCAAATAAGGCTGTATAAAAGGACTCCATGAGGTGAGGGGTGGCTGTATCTAATGAATCCAAAGGGTTTGAGGGGGGCTTATATAACATAATTATGAGGGGGCTGTTTGGAATGATAACAAGAGACTGTTTTAGTTTATGAATTTTTATTGCTGCCACATGAGTTCACTGTAAAGGGGCCTAGTGAGGCGCTGCACATGTATTTAAGAAGTGTTAGAGGGGCGTGGCTTGCGCGTTGATGTGAGCAGACGCGTGTGTGAGAGTCTCCCGCTCATAACCTGCTAATATCCTGCATATCTGGCCTATGAAAGGACTAAAAACTCACCCTGGTTGCTGGGAAAGACACCCTCCACTACCGAACCAGCCACGAAACCGACCGAGCGCAGAGATGACTAGGTGCGGTACACGCAAGGACAAAGCGGGCCGAGGCAGCGTGGCAGGTAACATGGCCGCGGGCCGCCGCGCGAAAGATAGACTCTCGGACATTGCGGCGCGCCTGGAAGTATTTGCCAGAGACAGCCCCGGGCAGAACAACTCACCTGCTGATAAGCTGGTTCGGGCTGAGGTGCACTCAGGAGAGACCCAGGAAGGCCCTACCTCGACACAGCACGAGGCCAAGATGGCCGCGGCCTCTGAGGAGGAAGATATGATGGAGCCAATGGGGCTGGAGGAAAGAACAGCGAGTGATTCAGAGGCTGACTGCCAGGAGACAAACGCTGAGGAGGTGAGAAACTCTGGTGCAGAACCTACCCTGAGAGATGTGCTAGTTGCCGTCACAGCCTGCAAAAACGACCTGACTAAGCAACTTGGATGCCTTACAGATGAGGTGGTGCTGGTGAGGCAGGACCTGCATAAAGTGAATGAAAGAGTGAAGGAGGTGGAAGATAGGGTCAGTAAAGTGGAGGACCAATTCCCTCCTATAATGAGAGATATGCGGAGAGTCGTTACTACCACACAAATGCTTATATCTAAAGCGGATGACCTAGAGAACAGACTCCGCCGAAATAATATTAGGATTGTGGGAGTCCCGGAAAAGACAGAGGGAAGAAATGCAGCAGACTTCTTTGAGACATGGCTGAAAGAAACCTGTGGGACTGATACACTGTCTCCATTCTTCGCAATTGAACGCGCTCACAGAGTCCCAACTAGGCCTCTACCGCCAGGGGCACCACCAAGACCTATCCTGATGAAACTCCTGCATTTTAAAGATAGAGACACTATTCTGCGCAGAGCCAGGGAATTGAAAGACATCACTATAGACGGGAAGAGAATCTCCATATATCCTGACTTTTCAGTAGAAGTCCAGAAGAAGAGAGCGCAATTTACAGAGGTGAAGCGCAAATTGAGAGAAATGAATGCTGTCTACTCCATGTTATATCCTGCGCGACTACGTGTGGTAGCTCTGGGTGAGACGCATTTCTTCGATGTGCCTAAGGATGCCATGGACTGGCTAGACATACATAGAAGACAGATCCGGGAGGAGCGTCGTAACGCCATGGAGGACTGACCATTTCTATCATCTGGAGCAGATGAGTATGCAACCAAACAGTAGAGAAGGCCAGAATGAACGTTTATATGCTGATAAGATGCGGGACTGTATTGAATATTTTGCACAACAACTAGAGGGTTATGAGATGGAGAGAGATGGGAGACGCTCAGGCCCCAGATCCCACTACAAGTGGGAACTGTCGATGTTGTCAATGTCTGTTGGTTTTTTCTGTTTTACAGATACTGTATTTTGAGTTCTTAAGTAGTTGGGATAGGGGGTGGGGGGAGGGAAGCAAGCCAGGAAGCAGTGCAAAAAGCGGCATAGGAATAGATATCAGGGACACAATATACACCCAGGTGTTTGATAATGGCTAAAATCAATGTGTTGGCATGGAATGTGAGAGGCACAGGGGATGCGAACAAGAGGTATGCTATTTTCAGAACTCTCAGAAGTTTTCAACCTGCCATACTATGTTTGTCTGAGACACACCTAATTAAGGAGCATGTTTCTCTCCTCAACAGATCATGGGTGGGACACCAATACCACTCTGTATACTCCACTCATGCACGAGGGGTTAGTGTTTTGGTACACAGAGATATCCCATTTATATGTCATAGACAAATGATAGACAGTGAGGGCCGATTTATCTGTTTGCAATGCTCCGTGTATGATGTACAGTGTATTATTGTTGCAATATATATTCCCCCCCCTTATAACAGCGTGGTTTTCAAGAAAGTACTGACCTTTGTGGCTGGCTCTCCGGTGATGCCAGTATTAATTGTTGGGGACTTCAATAATTATCTCAATCCCTTCTGGGACAAGTTCCATACTGGCAGCATTGCGGAATCAGCACCTCCAACAATACTGGGCCGCTTAACAGAGGAGGTTGGGTTGTGCGATATATGGAGATACCGAAACCCAGGGGTTAAACAATACTCTTGTTACTCTGCCTCTCACAGGTCACTCTCCAGAATTGACTTAGCTTTGGGCTCAGAATCCCTTTTGACATATGTAACGGAGGTAACATACTTGGCTCGGAGTATTTCGGACCATTCCCCATTACTTGTATCTCTGCTTTTGAAATCCGGAAGTGGACTTAAGGGGGGGTTCTGGAAAGTCAACCCGTACTGGCTGCAAATAGTGGGAGGAATCATACCGGATGCGCTACAACAATATTTTATAACCAATGATGGCACGGTCCCAATTTTGGCTAACTGGGATTCCATGAAAGCGCACATTAGGGGATCCTTGCATCAGGCTATCAATAGACATAAGTCCAAGTCTAAGGCCCTAACTATCGCCTTACGGACTAGGGTGCAAGAAACAGAGGGAAAATATGTAGTGAACCCAACAGAAAGATATCACAAAGAATGGGTAGAGGCACAATCCCTATACGCAGACCACATACTGAGTTACGCCGCTAATAAACGGTACTTTATGAAACAAAAATATTTTGAGGCAGGCGAATCGGCAGGACATCTATTGGCTACAATAGTACACGCACAAGGGGGAAGATCTCACATCCCTTATTTAATTAGAGAAGACGGGGTAAGGGTGACTTAAGATAGAGACATTTTAGAAACGCTACAGGAATATTACAGATGTTTATACACTTCCACCATTTCAGACTCGTGGGAAGATATGATGGGGTACGGTGAGTCCCTCCCTGTAAAAGCCCTCTCAGAAGAGACTGGGGAAATTCTAGACTCGCCAATAACACTGGAGGAACTAGAACTAGCCTTAAGTACAATGCAGAATGAAAAGGCCCCAGGGTTGGATGGGCTCCCGGCAGAACTTTACAAATCCCATAAGGACATTCTACTACCTAGGCTGTTGACCACTCTGGAGAAAGCATACAGTCAAGGGCGGTTACCTAACTCTATGCTAGAAGCAGTAATTGTAGTGATCCCCAAACCAGGGAAAGACCCCGCCAGACCCGAATCATACAGACCCATCTCCCTTCTCCCGGTGGATGTTAAAATATTTGCCAAGGTCCTAGCCATACGCTTGAACCAAGTGATCTCGGAGGTTATACATCCAGACCAGACTGGCTTTATGCCGGAAAGATCAACTTCCATTAATCTTCGCCGACTTTTTCTAAATCTGCAACTATCAGAGAAGGGGAACGGGGCAAGGGCAATTCTCTCACTCGACGCTGCCAAAGCATTTGACAGCGTCGAGTGGAGATACCTATGGATGGTAATGCACAAGATGGGTTTTGGGCCCAGATTCACGGCATACACCAAACTACTATACTCCTCCCCCAAGGCTCGAGTGAGAGCAAATGGTAACATCTCTCAGGAATTTTACTTGGGGAGAGGCACTAGACAAGGATGCCCTCTGTCCCCCCTCCTTTTTGCCTTGGCTATTGAGCCATTAGCAAGTCTTATTAGACAGGCTCCTAATATTGTTGGATTTCGTAGAGGGAGATTGGAAGAAAGGGTGTCTCTATATGCAGACGATATGCTTATCTATCTGGGAGATGTGGAGTCGTCTCTAACTCCAGTTATGAATATAATTAGGTCCTTTGGTCAGAAGTCAGGGCTCAAAATAAATTGGGACAAATCTGTGATTCTGCCAGTTGACCCCTTGCCTGAACCAATAAGATTGGAAGAGACATGTATTCAATCTGTGCAGTCATTCAAATACCTGGGTGTGATAGTATCTAAGAGACCACAAGATTATTTACATCTCAATATTCAGCCGCTCCTAGAGCGCACAGGAGCCAAGGCCTCCGCATGGAATAAACTACCCTTATCCTTAATAGGTCGTTGTAACCTTATAAAAATGATACTAATGCCACAATGGCTATATCTGCTACACAATGCGCCGATATGGATACCCCTTTTGTACTTTAGAAAGTTAGACAGAATATTCAGAACACTACTTTGGAAGGGAAAACAGGCGAGAATAAGGCTAGAAACCCTACAAAGAGGAAAAGAAGAGGGCGGTTTAGCACTCCCCAACGCCTGGATTTATTACTTGGCCTCACAAATACAACACATGAAGGGCTGGGACAGGGAAGAGCAATTAGGTTCGGCAGGTAAATTGGTAATAGAGGGTTCACCATGGAAACTCCCAATACATCTCCTAGAAATCTTAGATGGACACAAACAGTGGAAAGACGCCCCGACAGTTCAACTATTATACAAAGTATGGGACAGAGGGAAGTCGTGTGTAGGATTTTCGGGTTGGACCAAACATACCCCAATATGGCACAATGCCCATTTTCCAGAACTCCAAAAACTTAACGAAATTGACACGTGGTTGTCGGCAGGAGTAGTGACAGTGGACAAGATAATAGAAGGTGGGAGACTTAAGCAATTTGACCAACTGCAAGAACAATATAATATCCCTCATCGTTCCTTTTATCAATATCTACAATTGAGGCACGCATGGTCTACTCAATTTAAAGATGAGGTCAGAGAAGTGGGATCCTTTCCTGTGCTAGGAATATTGGGGCAGGCTAAGAGCACGAAAGGGCTCATCTCAAGTATGTACAATCTACTACTTAGTAAACACTTGGAGAAGTCTCCCTTATCAGTAAAAAACAAATGGGAAAGAGATGTGGGACCAATATCTGAGGAACAGTGGAACAATATCCTAGAAATGACACCCCAATTATCTCTCTCAGAGATGCATAGATACTCGCAGCTCCTGCTGATTCATAGAGCATATAAGTCACCGGTTGTACTGGAGAAAATAGGGGCATGGGATACATCGAAGTGCCCCAAATGTGGGGTGGAAGGGGCAGATATAATGCACATGTTTTGGAGTTGTGTCAAAATTGGGCCATTCTGGAATGAAGTATTAGAAATAGTAAGGAGGGTATGCTCAATAACTCTCCAGGGCTCCCCAATTACATGCATCCTAGGGTGGCTGGAGGATTCATGTGAAGGTAACGCATTGACATTAACTGTTGCAAGACTACTATACCAAGCCCGCAAGCTTATTGCATCACACTGGATCCAACCCACTGTCCCTACCATTACAGAATTCTGTACAAGAGTAAACAATTATATTAGACTGGAGAGAGCGGTATACAAAAAAAGAGGGGTACTTAAGAAGTTTGATGCTGTTTGGGGTAACTGGATCTCTACTCCGGGTTTGCCATCAGGAGCTTTGCTTAGAGATGACCTGATCCATATATAGACCTCTGGAGAGAAAAACAAACCTTATACGCACTAGGGTCCTATTGGCGCTTCCGGTGCCCTTATGGGTACATGCCGATCTGCAGGTCGGCCCGGTATGGGCCCTATGAGTTAGGGCCGGGAACGTATAAAATTCCTGGTATAAGGAACTCTGATAAAATATATACCGCTGCACTGCTTCACTTGCTTGGGAGGGAAGGGAAGGGGAGGGATGGGAGGGTTATTGTTATTAGTATTGTATGTAAATTGTGATCTGTATTGTTCATGTTACGTTTGTAATTTTCTGTTATGAAAATGGAAAATGAAGTTGGTGGTTAATAAAAATTACCTGATTTAAAAAAAAAAAAAGAAGTGTTAGAGCCACATATGTGTTGCAGCTGCACTATACCCAACTTTCTGCACTTAAAGGGGCTGCACTAAAAGGGTGCACAGTCAGATTGTGTGCCACATTTATCATTCAGAGTCCAACAGAAGTGGGTCGTATACCCTATGTTAACACCTTAACGACCTGGCCCTTTTTCGTTTTTTCATTTACATTTTTTACTCCCCACATTCAAAAATCTATAACTTTTTTATTTTTACACATAAAGAATTCTTTGACAGCTTGTTTTCTGTGTAACAAGTTGAACTTCATAGTGATGGTATTTAATATTTCATGCCTTGTACTGGGAAGTTGGAAAAAAAATTCCAAATGCAGTGAAAATGGTGAAAAAAAACCCGGATTTGTGCTGTTTTCTTGTAGGCTTGGATTTTACGGCTTTCTCTGTGCACGCCAAATGACATGTCTGCTTTATTCTTTGGGTCGGTGTGATCACAGGGATAACACATTTGTATAGGGTTTATAATATTTTCATACATTTACAAAAATTAAAACCTCCTGTACAAATTTTTTTTTTATTTTGCCATCTTCTCGTGCTAATAACTTTTCCATACTTTGGTTTACCGAGCTGTGGGTGATGTCATTTTTTTGCGACTTTTGATGATATTTTCAATGCTACCATTTTTAGCACTGTACAACCTTTTTTATAGAATATTTTTATATTTTTCAAAATGGCAAAAGAAAGCCATTGTTTCTGTTACAGGGTTAAACGCAGTGAAAAATCATTATTATATTTTGATAGATCGGGCATTTTTAGATGTGGTTATGATTTTTACTGTTTATTTATGTTTTATTTATATGACTTTTAGGTAAAGGTGGGTGATTAAAATTTTTAGCTTTTTTATTATAATTTTTATTTTTACTTTTTTTCAGACCCCATCCATGACAGGAAAACAGACAGTGACATGACGACATGAATAGTAAGACGGGGGCAGGAAAATTACCCGTCGTCATATCCTTGTCTTGTCCTCAGTTGCCATTGGCTGATAGAGATATATAATCCTCAGTGCACTTTTACCTGACACTCCCCTTGATAAAGCCAGTTGGTGAAACACGTGTCGGGGTTGCACAGTGTATACCTTTCCCTCTGGTATAGTAACTATGATTATGACTTTTTGAGACTATTTATGCACAGGCTTAGGCTTGTATTCAGCTGCTCTATACTCAGATCATTACATTGGGGCAGATTTACTTACCCGGCCCATTCACGATCCAGCGGCGCATTCTCTACAGTGGATTCGGGTCTTCCGGCGATTCACTAAGGCAGTTCCTCCGCGTTCCACCAGGTGTCGCTGCTGCGCTGAAGTCCGCCCAGGCCCGCCGGAGTTTACGATCCTATACTTGGTGAAGGTAAATGCGTGTCACTTTTTTTTTTTTGGTTCTCCTAATCCGTCGGGTTTTCGTTCGACCGCGCCCCCTGATTGCCGTTGCGCGCATGCCGATGCGCCAAAATCCGCCGGGAAAACGTGAATCGGGCGGATTGGTAATGGCTACCTTTTATTATTTTGTGATTATTATTTTTGTGATCAATTAATAAAATTAATTACCGTATATACTCGAGTATAAGCCGAGACCCCTAATTTTACCACCAAAAACTGGGAAAACCTATTGACTCGAGTATAAGCCGAGGGTAGGAAATGCATTGGTCACAGACCCCCCAGTATATAGCCAACCATGCCCCCTATAGTATACAGCCAGCCCAGCTTGCCCCCAGCAGTATACAGCCAGCCCAGCCTGCCCCCAGTAGTATACAGCCAGCCCAGCCTGCCCCCAGTAGTATACAGACAGCCCAGCCTGCCCCCAGTAGTATACAGCTTGCCCCCAGTAGTATACAGCCTGCCCCCAGTAGTATACAGCTTGCCCCCAGTAGTATACAGCCTGCCCCCAGTAGTATACAGCTTGCCCCCAGTAGTATACAGCCTGCCCCCAGTAGTATACAGCCTGCCACCAGTAGTATACAGCTTGCCCCCAGTAGTATACAGCCTGCCCCCAGTAGTATACAGCTTGCCCCCAGTAGTATACAACTCGCCCCCAGTAGTATACAGCCTGCCCCCAGTAGTATACAGCCTGCCCCCAGTAGTATACAGCCTGCCCCCAGTAGTATACAGCTTGCCCCCAGTAGTATACAGCCTGCCCCCAGTAGTATACAGCTTGCCCCCAGTAGTATACAGCCTGCCCCCAGTAGTATACAGCCTGCCACCAGTAGTATACAGCTTGCCCCCAGTAGTATACAGCCTGCCCCCACTAGTAAACAAATTCTGCTTTCACACCCCATTATAGGGATGTGGTGGAAAACCTATTGTATGGGTACCAGATGTGTCACTCAGAGCCCTCTCTGTGGGCGCCCAGGCTATCCTCCATGCACAGAGTTCGCTAGACAAGGATGCCTCTTGCAGTCCAAGGACTTGCCACTTTAAGTGCTATTTTAAAGTGTCACATCCATGGCTACCTGTGGCTGCTGGAGGAGAGAGAAGGTGTGGACAGTGCTGGATTATCATTGGAGCTCCTGCTCCAAGCCTTCTGATTCTTCTTGTTCAGGGGAACCTGGGTGGATGCTACAATTATAATCTATGTGCACTATGTGCAGTTTGCCTGTGAAGTGTGCAGTGTGCGCCAGTTTGTACGGTCTGACTAAGCACTAACACATTTTTCTGTCTTATCGGATGCAGGGCAGCCGCAACACAAAACTGGCGCAGACACTTTATAAATACATGAACATAAATACAAAAATTGGCGCAAACACTTTTATAAATGTGGGCAAATGTCTCCACCGACTTTCTACTATATTGGTGTCCTAAGGTCGCTGATTAGATTGAAATTTGTGAAATGACATAATGGGGCACATTTACTAAGGGTCCGTCAGACGCATTTCTGCCGGGTTTAACGAACATTTCCGATTTGCCCTGAATTGCACAGGGGTTTTTGGCGCACACGATCAGATTGTGGCACAACGGCGCCTGCTTGCATGCGACACAAATCGGGGGACCTGGCCGTCGGACACACCGACTGATTCGGACAAACCGCAGAATTTAAAATTCAAATTGTGTCGCAAGATCAGCACTCACATACACCGGGAAGAAGATGGTGAACTCCGGTGGACCTGAGCTGGGAAGTGACACATTCAAGAAATCGGGAGCATGCTGTAAGTGAATCGCGGCAGCTCCGAATCCTCGTTGGACATTCCGGATCGGCAGACGCAACTGGACGGGTAAGTTAATGTGCCCCAATTAGTTTAGAATAAGTTTAAAATAAATTACTGCCTAAATCCCCTGCTAAATTTGGCTCAATGAAATTATAGGCAAATCTTTAGAAAGCAGCCTAATCACAATAATATTGCTGACACTAACAACTGAGAACACCCTCACACAGCGTCACCAGATTACTTGCACCCTGTGACTGACACTATACAGGCAGTCCCCGAGTTACATACAAGATAGGGTCTGTAGGTTTGTTCTTAAGTTGAATTTGTATGTAAGTCGGAACTGTATACTTTATAATTGTAAACCCAGCCAAAATTTTTTGGGTGTCTGTCAAAATTGTATTTTAAAAATGTTGGGTTGTCATAAGAACCAGGATTAACACTAAAGCTTCATTGCAGACATAATTTATAACTGTTATAGCTGTTTATTGTAGCCTAGGACTAAAGAACAGTAAATTACCAACATCTAGAGGTCCGTTTGTAACTAGGGGTCGTCGGTAAGTCAGGTGTTCTTAAGTAGGGGACCGCCTGTACATGCTCACACCCTAGTAGGCCAGTCACTGAAAGACATTAGTTGGATCTAGTACCTTACAGTTGATGCTCTATTCCTTCAGGAGTGGGACTTCATTACAATTTCTCCAGTTGTCTTCAGATCAAGGCAGCAAATCCCCCAACAGTGCATCTAAAAATACCACAGTCCCCTAACAGTATAATGTCCCCTGGATAACAGTGCTCCTAAATAATTCATACCTGTAACAACACAACCGGCAACACAAATAAAACATCCTATGTATAGTGCCCCCAAGAAATGAAAGTAAGTACTGCACCCACAAATATTTTTTTTTACCAGACCCCCCTAATTAATAGATAGTATTTACAGCCAGAGCTCTCCTCATAGATAGTATATACAGTCAGATCCACTTCATATATAGTATATACATCTAGACACCCCTGCATTGAGTGTATATACAGGCTGACCACTCCATAGATAGCTCATAGAGGTGACCCTCCCCATAGTTAGTACATACAGGCAGGACCCTCTCTCCTAGTTAGTACATACAAACAGGGCCCTCCCCCATAGTTAGCACATACAAGTAGGACACCTTCTCCATAATTAGTACATACAGCCAGAGCCCTCCCCCATATATAGTATATACAGACAGGACCCTCCATAGATAGTATATACAGGCAGGACTCCCCATAGATAGTATATACAAGCAGGATCTCCCATAGATAATAAATACAGTCAGGAACCCCTTTGCCTCCTGCAAAGAATAGTGAAGAAGAAGTGGTCTCATGTTCCCTATCAGTCCCTCCATCCAGGTCTGTGATTTTTCAGAACTTTTTCTGTCTCTCTCTGTACCCAAATCTGTGTCAAATATTCCTCTGCAGCAGGTGGTTAGCACTACAGCCTTGCAGCGCTGGGGTTTGTATTTTCTCTCTGTGTTTGCCTGGGTTTCCTACGGGTTCTCCGGTTTCCTCCCACACTCCAAAACATACTGGTAAGTTGCTTAGATTGTGAGCCCCACGGGGACATGGACTGATTTGGCAAGCTCTGTGCAGCACTGTGAAATCTGTGTGCGCTTTATAAATAAATTATTATTATTAGCATTCCCCAGCCACTGCTCTTTGGGAACTATCTACAAAGCTTTTAACTCTTAGTGTTTACACAGCACAGATTATAGACTTCATGTAACCATTAAACTGCTGGTTTCACTATTAAATGCTGCATACTCCTCTATCTGATGAAAGCTTCCAGGCTAATCACTATATAGTACCATATGTAGATACAAAGCAGGATTCCGTGGATTTACTTGTAGGAAAGCTGCTACATTACTCAGCTGAACTTGACTCAGCTTCAGGGCAGATGCAGCAAGAGGTTAGTCTCTACCCACTTTACTCATGCTGTGGAAGATTTCTGAGTAGCTTCAAAAAAAAAAAAAAAAAAAGCCATAAGGCTGAAAAGAAAAAGGCAAGCACCACAATATAAGCATCATTCTGTTTGTTTTTTAAAGGGTGAAATCACATATCACAATTTGGTAAAAATCCTTTTGAAATTGGAGTTTCACATTAACATCTTCTCTTGTTTCTTATATTACCTAATGCAAAACAACAATGTTAAAGGAAATTAAATAAATCATTCTCTTCTCTAGATTTTGTATTTGGAATTAATTTATTGCTAATAACAGTTTCATTTCAACCTGAAGTTCAGTTCTGAAGCTTAATATTAATGTTTTAGTCTCTAGATGTATCCACTGACATTTACAACTATCTTTTCAGATTACATCACAGAGTGTTCTCTGTCTGCCTGTTTTGAACGTTACAAGGATTGAATTTGACTTCTACAGCGAGACACGGTTTATATTGGAGGAGCTGGATATCCCAGAGTCATGCCTCATTTTCAAGGATGAAATTAATCTTCAAGGACTGAATGATGAAGACAGGTTATCAGTAACACTCGTGAACTTCAGTGCTTTTACAAGGTATTTTATATCATGCAAGACCAGGTCTGTATTAAAGGACATCTACCACCAGGATTAAGGATCGTAAACCAAGCACACTGACATACAGGCGTGTGCCCCCTTTAACAGGATCCATTCTTTTTTAAGTGTTCTATGCCCTACTTTTAAGAAAACAAGGCTTTAAAAACTATGCAAATGAACCTGAGGAGCTCCAGGCCCCATTAACAGCTTTGAATCCTGGAGCCCCTCTAGTTCATTTGCATAATGCTAAACCACTTTTTTTTAAAATAAACCAGGGCATACACACTTAAGAGAAGAGAAGATCCTGCCAGAGGGGTCACACAACAGTATGTGAGTGTGCTTGGTTTACAGTCCTTTATCCTGGTGGTAGATGTCCTTTAAGTCCAATATCAACATAACAATACAATGTGGAGGCACATGTTAAATAAACATTATCAAAATCATGCTATTAGAAATGATCCTACTACTATGCTTATCAAAATAGGGCATTTCTAGGATTATCTCAGAGAAAAGTTAATGTGGTCAAACGTACTGACACCCACTATATATCTACTACACAGTGACAAAACAAGCTCACGAGGCAGTAATGACCCTGTCATTGAAGTGTTTAGACCCAAAAAAAAGGCTTCCTGGCTCACCAGTGGTTGCCCTCTGTGATGAGAATTTCTATGGTTGCTTCTCAAATTGTATAGGTTATGAGGCATATTTATCAAACTGTTTGTGAGAGTATTCTGACATAATTTGTGCCAAAATACTGCCTAAAATACCTTACACCACATTTATTAAGAGTTTTAGATAACAAGTTAATCAGAAGAGATGTAGTTTAGAAAAGAAAGCATTTGCACCCAAAAATTATGCCCGCCAGTTTTGTGGAGTAAACTAGATGGGGTGATAAATTTTTCTTGGTATAAAACATGAATGTGTGCATTGCAAATGCTGCAAACAAAGGGCCATTGGTTCTGTGGTTTACAGCCCATGTTTCATGGGCATGTGAGGTCAGCTAACATACAGATGCAAATAGAAAAAGACCGCCGGAGCTGCAAACTGGGGGAGGAATAGGACCTGCTCTACAATTTGCGGCTCTGGTAGTGGGCTGATACATGGGACCCTGGAAACCATCTTGCATCAGCCATAACAGACATGTATTGTTAAAACTAACTGTTAGTGCATGTTCAAAATATATGATTGTGTGCATGTAACCTTAGACTTTGTTTATTTTCTCATATCTCCGCTATAATGTACAGCCTCTAACTTTGATGGTACACATGCTGGAACACACAGCATTGGTTGTCTTCTAGATAGACAATGAAGTGACTATGACAGGCAAATAATCAGAAATCACACGTGGGCATGCAGCCATTTCACAACATTATTCAATATATTAGATGAATACTCTTAGAAGAATCATAAGAACAACATGAAACAGCAGTATGTTTGGTCTTATAGAGAAAAGTCATATTTAACCATAGAATTGGGCCTTTTATCCATTCAGTCTAATAAAATGTGATAACTTATCCTGTCCATAGTGAGGAGGAAAGTTTGGCAGCAGCGGTTGTAAAAGTCATAAATCCAGAGAAGCAGTGTAATGGGGATCGAGAGCTTCATGACTCATCTTCCGTTTTAGTAGCAAAAGAGATCCTTGAGGAGGCACCAGAGCTACTTACTCCTCAGCTTGCTCATCTACTCAGAGGTGAGTGATTACTCCTGATATTACCGTACACAGTGAAAAGTTTAATGGAGTGTTTCTAAGTCTTCTCATGCTGAAAGACCATGATCTATTCTTTGGTTAACAATCCCTTAAAAGACCACAGGAGGCTTCATAAAAGAAGCAGGGAGTAACGAGTTTGTTAAAGAGTAGCATTATATTGAATATTAAAAAATGAACATGTAAAAATAGGCCAGAGCAAGCTGCAGTGTAGGGCTAGACAGGAATATTAAGTGATGCTATCTGCACATCAGTTGAATGGCTGAAACAGCTCTGATGGTTGTTTTAACTTTGTGCCCTGGGGCTGTGTGGCGTTGGTAATAATGACACGCATGCCCTACAGTGGACAATGAATATGGATCAGTGTCCTGTGATTGCATACTTAAGAGTTCTCTGGTCAAAAGATGTTTATATAATTCAGTTTTGATGGTGAAATATGTAACTTTCATTATCCTTCCATTATCTGAAGCAGCTATAATCAAAAGTCCATTATGTGCATTCTTTTTGCTCGCAAGGTCCAATGTTACCACTGCAATAGCGAGCAGTGGGGATCAAAACAGAGTCATAAATATGAATATTGTCTTCTCTTAATGTCATTGTAACATATGCAGTTAGATTATATAAAACACATCTTTTATCTGTATATTTAGTAAAATATATAGGGTATATTCAGTAGAAGGATATATATTTATATATATATATTTGTACACATATAGAAAATATGGGGGACATTATCACTACTTCTACACCAGTTTTCTGGTGTAGAAGCACTGAAATAATCACAATTTCTTGTGTACTGCAAGAAATTGAGATAATTCTGACAACTACACCACCTCTTTGCAATGTGGACATCAATGGGGGAGGACGGGGAAGAGTCTCCTGAGGAAATGGGCAAGCACGGTGTGTTACTGCGCACATGCTAAAGTCTGCGCACATACACAGCTGAATGTTCACAGGTTTTTAAGCAAAACTACGCAAGGTTGGTTTTTGGCACAGTATTGCCCAGTGGCACATCCACCCAAAGTATACAGTGTTTATTATTTACAATGGAATAAAGTTGATTTTCTGTATACCACTCTTATTAGTGCCCACAGCTTTTAGTATATTTATCTTGGAATGTGAGTTGTAAGCGTTTTTGCCAGTTCATAGAGAACAGCATTTGTTAGGTCAGACATGATTGCTGGATTGAGATTTCGGCTCTATCTTCCTAAAGCAGTTTGATAGAGTTGAGGTCAGGACTCTGTGCTAGTCTAGTTCTTTCACACCAACTTATCTTTCACACTTTCACACTGTCATTATGTACCAGCTGTGTTCAATGAAGCACAGTAATGCTTGAACTAAAACATTTCTTCAGAACCATGAATAACACTTATCAGGCGCTTTAGAGATTTCTTTAGACATGACTAATGGAGGGCTGGTGTTAGATGCGTTAATGTGGGGATCCACAGGTATGCATCAACGTGGCCAATAGGAGGGGGAGACAAAAAGCGCAAAGGATTCAAGTGTATTGTTTGATAAGGAAAATATATAATAGAATGTCTCTCACCTGGTTCAGTGAAAGATAGAGCGTAAAATAGATGGAGGGACTGCTGCCGACGGGACTCAGGTCCGGGCAAACCAGAGTTGACGGACTTGGCTGTGTGCTGAAGAACCACGAGGAGTCGTCCCGTTCTGGAGGCGCTGTCACACTCAGAGAATAGACTGGGATGGTGTATCCATAAAACCAGTTTTAATAAAAAGTAAAAGGTAAAACACTACGCATATCGGCCCCGGGCTGGAGCCTTCATCAGGTGGATAATTACATACCTGGAGCGCCTCCAGAACGGGACGACTCCTCGTGGTTCTTTAGACATGACTAGGAATTGCTCCAAAGAGGGGCATGGTGTCTGAACAAAGTTGCATCCACTTTTGTCAATCGTGCCATTTGGCACATTTTCTGGTGTGAACTAAGCTTAGGTATAGGAGCAAGACTAGACAGATTTAAACTGTTACATATAGAATTAGGTTTACCACGATGGGATAAGTAAAACATTGGTCAAGATTTATAAATGTAGTATGCTGCTGCGCTGGCACATACAGGACCTTGCGTAGAATTGTGGGACCTGCTGTAGGATATAGCTAGTGTAAAGGTGGCCCTGCACCACCTCCTCCCCGACCACGTGGTGTAGAGGGAGAAATATATTCGCAATATGTTTCCTTTGCCAGGAATTGAGAATATGTCATGGCATCTATGCCAGTATTCATTATAAATACCCCCATGGTCTCTTGGCTACTACTTAACAGACTGGAGACTATGTCAGGGAAGTAAGTAGACTTCTAATGGAGACTTTGCCATTTAAGGCTGCTTCTGCAGGTGTCTGGAGGTTTACACCCATTGATGCTCGACGTGTTACTTCCCTGACCTAGTCTCCATCCTCTCATTTTGCTAAATCAGTTCTCTACAATATACTGACAAGATGCAATCTCATATCAAAACAGCAGTCTGTTCCTTATGGAATAGATATACTAGGTCAGATAAGTAAGAAGTGGAGCATCAATGGCTGTAAGTCTCCACACTCCTGCAGTGGCTGCCTTATATAACAAAGTCTCCATAAGGAGTTTTCTTCATTCATCCAGCATCAACAATAGTGTTATATCTTGAGCAGTGTAAGACTTTTTAGTCATCGCACCATCTTTTAAAGTGAACCTGTCACGATATATGTAATTTTTAGCTGGTGACAGGTTCCAACAGCCTATGTCATGCTGATTTTAAAACTGTTTTTTTTCTGCTTTAATACAATTTCAGTATTGTATTAAACTTTATTTCACATGAACCGGCTCCCTGCCAGCAATGTGTGGTTAGTCCCAGGGTGGGGCAGCTGCATAAGCCTGTGTCTCAGTCTTCTCAAAGCATTCTTCCTCTACTTCTTCCTTTACCCCTTCCCCCTCCGGTCACCACCGCAAGCACCCTTTTCCTGTCATGTGAATTGAGCAAGTAGAGGGAGCTGGATTAGTGAGCAGGAGAGGAAGAATGCATCTAGGAGACAGAGACAAAAGCTGGTGCAGCTCCCCTACCCCAGGACTATCCACAAAAATCTGGCAGGGAGCAAGGTAATGTGAAATGAAGTTTTATAAAGTACTGAAATAATTCAGAATCCAAATAAATGCATTTTAAAAATCAGCATACATAGGCTACTAAAACCTGCCACCGGCTAAAAATGACATTCCTGGTGACAGGTTTGTTTTAAACAGTTTTAGTAAATCTTTCCTGATGAATACATTACCTTGTGATTATGGTGCAGTGCTGTATACCTTACATATATTCACTTAAAATAGTCCAGATTGTCAAGAGTGTTTATTTTTATGGCATCCTCAGGAACCATTGTTTTTAGTTGCTTATCTGCTGACCAGGAGATGGTACCCGGGCATCATGAAGAAATTGTATGCATCCTGGAGGAAAGGTTTCCAGAGCTACCACCAAGACAGGATATTGTCAGTAGTCTACTTGAAACAAAGTTTCATACACAAGGTGTGGTCTTTTACTTATATCACAATTTAATATAATACAATGTACATTGGATGAAATATTGAAAACGTCACAGATTGTAAACATACTTCTAAAGGTTTTTTCGACATAAACATCTCACCAGATGTTGGTAACAGATGATCAATTCACACTTGCAAAGTAATCAAGCCATAGATATCCATAAATAAAGTTATGTGTAATAATGTGTAATGTGTAAAAAAGTATTGAACAAGGTTCATGCATCTTTAAATCCTGAAGGTTCATTAGGTGCTTTCTATAAGCTCTGAGTTTTAGTTTCTTCCATAGGTTTTCTATTGGATTCAAGTCAAGTGATTGGCTGGGCCAGAGGCGTAGCTACTGGTGGAGGCAGGGGGACCAGTGGCTCTGGGATCCCAGACTTTGAGGGGCCCACTGAGGAGCTTTCATCTCTATCTGTGTCCCTAGGAGGATCACAGATAGAGCTGTATCCAGGGACTAGAGCAGCCCTACTCTCTCTTGTAATACAATCAGGGTCAGACTGGGGACCAAAGGCCCACCAGTAAAATTGACTTTGGGGGCCCACCTACTGCTACATGGGATTATTAAATGTACTGTATATTCTCGAGTACAAGCCGAGTTTTTCAGCACACTTGCATCTATTAAAAAATCCAAATGTGTACTCACACTCCCGAGGCCCCCCAGGTGAGTCCTTTTATTTTTTTCTTATAGGCTGGGCATTCCTTGGGCAGGGGCTACAGGCTATATAATGGGGGAGGGGCTACAGGATATATACTGGGGGCAGGTGCTACTCGCTATATACTGGGGGGCAGGGGCTGCAGGCTATATACTGAGGACAGGGGCTGCTGGCTATATACTGGGGGCAGTGGCTACAGGCTATTTACTGGGGGTGGGGCCTGCTGGGTATATACTGTGGGGCAAGGGCTGCTGGCTATATACTGGGGGCAGAGGCTGCAGGTTATATACTGGGGGGGGGGTAGGGGCTGCTGGCTATATACTGAGGACAGGGGCTGCTGGCTATATACTAGGCATAAGGGACTGCTGGCTATAAACTGAGGACTGGGGCTGTTGACTAAAGACGGGGACAGGGCTGCTGGCTATATACTGAGGACAGGGGCTACAGGCTATTTGCTGGGGGCAGGGGCTGCTGGGTATATACTGTGGGGCAGGGGCTGCTGGCTATATACTGGGGGAAGGGGCTATAGGCTATATACTGGGGGGCAGGGGCTTCAGGGTATATATTGTGGGCAGAGGCTACAGGCTATATACTTGGGGGCAGGGTCTGCTGGCTATATACTGGGGCAGGGGCTACAGGCTACATACTGGGGGGCAGGGGCTGCAGGCTGTGTACTAATATTAAATGCACCACATGTGCTGAAAAAAACTCAGCTTATGCTTGAGTCTGTAAGAAAAATCAAATGTGTACCCTCCAAGGCCCCCCGCCAGGTCCTCTTCCTCCATCAATGCTCTGTCCTCGGCTCCGTGTCTCCGCGGACATCATGATGGCACTGCATGGCGGACCGAGAGAAGTATCGATGGAAAGAAGAGGACCTGCCGGGGGGCTTTGGAAGGTGAGTACACATTTTATTTTTTTCTTATTGGATGGGCATTCCTTGGGGAGGTGCTACAGGCTATATAATGGGGGCAGGGGCTATAGACTATATAATGGGGGCAGGGGCTACAGGCTATATACTGAGGACAGGGGCTGCTGGCTATTTACTGGGGGCAGGGGCTGCAGGCTATATACTTGAAATTGGAACCCCGGAGTGCTGCCCGCTTTTTACTTTTTATACCTGCAAAAGGATCAAGCAAGAATCTGTGGGGGCACTGCACCCTCCTTTAGAGGTGCAATGTACAACTTGTCAGTCTTATACTGCACCATATTAATCATCCAGCAACAGGTACAGTGATTAATCCAGCACAGCAGAAAATTGTCTAGTTCTACTCTGCACCAGTTTAAAAACCGACACAATACATTTCCCCCACTGTGCTTATACTGTAAAGTTTTTTTAATACTTTGTATTGCTTTAAGCACTTTTTTGTCATGCTTGTTTATTATCTTCTGTTGTTTCTAAATGTCTTTCATATGAAGAATAACAATTAAATAGTTTTGCTTGATTGACTTAATAGATCAAACAGAAAGAAATATATACATAGAAATAATTAGCAGATAAGAATTTGATTAGTTTCCTTCAAAGAAAGAAAAATTATCATACAAGTGTATAGTTATTTCTGTTTGATTATGCTTTACAACAAATAAACAATTAGTATGTACGGTTATGCTTCACTATGTTACTTAATAAAGAAAATAATTATAATAATAATTAGTGGGCCAGGTTAATGATACCATAGGAAAGTTTGATTTGGCAATTGCACAGATCCTTATTATTGTGAACATTATTTTACTATAAAGTTCTCTTTTTTCATAAACATCCACAAAGATTGAGAGAAGTAGAGGGAGAAAAGTAACTGAGAGTCGCTGTAAATATACAGTGGCCCTTTAAATGAAAGCTATCATAAAAATCAAGTATGGATAAACAAGTGACACTCATAGATCCAATATGAATTGACCAATTTTGCATTTCTGCAAACAAGAGGTCCTTGGACCAAAAGAGATAAAAATTAACTTTTATTTCTAATGAACTATAAAACTGAATAAACATGGGTTAGTATACATGTACGAAAAGGACTTTCTAAAAATATAATGTGGTCGGAATGGAAGTGTGATCTTTAAAACACCATAGCGCAATAAGACGTACCTTTACGTCTTGTTGCGCATGGGGGAGTATGAAGAGGGCTCACGGGCTGAGCCCTCTTCATACTCACTGGGTATTTGCTTCAAAATTAAGCAAACGCCCGTCGCTAACACCCATGATCGATGCTAGTACCGATCGCAGGTTTAACCCTCTGATCGCTGCCGGCATCTTGGCTCCGATCGTCGCTCCCTGTGATGTCATCAGGGAGCGGCGATCCATTGCAATGACAGCCTGGGGTCACACAAAGATCCAAGGCTATCATGTTTTAGGTTATCTATTACAATGTGCGATCTGCACATTGTAATAGATGATGTGCAAAATCCCCATATATTGCCTTACTGTAGTATCGCAGTATATGGTAGGATCAAACAGACAACCTAGGGTTAAAGTACTCTAGGGAGTCTTAAAAATAGTACAAAAAAAAAAATTCAAGAAAAAGTTAAAAATTTAATTAAAAAAACCTAAAAATTCAAATCACCCCCTTTCCCTGGAAGTCATATAAATATAGATAAACAGTAAAAATCATAAACACATTAGGTATCGTCACGTCTGAAAATGGCCGATCTACCAAAATATAATAACGGTTTTTCACTGTGTTTAACCCCGTAATGAAAAATAGCGCACTAAGTCGCAAATGGCTTTTTTTACCATTTTGACAAATATAAAAAATGCAATAAAAAGTGATCGACACCACCACAGCTCTGTACACCAAAGTACGAAAAAGTTATTAGCGCCAGAAGACAACAAAATGAAGAATTTATTTTTTTGTGCAGGAGGTTTTAATTTTTGTAAATGTATGAAAACATAATAAAACCTATACAAATTTGCTATCCCTGTGATGTCATCGGGGAGCGGCGATCCATTGCAATGACAGGCTGGGGTCACACAAAGATCCAAGGCTATCATGTTTTAGGCTATCTATTACAATGTGCGATCTGCACATTGTAATAGATGATGTGCAAAATCCCCATATATTGCCTTACTGTAGTATCGCAGTATATGGTAGGATCAAACAGACAACCTAGGGTTAAAGTACCCTAGGGAGTCTTAAAAATAGTACAAAAAAAAAAATTAAAGAAAAAGTTAAAAATTTAATTAAAAAAACCTAAAAATTCAAATCACCCCCTTTCCCTAGAAGTCATATAAATATAGATAAACAGTAAAAATCATAAACACATTAGTTATCGTCACGTCTGAAAATGGCCGATCTATCAAAATATAATAACGGTTTTTCACTGTGTTTAACCCCGTAATGAAAAATAGCGCACTAAGTTGCAAATGGCTTTTTTTGCCATTTTGAAAAATATAAAAAATGCAATAAAAAGTGATCGACACCACCACAGCTCTGTACACCAAAGTACGAAAAAGTTATTAGCGCCAGAAGACAACAAAATGAAGAATTTATTTTTTTGTGCAGGAGGTTTTAATTTTTGTAAATGTATGAAAACATAATAAAACCTATACAAATTTGCTATCCCTGTGATTGTACCGACCCAATGAATGAAGTAGACCTGTCATTTGGGGCGCACAGTGAAAGCTGTAAAATCCAAGCCCACAAGAAATGGCGCAAATGTGTTTTTTTAATCATTTTCACTGCATTCAGAATTTTTTTCCCGCTTTCCAGTATATAGCATAGAATATTAAATTCCGTCACTATGAAGTGCAATTTGTAACGCAAACAAACGGTCACACAGCTCTTTACATGCAAAAATAAAAAAAGTTATAGATTTTTGAAGATGAGGAGTGAAAAATAAAGATGCAAAAACAAAAAAGGGCTTGGTCCTTAAGGGGTTAATGTATATAAGAGAGGGAACTCTATATAGAGGAGGTCAGTATGCATTTTTATGGTTCCACCAAATGCTCCATTTATGGTAACTTTTATTTTATTTGGTGCTAGGAGCGCGGCGCTTTCTTATTCACAGTAAACCCTTTAGATAGACTGTTAAGGAGATGGAGTAACAACCCCTACCAATATTAGCTACTTCTGCTGACCAATTCATACACACGCATTACTAGTGCTTTTTTTGGCTATGATGCTGTCCCCGCGCCGGCGCACTCGCTGCTGCCGGCTGCATTTATTTCTACGCCGGACCCTGCCTGAGGCTTCTGCCTCTTGATGTATCTCACTGCAACCATGCAGCGGCAAGGCAATCATATGCTGGCACACGAGCGCCAGCGTATTATAAATGTCCCCCATTGTCTGTAGTATTCACACTACTTAGAATTGACTACTCTAGAGCACACACTATTAACACTCTTGTTCCTAAACTGTTTCCTTTGACACTTGCAACCTTGGATGCCGCTGCAGTTCAGCAACCAATTTGGAATCTGCTTCTATTCTTCAACCACACACACTCATCTGATCATATCAGCCCTGTTACTCCTGAGGACACCATACCATAGCAAAACATGTCGAGGGAGGGGGGGGAGGGGGCGCTGTCTGTGATTTTAATTTATGTGGTGTTGAGGAACAGAAGCAGATCCTAAAATCCTGCTGAACTGCAGCGGCATCCAAGGTTGTAAGTGTCAAAGGAGGCAGTTTAGGAACAAGAGTGTTAATAGTGTGTGCTCATGAGTAGTGAATACCACAGACAATGGGGCTCATTTACTAAGGGTCCACGGGATGTGGTCACATGTACTGCTAGCGCTGTGTTTACAAACGCAGCACTAGTCTACAGGGACGGACCTCCATGTTCTATGGAAATGAAAGCTCGGTAACAGAACCCGGTGTCTTGCATTAAAACAATGCATGACACTGAGTTATGATTGCTTACCACTGCAAAAATTGTGATTATTTAAGTGCTTCTACCACAAAATAGCACTGATAATTATCCCCATAAATTAAATTGTATTTACACTAAAAGCACATAAATATGCAACACAGCAGCATACATACACAGTATACACACAAAGCATCATACACAGCAGGCAACAGCATGCATACAGCATTATACACAAAGCATGCAACAGCATCATACGCAGCATACACATGCAGCATACACACACAGAATCATGTAGTAAAAGTAAAAAGATTTTTTTATAGTGGCATTTATCAGCCACAGTTCTATGTGCTACAACAAAAAAGACCTTCACACCAACAAAGGAAAATTCCAAACAATCAAATGTATACAGAGATGTATACACACAGAATCATACACAGCATACACACACACAGCATATGCATGCAGCATACACACAGCAAATGCAAGCAGCATACACACAGTATCATGCACAGCATATGCAAGCAGCATACACACAGCATTATGCACAACATATACATGCAGCATACACACAGCATCATGAACAGCATATACACAGCATCATGCACAGCATACAGACACAGCATATACATGCTGAATACACACAGCATCATGCACAGCAGGCAGCAGCATGAACACAGCATCATACACAGCATATACATGCAGCATACACATGCAGCATACACACAGCATCATGCACAGCATACAAACAGCATAATGCATCCGCCCCAGATTCGATAGGACAGTCTCGGGTTTTTGGGCTCTGTCATTTTGTCATGGGTGGCTGGGAGAATGTCACAGGTCCCCCTCCCCTCTCCCCCGGTTTGTCCCGCCTCCTCCTGGTCAGTTGATAAGAGATGAAGAGCATCTGAAGCATCGGAATCAGGAGGAGGCAGGATCAGCCCCTGCTACCACCTCACATGATGTTTTCTGCAGGAGTCATGTGAGGAGGTAGCTCAGCCCCTGGCTGGCCCCGCCCCATCCCCATCAGTCGGAGCCCCGGAGAAGAATTGACTGCAGCGAGGGAACGAGGAAAGGTAAGAAACAGGGTTTTTTTTAATGCTAGGAGACAGGGTGCAACAGTGAGAAAAAGCTGTAGGTCAGGGGGTGGATAGAGAACAGTGGGAGCTAAAGGACAGGAGAAGGCTGCTGGAGGACACAGGAGGAAGCTGCTGGGGAACAGGAGGAGGCTGCTGGGGGACATGAGAAGGCTGCTGGAGGACACAGGAGGAGGCTGCTGGAGGACACAGGAGAAGGCTGCTGGAGGACACAGGAGCAGGTTACTGGAGGACACAGGAGCAGGTTACTGGAGGACACAGGAGCAGGTTGCTGGAGGACACAGGAGCAGGTTGCTGGAGGACAGGAGGAGGCTGCTGGGGGACAGGACTAGGCTGCTGGTGGACAGGACTAGGCTGCTGGGGGACAGGACTAGGCTGGTGGAGGACACAGGAGAAGGCTGCTGGAGGACACAGGAGCAGGTTGCTGGATGACAGAAGGAGGCTGCTGGGGGACAGGACTAGGCTGATGGGGGACAGGAGGAGGCTGCTGGAGGACAAAGGAGGAGGCTACTGGAGGACACAGGAGGAGGCCGCTGGAGGACACAGGAGGAGGTTGCTTGAGGACACAGGAGGAGGCCGCTGGAGGACACAGGAGGAGGATAGAGGACAGGAAGAGCTGTAGGACAGGAGGGGGAGGGTGGGGGACACTGGAGGAGGCTAGAGGACAGGAAGAGGAGGCTGGAGGACACAGGAGGAGGATGGAGGACACAGGAGGATAGAGGAAAGGGGGCGGGGAGCTGGAGGACACAGGAGGAGGATAGATGACAGGAGGAGGATGCTGGAGGACACCGGAAGAGGATAGAGGACAGGTGAGCTGGAGGACAGGAGAAGGAGGCTGAGGGACAGGAGGAGGAGGCTGGGGACAGTAGGAGGATGCTGAAGGAGGAGGCTGGAGGAAACTGGGGGACAGGAGGAGGCTGGGGGACAGGAGGAGGGGCTGGGGGACAGGAGGAGAAGGAGACTGCAGGAAGAGAGGAGGCTGGAGCAGGTTGGGGACAAGAGGAGTATAGAGGCTGGAGGACAGGAGGAGGAGGCTGAGGGATAGGAGGAGGAGGCTGGAAGACAGGAGCCACAGGAGGAGAATGGTGGACACGAAGAGGCCACAGGAGGAGGATGCAGAACAGGAGGCCACAGGAGGAGGAGGATGGATGGCAGAAAGAGGATGGAGGACATGAGCTACAGAAGGAGGATGGAGAACAGGGGATACAGGAGGAGGATGGAGAACAGGGGGCCACAGAACCAGAAGGATAGAGAGCAGGAACCATACCATGTGAGGAGGGGTAGGGGAAGGATTAAAGGTAGGATAAAATTAAAGAGGGGTTTTATATGTTTTATATGTTGCAGAGTTGCATTAGGTGTAGTTATACAGGTTAATGGGGGAGGGGGGTTGGTCAAAGAAAGGGGCATTGTACCATGTGGGGACCATCAAGGCCAATATTATACTATGCTTGTGCGTGGGACAATGGGCGTGGTTTAGAAAAAGGGGGAGGGGCTTTTGGTCCCTCTTTTTATCGGCCAAAAGTTGGGAAGTATGCATCATGCACAGCAGGCAGCAGCATGAACACAGCATCATGAACATCATATACGTGCAGCATACACACAGCATCATGCATAGCATACACACAGCATCATGCATAGCATACACACAGCATCATGCATAGCATACACACAGCATCATGCATAGCATACACACAGCATACAGACACAGCATATTCATGCAAAATACACACAGCATAATGCACAGCATACACACAGCATCATGCACAACATACAGACACAGCATATACATGCAACATACACACAGCATCACACACAGCAGCATATCTGTAGCATGCACAGCATCATGCACAGCATACACACACAGCAAACACACAGCATCATACATAGCAGCCCAACTGAACTTCAGAAGCTCCAAGCTGGTGGGCGGAGCTTGCTAATCAGAATTTCTACAGCAAGTGCAGAGAATCCAGTCAGAGGTTGTCTTCTTTTACAGATCCAGTGGAGAGGCTGTGATAGAGGAGCAAAGTGAGTGAAGCCTCTGCACAAGGGTCGGGCAGGGCCCTTCTTCTCCATCAGCATACATGGAGAAGCCCACCGGAACCTTCCCCTTACAAAACATTGGCAGTCACCCGGTGCATGGACGCAGTCAGCGTGACATCATCAAACGCTGCCTGCGTCCTCCATAGCCATCTGCAAAGTTTGCCTCCGTGTCTTTAGTGCTACTAATCGTGTCGCCTCCTTCAGGGCTCCGCATCTGCCGCCTGAGGTGAAAATCTCTAGCAGATGCGGCCCTGGGTCTAGACCATACAAGTGGTCTTAGGTTTATCTATCCCCCTCCCTTTGCTACTCATGGATCCAGGCACTGTGACAATAGTAACCTCTTATATTTGTTATGCTGTGTTGCATTTCATGGCAAATGCGCAGCGCAATATAGCATTGCAGTGTATCATATCCACAACACTGAAAAAAATCTCTATTAGAAATGCCTTTTCACTGCTAATTTTTTATCTGCAGCACATGTCACGTGCCATGACATGTCACTAATTCCTGCAAAAGTAATTTCAGGGAGTAATAATAATAATAATAATAATAATGATTTATATAGCGCCTACAGATTACGCAGCGCTGCACAAAGCATGCCAAATTGGTCCCTGTCCCCATGGAGCTCACAATATAAACAACCTACCAGTATGTTTTGGAATGTGGGAGGAAACCGGAGTACCCGGAGGAAACTCACGCAAACACGGAGAGAACATACAACCCTTGAAATGCAAATATCCAGCTCAATCCCGGCCATGGAATAATCACAGCCGTGTACAAATCAAAAGCAAGCCGATAGCAACTTGTTGCTGATGCATGCAGAATACTTTCAGGGTTACCACTGAGGTACATCAATGAGTCGTTCTGCAAAAGTGTAATGTTTTTCTTGGATTCTCTGTGTGAAAAATCATCTTCATAAGGACTTTAGCGCATAGCCAAGGTCAGTCCGTGAATCACGGACTGTGCAGTGTGTTGTTTTACAGACTGCTCCATGCCATGGACGGGACACCATGCATCAAAGCGATATTTAATGCAAGGGCTCCCTGCTTCCCCACAAAACGGAAAAGCAAAAGCTGTTTTCATGATTGTTCTGTGGGAAAGAAGTGATTCCTTGCATCATATATTACTATGCTGCAAGAAGTGTCATCCATGTGATAGGGATTGTTCCCTAAAACAGAACACTATATGGTGCGTTATTTACTGATCAACCTTGGGGCTGGGTTTTCGCTCCAATACGAGAGCACAGTAATGTATGAGATTTATTTAAATCCCACACACACACTGCAGAAAAAAATAATAAAACTATGATCCACAGCGTGTCATTTAACTGCTGCACATTCAAGCTTTGCAATGCAAAGGTTGATCTCTTACCCATACTGCATCGGAATCAAGGTATAAAACCACATCAGAAACCAGATGCTAGTCTCTGAAGCTTGCCCAATTGTTGCAGAATTAACAGTGGGTAAATTCCACAGCTATTCTGCACACTCTGCAGAAAACCATACACTGGTCTTCTTGGTGGTTGTGTGTGTATACTATATACACACAGTAATATATAGAAAGGGATTATATAAAGCATATTAGTATCGAATAAAAATTTACATAATCTACATATAGCTAGATTTTGGGTGTCAACAAGAGTAGTCACTTTGAGGGTGTATGTAATGTTTTGGTGTAATACAACATGTGTAATGGCAGTGGGGTGCCAGAAAAATGACAAAAGGAAAAGCCCCCAAATCCCATAATGCCCTCTAGGCATTTCATGTCTTGTGTGGAGCACAAAAAATATGTAAGAATCACACCTAGGGTAGCGCTGGAATTGGCAGAACTATGGAAACTTCTGGCAAAATGATTTTTTCCAAGGGTGAATAAAAGCCTTTGGAATCCAAATCTGTTTTTGAAGAACTGGATTTAACAATTTTTCTCAAAATTTCACAAAAAAACCCCCAAAAGTCATTATTATGACCTTTCAAAAGGAAAACTGGCGGCCTTTTTTTTCCTCTCTGCGCCTCTTGTAACTGAATTTATGAATTGTCGGTGCCATAATATTAGTGTTTGCCGACACTCCCAATTTGTTCTATTTATGGGTTTTAAAATTTTGGCCCTGCTTGTAAATCCACCAGTTTTTTTGCCACTTCTATTTTTGTGATATGTTTTTTGGCACTTTTGTGGCACAAAAATAGACTGGTCTTGGGAGTTCTAAGCCTTTCAGTCCATGTGCCAATTCATTAATCTCTTGCACCACAATCTTACATCCCACTGAAAAATATAGCACGGTTCTAGCCACCAACACCAAAAATAATAAATGCCCCTCTCTGTCTCCCTGCAGGAAATCCAAGCACCATCTCAGCTAAAAGCTGGTCTAGGGAGTTCTAAACCTTTCAGCACCAATTCATTAATCCCTTGTACCACAAACCTATATCCCAGTGAAAAACATAGAGGGGTTCTAGCACCACCCTGCGCCAAAAATAATTAATGCCCCTCAAAAAGTCCAAATTTTCCCTAATGAAATACCTTTGGGTGTCATAATTTTAAAAAATAGTTACTTTGAGGTTGTGTTTAATGTTTTGTGACAACTTGTGTAACAGTAGTGTGGTTCCAGACATTTTGTTCTGAGCCAAACTAGCAAATAAATGACACAAATACCAATGATTTACTGAGTGTAAGTATAAGGGTATGGTTTTCTATACATTTTTGCCTCAGAAACTTTTTTTTACCTTTAAAAATAGTATATAAAATGGAAAATGTATTTTTACATAAAACAAGTCTAATGAGACCCATATAAAATACAATATATCTATGTTAAAATGTAAAAGTTATTTTCTGTTAAATAAGTTCATTGATAAAACTGAAGAAAATGGCGTGGAAAGCAAGGGGGTAAAAACTTTTGTGATTAAGTGGTTAAAGTACTGTATACATTGGGTGTTTCCTATACATTTTGGAATTCATTTTATCTTTTTTATTTGTACCTAACTTTGACGTACTACTTTTTTCTACACAATTATTTATTATTTTATGTATGTCATTTCTAATGGACAGGTCCAAGTGTTGAGGATATCCTACTGAAAGAATTCAAAGAATTGTCAAATGGCGACATTAAAGTAGCCATTACAACTATGCACATGTCTTTAGAGGTAAGAATATATGACCTTTTGAATCATTTACACATGTACTATATACAATACTGTATACTATAAGTAATGTTGATATATGTTTTATGCTATTCTTATAAAACTTTTATCATACAAAATCATAGTAAGACTTTGATTTACCATAGAGCAGACTCTGGGGCACATTTACTAAGAATGTCGGAAACTGCACTTTAAGTGCTCTGCCCGTGTATAATGCTGGGTGCGACAGATTCATTAAGAACAACTTTTTTTATGGTGCACCTTTAACATAGGACGTGCAATAGACTTTGCATGTTAAATCTGGCGCACAGTCAGACTGAACACGGAACGCCCCCTAATTTATGTAGCATGGTACCTAGTGCAGCTGCGCCTCAAAACGGTCGCATGTAACACATTTGGGGTGCAGACTCTTCTTAAATACCTGTTCAAGCAGTTTCCACTAGAAAGAACATGCACAGTCGGACAGAAAACTGCCGCAAAGCCCTTAGTAACTATGTCCCACTGTGTTTTCACACTTCCCCACTAATCACAGATCCTCCATTGGTGACCAGGTTTTTCTAATTGGCTAATAATGATGATGCTTTGTCTGTGTATTTGAACAAAGAGATTAGTGAGTACAACGATGAAGAACTAGGTAATTGAAAAAGGTAAATACTAATATACTTTCTGTAAGTGTAGTGAATTGTTACTTAGTAATATTGTGAATGAGTTGCTCTGTAACATCCATGGTGGGGTAGGGTAATGATGTAATCCATGATAAAATTGCTGGGGGTTATGAGTAGTAAAGGTGTTATTAGTTACATACCTATTGTTCTAGGGAGTTGACAGGCTTAATGGTAACATCCTAACTGGGACATGTACCAATTTGCATAACAGGGGGTATGCAATTTAAAGACAATCTTAAGCCCCTCCCTAATTTCGTTTGCAAATGTTGCAAGGCGTACTAGTAGCCAAGGCTAGTGAAAAGAATCAGTGTGAATTTGTCAGTTATCCTTTTAAGTTTAGCAAAGAATTGCAGCTTTGGTTAGTCCAGATGGCACTGAGTTTATTGATAACATACTAAATAATTGGTTCAATGCAAAATCCCTGGAGTTCTAGGGTAGTAAAGGGGTTCAAATAGTTTTAGTTTTTGAGACAGTTCCTTTCCACATGTTATACATAGAGTGACATCCTCTGCTGTTTACATTGCTTCAGATTTGCTACTTGGCTTTAAATGCTTCTTTTTCCACTAATCAGAATCCACCTCCATATTGCAATGTCTACAATGAGAGTTTCATTTCACTTGCTCTATATAAGAAACCTTAAAGGGTTATTCCCATCTGGGCATTCACATTTAATTTAATTCATTTTCCATATGTGAACATTTCTTCAATTGGATGTTATTAAAAAAATGAAGATAATTTCTCCTAAATGTAGCTTTGTTGTCCGTTAGAAACGAGATAGCCAGACATGCACTGCTAAGCCCTGCCTGACCCCCTGACTTAAGCAATCATTACCACAGGAGGCTGTGGGACCTGCAGTAACCTCCGGGCATTTTATATGCAAAAACCTTTTGTTTCTTTGTGCAATCACTCCAGCAGAGGTGGTCGTATCCTAGCAGTCAGTCTTATTTCTAAGGGACCATATGACTACATTTATTAGAATTTATCTTCACACAGGTACATTTTTTTTAACAACATCCAATTAAAGAAAGGTTTTTAAACGCATCAGAGCAGCTGAGAAGAGGAGATTTGCCTAATTACATTGCTGTCAACATTGTTTACAAAATGCACGTGTTAATGCAATGTTGACACATGAGTTAACATGGTGTTATCATATGCATTTGTTAACACGTTGTTAGCAATCTCCTCTTCTCATCTGCTGTGTTGTTTGAATGAGCATGATTTAACGCAAACAAAACACAGCCTAAGGCCCCTTCCACACTAGCGTTGCATTTCACGTCAGGGTGCAATGCGTGAAAAACTGACGTTTTTGGCTGCGTTTTTGTTCCATTTTTCCTTGGAGTCATTAGCGTTTTTGCGTTTTTCACGCGCGTGTTGTTCGGGTTTTTTTACTTTTTCGGTGCGTTTTTCACGCGCGTTTTTTTTTAAGTCAATTGGAGACTCGAGCATTTTTCAAAAGGACCATGGTTCGGGAATAAAATGTTTTATTTAATTGAAAAATAAGTTAGCAGATGTATGCAGATGATAAGTTAGCAGATGTATGCAAACATCTACAATCTTTTCTTCACTGTTCCGCGCGTATATTATCTCCCGACAAGTTAGCAGATGTGAAGAACAGTGAAGAATATAATAAAAACAGTGAACACAGTGAACACAGGATCATTTAAGTGAAAAACACAGTAAAGAACACAGTTAAGAATAGATTACAGATGTTCGGCACATCTGCTTACTTGTCGGGAGATACGTGCGGAACGGTGCGAACTAAATAGTATGTGAAGGACAATATATATGTGTGAAGAACACATTGCAGATGTATGGAAACATCTGCAATGTGTTCTTCACACACATATATAGTGTGGTTAATCCAAAGAAATCAGCTATCAGGAGAAAGTCAGGTTCATCTTTGGGTGCAATTTCCAGATATTCGAATGTGCCTTTTTCATCTGTACAAATAATTATACACAAGTACAAACAAGATGGGAATGTCCAGCCATAGGAAAGAGACAAAAGAAGTCCCAAAGATGAATGTCCTTTGGTCCAAAATATGCATATCAACCCAAGAACAAAAGACCTTGTGAAGATGCTGGCTGAAGCTGGTAAGAGGAAGTCATTCCAATGAAGCAAGAACTGTTTTGACATGGGCTCACTCTGCCAGAAAGAAGTCAATACTAAAAATAAAAATAAAACATAACATAAACATAAAAAAACAGATTAAAGGAAACCTAGATGTAGATCTGTGCAAGCCTAGCACGCTCCTCTTGTTTTTACAAACATTGCTGGCTTCAGTGGAGCTAGTGTGCACTCCTCCTCCTCTTTCAAACATTGCTGGCTTCCATGGGACAAGGACAGAAGTTGGAGCTACTGCATGTGCGCAGTGGCTCCATAGAAGACAGCGTTGTTTGAAAGTAGAGAATTGTGCAGGCGCTTGGCATCACTATAACACAGGGCAGGAGTCGGAAGAAGATAAGCCGCAAATGGGCCTCCGTGCAGAGGCTATTGGAGCTTGGAGGAGCCTCTGCGTCCTGCACCTGGCCAGGCTACTCCAAGCACCAGTAGCCCCTACAGGTAATTTACACATTACTTTTACGAAAGTTTTTAAAAGTTAGATTAGGTTTTTAGATTAGCAAAATAAAGATTAGGCCAGGTTTCCATTAATGTTTGCAAATGCACACTAGAACAAAGACCTTAATTTATGAGACCTGTCCTGTTGTCTGATGAAACTAAAATTTAACTATTTGGCCATAATTAACCATTGTTTGGAGGAATAAGCTAAGAGCTTGCAAGCCTAAGAAAGCACATGTGCAGGAGCTCCTGGTGATGTCACATGTCTTTGTGGCTTTGCAGGGGCTACTTGGGGTGTGGAGTAGCGTTAGACCTGGAGCTCTGACTCCAGCAGCCTTTGCAGCTAATTAGTTTATAAATAAATAAAAGTATACAAGAATATAGGTTAGGTTTTAAAAAATAAATAAAGGTGATTAGGGATTAGTTAGATTTGGGGAATCGCCAGTTAGGATGTACTAAGTAAGTAGATTACTGATGGTAGATTTATTTTTAGGGCAATGATACCAAATTCCAATGAAATGTATGTAAACTTTTGACTCTGCAAAAAGTTATGCAAATGCCTTAAAAATTCTCTCTCCTAGTTGGCCTTACTGGGAGAGAGGTTAGGAACCAAGTCCAACACTTCATCCAATTCCAATCCAATCCATTATACAGCAAATATTTTTTTACCATTTGGCATTATAACTGTGTAGGAGAAGGATATTAGTCTACGGTACTAGTGTACCAGTATATATTTAGAATATTCCAGGAGCCAATTTCAATGGGCCCAGACCTTGCCTACATGCTATACACTTGGCAGATCTGTAAATATTAGCAAAACCATGTATGGGGGAGCTGGTAATCTGTATGTAATTGTTCAAAAGTCTTACATTCACTGTCAGAGCATAGACGCTCTAATATTATGTAATATAATGCCTTTGGATCTTCAAGGGAAAAACCCTTCCACATGGAACATTTCCGTCAGGGCACGATTTTGCCAGGTGTTGGTTTATGACGCAAGGGACCTCCTACAAACCCATTCTAGTATACATACAGGTGTTAGGAAACCAGTCCAGGAACTAATCAATCATCCAGCTGAGCCCACAGTGTCTCTTTCAATCCGACACACAAAGTGTTGCAATTGTGAAGCTACAAAATAAAGCCATAAGATAGCTAACACTTTCTTCTCTGTAATGTGTCGAGGCTAATGCAAACATACTGACCCTTCTATATGAAACGACAGGAACAGAGTAGGGATTTTATGAAAAATACACTGTGGAATTTACACTGGGGAGAGGTGTAAAATGTGAATAAGTTCCCCCTACCTATTGATAATGGCAACTTACACAATTTAATTATCTTAGAAATACAGCCATAGTTCTAGGTTTTCCCTAATATAGTCCTTCAGTTAAGTTGTTACTATAATGCCAAGGTACTTGAAGTAACCTACAGTCCGCAGAGGGACTCCCTCTGTCATGGTGGAAAGATCTAAAAATCTAATGGGTTTGTCCCTGTTAATGTTAAAGCCTGAATTGCTCCAAAAATAACTGATAATATTCATAACTTCCTGATTGTAGCTGGCAATATCCCCTAGATAAATCAGAAGGTTGTCAGTGTAGAGGGAAACGTGTTCTTCTCTGTCTCTGCCAGAGAATCCAGTGATGTCTGGAGAGGCGCTAAGAAAAGCAGTCAATGGCTCTATTGCAAGCACAAAGAAGAAGGGGACAGTGGCTTTTCCGCCTTTCCATTCCAAAATTGGACACACATCAATTTACTTTAATGTGAGGCCGGAGTAAAAGTTTATATTGCTAGGCACAAATCCTATGCAGCCCAAGGTGGACTTGACACTGTCATAAGGTTTGATAGCGTTGTGTTAGAGAACCACTTTATTTCTTGCCCCTCTATTGTCAGATTGAATTTTTAGATACAAACTAACTGATGTTCAAGACAGTGGCCTTATTAGGCATAAAAACACACTGGTCTATCTGCTTTGGCCTCATCTGGTAAAAGTGTTATTGGGTGGTAACAGTCTGGAAATTTCAAATCTCAAAGTCTGGTCTGGAAATCTTCTGTAGGACCATCAGTGAGTGAGACAAGTATTTCCTGTTGTTTTTTTAAAGAACTCTCCCAGTAAGCCATTAGTACCCAGTGCCATTTCCTAGAAAATCATGCAAGTGCCATTTCCATTCCATCTACAAAAAGAAGGGTGTCTAAAAGATCACGCTGTTCTTAACAATAGTTGTCAAGAAATTTTGGAGATCTATAACACTGTGGGAAATTTTTGTCTATAAAAAATATGGAAGACCCTCAAAATATCATCAACAATACATCAGTGGTATACAGTCCGTGGACATGATGTGCGCTCTCTTGAAAGCTTATTATACTGGCAAGCAAATGACCCACTGTTTCTCCCTGAGCAAAGTACTTTTGTTTAAGGAAAAATCTCTTTTCCCCAGCTCCCTTCAATGTTCCTTTAAATGGGTTTTGTCCTTCTATACCAGTGATAGCAAACCTTTTAAATGCCGAGTGCCCAAACTACATCCAAAACCCACATATTTTTCGCAAAGTGCCTATATGACAATTTAAACAGTAACTTATTACTCCCTGCTCTGTCACATGTTTAAATTGTATAGGCACTTGAGGACACCAATACAGTAGAAAGAAGGAGGAGAAAAAGCTTTGGTTATCATTGTAGCTTCCTTCTAGGGTCCTGGGCTGCCTGGAACTGCAAGAGGCCTTGAGACCTGTCTGGCAGAGTCTGCGGTGGGGTGATAGCACGGGTGCCCGTAGAGAGGGCTCTGAGTGCCACAGGTTCGCCACCACTGTTCTATACAGTTAGCTTCTGAGACAAGTGATGGATCTAAAAGGAAATCCCTTTCTCTGCATTACCCTTTGTTGCAAATCTAGTGTGAGTTCCCTATATTTCTGTTGTGTTTGGTAAAGTGCTGAATATATATCCCTTTAGATTGGATTAGATTAGATAAAACTTTATTGATCCCCAAGGGGAATTTTTTTGCCTTCAGTCAATAAGCACAAGATAAAACATATAAAAACATACTCTGAAGACATACAATAAAAGCAACACAGCATAAAAATCATATCAATTTTAAGATGGTATTCAATGATGTTCAGCATGTGTTATCATTCCTATGGAGGAAGTCTTTTAATTCCGTTTGGATTGTGTTCTCTTTATCCCATGCTGTGAGAACAGGAATAGGAATTGCTTGGTGCCAGGATTTTGCTTCTCCAACAGTCATTCCATCCCAGCTTCCCAGGCATCCTTACCTCGGCTGTAGGTGCATCTGCCCCTGCCCCTGTCTGTTCTCTAGGGCTGAATCTATCCAGACACAGGCAAAGGACCATATTATGGTCCCCAAGCAACAGCACTGGTACCTGCACATCAAAATTTACCAAATTTGTGGAATCCTGTATACAGTATAAATAGACTAACCTACCGTCTGCATCAAATAAAAAGAGTGAAATTAAAACCTCTGGCGTTGGAGTTGAGAATGTAGTGAAATGTCCATGCCTTCTGAAGAACCTGAGCAGAGTCTTTAGTAAGGTGCATTTCGTTGAGGCACAGCATGGCGAGGCAATAGTGCTGGAGCCACTTATCTTATAAGACACTTTATCCCATAATAGGCAGACTGTATCCAATAGGCTTCTACAGTAGGACCTTCCTCAACCCACCCACCTCAACCAAAGTAACACATCCCAACAAATAGAGGAAATCATTTAGTAGACATCATTCTGAGGATGGATGTAGGAAGCAATACCTACTCTCCTGAACCTATTGTTTGCCAGCAGGTAATTAGCGTATACTCAAACCTAGAAATGTCACAAATAACGCCATCTGGTGTCTGAGCTCCTGCCCCTATAGGCTGCTATGAACACCAGCACAAAGGGACAGAAGCTAAGAAGAACTTACCAGTTTTGCATATTACATGAACAAAGAAGTTATTTCAAAGTAGGTGATTTTCTAAATCATCTGATTTTGAAATATGTTGGGAGACATTGGCCCACATTTATCAATACTAGTGCATACTGCAGTTTGTCTGTGGAGTGTGCAGGGCGGGCCTTATTCAATAAAACTGGTGCATGGTCTTCATGAATGTAGTGCACTTTTTTTTGCACTATGTTCATCCTACAGAATTGTGTTGCACGTCTGTAATAAAAGTGTTGCAAACTACAACCGACTCAGACTCTGCACTAACCCATCCCTCTCTGTCTTGTCTGACAGAGTGCAGCCGCGATACAAAACTGGTGCAGACACTTTATAAATACATGTGCAAGCAGTTTGCACTACACTGTATGCCGATTGTAAGAGTAGGTTGTGCACTCACCAGGCTGCCATGAGAAGGTTGCAAGACAGGCAGTGTTCCAGGTATTGAGCAGATAATCTGCATCCTTCAGAAGATGGCCATGCAGGGTGCCACTGACTACATGTGCTGGCAATGTGCACACCAAACTGGCAGGGTCTAGCGATGTCGTCAGTTAGGCCCTGATAAATGCAGGTTGGGAGCCACAAGATAGGCCACAACCGAAATCCTCGGTAATACTTGCAGCCACAAGGCAACTTGCAAGGAAGGAGCAGAGGTCTAGTCAAAAGTTTATTGATGCTTTTAGGATGTACAGAGATAAATCACAGGCTGAGCCCACTAAATAAAGGGCAGGTTTATGTTGTATTATACACTTAATGGGGCCTATTTACTAAGGATCCATGGCCGCACTTAAAAGGTATACCTATACCAAGGTTTTTCTCCAAGCCAAATACAACGCAATCTAGCATTGTTACATTTATCAAAGCCAATGCTTTAGCTATTGAATAGATAACATCACATTTGATTTATTTGGCCCATAAAGGAGTTTATGGTAGACTCAGGAACAATAAATTAAAAAGTAACATTTGATGATTTAGGAGAGCTAAACAGCAAAGTTTCTCCACTAGGAAAAAGCTTAAAGTTTGTCAAATAAATTGTTTCTCTTTACAAATGTCATTGAATGTTTAAGTAATTTTGCGTAAGTGGAAATAGGATTTGGTGCCTCTCGCGTTGCTCGTCAGAAAGAGCTTCCTGTTGTGAGAAGTTAGGGAATATAAAATAAATGATGTATGGAGCTGTTGGAATGCGACTTGGCTACCTTGTATCTAAGGAACATTAAACATAGGGCTCTCGTTTAGCAAATAAATAACCATTCATTTCTATAGCTTAAGACCCTGGACTTTTGTGCAAATTCTGCAAAGATATTGAGAGGCCATTAGGAATTTAACATAAAATATATCGCCAAGGGGGCTTCTTGTAGTCCTAGTCTTTCTGCCACATGGTGTGTTACTAATGTGCATAAATGGGCTTAAATGAATGTGTTGTCTGTGTTACATTTGAAATATGTATATATTTATATATTATTTTCTAATTGTGTTTAAAAACAAAACATTAAATATCTAACTTTATTATGTTGAAAATGTAAAATACACATATAAATCAACTTCAATTAACGTTATAAAAAAGAAAAAGACATTTGACTTTACGTGCTACTTCAGTGAAATTCCAGGGAAAATACATTTCACTGACTATTGTATTATTGCTTGTATTCGTGTATTGTTGGTGTTTAACTCATTGCTGTCACTGGCTTTCTGTATTTTGTGACAGACACATTGGGGCTTATTTACTAAGGGTCCGAGGATCACATTTCCGTTGGAGTTTTCAGGGATTGCACGGCTGGGACAGGTATTTAGAAGGGGATTATGTTAAACGCGATCGGATTTTGGCGCATCAGCGTCGGTTTTCATGTGAATGAAATCGGGGGACGGGCCGTCGGACGATCCGACGTATTCGGACTGTGTGCGGGATTTAACTTTAAAATTGTGTCGCAAGACATACACTTACATACACCGGGAAGAAGAAGGTGAACTCCGGCGGATCTGAGCGGGTTGGACCCCCTTTTGCCTTCAGAACTGCCTCAATTCTTCGTGGCATAGATTCAACAAGGTTGAATCATTCCTCAGAGATTTTGGTCCATATTGACATGATGGCATCACACAGTTGCCGCAGATTTGTCAGCTGCACATCCGTGATGCGAATCTCCTGTTCCACCACATCCCAAAGATGCTCTATTGGATTGAGATCTGGTGACTGTGGAGGCCATTTGAGTACAGTGAACTCATTGTCATGTTCAAGAAACCAGTCTGAGATGATTCCAGCTTTATGACATGGCGCATTATCCTGCTGAAAGTAGCCATCAGATGTTGGGTACATTGTGGTCATAAAGGGATGGACATGGTCAGCAACAATACTCAGGTAGGCTGTGGCATTGCAACGATGCTCAATTGGTACCAAGGGTCCCAAAGAGTGCCAAGAAAATATTCCCCACACCATGACACCACCACCACCAGCCTGAACCGTTGATACAAGGCAGGATGGATCCATGCTTTCATGTTGTTGACGCCAAATTCTGACCCTACCATCCGAATGTCGCAGCAGAAATCGAGACTCATCAGACCAGGCAACGTTTTTCCAATCTTCTACTGTCCAATTTCGATGAGCTTGTGCAAATTGTAGCCTAAGTTTCCTGTTCTTAGCTGAAAGGAGTGGCATCCGGTGTGGTCTTCTGCTGCTGTAGCCCATCTGCCTCAAAGTTCGACGTACTGTGCGTTCAGAGATGCTCTTCTGCCTACCTTGGTTGTAACGGGTTGCGATTTGAGTCACTGTTGCCTTTCTATCAGCTCGGACCAGTCTGCCCATTCCCTCTGGCCTCTGGCATCAACAAGGCATTTCCGCCCACAGAACTGCCGCTCACTGGATGTTTTTTCTTTTTCGGACCATTCTCTGTAAACCCTAGAGATGGTTGTGCGTGAAAATCGCAGTAGATCAGCAGTTTCTGAAATACTCAGACCAGCCCTTCTGGCACCAACAACCATGCCACGTTCAAAGGCACTCAAATCACCTTTCTTCCCCATACTGATGCTCGGTTTGAAGTGCAGGAGATTGTCTTGACCATGTCTACATGCCTAAATGCAGTGAGTTGCCGCCATGTGATTGGCTGATTAGAAATTAAGTGTTAACAAGCAGTTGGACAGGTGTACCTAGTAAAGTGGCCGGTGAGTGTAGTTAGATTATCAGGGTAAAAGGTGTTTACACTTTCATCTGGCTTCTGACATTGCACTAATACACTGACATATAGAGAGATGAGACAGATCAGAGAGGGGATGAATGAGATTACACAGAGGCTGACAGACCATTACAGTGTTACACTCTGGGCACTGCTACATCTCACAGCTATGTGTCTGCATTCCCCTTCCCCCGGTTCACTTATTTACTTGTAGCTTGTAGTTTGCAGCTTCTCTCTGTGCACCATGTACTGGAAGGATGTAATCAGTCAGTGTCTGTAAGCTCCGTACAGGAGGCGTAGCTGCAGCCACACAGCAGGGACAGACAGAAACTCAGCTCTACGATCTCATCCAAGATGGCTGCCCGACCCTAATTGTGTACAGCAGGACTGAAAGAGACGGGTTGAGCTTATATCTGTGAAATGCTGCATTTTTGTTAATAACAGTGAATTAGAGAATATGTTATTTTGTTAACCTGAGTACATATAAGAAACTTGCCGTCGTGGGAATACCCCTTTAAGGTGCTGGTCACTTTGCCATGTTTTTTTGGTGTAATCTGTGAAGGAAGCTTTCATGTAGATGTGTACACATATGCCTCATCTTACTACATATATTTAATAACTTAGTGGTCCAATGTGTGCAATTATTTAACTTTTAGTCTTCATGTTCTAGCAGCATTCATCTCTGCAATCTGTGACCCACATTCACTAAAAACTGTTTAAATTATATAGAGGAAGAGGTTGCCCAGACAAGATTAACAAGGTATGGGGACAATGGTGTGACTCTTCGGCTACACTTTACTCTGTAAATACATACACGTCACAATTAAGAGCACTACAGGCAAATTAATACTGAAAGTGTAAAAACGAGATGGATGGCGAAGTAAAATACTGGGAGAAAGAATTTCCTTGGAAATCTTAAACTGATACCCCATATTCAAGGGAAATTATGGACGTGGTCTAGCAGCAGCACTGTAAAGTTTGTTTTGTTTTAATGCTATTCTTTTTGCTTTGTTAATCTGTGTACACATGACATGTGAAGACATAACATTGTGTATTGTGGTACATTCCTTTATTGTGATTGTTGTACACTTTCAATAAAACGAGTTTAAAAAAAAAAAACTGTTTAAATTGCACTACGTGTAGTTTGCCTGTGTATAGTGCAGGGTGCAAAATAGAAAGAAAACCAACTCACCTACTACCCGTGTAGGGCAACTCGAGCTTTATTGTTGCACATCATTAACCCCTTAAGGACGCAGGGTTTTTTCGCTCATTTCTCGCTCTCCACCTGCAAAAAGCCATAACTTTTTCATTTTTCCGTTTACAGAGCCTTGTGAGGGCTTATTTTGTGCGTAACAAATTTTACTTTCCCGTGATGTTATTTATTATTCCATCTCATGTACTGGGAAGCAGGAAAAAAATTCCAAATGTGGAAAAATTGAAAAAAAAAACCCTCATGTGCGTCAATGGGCTCAGTTTTTACGACTTTCACTCTGCGCTCCAAATAACACCTCTATTCTTTGGTTCGGTACGATCGCGGTGATACCAAATTTATATAGGTTTTATTGTGCTTTACTGTATATACTGGAGTATAAGCCGACTCGAGTATAAGCCGAGACCCCTAATTTAACCACCAAAAACTGGGAAAACCTATTGACTCAAGTATAAGTCGAGGGTGTAGTATACAGCTAGCTAGCCCCATGTATTATACAGCCAGCCCCCTGTAGTATACAGCCAGCTCCCAGTAGTATACAATCAGCCCCAAGTAGAATACAGACAGCCCCATGTAGTATACAGCCAGCCCCAAGTAGTATACAGCCAGCCCCTTATAGTATACTGCCACCCCCCATGTAGTATACTGCCACCCCCCATGTAGTATACAGCCAGCCCATGTAGTATACAGCCAGCCCCCATGTAGTATACAGCCAGCCTCCATGTAGTATACAGCCAGCCTACATGTAATATACAGCCATCCTCTATGTAGTATACAGCCATCCCCATGTAGTATACAGCCAGCCCATAGAGTATACAGCCAGCCCGCATGTAGTATACAGCCATCCCCATATAGTATACAGCCAGCCCCATGTAGTATACAGCCAGCCCCCTGCCAAAAAAAATTAAAAACCTAATACTCACCCTCCAGTGTCCGGATCGTTGGCGCTTGACTCGTGTATAAGCCAAGGTTAGTTTTTTCAGAAAATTTTTTGTGCTGAAAAACTTGGCTTATACACCAGTATATACGGTAATACATTTTCAAAAATTAAACAAATGTGTACGAAAAAGGAAAAAAACATTTTGCCATCTTCTGACGCTAATAACTTTTTCATACTTTGGTGTACGGAGCTGTGTGAGGAGTCATTTTTTGCGAATTGAGACAATGTTTTGATTGCTATCATTTTGAGGACTGTGCGACATTTTGATCACTTTTCATTACATTTTTTATGTCATGTAAAAAGGTGTAAAAGTCGCATTTCGGACATTTGGGCACTATTTCCAGTCTTGGGGGTAACCCCTGTCAATAGCCGTTTTTATATTTTGATAGATTGGGCATTTTGGGATGCGGCGATAGCTAATGTGTTTGTGATTTTTTCTGTTTATTATATTTTATATCAGTTCTAGGGAAAGGGCGGTGATTTGAACTTTTAATATTTTATAAATTTTTTACATTTTTTAAACTCTTTTTTTTCTTTTTTTTCACTATTTCTTAGACCATCTACGGAACACTAACCCTAGATGGTCAGATCGTTCCTACACTATACTGCAATACTACTGTATCGCAGTATATGGAGTTTTTGCAGGTCATTCATTACAATGAGCCACCGGCTCATTGTAACAAATCTGCAGAAACCATTCAGCCTCGAGTCAAGTGAAGACCCGAGGCTGTAATGGCAACTGATTGACGTTCGGGGGAGCAACAATCGGAGGAAACATGGCGGCACCCATGCGCCGCCATGCTTTCAGTGCCGCCGGCGACTTTGCCGGCGGCAAAGAAGAGGTTAACACCCGCGATCGGTCCAAGCACCGACCGCGGGTGTTAGCGATGGGTGTTTGCTGCGATATACATGTCAATGGCAAACGTGTTTCAAACAGAAGCACCGTTCTTAGTCATGGCCAACACAAGACTTATTTAAACAAACATTTAAAGCATATAATGAAAGTGGGCACTGCCATAATTCATGAATTATGCGACATGAATTCATGGGTGACATGAATCTAAACTAAAAATCCAAAAAGCTTCGCGATTGCGTAACAACATACAGTACTTATATTTCACCAGCGTAAGGGTCTGGTATGTGTAATTATGTAACTTTTAGTCTTCATGTTCTAGCAGCTTTCATCTCTGCAATCTGTGGCCGGTGTATAGTGCAGGGTGCGCCAGATTCAACATTTCTGCCTCCCTCTGCCCCCGACAGAGTGTACAAACTTTTTTGGTGCACTTTTAACATAGTGCTTGCGACACACTTCTGTCAGACTTTGCATTATAAATGTGGCGCACAATCCCACTGAGCACCGGGATTCCCAATTCAGTGCAGAAATTTGTGGCGCAGACACTTCTTAAATACCTGTGCAATGCCAGTTTGCAATGAAAAGGACAGACAAAGTCTGCCAGAAAACTGGCGCAGGGCCCTTAGTGAATATGGGCCTATATCTTTAGATTCTAGACCTCTCTCTACTTCCGTGTTGAGATCTACTGGCTTGGACTTACTCTTTACTTTCCTGCATCTTAAAACAATAATTAAAATCTTATTTATACTTTCTATTGGCCTAACTATTTATTGAGTCCAGTGTAGTACAGTCATGGCCAAAAGTTTTGAGAATGATGCAAATGTTAATTTTTACAGAGTTTACTGCATCAGGTTTTATAATGGCAATTTGCATATACAGGCGGTCCCCTACTTAAGGACACCATACTTACAGACAACCCCTAGTTACAGACGGACCCCTCTGCCCCATAGGACCTGTGGTGAAGTCTCTGGATGCTTTATTATAGTCCCAGACTGCAATAATCAGCTGATAGGTGTCTGTTCTGAAGCCTTATTGATAACCCTTGGTTCTGGAACTACAATTCTAAAATATACAGTTTTGACTTACATACAAATTCATAATGTAAGTCAAACCTACGGAACATATCTTGTACGTGAGCCAGGGACTGTCTGTACTCCAGAGTCTTATAAAGAGTGATCAGCTTAACAGCAATTACGGTAATTGTGAACATGTTAAAATATAATATTTGTGTCATTCTCAAAACTTTTGGCTATGACTGTATACCTGTCAATACTGAGTCGAGCTTCAGGCAGGGTCTAATGGGCCTGTCTCGGCCCCTCTTCCTTCAGCTCGGCACACTGTTTACCTGTAACCCCCCCCCCCCCATACTTTGCAACAAGAGATGCAGGTTCAGACCCCAGAGTCAACAAAGCATGAGGGGGAGGGGCTATGCAATGTGCCCGTTCCCATCTCTGCTCAGTAATTTAAAATAAACTATGTCCGATCTACAGAATCTGGAAAATATGCAAATGTTTCCCAGGACGGAATAAGGAGTACATTGTTACCTTTTAAGGCAATGTTTTCCTTATCCCATCCTATAAAACATATTTGCATATTTCCAGAATACTTTCTTGGATCATCAATGGCTGTAAGTCACCAAACACCTGCAAGGTGGCCTTAAGTTGCAACGTCTCCATAAGGGGAGCTTTTATTTCCTGACCCCTATCTAGAGTATGTTTTTCATGTTCCCTCACACAGTGCAACTCTTCCTCCTGCAGCTGCTCATTTAAAAAAAATTAAATAAAATATATATATATATATATATATATATATATATATCTAGTGTGCACAGGATATCAACTATAAACCATCCCTACTCTATATACTTTGCCAAGGCTACAGTTGGGTCAGTGAGAATAAGGGGGAAGGGTCAGCACAGCAGTATGATGCACAGAATGAAGGCTATTGTCTTGCCAATATGTGCTATGACTCCACGTCCTCCTCCTGGATATCAACAGCTGCTTTCTTATTGTTCTTTGTAATCCCTGACTATTTGGTGAAAATTAGAGAGTGATGGCATCTGCTGAACAGCCTGGCTGACACATACATCTGTACTTGGCTGCATTCATCTTTCCTTCAATTGTAACCAGTTGTCCTGTTTTGCAGTTGAAAAACACCACCATAACATGATGCTGCCACAACCATGGTTCACTGCTGGGATTGTATTTGGCAGGTGATGAGCAGTGCCTGGTTTTCTCCACAAATACCTCTTAGAATTAACAACCAAAAAGTTCAATTTTCTTCTCATCAGACCAGAACATCTTACTTCTTACATTCTGTGAGTCCTTTGTGTGTTTTTTTGAAAACTATGTGCAAGCTTTCATATGTCTTGCACTGAGGAGAGCCTTCCATTGGCACACTCTGCCATAAAGCCCGACTGGTGGAGGGCTGCAGTGACTTTGACTTTGTGGAACTTTCTCCAATCTCCCTACTGCAACTCTCGAGCTCAGCCACAGTGATCTTAGGGTTCTCTTTTACCTCTCTCACTAAGGCTTTACTCCCAAGATAGCTTAGTTCAGTGGACACCAGGAAGAGTTGCGGGCATCCCAATCGTTTTCCTTTCAAGGAATATGGAGGCCACTGTGCTCCTAGGAACCATGATTGCTGCAAAAAGTCTTTTGTGACCTTGGCCAGAAATGTGCCTTGCCACAATTCTGTCTCTGAGCTCCTTGGGCAGTTCCTTAAACCTCATTATTATCATTCTCACTGTGAGCTGTAATTAAAGGTTTGTGCCTTTCCTAATCCAGTAAGTTTAATTAGTTAAAAATGAGTGTCACAGCAAAGGGTCTGAATACTTATGACCATGTGATATTTCAGTTATTTTTGTTTAATAAATTAGAAAAGATATCTACATTTCAATTTTTTTGTCAAGATGGGGTTCAGAGAGCACATTTATGAGCGAAAAAAGAAATATTTTGATCTTACCAATGGCTGAAATAAAACAAAGAGTGAAAAATGTAAAGGGATCTGAATACTTTCCATACCCAGTGTATGATTCAGGATCTTTAGTTTTGTACTTGAGCATTGGCAGAGTTACTAGTGCATTTAATGTTTGTACAGAAATTATACACTTTGTTCCAGAGAGTTTGGCACAGGCTCAGCTAAAGCAAAAGAAAATAAATGCTGCAAAACTCACACACTTTATAGGTTATAGGTTAAAGATACCATGGTTTCTCAATTAGGGATGTAAATGCAACATTCATTATCTTACATGCTGAGAAGTTGATGAACTGTGCAATAAGTCTGAGCAGATAGTCACTACTGAGATTTCCGGCAGCTCAGTTGAGTTTTTGATATTCTCCATACTTATGTTTATGTACTTCACTTGTAGCAATAAATAAAAGTTAAGTTCTTCTAAAAAGTCAAAGTCTTCTAAAAATAAACTGTGTTTATATCTAGTGTCACAATAAACATCAAATAAAATACAGTAATATGCTATAAAATTCTTTAAAGGCTGTAGTTACACTAAATTGGGGCTTATTTACTAAGGGACCCAGTTTGCACTTTCGTAGTTTTTTGGGGATTTTTCAAGATTTGTGCCACTGTGACAGGTATTTAACTGGGGCTTGTGTCGCACGTGATCGGATTGTGGCGCAGCTGCGCTGGCTTTCATGTGTCACAAATCGGGGAGGGCCGTCGGACGGGAAATCCCGGGCGCGGGATTTAAGATTCATTTTGTGTCGCAAGACAGTGCACTTACATACACCAGGAAGAAGAAGGTGAACTCCAGCAGACCTGAGTGGGGAAGCAACACATGCAGGATATCGGGCGCATGATCTTAGTACATCATGCGTAAATCACAGTGCATTCCGGTCAGACAATGCACTTTTGGGGAACTTCGCGGACCGATAATTAAATGTGCCCCAGTGTCTTGAAAATCACCTTGTAGCGAACATTTCTGGATGTGTGCAGCCAATAGCAGATACAAATAGTAATAGATTTGTATGGAAAGTTCTTTTCACATGGCACTGGCATGTGTAACGAGTCTGTCTGGCAGTCCAGAAAGGACGAACCCCTTAGAAAAAGAAAAGTCACTCTCAAAAATATGAATGTAATGGCAAAAGCCAAACTATTGAATTAACTTTGACATTAATCCTGTATCCTGTGGAAAGGTTGTTAAAAGCATTACCATGTACTTTGTATTTAATGTGTAGAGGAAATCTGTCATTAACTGCCATCCCCGGCACTCAATGCAGAACTTGAACAGCAATGAAGGTGGGAATCTTTGCTCCCACCTGCTCCGAGATATGCTATAGTCAAAAGTATCTACGTATATGTAAGTGTGTGAATAATTAGTAGAATGACACATGCAACACAATGTACTGGTTGCATCCATAGCAGGAGCCACGTGGTAGTGTGGTAGCGCAAGAGAGGTATATAGTTATTGTGGAGGGACACAGTATGGGGCTTACTTGCTGAGGGTCCAGCGGCGGCATTAACGTTGGGTTTTCTGACATTTTCTGGAATCGCGCCGCTGGGACAGGCATTTAGAAGGGGATTGTGTCGCAATGGGATTTTGCGCATCAATCGCGGGGCGGTCCGTCAGATGATTGATTCTGACTGATTCGGACTGAGCGCGGGATTTAACATTTAAATTGTGTCGCAAGATCAAGCACTTACATGCAACAGGAAGAAGAAGGTGAACTCCGGCGGACGTGAGTGGGGAAGCGACACATGCAGGATATCGGGCGCACAATCTTAGTGAATCGCGGCAGATGTGCTTTCTAGTAAGACAATGCACTTTTGGGGATCGTGGAGGACTGGTGAGTAAATGTGCCCCTATGTGTTTAAATGAATTATGCAGGACACTATATATGTATGGATTTAAAGGGGCACTACACTCACCGGCCACTTTATTAGGTACCCCTGTCCAACTGCTCGTTAACACTTAATTTCTAATCAGCCAATCACATGGCGGCAACTCAGTGCATTTAGGCATGTAGACATGGTCAAGACAATCTCCTGCAGTTCAAACCGAGCATCAGTATGGGGAAGAAAGGTGATTTGAGTGCCTTTGAACGTGGCATGGTTGTTGGTGCCAGAAGGGCTGGTCTGAGTATTTCAGAAACTGCTGATCTACTGGGATTTTCACACACAACCATCTCTAGGGTTTACAGAGAATGGTCCGAAAAAGAAAAAACATACAGTGAGCGGCAGTTCTGTGGGCGGAAATGCCTTGTTGATGCCAGAGGTCAGAGGAGAATGGGCAGACTGGTTCGAGCTGATAGAAAGGCAACAGCGACTCAAATCGCCACCCGTTACAACCAAGATAGGCAGAAGAGCATCTCTGAATGCACAGTACGTCAAACTTTGAGGCACATGGGCTACAGCAGCAGAAGACCACACCGGGTGCCACTCCTTTCAGCAAAGAACAGGAAACTGAGGCTACAATTTGCACAAGCTCATCGAAATTGGACAGTAGAAGATTGGAAAAACATTGCCTGGTCTGATGAGTCTCGATTTCTGCTGCGACATTCGGATGGTAGGGTCAGAATTTGGCGTCAACAACATGAAAGCATGGATCCATCCTGCCTTGTATCAACGGTTCAGGCTGGTGGTGGTGGTGTCATGGTGTGGGGAATATTTTCTTGGCACTCTTTGGGCCTCTTGGTACCAATTGAGCATCGTTGCAACGCCACAGCCTACCTGAGTATTGTTGCTGAGCATGTCCATCCCTTTATGACCACAATGTACCCAACATCTGATGGCTACTTTCAGCAGGATAATGCGCCATGTCATAAAGCTGGAATCATCTCAGACTGGTTTCTTGAACATGACAATGAGGTCACTGGACACAAATGGCCTCCACAGTCACCAGATCTCAATCCAATAGAGCATCTTTGAGATGTGGTGGAACGGGAGATTCACATCATGGATGTGCAGCCGACAAATCTGCGGCAACTGTGTGATGCCATCATGTCAATATGGACCAAAATCTCTGAGGAATGCTTCCAGCACCTTGTTGAATCTATGCCACGAAGAATTGAGGCAGTTCTGAAGGCAAAAGGGGGTCCAACCCGTTACTAGCATGGTGTACCTAATAAAGTGGCCGGTGAGTGTATATAGGTATTGATTATAAGTAACATTAAATGTGTTTATTAATTATCATGCATGTTTTACATGTTATCATACACATCAAACTATACATGTTTTAATTAATTATGGGGTTGCACTTTATATATGTCCTTTTGCTGCGGAGGGGAATACTCAAAATATGTCAATTAAAGAGGATGTGTCATTATTTATATTTATCCTCCATATCCACAGGATATGGGTTTAAAGGGGCTTTCCCATGAAGTAAAATTCTCAAATTTCAATCCCCCAGGGATGTTAACACAATAAAGATATAATTTTTAACCCTTTACTTCCCAATTTTACTCCCAGTGTTATTGCTGTATTGGCTCCTATCACTTCCTAGGCTGTTCAGTACTGTAGGCTGTTGAGTGTAGACGGGGACTCTCCAAGCAGACACTTCATGATCTCTCTAGTTCTTTGAGCTGACAGTGTGGTTAGATTATCGGGGTACCTTCTGAACTTTATACTAGTTTCTGACACAGACAGATCAGGAATAATGAGATCCCGAGATTCCTATTACACACAATGACACAGTCAGCTCTCCTATATCTCTGCTATTCCACAACACACTAGATCTGCTGTGCCTTTCTGCTGTACCTCCCCAGATAAAGAACTTATCTGTCTGTAGCTTGTAGTTCTCCTCATGCTGCTGCAGGGAGGATGTTAGTGTATGTGTCAGTGTGAGCTCCGTCCTGGACTACAGGGGGCGGGACTAGAGTGCTGGGAGCGGAGAGAGAGAAACTCAGCTCCACTGCCATGACACAGAAATCCAAGATGGTTTCCCCAACCCTAAGTCAGAAGTTATAGAGTCATGTCTAAGGGCAACTGAAATTGTGTACACTAGGATTGATAGAGGCAGGTTGGACTTATATCTGTGAAATGCTGTATTTTTGTTAATAACAGTGAATTAGAGAATGTGTTATTTTGTTATACTGAGTACATTTAAGAAACTTGTCTTTGTGGGAATATGCCTTTAATATATGATTGCAGGGAGCCTCAGCTGTTGACCCCCTCCATAAAATCGGCAGAACAGGAGATCACAATTCCCTTAATAGCACAGGGACTTCTGAGACATGCTGCTTGTCCTGGGCCCCATTGTCTTATATGGGACTCAGTTAACAGGATGGACCAATCCCAGATGCCCACAGCATGGGAAACTTGTGGTCCCCCGTTTTGTCAATTTCAGGGGGAAAGTGGTTCCAACAGCTGAAACCTATAACTCTATTTAATGTATGAGCATTGTTCTGTCACAGTTTTTTTGGTGCAGAGCTGGACCTGTATTTCTCTAAGAAGCTAGGTTCAAGCGCGAGGCCACATTGCGGTCACATAACCCGCAACCCCAAAACAGTGTTTATGGTCTCGTGCCTTGCATTCCCATTGGTGTATGGTGGTCACACACCTGCATTGAAAATTTGGGGGGGGTTGTTGGGTAAAGTATGACTTCATGCCCTGGATTATGGACGTCCTTCTCATCCCCACGCTATTTGCCCAGTAATTTACCACATGTGTTTACTAATTTATTGTACAATGGAACTAATGAGCATAGATTCCTATAGAAGGCTTGCAAACAGAATCTAGCCTTCACTCCCAGATAAAGCCATATGTACCTATGTATGTAATTTCACCTGACAAAGGCTCCAGCTCAGAGCCGTAACACGTTGTATTGTACCAACCAAATAAAGTATTTTTTCGGATATAATACCTGGATTCCATTCCTGAGTGAAGCAGCGCCTTTCTCAATGAGACTACACCTGGTGGATCTCTGCTATACCGTTGAGTACGCCACTCTGGATGAGCAGACCTCCCTGTCTCGTGGGCAGCAGCTCCTCTCTTCACCAGCACGTACTGTATATGACATGCCTTTCATACAAATATACCAGGTGAGAGTTACTCCTTAAATATACATCTCCTTGTAATAAGATCTCACTTGAGTCCTCTGCGCTTTTTGTTTTTTCTCTCTATATTGGCTCTGTTGTTGTACACCCATGGAGCTTCACGGTATCCTACTCAACGCCAGTCTCTCTACACTCATTGTGGCGGCACTTGGTTCTGGTGCTGTATTCCTGTATGATGCCCAGTCATTTTCCTTTTTTTGGTTATTCTGGTGTTTTACTTTGTACTTCTGTATGGAGCTTGGGTATGTGCATTTTTATATATTTGTTTAAGATTTGGCTTTTTTGCTTAACCTACCTATAAGGTGCTCCTCTTAGAAGTACTGTTGCTGTCATTGTCACCGATTCTTTTTATTTTCACTTTGTACAAATCTCCCCTTCTTTTTATCCATATTTATGAAATATTTGTGTTATCAATATTTTACTTAGTAATCTTTGCTTCTACTTTGAAATTTTTTAAATTTATTACAAATAAATTGGGGACATCTTTTGCAATTGGACGCAAAGGTCTAGCAAACTGTAAATTTCATAAATAAACAGCTGTTGGGAATATGCTGTAATAGCTGCCATTATAATCCATTAGCAATCTCAATGACTTGCTGGAATTTGATGCATCATTTATTCAACACGTCTGTGATATTTCCGAAAATGAAAAAGATTCATAAAATATGTTACACTTGTATCTTTAAGATATTATACATGATATTTCTATTCACAATGTATATACTCGTGTATAAGCCGAGGTGAGTATAAGCCAAGACCCCTAATTTTAATACAAAAAAACTGGAAAAACCTATTGACTCAAGTGTAAGCCGAGAGTAGGGAATGCATTGATCACAGCACCCCCAGTATTTAGCCTGCCAGCCCCAGTAGTATATAACTTGCCAGCCCCTGTAGTATATAGCCTTTCAGCCCCTGTAGTATATAACCTGTCAGCCCATGTAGTATATAGCCTGCCAGCCCCTGTAGTATACAACCTGCCAGCCACTGTAGTATATAGCCTGCCAGACCATGTAGTATATAACTTGCCAGCCCCTGTAGTATATAGCCAGCCAGGCCCCTGTAGTATATCTCCTGCCAGCCCCCTGTAGTATATAGCCTGCCAGACCCTGTAGTATATAGCCTGCCTGCCCCTGTAGTATATAGCCTGCCAGCCCCTGTAGTATATAGCCAGCAAGCCCCCTGTAGTATATGGCCAGCCAGCCCCCTGTAGTATATAGCCTGCCATCCCCTGTAGTATATAGCCTGACAGCCCCTGTACCCTCTGGTATATAGCCCGCTAGCCCCTTTTCCAAAAATTAAAAAGATTCATAAAATATGTTACACTTGTATCTTTAAGATATTATATATATTTCTATTCACAATGTACTGTATAAACTCGAATATAGGCCGACCTGAGTATAAGTCGAGACCCCTAATTTTAATACAAAAAAATGGAAAACCTATTGACTCGAGTATAAGCCAAGGGTAGGAAATGCATTGGTCACAGCCCCTCCCCCAGTATATAGCCTGCCAGCCCATGTAGTATATAACCTGCCAGCTCCTGTAGCATATAGCCTGCCAGCCCCTGCAGTATATAACCTGGGCGTCGGGAGGTGTGCTGAAAAACTCAGCTTATACTCGAGTATATACAGTAAATAGAAAAATAGAAATAGTTTATGTTGTATATACTTTGTGGTATAGATAATTAATGAATGTATATGTAGCTTTATCAAGGACATTTAAGAAATAAAACGGTAACAGAAAGTCTCTTTAGCCATTGAAATATCATATTCTTTTGTTAAAAAAACACTTTTTAACCCTATACAAGGTCAATATGGCTATAGGAATTTATAATCAGTTCTCACCCTTAAAAAGCAAGTGTCTAATTCCATTGCAGTTATAACCTTGATGTCTCTATATTAAACTAAGTAAAAAAAAAACTTCAAAAAAACTTTTCTTGGTGCTGACAGCTTCAAAAGGCCTCCTGTACGGAGAAACCAGTCGCATGTAATATTCTGGTATGGTTCAGCCCCTATTACACATTATATGAACTCTGAGCTTTAGTTTCATCCATATATTTTTTTATTGGGTTCAGGTCAGGTGACTGGCTGTGCATTCTAGAACAGTACCTTTATTTTCATTCCCTGAAACCAATTAAGAATTATCTTGGCTATGTCCGTTGGGCATTGTCTTTATGAAATATTTACCTTCATTCCATCTCTATCATCTTGGTAGACGGTCTTAGATTTTTTATAAGAATGTCTTGGTACATACAGTTGAAACCAGAAGTTTACATACACTATATAAAAATACACATAATCATGTTTTTCTCACTATCTGACGTGACATCAAAATAAACCGTTCCCATTTTAAGTCAATTAGTATTAATTAGTATTTGGTACCACTGCCCTTAAACTGTACGACTTGGGTCAAACATTTCATATATACTTCCACAAGCTTCTCAAATTAGCTGGTAGGGCCAATTCCTCCTGACAGAACTGGTGTAACTGAGCCACGTTTATAGGCCACCTTGTTTACACCAGCCTCTTCAGCTTTTGCATACATTTTCAATAGGACTGAGATCAGGGCTTTGTGATGACCACTACAAGACATTGACTTTGTTATCTTTAAAGGGAATCTGATATCATGACAGGTATTTTTTACATAATGACAGGCTCCAATAGTCTATGTCAATAATTTCTTGGATCAACATTTCCTGGATCCCTGCCAGCAGAGAGGGGCAGTTCAAATTAGAATTTTCTTGTGGCAGTGAGCTGATGTAAGTACGTGAAGTAGCAAGGGAGAGGCTAAAGGAGGAGAAGGGCAATGAGTGAGAATGAGGGAAAGAGAAATTGAGGAGAAGATGACTTGTACCATTTGAAGTGTCCCTGCCACATTTGGGACTCACCACACACTGCTGGCAGGGAGCCAGGTACTGTTAAAGAAACAATTAAAATGCAGTGGAATTATTCAGATGCACGACAAAGGCATCCTTTTAAATCGACATGCTAGAGGCTATAGGAACATTATGACAAGTTGCTTTTAAGCCACTTTGTAACTAGTTGCTATCTAGGGATAGACTATTTAGTATGCTTGGGGTCATTGTTCATATGGAGGATATATTTGCCAGGATTGCTTTCTAATTACTGATATATTTCAGCTGGTGTCACAATTTTTCATGGCCTTTTGCACCACTCTTTCATCACGTTTTAATACTGTTTCTCTGTGTAATGATTACATAAAACTTAATTTATGGACCTCTATGGCTTGATTTTTTTTCCCGTTATAGATTATAACTGTATAACATAGTGGTCTATGCGGTAAAGCTGTTAGGATAAGCATACCTGGTAAATGTTGGTATACTTGTTTCTCTGGGGCAACAAAATGGTTATTGTCAGTGAATCTAGTTGTTTAAAGCAGTAAAGGTGTTAAAAAACCACTGATAATTTAGGGCAACGGCCTTCCTAATACCTTGACCCTTCTATACAGTTTGTCACGGGTGCCCATGTCCGGGTCGCAGGCATTCCCATGTGCCTCTGGTGCCCAGTGGTGGTCCCCATACTCCAGCGTGCGCGTCTCGACCTCTAGCCTGATCCCAACTTTAGCTTTACAATTCTGTACCACCGTGACCAAAGTCGCACCTGTGGAGCGACCTGGTTGCATCCTGCCACTGCAATACCAACCTGCTTTGCGGTGGGCTCTGTTGAAAACTGGGTGCTTCTTAGATTCCGCTCCCAGGTGTCAGCTTATGTCATTGCTTGTGGTAGTACAGTGGGTCCACTACCCCTGATCCTGACAGTAAGATCCGGCCATGGATCCCACCAAGGTTCCGCTACCTAAGCTGGCTGATCTCACTACCATTGTGACCCAGAAGTCCCTGCAGATTGCCGTGCAAGGCCAGAAACTTGGACAAATCACCACCATCTTGCAGCAATTGTTGGCTACCCAGCACCTGCGGTACCTCCCGTTACTACGGTTACGTTGTCTACTGTTGAACTCCGGCTGTGACTCTCCGTGCCCACCAAGTGTGGGTGGAGAGGCCAAGTTATGCAGGAGCTTCATTACCCAGTGCTCCTTGCATAACGAAATGCCTTCACAGTTCGCAACAGAACAAGCTAAGGTGGCTTTCATAATCAGTTTTCTCTCCAGGAAAGGCCTGGCATGGGCCACCCTCTAATCTCACTGCATTCCTCACCGAATTCCGGTACCAGCTCGGGGTTCATCTGCTAAAACCGCTCTGCTAAACTGGACAGATTAAAGGTGCCCTGTCGGCACAAGACCTGTCGTCTTCTCAGAGTGGTCTCATCTCCCTGGCTACTTGGATTGACATCCGGTTTTCAGAGCCAGCGTCTAGAACAGGCACAAATCAGGAACCTTCAACTGCCCCACTTGGCACCAGTCTTTCAAAGGCCACCACAGCCGTCCTTTGTCTGCTCCAAAGATGGCCTTGCAGGTGAATAAAGCACATCTGTCTCCCCAGGAACGCTCCATACAATGGCAAGAGAATCTTTGCCTCTATAGTGCCAGCCCAGAGCACTTCCTCGGGACTTATCCACTCCGTCCACAGCGTCCAGGAAATGATGCACCTAGGGTTCTTGGGAGAAGCGTTCCTATGTGAGAACATAACTTCTTCAGTTCTACCCAGCTCCGTAACAAGTGGGCAGTTTCAAGCTTCAGCCTTCTTGGATTCCGGCTCTGCAGGAAACTTTGTGAATGCTGTCCTGGTCTCCCAGCATCACCTTCCTGTGGTTTGTCTAGAGAAGCCACTGGTCATTTCATCCGTCAGTGGGCAGATCCTCTGCAATCCAGTCCGATACCGTACCGAGCCCCTGTGCCTGCAAATTGGGGCATTGCACAAAGAGAGATTGTCATTCTATGTGCTACCCTGGTCCACGTCTTCTGTTCTTCTGGGTCTACTGTGATTGCAATGTCATGCTCCTGTGCTCAGCAGGCTTACCAGTGAGGTTCTCTGCTGGAGACTGAAATGCCAGTTCCGCTGTTTGGTGGCACCTCATGTCATATCCACCAAGGTTTCTCTGGTGTCCACTAAGCCTCTGGTGGGTCTTCCTGCTCCATACATGGACTTTACAGATGTCTTCTTGAGGAAGAAAGAGAAGACTCTGCCACCACAACGGCCCTGTGACTGTCCTATAGACCTGATGCCTGGCACGTCCCTGCCACAGGGTTGGGTGTATCCTCTGTCTGTGCCTGTAACTGCGGCTATGTCGGCTTATGTAAAGTGTCCTCTGCGAAACACGATACCCTTGGCAAAGCGTCCTATGCGAAACACGTGTTGGGGATTGTCTCTCCTGCACATACTTTTATACTAACCTTTTGCTCAGCCCTGTTTGTTTATTTAGCAGGATTTCTGCTGATATGTACAAGGGGATTGTGTTGGCTTTAGATTCAGTGAGTCTCCACATATTATTTATTAGTATACATTGTGACCTCATGTGGGCCTTGTATTTTCTCTGCATTGTGCCTCCTTTCTATTATGTGGTTTTAGATCTGTTATACAATAAATGTATGCTTTTATTTACAATGTAATTTGTGTGCTGTCTTGGATTTCTTTGCTCAGGTACATCATTTTTAGGATTTTTATCTTTTTTATAGTATGGGATGAATACTATTTCTAGCCTGGACTGGAATGGATATGTAAATACAAAATATTTGTGCTTTTATTTTTTTAAGGGGTAGACATTTTTTGTGTGTTGGTATTTATTATTTTGTTTTCCTTTTTTTTCAAAATAAATAATTTTTCAAGGGAACACTGACATGAAATCACTTTATCTCTGGTATAATGTACTAACTACCTATGTGGTGCAGTATATTATACTATCAGTTACATAGAGACATTCTGTTAGGCTCTTCTGAAGTCCTACTCTGAATGACAGTGATAAAAACTTAATATGGTGGTTGTTTAGGGGTTAATGGTCAGTCGATTGCATACCTTATGTCTGCAGGTCCCTGTTGAGGCTAATAATTAACTAGAGTTGCCAGCTGACCAGAAACATAGGGGGACATTTATCATGTGCCGGCACCCATGCACCGATGTATAGGTGCCCTGCGTCTACGCACTCGCTGCTACTGGTGACTTTTCACATGCGTTTATTTCAGGGCCCTGCCCTGATACATCAAGAGGCTGAAGCAGTTAAAGGGAATCTACATAATTTACCTAAGTTTTTATTTAAAATGTATTTTTACTATTTTTTCATGACACCCTTTTTTTCGTGAATTTTTACACATTGTGTACAGTTAATAAACACTACAATAACCTGCAATTTTCCCTCTGGAACTAACTCTAATAATAGAATGACAGTTCTAAATGGGAAGTACATAAAGAATAACACTGTTTCTAGTCATTATGTTATCTTCTCCAGACTTATGAGACGACTGTGAGGAGACTTTGTCCTTTATCTGACTTCCCACCACCACTTGCATATAGATTCTCTGTAATCTCACACCTCAATGATTTTTTTGTCTATTTTTTAAGGAAATCCCAGTGAATAGCAGATTAGGAATTAAAACAGGGACATGACAATAGCCAAAGTAAGTGGAGAAAGAATTACTTTTCTCAGATATTACAAACTTTCTTGTATTAACCTTAAGCATTCATTTATGTAACATTTGTGGACTAAGGGGCATAAACAGCGATAAACATTGTCCTTCATGTTGTATATAAACTAAACTGTGAAAATAAAGTAATTTAGTCTTATTAGTGATTCCTGGCTGTTGTAGATAATGAATTCAGTAGTTACTAGGACCAACTTGTTTTTACTTACAGGTCTCCACGGTAATGACTAGAAAAGATGCTTTTGCAGGTGGCGCATGCGCGGACAGAATGCTCTGATGCGCTGCTGCTCATACCCTCCAGCCGTCTGTGTGCCTGCATGTCGCACACTTAATAGGTTCAGAATGAGCCAGCGAGGGTATATGCGTGCACTACAGGCTTCCATGTTCAGGTTTACAGGCACTCAGCCAATAGCCGTGCTGTCCATTCTGTTGAAGCGCACAGACAGCTCCGTGGGAGTGGAGTATCCTGGGACTTAAAGTCCTTAGGCAGAGCAAGACGACCATGTTGATTACTGTGTCCAGGGCAAGCAAAGAGCCACAGTCAATTTCTGAAAAATTATTATATTATAAAAAGTGTATTATAAAAATAGGGCATGCAATTACAATAGCCAGAAGTTCTTTTTTTACTTTCTATGTATTACTATTGCTTAGTTTTTCTCTGATACAAAATTGTCATGATTTAAACCGGCGTCCTGTGGCCTTTCTACTCTGTACTATACCACTGTGCTATGTAGCCTGATTGCTAAGTATCTGCAGCGTATCCCTGGCTATGTTCTGTAGGAATGTCTATAATTACTAAGTAGCTTGTTACATTGACTGTGGTGAGAGATCCTGTGAAGTTTGTCTTTTCTCTTGTATTTACTCACATATTTATGGGTAGTTCCCAGTAGAGAGGTACGCATAACAAGTTTATTTTTTAAATTTAGCATTTCCCCTACTATAGGGCACATATTTGCCCTTCCTGGACAACACCAAGTGTGGCCATAAATTCTTATCCTTTATATATCAGATTTTCACAAAATTATTGAAATTCCTCTGTACTAAATATAAGCATTTATACAATTAAATTGGCTCATCTTCATTTACTTTTAATTATCATAGCAAATTAATTAATTCAGCCATTAACTTCACTAATCTTCAAATGATGTAAATGAAATGAAAAAAAACCCCAGAAATTTAAGAACTGATATTTTATTGAAAATTGAATAAATAGAGAATGTTTGTAAAAGGTACTTAATTTCCTTATTGTATCTCTTGCAGTTCATCAACGATCCTGACTGTTTAACAAATGAGTCGCTAAGGGCGTCATGCATAACCATGAGTAGCTATGAGAATATTTCTCTAAGACTGCCTTTGTTTGTAGAACTCTGTAATATATCAATTAATCTTAATTTTACTTGCAAAATGTTCTGTGATTTAAAAACTTGTATTGAGAAAAACTTTTGGAAGTCCCAGTCAATTAATTTGGATAGTCTTATTTTTCCAACTCCAGTATACTCAGTAATAGTTGTCCATAGAAGTTTCTTTAAAAGAAAAAAAAGAGTTTTTTTGCAAAGCTAAACTAATCACGTATATATTGACATTGTCGCACAAGGTTTAAAAAAATTGTCAATATTCATAGTGCTCTTTTTTTTAACCTTACAGCATTCTTATAAAATGCATTTAGGGAAGGATTTCAGTTAGGAACAAAAAAGACAATTTGCAACAAGCAGCATCTTCAACTGACAAAAATAACATCTCCATAACTCAGAGAATCCATAATAGCTGAAATAGGAAGAATCCATAGCTGCGCTATTTTGTCTGGAAAGATAATGGACATCAATAAATTCAATGTGAGTTGTTAGTAAAATAACATTCTAACATACAAACTTACTGTATTAGAAGCTGACATTCATAAGCTCACTGATTTGATACCCCCAAGGGGCTGCCACCCATGTGCTTAGCACCATAAGTTTAATTGATCCTCTTATTCAGAATTATAACTGCACAAAGGGTAAAATATTGACCCTAATTGGTGGACCTGTTTGATGCCCAAACTGATAAACTCTGGTACTGTTTTCCTTTTTCCATTTAAGATGATAATTCAGATGCCCCCCCCCCCTCTAATGACACAATAAAGATCTGTTTTATTAATCCAGATTTATAAACTATCTAGATTTTGTCAAGAAATTCTGTATTTGTCTAGCATGATTATGAGAAATTGCTACTATTTTTGGAACAAGTTACAAAAGGTACTGCAGAACTTTTTAACACCAAGGTGCCCATTCTCAACATCACTCACATTACATGGGTGTACTCTAGATGAGTATGCTATTACTCGAGCCCTCACTCTAGTCTGCAGAAAATGTATGTGATTAAGTAGCTAGCTAATGGCATTTGTCATGTAAATCAAGCTTCTAGTTTGTTTATGCTAGACCAACTTTATCCATACTCCAAACAAATTATCTCTTATAATTACCAGCCTGAAGATAAATCTCTAAATGTTTTTCTGATGATAGTGCTGTGGTTGGCAGGTGTTTAAAGTGCCTCCTAGGGACAGAGATTGAAGATGGGCTTTTTCACATAAATCCTCAAGGCAAAGATGTTTAGTGATCTTTCCTAACATGTGTAGAATATCCTTGTGTGGTGCCCTCTTAATGAATACTAACAGGCAAAGGTCGTATATCTTTATGAAGAGAAATGCATCTCGCTGGCATGATAAATGCTTCTTCAAGCACACTATGGACACTCTGGAGGCATGGAAATCAAGTCATGTTTGAATAGTGCCACACGCTGTTTCCACTGCTGAGTTTTCCTTGTGTATTTTACCTATTTGATGGTAATTCATTTACACACTTTACATGACAAATGGACACATACTCAAAAGTGACCTTTGCCTAAGTGAAAACTAATATCATTATTTATAGAAAGCATTTACCAAAAGAGATACTGGAAACTATTTAGAGGGAGGACTGCTCTAAATATGGGATTTATGTCATTCCAAATGTATTAGACAGAGAATTAGCTCTGTTACCCTCTTCAACACTCGTATTTGTGCTAGGAAACACAGTCCTGCGTGTAGCTGCATTCCCCATTCCCCATACCATACCCTGTGATTTCCAATCCTAGGATTTTGAGAAAGACCACACTTCTACAGTCCTGTACTCATAGGATGATAAGTTTATCAGAAATTAGACCTGCTGTAATTCTACAGCTCAAAGCATCATTAAGTGGGGCTATGATTATGATGATGGGGGCCCATAGCAGTCCACATCGCCTGAAGGTTAAGGTGTAAGAGGTTGTTGCATTGAACCAGCCCTCTAACTCAGCCCATACAATTATGAGTGTCCTGCATGTCATTTGATGACTAAAGGCTGAGGTTCCTTGGGCCCACCGATAAGATTATTCTGAGGTTCCTCCTTCATAATCTGCCTCGAAACAACTTTCACTTAATTCATTTAATATTCTGCCATAAATCCACTACCTTTTGGGGCATAATCTTAAATGCTGCATTTTTACTTTCATATGGAAACTGGAAACCAACAAAATTTCTAGGCTTTTATAATTTCATGCCTAGAGAAATGTGATTTTCTAGCGAGCTTGTCCTATTTGGTAGTGGCAAGGTTAAATGAGTGACACGTGGCAGAACACAGAAAGTGTTAAACCTCCTTGAGATTGTTTTATCTCTGCTGTTTTTGGAGAAGTTACCAGTTCATTTGCTGTCGTGGTACTGCTGAGACAAGAGACAGTTCAATAAATCAAGGCAAGCTTGATGGATTCTACAACTCATTGAAATGAATGCTTGGAAGAGGGGAGAAATCTCTCAGTATTCCCACTTTGACAAAAGGGTATGCAAAGAGCCTGAATGGATGAATGGTTGATTAATTTTGCCAGAAACATTCTCGACAGCAGGAAATGTGTTTCTGCATTACAGTGTTTGCATGGGAGTTATTCTGTAAGATATGAATGATGGCTTATAAATGTACACCTGGGGGTAAACCTCTGAAATCCACAGCTCTTGGTCAGATTAACCAGCATCCTCCACATAATGTTCAGTACATTTAACAAGGTGCACTAAAGCCTTCAGGTCTTTTCCTAATATTTATACTTGTCATTCCTGGTTACTTTGTCAGTGCTAAATTCAAGCTTACTTTATACATCAATGAAAGCTACCGTGACAGCAGTTTTCAATCATATATATAATGTAATACAACATGTAATATTTAATTAGTTGTCCTCTGATTTCACTTTCTACAAACTCACATACAGAGCTCTTGTATCTTATTGTGTTTAATTGAAATCGCACAGACCCTTAGGCTGCAGTTTGATGTCTTTCTTTTCCAAAGCATTATCTCCAAGTGTCCGTGTGTGTCACATTATAAATTTGTTCAATTTTTAAAAGTTGTCAAATAGCATTTAAATCCAAATAAGGGAGCTTATAGATACAAGGTTTTATTTTTTTTTGTGTTTTTGTAGAATTTTAATGTAAATTTATAGCATTAGTGGTTTTCATATTAATTATCAGTGATATTTCAATAGGTTTCAAACTTCTACTCACATTGGTATCTAAAATTGCTGTTTATAATAATTGTAATAATTGCTTAATTCCCTGCATACTGGATTAATATTAGGTCTGTTTCACATGTGGATATTTCATATAAATTCTTGTGCTGGCTTGTATGGACTGAATATTGTGCAGGGTCTACAGCAGTGGTGGCAAACCTATGGCACTGGTGCCAGAGATGGCATCTCTGTGGGCACACGGGCTGTCTCCCAGGCAAACAGAGTTTGCCAGACGTGGCAACTTCCTGCAGTCTCAGGCAGTCCAAGTAGTGCCCTGCTATTTTAAAGTGACCCATCCTGTGCTGCTTGGTCCTGTCCGAAGAGTAAAAAGGTGTGGACAGGGTCGAATTGGAGCTCAAAGATTCTGGTAGCAATAAGTTTGTTTCTGCCTAAATTGCAGTGTTGGCACTTGGGGAAAAGCTAATGGTTTTCGGGTCTCATTTTGGGCACTCCATCTCTGCATCATAGTCACCTAGATCCAAGTTTGGCCAAACCCTTTCTAATATAATGTTTATTAACCAAAATAAAGACAAACCATTTGCATCAACTATTTGCAATTCTTATATCTATTAGACAAATTACTATTAATGTTTCTGTTAAAAAATAATCTGGAACATAAAGAATTTATTAAAATGCTCCTGTAAAGTTGGACCCAAGATGTACATTAATACCTTGATGTGGTGTTATTTCCTACACCTACACAAGTGGCGTAAAAGCTCCATAATGGCTTTTTATTGTGACATTTCTGCATTGCATATGGTTGAATTCTGCTTCTAGGATCTGCAGCAGTATTTGTATAAGCTTTGCTTTCCACCAGCCTAACTGTATACATCGAGGAAAACGCTCAATGTACGGTATTTAGGACTTGAAAATTGAATAATTTAAATCCATATGGGCTAAATAAAAAATGCAAAAACTTGGTGTGTCTCCTCTACATGTCTGCTCTCCTGGCAGTAATAATTAAGTACACATTTTGTCTGTGCACTAAGTAGTCTGTGAATCGTGGACCATTCAGTGTCTTGTTTTGTAGACACAGGGGTGTAACTAAGAGAGACTGGGCCCATAGTAGATTACTGTCACTGTGTGTACCGTCCACAGCCATGCAACATAGTGATATATGATGTAAGGAGTCCCTTTTTCAGATCTTCTCTGAAGCTCTGAACTGTTCAGCATTGCTCTTCTGCAAGGATGCAGGGACTTCTTTCATTATATATATCACTATGATGCACAAAGTCCGGTCCCCAGCACTGTGTTTTGTCCACAAAACAGGACATTGTATGGTTTCTGGTTCACAGATGGGCCACATTTGTCTGAAACAGCTCTAAAACACACTCTCACGTGGTAAAAAATACCATTATCATGTATTTGAGCCCAAAGAGTGTCTCTGTTCAATGTCAGGACAACCTACTGATTCTTTTATCAAGTTAATAGGAATTTGTAGAAATTATGTCTTTTCTTCCTTACAAAGGACCACTGCACTAGAACCCTATGGATGAGGGATGCTATGGTGTGACATCTATCACAATCCTCTGTGAGATATATCTAAAATCTGAGTATATACTGTACTGTGCAAAAGTTTTAGGTAAATGTGGAAAATGTTCCAAAGTAAGAATGGAAGAACAACACCTCAGAAGAACGGCAGTCCAACATCTTTGCAAAATGGACATCCAGCTTTATTTGTCACATAGAGAACATTAAAAGCAGTACATAGCAAGCAATCTGAGATGTTTCTGACCATCAAGATCCTTAATAATATCCACTATGGTTAAAGGGGTTTTCCCACGTGATCCGGTGGACCCCTCGTCACTCAGTCAGATTAATAGAGCAGGCGGCCGCGCATGACCATTCTGCTCAAATCTCTGTGTAGCTGAATGAGGTCGAAGAGCACAGCACTCGGAAATTTCGGTCAGCTCCATAGAGATTAATGGAGCAGAACGCTCATGCACGCCTGTCTGCTCCATTAATCTGACGAAGCGACAAGGGGTCTGACAGAGGTACGTGGGACCCCACCAGTCCCCTTGTTTTTGTGATCTGTGGGGGTCTCAGCACTGATCATAACTTTTCTCCGTGGGAAAACCCACTTAAAGGGGTATTCCGGGAATATGAACATCTGACACAAAAACCCATAATGCTATAAATAAATGAATGTAACAAAACTTAATGCCATTAGTCACAAAATGGAGCCTAAATAGTTTGATTTTATGATTCACAAAATTTTACGGTCTCTCTAAAGTTATCATTAAGATGGCTGCCACTGGAAACTACAAGTTCCATGATCCTTTAGTTCTCAGTAACTCCTCCTCCCTCTTATGCGCTGCTCCCAGTGATGATGTAACAGGTTTTCTTGCTCTGTTACCATAGTAATGTTGTGTAACTGCCATCACCAAAACACTGGCCATACTGGATGCACTGGAACCAACCGACTACAGCCAAACATAGTGGTGATCACATGACCTGCCCAGGCAGGTGCAGGACATGTGATGTGGACATGTGACCAGCGGCCATCTTCTGTCCTGTGTATGCTCTGCAACGGACCGCGAAGAGGAAATTAACGGACTGATTAACCCCTTAAGGACGCAGGGTTTTTCGGCTCATTTCTCGCTCTCACTTTAAAAATCCATAACTTTTTCATTTTTACGTGTACAGACATGTGTGAGGGCTTATTTTGTGCGTAACAATTCCAAATGTGGAAAAATTGAAAAAAACGTTCTTGTGGGCTCAGTTTTTACGACTTTCACTCTTCGCTCCAAATAACATGCCTACTTTATTCTTTGGTTTGGTGCGATCGCAGTGATACCAAATTTATATAGGTTTTATTGTGTTTTAATACATTTTCAAAAATTAAACGAATGTGTACAAAAAAGAAAAACATTTTTTTGCCATCTTCTGACGTTAATAACTTTTTCATACTTTGGCGCACTGAGATGTGTGAGGGGTCATTTTTTGCGAAATGAGGCGACGTTTTCAATGCTACCATTGAGGTCTGTGTGACATTTTGATCATTTTTTATTTCATTTTTTATGTTATGCAAAAAGGTGTAAAAGTCGCATTTCGGACATTTGGGCGCCATTTCCCGCCTCGGAGGTCACCGCCGCCCGTAACCGTTTTTATATTTTGATAGATCGGGCATTTTGGGACGCGGTAATACCTAATATGTTTGTGATTTTTACTGTTTATTATGTTTTATATCAGTTCTAGGGAAAGGGGGGTGATTTGAATTTTTAATATTTTATTAATTTTTTATTTTTTAAACTTTTTTTTTTCTTTTTTTTTCCACTATTTTTTAGACCATCTAGGGTACATTAACCCTAGATGGTCAGATCGCTCCTACCATATACTGCAATACTACAGTATTGCAATATATGGCATTTTTGCAGGTCATACATTACAATGAGCCACTGGCTCATTGTAACGAACCTGCATAAGCCATGTAGCCTCGTGTCAAAAGAAGACCCGAGGCTACCATGGTAACCGATCGCCGCCCCCCGATGACGTTCGGGGGCGCGGCGATCGTAATAAAGATGCCGGCGGCGTTGAGAGGGTTAATAGCCGCGACCGGTGCAAGCACCGAACGCGGTTATTAGCGGTGGGGGTTTTGTGCAAAATGCAAAAACTCCCACCTTTGTATGAAGAGGTCCTCTTCATACATCCCTTATACCTCTGCGCCGTAGAGCTACGGCGCAGAGCGTTAAGAGGTTAAAGGGCCAGTAGCATTTTAATTCTTCATTATAGTCTATGTCAGCAGCATTTTTCTGCTAAGGGAGCTAAATATTAAATAACTACTAATTACATATTAGCTTATATTTTAAGGATCCATTTGTATATAAATTATGCTGATTCCCAGAATCAGGACTTTGATGGACTTTGATGGTCAATAACGCGTCAGATTACTTGCTGTGTACTGATGTGTTGTTCATTTATTGTCATGGGACACAGAGAGGACTGTCCCTTTGGAATGTGCACCTGGTTGGTGAGCTGATATCTTCAGGTCTGTGAATTGGGTCCAAATTAAGAATGTATAAATTAACAAAATCAAAAGTAAATGAGCTGAAAAAAATATGGAGCATTTCAATGGAAGTTGTCACCCCACTTTGATTTCAAAACAACATCAATTCTTCTGGATACACTTGCACATTTTTCCATCAAGGAGATTGTTCCAGACAACTAATCACAGATGATATGTGGCTACAGGCTTGCTCATAATAACTTTATATAATCCTAGAAAGATTTAATGATGTTGAGATCAGGACTTGTTTTTCTCCATTCTGAAAATACTTCTATTAACACTTTTTTACTTTATCTGCATTTTTCTTTACACTCCCCTAAAACATTTGTGCTGTACGTTTAACATCAGATTTATTCTACATTCACACGACCGCTGGGGAACGTATATACGGCTGCAATTTTGCGGCCTATATACATCCCCTATAGGCTGGCATTGGGTAATGGGAGTCAACCCTCCTCCTCTCCATGGCGCCAGACGTATGTCTGCCAGGATACGGCCCGTGTAAATGCAGCCTTAGGGTACATTCAGACAACCATTTGTGGGGATGCATATATGTCCCTATAGAGGGCAATGGCGGCCCAGCTGCAGTAACGGTGCATGCTCTATCTTTCCCCGTGTGTGCAGCCGTGCGCCGCTTTTCTCTATGGAGGGGTAACCCCCTTCTCCTCTACAGTGCACAGCTGTGTATATGTATCCTTAAATTCAAAAATTTAAAATGATTTATTTTAACCCCTTCCCGATGCGCGCCGTACTAGTAGCGATCGGCGCCGGCAAAGCCATCTTGCCGCGGATCTTCGCTCCTCGATGACGTCACGGGGAACGGTGATCCGTTGCCATGACAGCTTCGGGTCTCACGAAGGCCCGAAGCTGTCTCATTTTAACCCATTCATTACAATGTGCTATCAGCTATCAGCACATTGTAATGAATGAGGAGTAAAATCCCCATATACTGCCATATTGCAGTATGGCAGTATATGGTAGGATTGATCAGACAACCTAGGGTTAAAGTACCCTAGGGAGTCTGAAAAATAGTAAAAGTAAAAAAAAGTTTTAAAAAAAAAATTATAATAAAAAAACCTAAAAATTCAAATCACCCCCTTTCCCTAGAACTGATATTAATATTAATAAACAGTAAAAATCATAAACACATTAGGTATCGCCGCGTCCGAAAATGTCCGATCTATCAAAATATAATAACGGTTTTTCACTGCGTTAACCCCATAACGGAAAATAGCGTCCAAAAAAAAGTTATTGCCGCCAGAAGATGGCAAAATAAAAAAAACATTTTTGTACAGGAGGTTTTAATTTTTTTAAATGTATGAAAACATTATAAAACCTATACAAATTTGGTATCCACGTAATCGTAGCAACCCAAAGAATAAAGTAGACATGTCATTTGGGGCGCACAGTGAAAGCTGTAAAATCCAAGCCCACAAGAAAACGTTGCAAATGTGTTTTTTCACCATTTTCACTGCATTTGGAATTTTTTTCCCGCTTCCCAGCACGCGCCATGGAATATTAAATACCGTCACTACGAAGTGCAATTTGTTACGCAGAAAATAAGCCATAACAGAGCTCTTTATGTGGAAAAATAAAAAAGTTATAGATTTTTGAAGGTGGGGAGTGAAAAATGGAAGTGAAAAAACTAAAAAAGGCCAAGTCGTTAAGGGGTTAATAAATAAGTTCTGTTTTTCATCAGTCCAGAAATTATAATTAAGGGTGTAAACATTTATTTTTCTTAATTTGTCATCCGGTTGCATCAAATAAAAAATAAGTTTAAAGGATTTTATGTATTTAATTCTTCTCACATACATGTATATGAAAAACATGTAAACCCAGGCAAATCGTGCTTTTACAAAATGTAGTTGAACATAGATGAGCTGAACTCAAACTTTTAAAAAAAAAATGGTATTTTTTTATCTTCAAGAGGGGTCTTTTGGTAATTAGCTTAGATTTGCAACAAATGGCACACAGACTGTTGGCTCTGCATGTGTGCAGCGCAATTGGTGTTTACCCTAATATGTGGCAATTTAAGCATATACTACAAAGTTTGTCAACAGGAGAGAAGTAAATCATTTAACAAAATATATATATGATGAATGCTGCAGAAGACAAGATTTATAAACTTCATTTCTCTACAACAATATTTAACTCCTGGAACCTCAGTGAATTTCCCTTCCTACTAATACTTTATATTGCAGGGTATTTTTAGCAAATGACTTGTCAGCAGAAAGGCTTCATTAGACCCATCAGGATATCGGCCCATGAATAACGATTCCCAAAGTGTACTGACAGTTTCCTTGAGCCAAAATGATAAAGCACCTCTGACAAAAGCCATATTGTGCTCTCCATGAGAGGAGAGGGAAGAACAAGAAAGACAGTTTGTTCTTAATTTGGTCAGGTTAATATTGACACAGTTAGTTCCAGAGTCTCTCGAAATGTTTTATTCAGCTCTTGTTTTTTTCTTGACATCACTGGGATTGTTGGCAGATTTTAGGAATTATAGTTTATACTTAACTATCAAGGGTTAAAATGATTTATAAGCTTTATGAATAATAAATATATTTATACAAAGGATGCCTGCACAAGGTCATAGGACTGTGGCCTCCAGAGACTTTGTATGTTTCTATAGGTTTTTTACAGGTACCTCATATTCCACTCACACACCATAAACATACTGAAAATACTTGTGAAATAGCCCTGATTATGTTCCTGAGACAGGTAAATAATATTATATGGCCTTTTTGGACAGTGACTGATATAATTTCTATCATCTTTTTTAAGAACTTAGGTTATGCTGTAAAAAACAAGAAGAATAATGAATAACATTAATACCATCATATTCTTGAAAACATTAACATACAGTCTGATATGCCATCATCATGCCCTAGGGCAGGAGAAGTTGGGAAGATTGATATATTAGGATAAGGAGTCTAGTGGGCAGTTGTTTTTATTACACATATTTATATAGGGAAGGTTATCAGTCACTGAAAAGAACTTTTTTTTTTTACAGAGCTCAATCTGCAAAGGGAGTGGTCGGCATATTCAGTGTGACTATGATTAGAAAAAAAAATCCAAAAATCTCATAGAAGGGAAACATTACATTTTTATTGCATCATTTCCTTTTATTGGATAAATCAATTACTACAAAAGGAAACAGAAACGTAATAAAAAGTATTTATGTAAGAGCAAATAGGGCCTAAGAGATATTGTTGTCAAGGACTGTCTCATAATAATAAACAATCAACAGGCTTATGGTCTTAAAAAATGTAATAGTGCCCATACGTGATCATCACTTCATTCACATGAGGAGCACAGAACCTCTGTTTTATTATCTTTGATTAGACACTTATCATTTATCCATTTACCTACACTGGTCTACTGTGCATTGGCAAACATTTGTCTTGCCTTAGAAACTGTAGTCAACAATATTTTCTATGTTGAGCTTCTGAGCATTATTTCTCTATGTAGCGTCATGCATGAAGCGTCATTGAATTACTGTTTACTTTGATTAACCCCTTATCACGGATGCTTGTTATGGGCTAAGTGACCATACTCGATTTTTTGAATCTGACATTTGTCACGAAATTTGGTTAGAACTTCGAAACACTTTAACATAACCAGGTGATTTTGAGATTGTTTTCTCGTGACACACTTTACTTCATGTTAATTATTTAAGTTTTGAGTTTCATTCTGAAATAAATGTAAAATTTGGCAACAGTTCGGAATTTTTGAAATGTTCTGCTTTCCAGGCAGATAGTTAAAATACCCAACAGGCTTGATAACTAACATTTCCGAAATATGAGCTTTATGTCAGAATGATATTTTATATATCCTCTCATTTTTCTAGAAGGTTATGAGGCTCAGAACGTTCTAATTTTCATGAAAATCGCCAAAACTCACATTTTGAGGGACAACTCAGCTTTCAAGTGACTATGAAAAGCCTAAATAATAGTAAAACCCCATAAATTACCCCACTATAAAACTACACCCCTCAATGTATGTAAAACAACTTAAGTCTATTAACCCTTTACGTGTTTCACATGGGCTAGAACAAAATGGAAGTGCGATTTAGAAACTTTTGACATTTTTGGGAAAAAACATTAATTTAGGCCAAAAATGACACTTTCATAATGAATAATATGATGAAATGCTCTGCAAAGTTTAATGCCCAATTTCTCCCGAGTATACTGATACCCCATCTGTGGTGGTAAAAGGCCAGGCATAGAATGAAAGCAATGCCATTCACAGATTTGTATTGTCACATTGTACAGGCTATAAAATTTTGTAATGCAAACATATGAGGGCTTATTATTTGCAGGGTGCACACACAGGACTCACCTCATGCCGCTGGAAGGGAGCCAGGTAATGTGAATGAAACTTATATAGTACTAAAATTAAATGCTGATAATGCTAATAAGGGGGTTTTAAAATCAGCAAAGCATAGGCAATGCTAAAAATGACGATCCTGGTGACACATTTGTTTTAAAATATTTCACTCTGTAATCTGCTACCAATAACTTAATATGGTTTGCATGGTTTTAATCACTGCCTGTATCTAATAAAAGTAGTTATATGTTATCCCTCTGCTTCTGAATTAGTAATAACAATTCTGAATTTGGGTTGCTTTTTGTCCTTAGACCATAGCAGTATCCATATACTGTTTCATCAAATATACTAACCCTAAACAACCTGAAATACATCAATAGTTTCCTGACACCTAGTGGTGAATATGAAAAATGCAGATTGATTGATCATTTTTTTTAGATTTAATTATTGTTTTATTTTCTACAACATTATCAATTAATCTGATCTACCATTATAACAATAATTATAATAATCTTTATTTATATGGCACCATCATATTCTGTAGCGCTTTACATATCATAGGGGACACATATAAATAAAATAAAACATAACAGAGCAGAAACATTCAAATGGAATAAAAGGAGTGAGGGCCCTGCTCACAAGAGCTTACAGTCTATGAGGATGAAGGGGTGACACAAGAGCTTGTATAATGGCCCAGCCATTCTTTATAAGGGAAGAAAATAAAATAATTTAATAAATAAAAATTAGATGAACCAGCCATCAGCCGCCATCTTATTTATCAGGTCTAAGGTGAAAGTGACTGCAGAGAAGCCTGGAACTTGCTATATATCTGGTGTTTGCCAGATAACGGACAGTAAGAGGATATAGGGTGGAGACCCGAAGCTACTTCGGGTTAACCCATTCATTACCATGTGCTCTCAGCACATGGTAATGTATGAGTAGTAAAATCCCCATATACTGCCATACTGTAGTATGGCAGTATATGATAGGATCGTACAGACACCCTACGGTTAAAGTACCCTAGGGAGTCTGAAAAATAGTAAAAATTAAAATAAAAAAATTATAATAAAAAAACCTAAAAATTCAAATCACCCCCCTTTCCCTAGAATTGATGTAAATATAAATAAACAGTAAAAATCATAAACACATTAGGTATTGCCGCATCCGAAAATGCCCGATCAAAATATGATAACGGTTTTTCACTGCGTTTAACCCCGTAACGGAAAATCGCGCCCAAAGTCGAAAATGGCACTTTTTTGCCATTTAAAAATTTTTTTTTAATTATATAAAAAGTGATCAAAAGGTACAGTCCTAAAAATGATAACATTGTAAATATCATCAAAATCCGCAAAAAACGACACCACCCACAGCTCCATACACCAAAGTATGAAAAAGTTATTAGCCCCAGAAGATGGCAAAATCCCCCAAAAAAATTTTGTACAGGTTTTAATTTTTTTAAATGTATGAAAACATTATAAAACCTATAAAAATTTGGTATCCCCGTAATCGTACCGACCCAAAGAATAAAGTAGACATGTCATTTGGGGTGCACAGTGAAATCCGTAAAATCCAAGCCCACAAGAATACGGCACAAATGTGTTTTTTTTTACCAATTTCACTGCATTTGGAATTTTTTTCCCGCTTCCCGGTACACGGCATGAAATATTAAATACCACCATTTTGAAGTGTAATTTGTTAAGCAGAAAATAAGCCATCACACAGCTCTGTACATGGAAAAATAAAAAAGTTACAGATTTTTGAATGTGGGGAGTGAAAAATGAAAACGCAAAATCGAAAAAGGGCAGCGACGGGAAGGGGTTAAACTGAATTCGGAAGAAGACAGGCAGCCAGTGCAGTGATTGGCACAAACTAGAGGCATCTGTGTAGTGTTTGTCCTGAAAGACGAGCCTCGCTGCTGCATTAAGTATAGATTGTAGAGGAGAGAGTTTAGTGAGTGGAAGACCGATTAGTAGGGAGTTACAGTAAATGATATATGGGTAAATATGATACATTTACCAACCATATTGATCTAGAAAGGATCATAATACATAATTCTAGGTATAAACCAACCTTTGGTCAGACATTTCAGCCAGCACATGCTGCGAATGTGATGTGAGTTGGTTGCATCGCACTCACTCATGTGGATAGGGGCTAACTTCACAAAGCCAGAATATCCCTTAAAAGGGAATGTTCCATGACACAATTTACTCCTTTGGGAGGAAACAAAAGCATTACACTGAATGGTAGTTCCCTACAAGCCCTGTAATGCTTTGCATTTACCTCCTTCTAAAGTCCTACATAGAATTCTATGTCAATTGCACCATAATTAAATGGCCTTATTTGTAGAAAAAAAATGTAACATGTTACACCACAAAAATATAGGCCCACATTTACTAATAGTAAGTCAAACTGCACTAAGTGTGGCAGGCAACACTGGACCTTAGTCTACATGAATGTGTGGAACTATGTGTACCAGATTTTTTTCTGGTGCACTCAGCTCAAGGGGCATGCGCCATATTTCTGTTGGACTTGCCAACATAAATGTGGTGGTCGGTGGGAGTAAGAACCAGAACATCCCTTTCTGTACATGAGATTGTGTCACGGCGTGCATAGTGCAGCTGCGATACAATACTAGTACAGACAATTTATAAATACATGTGCAACCAGTTTGCACATGTATTTATGTGCAATCTACGCCTGAATTCTTGTGCAGACTGCTTAGCAAATGTGCCCCATAGTGTTTTAGATTTCTAGAAGGTTACTTGGCTTGTATAAAAAAAGAGCATTCCTTTGTGGTTAATGATTGTGACCCCTTTAAACCCAACCAGGCAAAGACAGAGAAACAAATACAAATGTATTTCCATGAAATTCTGAGTATGGAAGATTATAAAGCTGACTGTTAGAGATGCCTCAGCTCTAGAACTGCACAAGTAATTTGTGTTCTTAATGCACCTCCAGCCAACCACAGCCCATGAGAAGCCTTCTTTAATTCAGTTTGTGACTTTATCTCTATCTCTTCTGGCAATAATGATCTTGGATGGAGAAGTGGGTAGAGAAGATCCATCCGAACCAGCTGTGAAAGACACCGTTACAGTATGATTTGGTCGCAGGGAGTACAGTCCTTACCCAGCTTTTTTGCTTTTTTTGTTTTGATGGTATTTTTAAATTTATTGGTAAAGATAAAGAACAAAAGTCTATACAGGACAGAGACTTGGGGAGACGCCAAAAGGGGGTTTCAGGGTCATGGTGATAATCCAAAAAGAGTTTTTCCTGTTCACAAAAATGTGATACACGATCCTAGGATAGAGCTTCTAAGGTGGCTACCTAAGATTTCAAGGAAATCCTCACTACCATTTAAGGATTCGGGTTTTTAGAAGATCCCATGGATAATAAAGCATTCAGTTTTCTTTGCAGGTCCTGGGAATCCTCAGGTGCAGCAGATGAACCTAATTTGGGCACTAATGTAGCCAGGTCATTGTTAATTTGGCTCACTCAAGTATAGGAGATGAATAAAAGTAAGGGAGGATATATTGGCTGATGTAATTACTGCCCAGAAAGCATCCACCTTCCTTGCGAACACCTCTCTTGATTCCACACCTTTGTATTTGTATATATGTACAGGCGGTCCCCTACTTAAGGACACCCGACTTACAGACAACCCATAGTTACAGACGGACCCCTCTGCCCCATGTGACCTCTGGTGAAGCTCTCTGGATGCTTTACTATAGTCCCAGACTGCAATGATCAGCTGTAAGATGTCTGTAATGAAGCTTTATTGATAATTATTGGTCCAATTACACCAAAAATTTTGAAACTCCAATTGTCACTGGGGCAAAAGAAAAAAAATTGTCTAAAACTTCCATTATAAAATATACAGTTTCGACTTACATACAAATTCAACTTAAGAACAAACCTCCAGACCCTATCTTGTATGTAACCCGGGGACTGCCTGTATTGTATATATCTGATCTAAACCTTAAAGCCTCTAAACCTTTTAAATAACAATTTAATGTGGTAATCAGGGCCGGCGTCAGCACCCGGCATACCCGGGCAAGTGCCGGGGCCCACAGCTTCCAGAAGGGCCCACGGCACTTTTCTCACTGTCGCTTCTCAACTGGGCTGCTCGGCAGGTGACCCTGCAGAGCGAGGGGGTTGCTCAGTGAAAGGGCCGGACTGGGGCGACAGCTACTCACTTCAGGGAAAGAGTTCATTCACCGGCAAACATCGGTGAGGTGACATCAGTGTACTGCTGGAGCTTCAATACATGCAGTCAGGGTCGTGAAATTCCACAGCCGAGCACTCAATCAGCTGTACTGCTCTACGGCACAGCGCGGGCTCGGAGCACTACAGAAAGCAGCATAGCTTACAAGCAGCAGAGCTGAACACCCCACGCTACCATGTGCCGTCCTGCAGAAGTGTCAGTGTAATAGATCTTCCGGGAAAGACAGCGGTAGATCAGAGGTTAAATCAGAGAAACAGGGTCATAAAACACATCGCTGCCAGTCTGTGGGTTATACTGTTTTTAAAGAATAGCTGACTGGCCAGCAGATAAACTAAGCTGGACTTCTACTTTGCTGTAATGGGACCAAGGATTATCAATAAAGCTTCATTACAGACACCATACAGCTGATCATTGCAGCCTAGGACTATAGTAACATCCAGAGAGCTTCACCAGAGGTCTCAGTGGGCAGAGGGGTCCGTCTTTAACTAGGGGTCGTCTGTAAGTCAGTTGTCCTTAAGTAGGGGACCGCCTGTATATTCAATGCAAAGGGGCCGGCTGAGGCCCTGTCGCCCAGGGGCCTACCGAATCCTGGAGCCGGCCCTGGTGGTAATAGATTAAACTTAGAAAGTTTCTTCTTCACATCCTGGTTCCCACATACTGCAGCATGTGTAGCATGAACCCTTTCACTGCCAGCCATTTCTGGAAATTGTGCTGCGTTATTGGCCAGTGCAATTTTTGATGTTTACAAATAAAACGGAAATTACAGCAAAAAGAATTATACTAAACCCCAACAAACCATATATTTTCTAAATTCACTCACCTCATTTTTAAAATTACATTCTGTGAATTTTTGATGCAAAGTGTAAATTTTTTTAAAAAATACATACAATTTTACTTTGATGGCAAAAAATGTGCTCCAAACTGAAAATATTTACCTGCTTATCTCCTAAATGTAATAGATGAACATGTATAGAGTTCACAGATACCTCATAGTCATATGTTTACATTAATGAATAATCAGAATATCACAAACTGAAATTTGGTGCAAAGTTGTTTCAGGTTAAATCAAATCAAAAGATGAGGGGGCACTGTCTGCGTCTGGAGAAAACAAGGTTTAACCACCGAGGCGACAAGGCTTTTTTACTGTGAGAACCGTGAATCTGTGGAGTAGGCACAGCGGAGAGCCTTAAGAAGGGCCTAGATCCCTCTTAACATCTAAATACTTTGATGGTACTGTTATAGTATAGAATTGTTTCCCTTATATCCCTTCCTCACCCAATACCTTCTTTGGTGGAACCTTATGGACATGTGTCTTTTTTCAACTGTATATACTATTTAACTATGTAACTCTCTTATACTCATGAAATACACTGACATCATCAAGAGGATCAGACCAGAGAGGATGTTGATTAAACTTTCCTCATTATAGCTTCTTTGCCAACTCTAAGGGTACATTCAGACATATATGCGGTTGCAAATTTGCGGCCGCATATTTGTCCCCATAGACGGCAATGGTGGTCCGGCGGCAGTTCAGTACCCCACATGTGCACCGCTTTTCTCTTTGCAGGGGGGAGGGATCACCTCCTCTCTATCTGCGGCAGGGCAGGCATACGGCTATGTAAATGTACACTAACCCCCGTCACCTTACTGTCTCCGGTGGTTATTATACTACAGTTGAATGACTTTTTGATACAGTGTAAATTGTACTGCAGGCTCCTATGCTCAACCTTTGTAGTACCACTTTAAGTCATTACCTAAATATCTCAGGAGAGGTTACGCTTTGTGGGGGAAAGGGGGGGTATCTATCATGCATTGTATGGCAGTTTTCAGGTTTCCGGTTTTCAACCGCACATGCTACTTTTTAAAAAAGGGCTGGTCAGGCACAAGGATTTTATTATATTTTAAATTAATCCCTGCTTAATTTACTATAGCTGGAGAAGGATACTAGCGCAGACTAGGCATGGGGTATACGCCATTTAATTAATATTCATATTACACTCATAAATACACGCAGATTTATATACCTATATACATAAACATACAGGGGCACATTTATTTACCCGTCCGGAGGAGTTCACGAAATATGGAGTGTCCAGCGATAATGCACTAAGATTGTGCGCCCGATATCCTGCATGTGTCTTAAATCCTGGGCTCAGTCTGAATCAGGGCCGCCCCTCTGGCGCCCAAAACATACAGTATATGCACACATATACAGCATATATACAACATATATATATATATATATATATATATATATATATATATATATATATATATGTATATATATATTATACATATTATGCTGTACAATGTGCAGCATAATATGTATATAATGGTGCACATCTTCCATTCTTTAGTATACGGTGAGATGACAGGCCCCCTGACACTGCGGGCCCCATAGTGGCTGTGATGGCTTTTACCACTGTAGTGATGCCCCTGTACATTAATGTATATATTCATCATGTATTATAAGAAATAATAGGAATGCCAACATGCCTAGTGATTTGTGCCTTTTTAGCTATTATAAAACATATTTTGGTTATTTGTGCCTTTTTTGACTGCTCACAGCTCTGCAACAATAATTTTAAAGCTTTCCCTTTTATGATGTGACAGAAAGTGTTCCTTTTTTAGTCTTGCAGTATTTTTCATGCTATTTTACCTTTCATGTTTTGCATACATCTCAGTGTATTGTTTTCTTTCCATTGCAACCAGGACTTAATGAGCTACAGGAACATCATTGGTGATCTGAAAATATTTCTTGATAAGTATGAGTTTGACATACTTATTCTTTTGGCCAGCTACTCATCAGGGGATCAGGCAACAAGACAACAAATAGCTGTCTATTCAGAGAACCCAGAATTGTGTAACCAGGTAAGAGCTGATTCCCTTGCTAAGGTGTCTGCTTCTTTATGTATGAATACACTGTTATTATTAGCACGTTAATTAGTATGTATGCTGAATATTGATGGTTAAAAAACGTGGGGTTTTTTTTGTTAAGCATTCTCAAGTTTGTAATACATAGTAAAATGAATCTTAAAATGACATCTTTTCATACCTAGATAATATTTTACTTTATTATTCAGGACTTCATTACTCTGTGAAGATATACTGTAATTCTATCCAGTGACTGTTTATAAAGCGAGTGTAAGGATGGTGGTAAGAGGGCACAGGATGACAGTGAGCCCCCAAGCTTTTACCTACCTACTTACTGGCCACACCCAGTAAGTTACAGTGCAGATACAAAACTAGACTGACAAACAACACAGAAAGCAGGGGCAGGGGTTCGAGTCACAATGAAATAGCGGGTACAGTACACAATCCGAATGAGATAGTGCTTAGAACAAAGTAGCTTAGAGCAAAATTTGTCACAATATGTACATTATTGTTTTTTTGTTTTGAAAGGGGGAATCACATGACAACATTGTGAAAATTAGTATGAAATCAAAATGACATTTTAAGGGATTGTCTCTTAACCTTTTTCCTTATACCTCATCATGACATGTGGACACTGTTGTATAGTAGTGATATTACTATTATGATTTTACAAATATTAAAGTACATTAAATTGACTCTGCTACATCAGAAGTGTGAAGTTTTCGATCCAAATGTAGGAATCCACCTTTCAACAACACAAAATAGGATATTATTATTTACTAGAGCTAATTTTTTTGTAGTTAGACTACTGCTAGATTTAAATATACAAGTCTAAAAGGGGGTTTCCCATGAAAAAAAGTTCTCAGATTTTAATCCCCTATTGATGTTGACACAATAAAGATTACTTGAAACCTGTTCCGTGAGATGATGTGTGCTGACATTGTGCTTAGATTTTTAGGTTACACGTAGCTACACTTTAATTTAGCTTCTGAACAGTCTACTGGTATCTGACACATAGAAAAAGAGAGATGAGACAGATCAGAGTCATGAGATGTATATAAGACACAATGAAACATGCAGCTCTGTTATCTCATCTAAAACACACACAGTCAGCTCTGCTATGTATGCTCCTCCCCTTGGTTCAAGACCTTATCTTATCTGTAGCTTGTACAGTAAGTCTTTGCACGTTCGCTTGCCCGCAGGAAGTGCCTGTGTCTGAGTTGGTCTTGTAATGCAAGGGAAGGGGCAGGAGGTAGAGAGCACTGCAGTGTGCAGATAAGAGAAGCTATCAGATTCATGTTGGCTGAACCTGACAGTTTTAATTGAACCAACTGGCCATCTCATGTCTACTGGCCCTCCAAACAAGGATTGGATTTTGGATTTCAACATGTTTTATTTTTTGTCAGAGCTTTGTAGAAGTATGTATATCATTAATTGAATATGTCAGTGTCAAATAGTACTAAAAACTATTTTAACAAAAAATGGTCTTGCACAAAAACTCAAACTGAAATGGGATATTTACCACCAATATGATACATTATATGATATGATACATTATAATATATATATATTAACACCTTTACTTTAAAAGGGCTGGCAGCTAATAAGAAAGTTTACTAGGTTAAGTACAACACCCTTATATGGTCACTCATATTAAACTTACACTGCTAAACTCTCTCTGCAGTCCGTAGGAGCCGCAGCCATGTGTTCCACAAGCATCAGGACTCTGGACTTCCTCCCATTTCCTGTGTCCTGTGGACTTTTGGCTGATCAAGAGCACTGTGCCCTATTACCCTATGGATGTCCTTGGTGGCTCCTAAAGACTAGAGAAAATGTTTACCAGGCTAAGTATAATAAGGGTGACCCAATTAGAGTCCTGTTCTTACCCTGGTAAACTTTCTTATTAGTTGCCAACCACTTTAAGCTCTAGTATCCAGACATGGATGTATGTTCATGTGTCATCATGTATATAACATTAATATGTTTACATTTCATAGGTCTGCTGTGAATTGGAAGAGTGCCAGAATCCTTTTCTTGATCTTGAACCATCCGATTATGGATGTGACCGTTTCTTTGTTTATCAGCAAGAAAGTCCTTTGGTAACCTGTGAGCAAGTGGCTGCAATAATCAAAGGATCCATTAACAGAAGACGTATTGGTATGGTTCCCAACAGCCGGACTTCCTCAACAGAAGCTGTTGCTGGTAGTGCACCTCTTTCTCAGGGATCTTCTGGTATAATGGAGTTATATGGCTCTGATGTAGACCCACAACAAAATCCATCTAACTTCTCAGATAATCAACAAGATATTAATGGATCAGTGCAGGCCCAAGTAGATGCCAATGTTGATCTTGTAAGCCCAGATAGTGGTCTTGCAACAATAAGAAGTAGTAGGTCTTCTAAAGAGAGTTCTGTTTTTCTTAGTGATGACAGTCCAGTAGCAGAAGTATCTGGCTCTCATCACAGTTTTGTTCCTGGAATTGATTCTTATAGCCCTATACCAGAATGTGTAATCATTGAAGAAGAAACACCCTCCTCTAGGAATAATAGTGATAATCTTGACATTTTTGGCTTTGATTTGGCCCCTAATATGCGCTCTGAATCTTCATCACATTCTGCAGACTACTCTATGGCTGATGACTTTTTTTTTCAGAGTGATTCCTCAGAGGGACAGAAAGCTACAGCTCAAAAAGAACAAGCTCACTTTTACAGAGATCAAGTAGCTAACTGTTCCCAAAAGTTGCTGAATTCCAAATCTGGAAAGGCTACATTATTAGAAGTACAAGATATTAGTTTAGTAGAGTTTGATGATAACTTCATGCATAGTCCTGAAAACCATGAGGATCTATGTGAAAAACACCCCAGCGTAAGTGATCTTGTTGAAATCAGCCCTCCTTTATCTTCTGATATTCCTGGACTCGCAGATGTTAAAATTCCTCCAACACCTATGAACAGTCTTGTAGAAAGTTCTCCACTAGATAATGGACCTCCAACTTTTTTTCCGGAAGATGTAATAGAGAAAATTAATGAAATAGGCGCTGCTGAAAAACCTCAGGTTAAATACTCCAACTGGTGGAATGGAGGTGACCCAAACTTAACACAAGAAGCCTTGCTATATGCCGACATGTGGAGTTCGAGTGAACAGGAACCTGTGTTCAATAGTCCTGATTCATGGAAAGGCCAGAAGCAAAAAGACAATCATGAAGCTGGAAACATGGCTGGATCATTTCATAAGAAAGTATTAAAATGTCATAACAGGGACAACCATGAAAATAACACACAGCAGGAAAGCAGAACATTTTCAGATTTATGGAAATCAAACCAACCCATTGAAGCAACATCTGATCCATGGGGTGGCTCCCAGGAAAGCTTTGAACAATCTGTCAATCATCCATTTGATACATGGGATTCTTCACATAGGGCTAATCATAACAGAAACTTTTCCAAAGAAAATGAAGTGGCTGAAGTAGCAAGTGACCTTTCGTCAGAATGTACTTCTGATCTGAATGATGGAGGTAACAACCCAAACCAAGAAGTATCTCTGAATGGACAAATACGATACTTTAATCCTAATGAAGAAGTTTCAAATGATTTAAGGCAGATACAGAGAAATCTGTGTGTGTGGGATTTTTCTCAAAGTAATAAAGAGTCAAATATTGATGGCCAAATTGATTGGGAAGACCCGTTTTTGTCTTATAGATGTCTGGACTTCACAAACCCGAGTGCAAGCAAAGATTGTATTGTCTCTCCGCCAGATACAAATTATTCAACCTCAGATTCAGTATCTTCTCCTTTGTATGAAGATGATATAAAAGAACCTGAGAAGGCATGGGAAGAGCCAAATACTGAGCTAGTTCATGATCAGCCAGTGGTTTCTAATAATGAAGAGATGGCATTGAATGAGTTGTCTGCCGAGACTATAAATCCAAAAGTAAAATCAAGACCATCTGACCAAATAGATGGAGAAAACGTCATGATAGAAAAAAGTGACCATTTAAATAACCTGGCACCTTCTTCATGGCAAGACTTTAACCTTGAATCCATAGATGGGGAGAATTTGATAAAAAGCAGTGATGAAAACGTAGCCAAAACATGTACTGATTATACACTTCAGTTCCCCTTTACAAACAACGACTTGAGTCATTTTTTACATTGTGATCCTCAAATATCTTCTCCAAATAAATTACCAGATGAAGTTCTCCTTAAGAATCATGAGTCATATGCAAAAGCCAATTCAGATATCAGTTTGAATGATCTGGATGATCAAGCATTTACACTGCCAAATATTAAACCTCTTTCTCCTGATATACTGAATAAGGTGGTAAATGTTTTCAATGAACACAGGTTTGAAGATGATAGTAAACCACATGATGATTATGTGACTTCATACAATGAGGGAGATGGAATAAACACTTGGGAAACAGATTTGCAGTATGACACTGAATCCTCCTCTTTAAACACTCCTGATGACTTAGACAATTTACAAAATGTCAATTTGTTAAATAAATCCCCAGTTTTAGATTTAAGGGAAGGAAGTAATGAGTATGATAAAAATGTAAACTGTATTATCCACTTGTCCCCAGTCAATGACACCCAGTTCCAGGCCAACAATAAAGACAGCAAGCATTTCTCACAGAGTACTGAGACTTTGAGTCCAGAGGCAAAAAACATATATCAAACTATGCATGAGAAAGGTTTGTGTACTAAACAGCAATCCCCTAACAGGGCTATTGAAATAACGGAAAATGTATTATATGGTGACATCCATTCTAAACCTAAAATATACCCTACAAAAGTAGATGTAGATGGAGCTATTGTGCAAGGAAATGTTCTACAAGATCTTAAAATGGAACCTTGTCATCATATAAGTGACTCTTCGAATTCCAGTTCACCAAGCCCAGAATTAGGTGATAGGTTGGCTACGTTACATGATAGCATTTGTCATCCAAATAAGACAAAACATTCCTATGTGTCAAAGAATAATACTTATCAAGAGGATTCTGGAAACTCATCATCCAGTATTATCAGTAAAGTGCCTATGAATCTGGATATTTGGAACACACAAATCTGCGAGGATTCTGAATCCTCCTCAAGCCCTGAGTCAAATGATGTTCTAGATCAGTCTTATCCTAAGGATAGGAATGTTAAAAAATGTAACCAGAAGAAGGTACTCGATTTAGACACAACATCCACATTCTTTAATGATACTGAATCCAGTTCAACTACTCCTGGCACAGAAGAAGAAAGTTTAGAGGAGCAACTTGATTGTTTTAAGCATTCCACAGTGGAGTCTAATAAAACAGAAGACAAGGCAGAATGTCTTAATAATCTATTAGATGAACAAGATCCATTCACAATGATTCCAGGCAATCTATGTTACCCTACATTGAACAACTTACAACCAGATGATAAACGGTGTGAGGAAGATAACCAACTTGTATATCCAACAGAAACTGGAGACCAAAATGAAGATTCAAATCCTCAGTTGTACATATTAGATTGCTTTAAACCAGAACATGAGACACCTTCACAAATATACTTCCAGTCAAACATTGACACATTCTTACATAGTGACTCACATCAGTTCACTAGTCCAAATGATGATATTGAAACTTCAAGTAATGTAAATTTATTGTCATGCGAAGTTGAAATTCAAGCTAATAGTGTTGAGAACAAAGCTGACAATGTAGACATTTCCAGCCATAGCAATAATGGTTACCTGGAAAGCATATGCATTCTAGATGCTGAAAGAAATCCATCAGAGATTATGGATGCTATTGAACAATCCAAGCTAGTCCATGAGGATGATTTGTCCCCTGATGACATGTATAAAAACAATGACATGGAAGGAAGCTTTGAATACTGTGAAGAATTATCCACAGAAGGATCTAATCAAACTGACTATGTCCCAGACATTCTAGATGACTACACTCAACAGTCCTCTCCATTCCTTTGTGTCGAACCAGACCTATGGAATATGGCTGAGAATACTTACACTAAAATATCACTGAGTGGCAGTCCTGATGTACTATATAGCTGTGAAAACAGTTCTCAGGCTTCCGGTAGCCCAGACCTGTGCCCAGAATATGAATACAGTCAGGCATGCAGGCAGCATTTGAGCATGCTGGGGAGCAATATTCCTAGGATAAGAGCTCTGTCTGAAAGTACAAAAGACAGACAAGTTATTACTTATGAAGAAGAAACAAAGATATCACATTCACTCCCTTCACTTGCATGTGACAGCAATACATTGCAGTCATCCGACACAATAGAGCAAACAGATCCAGCAGTCAGCCTGACAGAGTTAGGGGACATTGACTGTGAATATGATAGCGATGATTCTGAGGAGTCAGCTCTATCTTATAATGGTGACATGATCTACAGCAACCATGAAGAGAAAAGCATATCGCCTATGGAACATGAATATTCTATAAAGTCAGATACCTCTAACATAACTATCCAAGAATGCTCAGCTTCCATGACAGACAGTGATCATAAGCAAAGACCAGAGGAAGATATTTTAGAGACAAATGCTTATTCTTCTACAGAGGAAGCGCTGGAAGAATCTGTGCTAAGAATAACTTCAGCTGAGAGTGGAACACGTTTCACAGAAGGAGGGTGGCATAAACAAAACTTTCCAGCAGATGGCAGCACTGGTCCATCACAATGTTCTAATGGTAAGAATTTTAATATTTTGTAATATATTGTTTTACTTTTGCTGTAAAACGGAAACTACAATTTTGTTCTACTTTATTTAAGCAAAAATCATCGCTAGCTTATTACACGGCCTCTTGCTTTCATCCATGACTGTTCAGTATACACCTGCTGTTTTGCAGTAATAAAGACATAATAACAGGGCTAGTAATACCATCTGTAATCCTCATCAGTAGTACTCAGTCTAAGAATTTATTAAATAAGGAGTACTAAAATGCTTCACCTTTCTTACATAATAACCAAAACTGACCAAACTCTAATATACATTTTATTTTTCATCCTAGAATCCAGTGCTCTTCCAGACCAAGTGTTAAAACGTGACCATAGAGTAGAGTTGGAAGCAGAAGACAGCAACATTGTGGATGATACAAAACCTGTGAATCTGACCATGGATGAGAGCTGCAATTTGGAGATTAGCCCTCATGGGGTGGTAGCTTCTGTGAAAAGCGAAATAAACATTTTTCCATTGAGAGACACTAGGGTTGAGACTCAACAAACAATGTCTGGTACAGCTTATTCAATGGACTCTCCAGATACATTTCAGTCAATCTCCATGACAAATGGTAGTGAAAAACAAATGAACCTCGTATCCGGATTCCACTCCATTCAATTAGAAGAGAAAACGTCTTCTATCCTACCTCAAAGGAGGGAGAGTAAAAAGAAATCAGATGAAATCTCTGAACATGAGCACAGCTGGAGCATAATACTGAGCCAGACTGAGGCCTCGGATACCTCCCCTGAAGACATTTTTAGTAGAGCAGATACTGCAGATTGTGATAACTTGGCAGAGAGTCTCTATGAAGAATCTGATAGACAGGGGGGTTACTGGGCATCATTTAGGGATAAGGATTATATAGACCTTGAGGAAAGCTTTGAACTGTGTAAACTAGACAAGCATGGCACCAGAGCACAAACCGAAATAGATCATCTCTTAAAGTCACAAGAAGCAGGGCTGACGTTAAAGATTCCTCCTCAAGGTGGCACACTTTCAGAGGAGCTGTCAAATGGCAATTCTTCCATTGATCAAAGGTAGGATATTTACACTTTTCTTTTATGCTGTGTGAAATATGATACAGGTATTAAAACACATTAAACAATTCAGAAATAATGAGAACTTTATAATATTTAGAATCACGTTTGTTATTTGCATTATAATACCATATTTAAATGATTTACATAATCCATGGTTTGTTCGCCAATGACCTTTTAGGCAAAATACATATAGCATGGGCTTAAAGGGCATCTATGTGGTTTTCTAGACATGTTTTATACACAGGCAGCAGAGTAAATGACCATCCCCTATTGTGAATGGTGGATCCCATGATAGAGGTGTTACCTGCCATTGTGATGCTGCTTTTGATGATGATGTAATAACTGCTAAAAAATGAACAGAAAAGTGTGATATATACAGAACTTTAGGGGACCTGTTTAATTCAATTTTCCAAAATGTTTAAAAAATGAATTGCATAAAATAGGCCATTTTGATTATACACTCAGCGGCCACTTTATTAGGTACACCTGTCCAACTGCTCGTTAACACTTAATTTCTAATCAGCCAATCACATGGCGGCAACTCAGTGCATTTAGGCATGTAGACATGGTCAAGACAATCTCCTGCAGTTCAAACCGAGCATCAGTATGGGGAAGAAAGGTGATTTGAGTGCCTTTGAACGTGGCATGGTTGTTGGTGCCAGAAGGGCTGGTGTGAGTATTTCAGAAACTGCTGATCTACTGCGATTTTCACGCACAACCATCTCTAGGGTTTACAGAGAATGGTCCAAAAAAGAAAAAACATCCAGTGAGCGGCAGTTCTGTGGGCTGAAATGCCTTGTTGATGCCAGAGGTCAGAGGAGAATGGGCAGACTGGTTCGAGCTGATAGAAAGGCAACAGTGACTCAAATCGCCACCCGTTACAACCAAGGTAGGCAGAAGAGCATCTCTGAATGCACAGTACGTCGTACTTTGAGGCAGATGGGCTACAGCAGCAGAAGACCACACCAGGTGCCACTCCTTTCAGCTAAGAACAGGAAACTGAGGCTACAATTTGCACAAGCTCATCGAAATTGGACAGTAGAAGATTGGAAAAACGTTGCCTGGTCTAATGAGTCTCGATTTCTGCTGCGACATTCGGATGGTAGGGTCAGAATTTGGCGTCAACAACATGAAAGCATGGATCCATCCTGCCTCGTATCAACGGTTCAGGCTGGTGGTGGTGGTGTCATGGTGTGGGGAATGTTTTCTTGCCACTCTTTAGGCCCCTTGGTACCAATTGAGCATCGTTGCAACGCCACAGCCTACCTGAGTATTGTTGCTGACCATGTCCATCCCTTTATGACCACAATGTACCCAACATCTGATGGCTACTTTCAGCAGGATAATGCGCCATGTCATAAAGCTGGAATCATCTCAGACTGGTTTCTTGAACATGAGTTCACTGTACTCAAATGGCCTCCACAGTCACCAGATCTCAATCCAATAATAATAATCTTTGGGATGTGGTGGAACGGGAGATTCGCATCATGGATGTGTAGCCGACAAATCTGCGGCAACTGTGTGATGCCATCATGTCACTATGGACCAAAATCTCTGAGGAATGCTTCCAGCACCTTGTTGAATCTATGCCACGAAGAATTGGGCCAGTTCTGAAGGCAAAAGGGGGTCCAACCCGTTACTAGCATGGTGTACCTAATAAAGTGGCCGGTGAGTGTATATTCATTAATTTTTTTCAGCAAAAAATGTTTTAAAAAAATGGGGCCAGCAAGATAATTACCTTATATATTTGTGTTTAAGCCAAGTTTTTCAGCACAAATAAAGGGCTAACTAAATGATATTCCTTTATATGAACTGGAGTGTGAGCCACCACCTGACCAGGGTTTAACAAAACCCCTGGACAAGAAAGGGCAAGCCCTCTTAGGCCCCATGCACTTTTACAGAGCAGAGAGTCTGTCTTAGCTCTCAGCTCTTATACCCCAGCTCCTGACAGAGGAGCAGTTCTTAGGCCTGAGCTCTCACCATAGGAGAAGCTCTCGGAATCTAGCTCCTGACACAGGAGCAGTTTGTACCACCAGCTCTCCCTAGAGAGCACAGATCTGTCAGTGACCAGAGAGACAGTTTGTAGCACACCTTCAGTGCTACACATAGAACTACCACCCAGGACAAAGCAGCAGCACATCCCAGCCTGCATATTCTACCAGGCTGGTGAACCAACTCCTGAGGATCACTCTCCATGACCACTCCAGTAATCCGGTATCAACCTGTAATCTGTAACAAGATCGTTTGGCCCGTTGCCTGCAGTTGTTCTAATAAAGAACCTTGGGTTATTTTGCACAATGTTGCCTCCGTCTGATCCCTGGATACGACTGTATCACCACCACGGCCTCTCCATCCATTACCCAGGGACATATATTACAGACATAAAGGGGGTTGCCCCATGGAGAACCAGTACTTTAGCCTCTCCCTCCATATTTCTTGCACACACCACCTGCTGTAGGCCTGCCAGGCTGTAGGACAGCCCTCCGGCCCCCATACCAAGCACCGTGACATCAGTATCCCTAGGCTGCAACCGCCAGCCACTCCGGTATTCTGGGCCCCCGCTGCTTCCAGGCCCCAGGGACAGGATAGGCCCCAGTGGGAGATGTTGCAGATAGCTATGCAAAAACTAGTGTCTTCTAAGCCATGTATTCATTATGTAAAACTAACAAAACCACATCTTGCACAATGCTGTAGAAGTGAATGGAGTTTAACGTCATAAGTTGCATAACATCATGAGATAAATATAGTAACAACACGGTTCAAGTGCATTCAACTCTTGTATGTGTCAAACAGTAGTACTAACTAAACAATACATTCTTTTGGAAGAAGTAATTCATGTTATCTGTGAGGTAAACATTGATTTATAGGTTACATATAGGATTGGCACTTCCTCGGTCATCTTTTTTGCAAATAATAATACATTTTAATTAATATATTCTTTTTCATATTGACAGTTCAGACTGTGCTGTAACTTTGTGACCGCGGCTCTGGTAACCTTCAAATGTTGGGCAGAGACGTAAATTCCTTGGGCCACAATGTAAAATCTGTAATAGGGCCCTACCAATCACGTACCATTATTTTATGGTATCTTCCTATGTGGCAGAGAATCATTTGGATCCAATGGGATTCCAGGATCTAGTAGTAGCTGTTACCTCAGTGAGAAGCTTGGTGCAAAAAGATAGATTTCTGCACTGTTCTCTCAAGTTTTAGATCACCTTGTAAACATCTTTTTTTCCAAGATGAATAATTCCAAGCTTCATAGTTTATCACTGCACTCTGATCGCCCTATTCTCTAATTGTCTTCCTTGCAACAACTCTAATTAACACCCTTTTTATACAATGTATTGTACACATTATATCATTTGTGTTCTCACTGAAGATTTGAATAAGTGCAAAACTCTGTTTATTATGAGCATATACGCAATGGCAGATCCTAAACAGTCTGTTTTAAGTATCTGCCCGGGACCCCATGCCCCTGGGGTGCCCAAGAGCGTCCTAACTGATCAGCGAGAATCTACACTTCAGTGTCAGGTAGATGGATGTTCACAGACGGCTTTGGAGCAGGAGAAAGAAGATAGAACTTACAGAAGCTGCTCTAGGCTCTGATCTTCTCCACTCCATTTTCCGCTATAGTTTTGCCCATATTTTTACCATTTAGTAGATAATAATAATAATAAAGTTTCATGTGACTCACAGGAAACGGGACTCCAGAAATCAGCAGGACATGGGACACTTCAGGAAGTTCCCGCAGCTTCCGTGAAACTTTACATGGATAAATATAATATGGGTGACCCTATCAGGGTCTTATACTTAACCAGTTAAGGTTTTCAATAAGTTGCCTACCCCTTGCTAAACCGCTTGCCACTACATCATCTTTTAAAGTCCTTATTAGCCCCATAGTTTGTATAAGGATGTAAAAAGGCAGTGCAGTATTCTCATACAAGCTTCCTACAAACTGCTAGGACTATGCCAGTAGTGGGCACAGAGCCGCATGGGAGTTGGCTGCCGGTGGTTTACTCTTTAAATGTTAATCTTTAGATGTGACCACAGCATCTAAAAGAGCTTTCCTTCACAAGTAAGTCTTATACTTACATCAACTGGCACCCAACAATCGCAATACATATTCTCTGAAAGACAACCTGCGTCTGTCCTCTGCATATGACTGGTTGTCTGGTAGAAACAGCAGAGCAGTCTAAATGGCAGCCTATACAAAATGCATAAGTTAAAAACAAAGCATAAAAATAAATTTAAAAATGGGTAAAATGTCCCAAAAGTCCATTTACATATAAACATATAAAAAAGAGAAAATGAGTAATAATAGGGGTAACTTAGCATCAAAGGTAGAAGCTTCTGGACCTTACAGGCGAATTTTGTGGTGCTGAGCGCCAAAACAATAACGTAGGAGCTTGTAGCAATCTAAAAGAAACGGCTTTATTCAGCTTTAAAACTATTACAAGAACAAAAATAACAAACAGCTTAGCCTCTACTTAGGGCACAACCTCACTTCTTGAACCCTAGATACCTTCTAGGTTCAAGGAACACTGCTGGGGTTCCTCCTCAGCACTCTGGCTCTCAGTGAGCTCAACCAAACAATGTCCTTACTGGATTCCAGTCCTCTTGGGACAGACCACCTGTCTGTCTCCAACTGGTCCCAAGTCCTCCTGCTGACTGCAAGACACACAGCACTGGCTTGCTGTGAGCTCTCCCTCTGGAGTTGGCCAGGGATGGGAGGGGTCAAGGTCATTTTCAACCCTGGTTGTGGGTCACTCTCCAGCACCCCCTAGGTTCACACTCTTACAAATTATAATAATATCTATTTATATAGCACCATATTCCGTAGGGATTTCCATTCTCACAAGAGCTTACAGTCTATGAGGATGAAGGGAGTGATACAAGAAGTATAAGAGCTTGTATAATGGCCCAGCTATTCTTTATTCATGAACGGAATGGAAAAAATAAAAATGCTGCTGCTTGAACCAGTCATCAGACACCATCTTATATACAGGGTCCATTCAATGGGACTGCAGAGAAGCCTGTAGCTTGGTATCTGGTGTTTCCTGGATTACAGATAGGAGGAGGACAGAGGATGGGTTAGTAAAAAGCGAGTTGGAGTTTCATGCGGATAGGCTTTCCTAAAGAGATGGGTTTCAAGAGCATGTATGAAACTTTTGAGGTTGAGTATTTGCATTAGGCATTCCAGAGAATTAGTGCAGCTCGGGAGAGGTCCTTGTGCCTAGAGTGGGAGATTCAAATTTAAGAAGAGAATAATCTAAGACAGTGATGGGCAACCTTTTGAGCTTGGTGTGTCAAAATTCGCCAAAAAACCGAGCATAACTCGGGTGATGTGTCACCTTGACAAAAAAACATAATTTTGTGATATTTATAGTTTAAATAACAAATATGTATACTACTTAACTTCTAGGGTACTTTAACCGTAGGTTGTCTGATTGATCCTACCATATACTGCCATGCTACAGTATGGCAGTATATGGGGATTTTCCCAATCATCTATTACTATGTGCAAATCCCACATTGTAATAGATCGGTTACAATCAAACCGGTGTGGAAATGCTTAGTAACCTGTGAACTTTCAGTCATGAAAGTTCACAGGTTATAGTGAGGGCGCAGGTGCCGCTGTCTGCATCTCCCTCATGCCCTCTTGGCATGGAGAAGGTGTGAGGAGCAAAATAATCGCAATGTCTGGCGATTTGCAAGGCTTTGCGATTATTTCAGGGCTTGTACATCACAAAACTGACACACAAGCCCTGATGACTGTCTTCTATCATACAGTGCACTGACCTTATTTACTATATGATGAGAGTGGTTGTCCTCCCTTGCCCCTGCTGTGGAGATGGTCAGTGTAGAGGTGGCAGAGGTACAGTGACCTTACTCACTGTATGATGGGAGTGGTTATCCTCCCTGGTCCCTGCTCTGGAGCTGGTCAGTGTAGAGGTGGCAGCTGCTGCGACATCACACAAGGCAGCAGCGATGTGACCTCTGACTGTGCTGCCATCTTCCCCCCACCACAACTATCAGGAGCTGCAGAGGAGCCTCCTGGGTGTATGGCCGGGTCACCTCTCCTGCTGTGCCCCATGCTGATACCTGTGCTGACTGGAGACACTAGGCACAGCTAGGGGAGCAGGAGGAGGGGGGAGTGCTGGAAGCTCAGTGCAATCTCTCAGCCTCCCGGCTACTGCACCTGGTCATGTAGGATGAAACTTAACTCTCAGGCAGCCGTGTGTCAGTGAAAATGGCTACGCGTGTCAGCACTGACACGCGTGTCATAGGTTAGCCATCACTGATCTAAGATCTCTAGCAGATCCAAAAGCATGTGTTCGACGACAGACAAGAGAGGAGAGATTGAAGGTGCAGCACTGTGCAGATCTTTGCGAATGAAGGTGTTTAATTCAACCCTTTCCCTACCAAAATTACATCACAAAGAATTATATAAAACCCCAACAAACCATATATTTTCTGGAAGCACTTGGCCCATTTTAAAATTGCATTAAAAAGTTTAAAATAAATTGCTTCACACCTCCTTCATGTAATAGAAGAACATGTGTAGAGTTCATAGATACCTCATAGTCACATGAATAAATCATCACAAAATCATTAAAACTGCTTTTAAAGGCACCCGTAAGCTATATATCAGTGGTGGCGAACCTATGGCACGGGTGCCAGAGGTGGCACTCAGAGCCCTTTCTGTGGGCACTCAGACCATTGATCCCAAGACAGAGCTCACCAAACAGGACCAAATTCACCAAATCTTCCTGCAGACCCAATTAATTTAAGAGATGCTACAATCAGCGCTATTTTAAAATGACACTTCATTGGATGTTGGGAACTACAGTAAAAGTGAGAAAGTGTGAACTGCAGTATCTTTGTAGGTCATCCTACTGGACCCTACATTCTTACTGTACAGAGAGACCCTGGTGAGAAGCTACAATGATAGTCTGAATGTGCCCTCCTTCTTTCATCTGTATTAGTGGCCTCTAGGGGCCGATATGATTGATAGATGTTGAAGAGCAGGTAGCAATAAGTTACTGCTTAAAATTCAATGTTGGAACTTTGCGGTAATCAAGTGGATTTTGGTTATAGTTTGGGCACTTGGTCTCTTAAAGGTTCGCCATCACTGCTATATATTATTTGAAAGCAGATCACCTGGCAATTTCTCTTGATTAATAGTTGACAGCCTGTACCACCATCCATAAATTCAATTTAAAAAATACTGTTTATACTTGAGTATAAGTCGACCTGAGTATAAGCCAATTTTACCACAAATAACTGGGAAAATGTATTGACTTGAGAATAGGCCTAGGGTGGGAAATGCAGTAGACACAGCCTCCCACAGTAATGTAATACCCAGCAGCCTCCCTGAGTAATGAAATGCCCAGCAGCCTCCCCCAGTAATAAAATGCTTGATGCAGCCCTCCTAGAGCCCCCCAGGCTTGCTTGAACAGCCAGTTGTCAGCACTGGTAACATCCCCCTATGGCAGACTTCAGGGCTGTGTTAAAGTGGGCTCCGAACACCCTTCCATGCCCATCTTCTCCTATGGTGTAAGGCCCGATTACAGCCGTGGAACCATATTCATTAGAAGCCATCTCAGACCCCCTTTCATGTTACAACCTCAGCAGCTTTCACACTGCAAGGCACCTGCTTCTGTGACACAGGTGCCATCCCTTTTTTCTCTTTTAGGTTTTTGCAGCACATTTTTTGTGCTGAAAAACTCAGCTTATGCACGAGTAAACACAGTACATTTTTATAAAAAACTCAAAGTGGAGGTTTAAGCACAAATAAGTTGTTAAGATAATAAGTCAATGTAAGCAGATTTATATTTACTAGAATACAACAATTTACATTACTAAAATGCTACTAAAACAAAAGCCATGCAATAATTGATTGCAATCCGCAAATGTGTTTGAAAATATATTACACACAAGGTAAAAAGCACCTATCCTTTTAATATAATTATTTTTCAGAAAGCACAGCCTACCATGTATGCAAAAATAACTTTTTAATTAATACACACAAGCACTACGTGCAGCAAACTAATAAAATGCTAAAATGATATGAAAATTCTAAATTTCCACTAAAATGTGACAACCAGACTACTTATATAAAGAAAATGTACTTTCAAAAATTGTAAGATTTGATTCATACATACCCCCCATTCAGCAAAATATGCAGAAAAGTGCCAAACTATTTTTGCAGAAATTTTCACTATTGCATATCATTGTATTAGCAGCGCAATAACGAAACCAAATTATGGTCTCATATTTTGCCGCCTCCCTCAGAGCTTGAACATCTGCCGCCTGAGGCAAGATTCTCATCTTGCATCATGGCATATGCGGCCCTGACTATATGGTTTCCCATGGCAAACAGAAAGTATGACGAATGGAGATTAGCCTTGGGGGCAAGGTAAAACCTCTGCTACCTGCTAGAAAGCTACAGAAAGCTAATTATAGTAAATTAGAGAATTGCTTATTTTTCCTTTTTGCAAAGTTAAGAAAAAGTTTTTATACTTTACAGTTGTACTTTAAACTGTATTCAGAAGGATACAGGCATCCAGTGCAGTGGCTGGCACAGAATGGAGACATCCACGAAGCGATTAGACTGAAAGACAAGTCTGACTGCTGCAATAGATTGTAGAAGAGAAAGTTTAGAATGAGAGTGAATAGGAGCAACAGTTAGCATTTTAGATGTTTCAGTTGTAAGAAAAGTTCAGATTCTAGAAATGTTTTTGAGAGTGTGTATCATAAAGTGGATAATAAAAACCAAATCTACTGATAGTTTGTCCAACAGTGGCAGTGTAGCTGTTAAAGAGAGGAGGACCTAAGGAAGTGGACTCGCTGCAGCTGGCAAATTTTCACCTGTGATAAGAGATAGGCGCTGCGCAGGACCCCGCTGGGCTATCAAACGCTGGCGTATGAGAATAGGTTCTAAGCATAAAGGTGAAGGGAACACTCCTGCAACACTGCCAAAGACAAGTTTGGGGTGCGAGCCAAGGTTGTCAATGTTTGTGTAAAAAAAAACTACAATACATTGGGGCACATTTACTTACCCGCTCCAGTCGCGATTCCGTGGCATGTTGTCCGACGAGGATTCGGGTCTGCCGGGATTTACTAAGATCATGCGCCCGATATCCAGCAGGTGTCGCTGAGGTCCACCGGAGTTCACCTTCTTCGTCCCGGTGCATGTAAGTGCTGATCTTGCGACACAATTCTTTTTTTAAATTCCTCGGTTTGTCTGAATCCGTCAGGTTGTCCGACGGCCACGCCCCCGATTTCTGTCGCGGCGCCGATGCGCTACAATCCGATCGCGTGCGCCAAAAACCCGGGGCAATTCAGCGCAAAACTGCGCAAATCGGAAATATTCGGGAAAACCCGTCGGAATTGCGGTCGCAGGACCCTTAGTAAATGTGCCCCATTATGTATCGCTGTGTCTGTGAGAACCCATACAATAAAAATAAATATAAATAAATTATTGAAATTAGATGTAAAAACTTTTTTAAAGAGCCATTTCAAACTTTTGTCCATCTTACTGTACAAAAAATAGAAAAGTGGAAAGTAAATTATTGCAACTGCTGTTGCTTCAAATGCTCCTATTACAGCTTGATAAAATCTTTGAGGGCATAAGTTTGCAAAATGGGGTAATTTGTTAGGGGTGGCCACTGTTTTGGTATCTCATGGTTCTGGTGATGTGTTTTGCAATGTAGCCTGGTTCCGGTGCGGTATTCTAGTATGGAACCTGGCTCTGTTGCTGTATTTCTTTTTGGATTCCAGTTTTTCTGCATTGATCCCTTTATTGAGCTTGTTTTTGGGTGATTCATTCATATACTGTGCATGGTTCTAGTTCTGTATTCATGTACTGAGCTTGGTTCTGGTGCTGTACAGAGGTACTGCTGTACTGCTGGCCATTTTTGTAAAGGGGGACACTGCTGGCCATTTCTGTAAAGGGGGCACTGCTGGACATTTCTGTAAAGGGGGCACTGCTGGACATTTCTGTAAAGGGGGCACTGCTGGACATCTCTGTAAAGGGGAGGCACTGCTGGATATTTCTGTAAAGGGGAACTCTGCTGGACATTTCTTTTTTAAAGGGGGGCTCTTCTGGACATTTTATTGATGAGGCTTCTACTGGACAATAAGTCAATAAGTTTTCCCAGTTTTTGTGGCAAAATAGGTACCTCGGGTTATACTCAGGACAGCTTATTCTTGATTATATATGGTAGAAATAATGAGCCGTGCACCTGTGTTACCATAATCAGATTTCCGTCCACTGGAATTAAACATACAAGCTTTCTATAGAAGGACAACACGCAGAGATGTAGGAAACTGTGAGGAATTGATACAGAAAGTATATTGGAAAATTGTATAACCTTTTTATAATACAAACAATAACATTCGTTTGCTGAAATGGGAATACCCCTTTAATGTTTTTTTTATATTCTAACAATTTTGTTGTCCGTTGCTTGAGAAAATATAGAATAAGTGTAATGTGTATTGTATGTGTAATTTATTATTATTATATATAATATAAATATATCAGGATATTAACCTTAGTATCCGCTGCAAAGAGATTTAATTTAGCAAACTCTTCCCATTACTAGGAAAGAGGAGCATAGAAGTTGGGAAGAGCCAGACCTCTCTCTGTAAGTAATGCATACATAATTGAATGGGCTAGCATCATTGACAGCCTCCATGACTGCAATGTCAGATTTATTGAGTCCTCCTCAGACTGCCCTTCAAACCGCTGCGTCTGCCTATGCTCTCCACTGCATTTAGCTAGCTGCCAGAAAGCAGGTGATCATAGCTATTTAGATGTACCAACGATCATGTGATCAGAACATGGTGGAACGCTGTATTCCATGCAAAACAAAGAGGGATGCTAAAAACCCAGTAATCCTGGTCACAAAGTCTCAGCAGGAAGGGACACACCGGACGCCTTTGCAAGGTAAATTTGTGTTTACAAAGAATGACTGCAGTTATTAACCCTTACTCAAACTGGCCTTTGTTTCTTTCTGACAAAAGAAGCATTCGGGAGAATGGGATTGAGCTGGCCGGATGCGATGCTTCAAGGCGTAGCTTCCTCTCACATCCAGGCAGCTGCTGTACTGTTTTTATACAGTTGACACAGATGCTTCATTTTTGCTATGGGATTTGATGTCATGAATTATGATGGAGCACGATTGATCTTAGATTATACATTTTTACATACTCTGCATAGATTGTATTCCATCTAAATCTTATCCAATACATTGTATCACACAACATAAGCTACTGTGTACTGAGGCATCTTCCGTGGCCTTGAAATGTCTTGCTGCTGGCTGTGTACAGGACTATACTCTGCTGCTTATATTATTTGCATGGACAAATTAGACATATGTGGACTAGGATGTAAATGACAGAACTGGATTGTCTATATATATTTGTACATTTGTATAGGAGGTAAGCAAGGAGGGGGATGGTAAACATTGCTTGTGGTCTTAAAAGATTTAACCCTTAGATGTACAAACAATACTGCTGCTGGATATGGTTGTTTTTCTTCATTGAGTTGCAAAAGGTATTAGCATTTTTCCCATCTCCACAGCAAAGCTTGCTGCTCTCTTATTTGTCTAATGTAACTTGGTCTGAAACATGTTGTTTGATGTCCCAAAAAATAGTTAACATATATGTACCAGAATTCTGGCTTTGTTTCCATCAGAAACTCGCCTGTATTATATGCACCATATTTATAGGCACTTTCCATGCCTTAGATCAGTGATGGCGAACCTTTTAGCGGCCGAGTGCCCAAACTGCAACCCAAAACCCCCCTTATTTATTGTGAGGTGCCAACCAAAAATTAAAGCAGTAACTTATTGCTCCCTGTTCTTAAACAAGGTTCAATCATATTCGCCTCCTGAGGACAAGATGGAAAATTTGCTTCATTTTAGCTTATTTCCAGTGTCCCTCTGTACACAGAGAATTGTGGGGCCTGCAGGGGATCCTCCAAAGATAATTCATCCCTGTCTACTCATTCTCCCTCTTCCTACAAACCCAAGTAGTGAAGTATCACTTTAATATATGACTGAAAGCAGCATCTTTTAAGTTGCTTGGAACTGCAGGAAGATTCTTTGAGTCCTATCTGGTGTGCTTGGGTGATGGCTCGGGTGCCCACAGAAAGGGCTCGGAGTGCCGCCTCTGGCACCCGTGCCATAGGTTCGCCACCACTGCCTTAGATGCTATCACCTCCCAAAAATGTTGCAAAAGGTATTAGCATTTTTCCCATCTCCACAGCAAAGCTTGCTGCTCTCTTATTTGTCTAATGTAACTTGGTCTGAAACATGTTGTTTGATGTCCCAAAAAATAGTTAACATATATGTACCAGAATTCTGGCTTTGTTTCCATCAGAAACTCGCCTGTATTATATGCACCATATTTATAGGCACTTTCCATGCCTTAGATGCTATCACCTCCCAAAAATGTCCAAAATTTTTAGCACAAATTCAGCTACCTGATAAGTTGTAAAAAGTTAGACTCAACTGCAAAGCACAAAAAAAAAACAATTTAAACCACTGGAATATATTTGCTGCATCTTTACACTGCCTAGATTAAGGTTCCACTATAACAATAAAGGTAATCAGCCCTATTGTTGTAAAATAGTTTCATAACAGAAATAATTGGGCTTGATTTGGGAAACAAATTAGAAATTTTTTGAGTCCTAAAATGTGCCAATTTATTACTAAAGAACATTATAGACATAAGGAGATACTTTTTTGAGGCTAACTGAGTATATTTGATGGCAAGCTTTCGAGAATACTACAGGTGGTGCCCAAATTAAGAACACCTGACTTACTTATAACCCAGAGTCAAAATGGACCCCTTTGCCCACTGTGACCTCTGGTGAAGCTCTTTGGATGCTGATAATGCAGTGAACTGTACGTTTATTGACTTTAAGAATTATCAAAGTTGTCTACAATAAATTTTATTGTTAATTCTTGTTTCCAAAATTATGAAAATTCTATAGTCAAAGGGATTAAAAAAAATGCTTTGTCTGGAGTTACCCTTATAAAATATACCAGTTCTGACCCACATTCAAATTCAACTTCAGAACACACCTACAGAACCGATCTACAGGGACTGCCTGTAGTCTCTTCATCAGACGTGATGTTATGCATGAAACAGGAAAATCACAACATTTTATACACACTAGGCAATGTTTATCAGAGGACATTAAAAAAAAAAGTTTAAAACAACAGAATGATCCATCCAAGAAGTTTTACCTGACATCCAGCACAAGGTAAAATCCCAGGACAGGCTTTTTCCATATGCCCCCCCCCCCCCCCCACCACCACCACCAAGAATGCAATGCCTATTATTTCTGGCATTGGCACTTTGATGGAAAACAACTGAGGTTGGATGGAAAACCTCCTAAAACCCCTCATAAGAAATAGTCCCAGCTACATACAGAACACTACTGACCTTTTAAATAGCCTCATAGCTGTAGACCCACTACCTAAATGTACAATTCTGGTCACCATAGATGTGGAATCTTGTATACAAAGATTCCCTACAAAGATGGAATAGCATCATTTCAAGTTCATATTGAGAAACATAACCTACCAACAGAATTGGGCACAGAACTAATAGAATTTGTGCTCATCCACAAATACTATATGTTTGGAGAGGATGTTTACCTAGAGCAGTGGTGGCGAACCTATGGCACTGGTGCCAGAGGCGGCACTCAGAGGCCTTTCTGTGGGCACCCGGGCCATCACCCCAGCACACCAGACAAGACTCAAAGAATTTTCCTCCAGTTCCAAGCAACTTAAAAGATGCTGCTTTCAGTAAAATTTTGATACTTACTTCGATTCTTGGAACTGTAGGAAGAGGGAGAATGAGTAGACAGGGCCAAATTATCTTTGGAGGACCTCCTGCAGGGCCCACAATTCTCTGTGTACAGAGGGACACTGCAAAGAAGCAAAAATGATGAAAATTTTCCATCTTTCAACTGTGTTGCTGTCCTCAGGAGGCAAATATGAAGTTGTTGTACAGGGAGCAATAAGTTACAGCTTTAATTTTTGGTTGGCACTTCTCGATAAATAAGGGGGTTTTGGGTTCAGTTTGGGCACTCGGACACTAAAAGGTTCACTGTCACTGACCTAGAGTGTATAGGAACATCAATGGGTTCAAGGTGTACAACACAGTATGCTAATATTTTTATGACTGAACTGAAAGGCGCATAACTATCTACATAATCCACAAAACCCATGATATACCTCCTTTACATTGATGATATTCTGATCACCTGGACTGCAGTGGATTAGTATAATCTCAGAGATACCAAATTTATATAGTTTACAAAAAGAAGAAAAAAGCTAGCACTCACCGGTAGTAAAAGAATTCAGTCTTTATTCCAAACAAGTATTAAATTTCGCTGCGGGTGAGAGGGATGGAGCAGGAGCCCACTAGAGGCGAAGTTTTATACGTGTTTGGAATAAAGACTGAATTATTTTACTACTGGTGAGAGCCAGCTTTTTTCTTCTTTATGTACATGTTTATCTACAATCAACTGTGGACTTTATGAGCTAGAGCACCTCTGTGGGTTTTTACGTTCTATTGCCCTTGATTATCATCTCCTGCAAAATATGTCTGAGGACTAGTTCGGGATATATTCATAAGTGCAGTGCCCCTCATTCCTTGTTCCCAAATAAAATGTACATAGTTTTTATAGTTTTAATAGCTTTAAAAATTCTGACACCCGTAACAAAATGACAAAGAAATGGTGATTCTGGCATTTAGGTGCTATTTTCTGTTACGGGTTTCATCACAAATAATAATTCTATGCAAAAGCGGAGATTTGAATTTTTAGTTTATTTTTTTTTAAATTTTTTATAAATTTTTTTTACCATTTTTTCACCCCCATAGGGTACTTGAACCCAAAGGGGTCTGATCACATATACAATATACTGCAATACACCTGTATTGCAGTATACAGGCGGTCCCCTACTTAAGAACACCCGACTTACATACAACCCCTAGTTACAAACGGACCACTGGATATTGGTAATTTATTGTACTTTAGCCCCAGGCTACAATAAGCAGCTGTAACAGTTATCAAATGTGTCTGTAATGAAGTTTTAGTGTTAATCCTGATTCTTATGACAACCCAACATTTTTAAAATCCAATTGTCGAAGAGACCAAAAAAGTTCTGGCTGGGATTACAATGATAAAATATACAGTTCCGACTTACATACAAATTCAACTTAAGAACAAACCTACAGACCCTAACTTGTATGTAACCCGGGGACTGCCTGTATAGTAGATTTACTTCTTCTAGATTTACTCAGACAGACTGTAATATAGAATCACTAATGACAGCTATGGGAGCCTTCACAGATGTTGCCGACCACCATTCGAACATAGCGGCAGCCAGCTGCAGGTATGTTAGGTTCTGCAGTTGGGTTCGATCGTGGCATCTAAAAGCTTAACTTCCACGATCGGTGCCACCACTGACCGTGGCAGTTCTTGGCAGGTTCAGCAGTGTAATACAGCTTACACCTGCCACGTGTGGAGAGGGCTATGAGCCCTCTCCATACTCCCCTTCACGACCCCCTGACATATATTTATGATGGGGGTTAAAGACAGCCGCTCAACCACATCAATATACCAAAAACCAACAGACAGAACAGAAATTACTACCTGAGAACTTACTGCTTGCACCCCAAACACACAAGACAATCCATATAAAGCCAGGCTATACGTTAAAACCATATCTCCTCAGACAAGACATTCCTGGAAAAACACCTGGAGTTTTTAAAGTTGATCTACCACCAAAAGTGACTCCAATATAAGCAAATAAGTAAAGTTTTTGTATGAGACGTTCATATTCCCGGAATACCCCTTCAATTGCAGACACATTTTAAACTGTTATAGCTGTGTATTGTAACCTAGGGCTAGAGTACATTAAATTACATCTAGAGGTCCTTTGTAACTAGGGGTCATCTGTATGCCGGGTGTTCTTAAGTAGGGGACCGCCTGTATCAGCCTCATGTTGGACTGAACTCATATACCACACCTAGGAGACACTGAAGAAACAGGAGGTATCACAAAACTGTTAAACCTGAACAAACTTTTTTTGGTGCACCTTTAACATAGGGCGTGCAACAAAATTCGGTCGGAAACCGACAGAATGTGTTGCATTGTCCGACTATGCATGGGAACATCCCATTCAGTGCAGAATAGTATTGCAGACACTTCTTAAATGCATGTGCAAGCAGTATACACTAAAAAGAATGTGCAAAGTCAGACAGAAACCTAGCACAGGGGCTTTAATAAATCTGGGCCAATGTGTACAAAGGGCCTGAAATATCCAGATAACTTTATGCAAAGGGTACCACATATATCACACAGTGTGCAACGAGTAACTAAACTAAGTTTATGTTGTATAATTTATAAACAGAAAAAGTAAACAGAAAAATGTCTGTGTTACGGAGATCGCATGGGTCTTGAACACCATGTTGCGTGCTGTCATCCATTTTAAGCCCTTAAGGACGCAGGGTTTTTTCGCTCATTTCTCGCTCTCCACCTTCAAAAATTCATAACTTTTTCATTTTTATGTGTACAGAGCTGTGTGAGGGCTTATTTTGTGCGTAACAAATTCTAGTTTCCCATAATGTTATTTATTTTAGCATGCTCTGTACTGGGAAGCTGGAAAAAAATTATTCTTTTGTTCGGTACGATCGCGGTGATGCCAAATTTATACAGGTTTTATTGTGTTTTAATACATTTTCAAAAGTTAATCGAATGTGTACAAAAAAGAAAAAAAAAAATTTCCCATCTTCTGACGCTAATAACTTTTTCATACTTTGGTATACGGAGCTGTGTGACGCGTCATTTTTTGTGAAATGAGACAACTTTTTCATTGCTGCGACATTTTGATCACTTTTTATTCCATTTTTTATGTGATGTAAAATGCTGCAAAAGTCGCATTTCGGTGCCATTTCCCGTCTCGGAGGTTCCTAACCATTTTTATATTTTGATAGATCGAGCATTTGGGGACGCGGTGATACTTAATGTGTTTGTGATTTTTACTGTTTATTATGTTTTATATCAGTTCTAGGGAAAGGGGGGTGATTTGAATTTTTAATATTTTCTAATTTTTAAAACTTTTTTTTTCTTTTTTTTTCACTATTTCTTAGACCATCTAGGGTACATTAACCCTAGATGGTTAGATCGTTCCAACCATATATTGCAATACTACTGTACAGTATAGGGCGTTTTTGCATGTGACTCGTTACCACGTTACCATGAACCACTGGCTCATTGTAGAGAATCTGCAGAAGCCATCCAGCCTCGGGTCCCACAAAGACCTGAGGCTGTCATGGCAACCGATCGCCACCCCCTGATGACATTCGGAGCTATGGCGCAGAGCGTTAAGGGGTTAAGGACTCAATATTCATTTCACATAACTTTGTCTAGTAAACACTAAAGTTTGGGTGGGGATTCTACTCAAACAAAATAAGGTATAAGAAAACACAGACTTATGCCTCGCTAGCACCACCAAGGGGGAAGGTTTTCAGGGAATCACCTGGGCACTTTGTTTGTATAAAGACAGACAATGGTTCTATATTCCATTGTGTGCTTTCATCCAATAGTGTTGCATTTCCGGAGTCAAACCACCCAATAGTATTGCCCACTTGTGTACTTGCACGCCCTATGCATAGTGTCTTATGATTTTCTATATAAGTTTCTCAGTGACAAAAATCTTGAGTTAATGTTCAGTAAGGACAGTGTGACTTTTCTGTGTTACTCACTCCATTCCAGCGCTGGTAACAAAGACTCATGTAATTTGAAAATCACCTTACAACGCTGACAGGGACTGTTAAAGCCTCGTGTCTCCAAAGACCCTTATGGTCATCTTTAACATCTGTCTCTGTGTCTTAACCAATTCCAAAGTTTTCCTTTGTTGCAGGTTTTGGAAGTATATCTGTCTCATGCAGCCCTTCCATAGGCATGTTAATGTGTCAACTAAATAATGGATAAAAAGTCCTGGATGTTGGGTTCCCACCTGCTGTTTTTAAACGTGAGGGTTTGAGGTTGCACATTCATCTCTGTCTGCATGCTGTTGAGGCAGATAGAGTTGAGTATAAAGCTGCAGCTCCACAATCCACATTTGTGTCTCTGACACTGGTATAAACCTGAAACAAATGAAAACTTTGGCAAGCTGTATTTTTTATCTATACTGTATTAGGGCCACAAAACAAGCATTATTCTATATGAACACAGGAGGGTTAGGAGAAGGGTAAGGGTTGTGGCTTAGAATTTTTTTCACACTGAAACGGAAAGTTGAGTGGTATGAAATAAGATGTCGTTATCTTGTCCTTGAGAACAGCAGCAAAAATGCAAATAATTTGTAATTAAGGTCGCTAGGGCAAACCCCACTAGGAAAGACATACATACACCTAATTAATGGATGTATTAGTTTAATACCATGAACAACATTTCATCTTTAATGAACATATCTAAAAACAATTTACCTGTTCTATTGCTATACACCCTTTTATACACAGCACGTCATGTTTTGGGGGTAACAAGCACCAACAATAAATTTGCTAAATGGCACTCACAACTCCTTCATTGGGGGTTGATGTTTGTTCGTATGAGCATTCACTCACCAAATAATTCAGCTTTTTTGGACTGGAGGTGGAGCTACAGAGCAAAGACAATTTCAAAAACTTTTTTGGGCAAAACAAAAATAACAAATCTCAGTTAATACTGTAAAATTAAAAAGGTTGGTTGCTTCCCTGCCACCATTCCAGCAGCTTTCCAGAAATTATGCCTTTTTATGCCATTAGTTTTTTGCATACAAAACTTTAATTCAAAGTTTGTTGGCAGCCTGTTTTTAGTGGTCATTATCGTACATACCGTACGTGTATTTTTTTTAAAATTTTCTTTGCAATACAGAATGTTGTAAAGCTATGATGAGATGGACTGAAAGCAGCATTTCACTTTATTAAAACTTTATGATAGACAAACACTATAGTTCAATGAACCAGGATGTTGTCTTTTCTGTTGAGGAGAAGAAGTTGATTAAATGGCACCATACAGAACAGGAAGAAGACTGAGAATATCCTGTATGGTGCCCCAGGCACAGATGTTACACTTACGCCGTAAGGTCTAATTGATAATAAATTATCATTATGATGCCTGTTTCTTGAACCACAAAAATACATTTTATTTTAGAGAATAGACCATTTGAGGTTGTCTCCTATTGAGAAGGTTACAAATAAATTAGATTGTCTCCTATTGAGTAGCAGGATAGCATTTGTAGGACAAATAGACTGGTTCAGTCCTGTCTTAAACTTTTTAATGTGGAATAATTATTAATCTGATAACAGTGGAAACTTGTACTAGACAGTCTAAATATCCACCAGATTTCTGATGCTGGATTATACATTTTATATCAATAAAAATGAGACTGGGCTGAGTGTACAACAATTCTAGCTTTGGTTGTGTCAGAACATGGCCTTCATTCTTTAAATGCTGTTTATTATCTGTTTTAGACACTTTTTAAAAATCCTTTTCAACATGGGGGTGGGGCTTAGCATAGCATGAAACAATTGTCATAGTCATGAAAGAGGAGGAGCTTGATTTGTTAATTATGTATGCAAATTTGGCAAGAAAATTCTGGCACAAACTAAACCAACAATAGGTGGTACACTGTTACATATCTGATGTTTTAGGATATTTTCTTGGAAGGGGCCAGAGTCACTTGATAAGTCTGACAAATTTTTTGTTACTGAGGGAGATGGTTAGGAGCGGGTCTCGAAGCATCAATCTCAATATGTATATATATATTTATTTTTCTCTCTATATGTACAGCATATATCCATATACTTAAATATAAATATATGTAAATATAAACAAAAAAGCTTTAAATACAAAGATTGTTTTAAACAAAAATTTTCTGATACATGCACTGAAATAGTGTACATACTATAAAAGGAAGTTGTAATAGCTATTATCATTTTGGCACTGTGCTATAGGCTTCTAAAAATAACCCTTTAGTTGCTACTAAGTAGACTCATGTATTCCTTCATTGTTGATAAAAATACATCCATCTCGGGAAACAGTTGTGCGATAATAATGGGTTGAGAGCAAATTTCCTCTAGTGGCAGGGAGAGATGTATTTAGATATGTGAACCCGAAATGTCACCATCAAGTTTATTTAAAGAGAACCTGTCATGCAAAGTAACCCACCCAAAATAAATACTTCATTAAAAACTATGATTAAAAAGCATTGCTCTTATCACTAATGGTTCCTATGGCTTCAATGTTACAAAATCAGTTTGTAAACCTATATACTACTCATCTGACGTGAGAACAATGTCACTACTTGGGTCCAATTCAATCCTGCATATTCATGAGTTACTCGCATTTCTCTGCCTCAGTGTTACAGAACATGCTGCTATGTGGAACATTGAGTTAAAGCTCTGTAACATCGGCCACTTCATGTCATGTGACAAGGGTGACATCATGTAGGTCCTGTTAGACTTGCACAGTCTACCCCATGTATGTATGTATCTGATCACGTGAAATCAAAGCAGCCTCCATGGAGGATGGGGAGGAGTAGAAGTCCACAGAGGCATTCTGTAATCATGCGATGATACTGCCATGTAATCAGACACATACATACATGGTGTACATTTTGCTATTGTTAGGAGGCTAAAGGACCTGTGTCACCTTGGTTACATGATATACGGAACATGGGGAGGAGTAGATTGGAAGGGCTGGTCGAGCAGGACAAGCCTTCTCTGATGCCAAGGAATATAAGATAAAGATGATTTATGGCAAACAAATTTTAGCTAAAAGAATTTTGTCAGTTAGTTAATAGGGCTCTATAAGAAGATGTCCCTAGCTGTATTTGTGAAAATGTGGTGACAGGTTCCCTTTAATGTAATAATGAAATTATCAGTGTCTGTTACAGTACTATTTGCACTTATTTTATAATATAATATAATATTCTCAGTTGTGTTTGGGAACCATGTAATGAATTTTATTAATCATAAATGAAACAATGTAACTCCTGCCTTTTTATTAAGCATACTGTAATGAAACAATGTAATGTCTACCTTTTTATTAATCATATATGAAACAATGTAACCCCTGCCTTTTTGTAAAAATACTCTAATGAAAGAATGGATCTTCTGCCTCTGCGCAGAAGTTACATTGTTTCATTTTAGTTTAATAAAGCTAATTACATGAAACACAACTGAAAATATTAAAAAATATTTGCATTTCTGCCTTCAAGCTGGTTTTAATAAAAGTGTAATACAGTTTTAATTTAGTATATTAAAGTTTTTGTTTCTGCCCCCCTTCCCCATTTGCTACTATTGCTAGAGTTGTAGTTATTTGGCAGCTACATGCATCACATCCTCCGCCCCTTTACTTTATTTCACAAGTTGAGAGTCTGTATCTTGTCTGTATATATCTCTCTAGTTCCTTACTTTTTGCAATGGACCAATGTACTATACTTCTCCTTTGATACAGTTACATCAGAGATCAAAATTAGATAACAATTTATGATCGCTTGATTTTTTTCAGAAATAATGCAATCAAGATTTTTTATAAGAGTGACACCATGCCACTAGAACAGTGTTTTAGTAAATTATAAAAGTATATGAATATAAAAACTTCATTTTGCAAAAAAGGTGATGATCATAATTATAGAACAATGTAATGACTGTAGCACAGAGAAAGATCAGAATTTAATTTTCTGAAGGTCACACTAGTCACCAATCAGTAGGAAGTGTTTGGGCCTTTGCTTTAACCCCTTAACGCTCTGCGCCGTAGCTCTACGGCGCAGAGGTATAAGGGATGTATGAAGAGGGCTCACGGGCTGAGTCCTCTTCATACAAAGGTGGGGGTTTTTGCAAAATGCATAAAACCCCCACCGCTAATAACCGCGGTCGGTGCTAGCACCGATCGCGGCTATTAACCCCCCCGTTGCCGCCGGCAAAGTCGCCGGCGGCAAAGTCGCCGGCGGCATTTAAAAGACGGCGGCGCGCGGGCGCCGCCATCTTTTTTTCGATCGCCACGCCCCCGAACATCATCGGGGGGCGGCGATCGGTTGTCATGGTAGCCTCGTGTCTTCTTTTGACACGAGGCTATCTGGCAGCTGCAGATTCGTTACAATGAGCCAGTGGCTCATTGTAATGAATGTGCTGCAAAAATGCCATATATTGCAATACAGAAGTATTGCAGTATATGGTAGCAGCGATCTGACCATCTAGGGTTAATGTACCCTAGATGGTCTAAAAGATAGTGAAAAAAAAAAGAAAAAAAAAAGTTTAAAAAATAAAAAAAATTAATAAAATATTAAAAGTTCAAATCACCCCCCTTTCCCTAGAACGGATATAAAACATAATAAACAGTAAAAATCACAAACATATTAGGTATCGCCGCGTCCCAAAATGCCCGATCTATCAAAATATAAAAACGGTTACGGCCGGCGGTGACCTCCGAGGCGGGAAATGGCGCCCAAATGTCCGAAATGCGACTTTTACACCTTTTTACATAACATAAAAAATGAACTAAAAAATGATCAAAATATCGCACAGACCTCAAAATGGAAGCAATGAAAACGTCGCCTCATTTCGCAAAAAATGACCCCTCACACATCTCCGTGCGCCAAAGTATGAAAAAGTTATTAGCGTCAGAAGATGGCAAAAAAATTTTTTTCTTTTTTGTACACATTCGTTTAATTTTTGAAAATGTATTAAAACACAATAAAACCTATATAAATTTGGTATCACCGCGATCGCACCGAACCAAAGAATAAAGTAGGCATGTTATTTGGAGCGAAGAGTGAAAGTCGTAAAAACTGAGCCCACAAGAACGTGACGCACGTGACGTTTTTTTTCAATTTTTCCACATTTGGAATTTTTTTTCAGCTACGCAGTACACGGCATGTTAAAATAAATAACATCACGGGAAAGTAAAATTTGTTACGCACAAAATAAGCCCTCACACAGGTCTGTACACGGAAAAATGAAAAAGTTATGGATTTTTGAAGTTGGAGAGCGAGAAATCGGCCGAAAAACCCTGCGTCCTTAAGGGGTTAAATGACTTTGGCTTCTGCAGCCAAAACGACATCACTAGTACTTCACTCTGCTGTGATTTTGTCCCCTCTACTTCCACAGTTCTGTGACTGTTGTAGATTTCTTGGCCATAAAAAGGATTTTCCAGAGGTTTTCTGTCGGGTTTAGGTCAGGACTCAGGGCTGGCCATTTCATTGTTTCAGTGTTTTAAATTTCAGTTAACCGCTTACCAGTTTTGCTGTGTGACAGGGGACATTGTCCTCCATGAAAATTGTTGGTTGATTGAGTTATGAACACAAGGAAGGAACCAAATGTTGTTGAAGAAGGTTCTGATACACACTTGCATTCACTCTGCCATGTAGGTGTACAAGAGGTCCAACTCCTGCTGCAGAAAACATTCCCCAAACCATGACTCTTCCTCCACCACCCTTCACTTACTTCTATACAAACTTTAAATTCAGACTTTACCCAGTTTATGGACAAACATAATTGGTCTTATTTACTAAGGGTCCACGAATCGCATTTCTGTTGGACTGTTTGTGGTATTCAGGATTTGTGCCACTGGGACAGCTATTTCAAAGGGGATTGTGTCGCACTCCGGCTTTCATGCAACAGAAATCGGGTTGTGGGCCGCCGGACAATCTGACTGATTCGGACTGAGCACAGAATTTAAGATTAATATTGTGTTGCAGGCAATGCACTTACATACAACACATGCAGGATATCGGGCGCACATTGTTAGTGAATCGCGGCACAGTGCATTGTCGTCAGACAATGTAGGTCCCACGGTCCCCGTTGGACCCTGCAATTCTCATGATATGTGGGTTCTCATCACTGAGACCACCACTGATAGGCAAGTTAGGCCCTATCCTGTGGGCCTTTAATGGCACATGTACACATAGAACTAGTTCTGCAGAAAGAACATAGCAAGGTGTATCTTTTTTTTTATATTACATGATAGCAGTTGGAAGATTTGTATAATTGTTTATTTTATGTCTTTGACACGTATGCAGACCATCAACTTTTACTTTCACTGGAGCCTGCAATTGTTCTACAATTTATTATTTGTACTTTATCTCCATTCATTATTTTATGATTTATGTACATAAAAATGGAGGTTATCAGTAATATCCTGATGAAAGGTTGTTGGTTGTGTGTAATACCTTATCTAATTAGCACATACTTCTATTATTACCTCAAAAGCGGTGAGATTCAAGTATTGTAAGACATAGTCAATAGAAGGATGTGTACACAAGCTTGTATATGTGGCACTAGGATCTTTCTACTTCCATCTGTTCTGTATATGGAAAACTGTTATACTGTAACACCCATTGCCATCGTCTTTCTCTAAATGCGGCTTAGGGTGTGTTCATTGTCTTTTTTTGTTTTGACTTCATATTACTAGTGTGAACTGTGATTTATATTGCTGGCTGTATGGAGACTAATTGCACCACACCGATTTCCTCTGCAACTCTGCCCTGGTCTACCAATAGTTAAAGGGATTGTCCAGGTTTAATAAAAAAAGATATAAATGCCCGGGGGGAGGGTGTGTTGGGGGATAAGAAAACAAGAAAGAGCTTAAACTTACCTTTGCCAGCCCTCCTGTTTCCAGTCAGGCACTCAGGCAAGTGCGTCTGTTTTGTCCACTGATGTGACAACATCCGCTCTCTGAATCTAATGCTGTGTCCAGTGCACGGCAGTGGTCTGGTCGGTGTGCATCTATAAACAAACAGAGACGGTGCAGGACAACAGGAGCACTGGCAAAGGTAAGTATAAGCTTAAAATTACACATGGACATATAACCGTGGTAAAATGGGCCTGACAGTGCTGGATCCTTTTGACCTTCTGACGATAAGATGCAGGCACTAGGGTGCACTGATGTGTTAGATCCCTTCACCAAACTTCTGTACAACCTCCCCCATCTGCTATGAGTATGAGTAGTACTAGGCTTCAAGTTTGACATTACAGCAGAGGGAAAGAGCTAATTGAGCAGTTTAAATGCATAATTCAAAGAAGCCACAGCACAAACCAGCAGTGTGCTTCTTAAAGTAAATTTACCATCAAAATCCAGCATGATAAATCAAGGGCACTTCCCATAGATCTAGACACTGTAACTGTGGTTATCTTCTTATATGTGTTATCCATAACCTCCTCCCTTCTAAATTAAACTTTTAGAATTATGCCAATGAGCCAGAAGGGCTCTGGGGGACGTTACCAGAGCACTTGTGCTGCAGCATGGGCTGTTACACTGTTTCACCCTACCCCTCTGCTCCCTCAGCACACCCCATATGTGTTACTGGCCCAGGCTTTCTAAGCAGTTTGCAGTCTGTCCACATTTACTAAAAACAGTGCAAACTGCCTGTGTATAGTGCAGAGTGCGCCAGATTCATGAATTGTGGTGCACATTCTTCACGAACCTGGTGCTCCCTGCACTGCTCCGATAGAGTACACCCCTTTTTTCTTGGTGCACTTATAACATGGGGCATGCAATACACGTTTTTGCATGATAAATGTGAGGCATGGTCTGACAGACATGTGTCTTCTTAAATACATGTGCATGTAGTTTGCACAATCCATTTTTTTAAGGACCACACAATTGCTCAACCTGATCCAAAATTCTGTATATGGAGGGATTTTATTGAACACTTGATAATGTTTGAAGGGGCTTGATGTTGATACAGCAGTGGTGAGACTATCATTAAATATAGATTATGATAAGTCAAATGTTAAGTATGCCCTGGTAATCTATACAAGTTAAATATTAAAGTCAAGTACAACTCATACTACAATTGCCGGGATAAAACATAAAAACAGACAGTGCCGTCACCCTAGTATGGACAGCACCTAGATCTCCACATTTCTTGCACAAGCTATTGCCTACCTCAACACCTGGAGATGTCTACAGGGATAGTGAAAGTGGGAAATAGAACCATGGTTTGGCAGAGCGATGAGAGCAAGTAACTCTAATAGCTGTAAAAAAGAGTAGGGTTTTAATAAATATAAGCCTGCCTTTGTACTTACTAGTAGAATACTCTGCCTGTATAGCACAAGCTTTCCAGAATAAATGCGGAATTTAATTAGAATCTCAGTAGGACATGTTTTTAATTAAAATGGAAACAACATTCATTAATTAAATATGTTTCAAAAATGTGTATCAATCCTCTCCCTAGAATATGTTGAAAAACAACACTTTAAATAATAACACTTCAAAAGCGCCACCCTTTATGTCGCTGAATTAAATACACAGTTTTCCTATGCTCTGGGAATAATTTCAGTCTCCATTTTCTTAAATGAACACACTGTTATTACCCCTGGTAAGGAACATTTAATCCTCAATAGTAATAATTCTTACACAATGGAGAATGTAACATTGCGAAATGTCTGACTTTTTGGGGGGCAGAACCACCCTACTGCATTTATTACCTCAGGCTCACTTATGTAGTGCAGTTGGTGCAGGTCAAACCCTGAACAATGTTTATCATATAAGAATATGATATATATTATGATAATATGACTACTCTGGAAATATGAAACCCCATGCAAGCATCAATTAGGACATTTATATATATAATTATATTTTAAATATAGGAATTTATTTGTTTGTTGAAGGAACTTTGGAGGTGCTTGCCTGTGTTTCTGTGTTGCTATTACCTGGGTTTGTTCCAAACCTTTCTTTAACCCCTACGGGACTCAGCCTCTTTTGGCCTTAAGGACGCGGCCCCATTTTTCAAATCTGCCCTGTATCACTATAAGTGGTTATAGCTTTGGAACGCTATGAGATATCCAGGGGATTTTGAGATTGTTTTCTCGTGACACATTGTACTTCAGATACCCCATATGTGGTGATAACCTGCTGTATGGGCGCCCTTGCCGGGCATAGAAGAGAAGGAGGCGCCATGCAGAGCAGATTTACTATGTCACATTGTACAGGCAATAATTTTTTTCTTATTTTAATGTGGACCTATAGCGGCTTATTTCTTTTGCCACATGAGATGCACTTTTCTGGTAGGTAATTTTGGGGCATCTATAGCTAATTGGTGAGATTTTATAAACTGTTATAAACTTTGTTGGTGGAGGAAATGAAAATCATCAATTTTTAGGAAAATTTGTATGTTTTTTTCTTTTTGGTCGTTAACCATACCATAAAAATAGTATATTATTTTTACTCTATGGGTCGCCACGATTACGAAAAGACCTCATTTATATAGATTTTTTATTTTTTCCCATTTTTACTGAATAAAAAGTCATTTGGCAAAAATGTTGTTAATTTTAGCATCACCGTCTTTCATATGCATAACTTTTTTATTTTTCGCCTCACAAATCTGTTTAAGGGCTTATTTTTTGCGAGAAGGATTGTTCTTTTTAGTGGTCTTATTTTAGAGTGCATAACATTTTTTAAATCACTTTTTAGAGCATTTTTTATAGGGTATTAATTAAAAATTATCTTTTCTTTTGAGCTTTTTTGTTTTTTTTTTAACGGGGTTCACTTTGCGGTTCTAATAATGATTCTGTTTTATTATGCAGATTGTTACGGACGCAGGGATACCAAATATGTGGAGGTTTTGTGTATTTTATTCAATTGTACTGAATGAAAACTAATTTGAAGATAATCTTGTGCATTTTAGCATCACCATCTTTTCATATGCATAACTTTTTTATTTTTCGGCTGACAAATCTGTTTAAGGGCTTATTTTTTGCAAGGAGAGTTGCTCTTTTGAGTGGGCTTACTTTACAGTGCATAACATTTTTTAAATCACTTTTTAGAGCATTTTTTATAGGGTATTAATTAAAAATGATCTTTTTTCGCAACGTTTTTGCGCTTTTTTTTCTCCAGCGTTTACCGTGCGGGTCCAGTAACAATTCTGTTTTATTATACAGATTGTTACGGACGCGGAAATACCAAATATGCAGGGTTTTTTGTGTTTTTGTGTTTTTTATACTTTATTAAGTGTTTTTATGCGAAAGTGACATTTTAGGGGCTTATATTTTAATGTATTTATTTTTTATTTATTCTAATGTGTAGTGTTCAGTGTTCTTCACTTTTTTTACTTATACTGACTTGAACTTGACCGCGGCGTGTAAGGGGTTAGCAACCGCGATCGGAGTCGGCTCCGATCACGGGTGTTAGCGCAGGCTGTCAGCTGTACTAGACAGCTGACAGCCACTGCTTCTGGTGCCGGCTCCGTTCGTGAGCGAGTGCCAGAAGCAGGACGTTATAGCACGTCCCCGTGCGCTAAGCATCTAGCCCCGGGGACGTACTATAACGTCCTGGTGCACCTAGGGGTTAATAAACTGCAAACAGAGCAGATATTTAGTAAAAGATTCACAAATCAAATCCAGACCTTAACCCCTTCCCGATGCGCGCCGTACTAGTACGGCATGCGCCGGGTCCTGGTGCATGGAGAGGGCTCGCGGGCCGAGCCCTCTCCATAGCCGGTAAGTCTTTGCTGCATATTGCAGCAAAGGCTTACCGGTAACACCCGCGATCGGTGCTAGCACCGATCGCGGGTGTTTTCACTTCGATCGCCGCCGGCAATGCTGCTGGCGGCTTCAAAGAGATGGCGCCGCATGGGCGTCGCCGTCTTGTCGTGGATCGCCGTGATACCCAATTCCTCCAGAGTGCACTGATACCCTATATGTGGTGGTAACCTGCTGTATGGGCGCACGGCCGGGCTTAGAAGGGAAGGAGGCGCCATCCAGAGCAGATTTGCTATGTCACATTGTACAGGCAATATTTTCTTTCTTTTTTTAATGTGGACCTATAGGGGCTTATTTCTTTTGCCACATGAGATGCACTTTTCTGGTAGGTAATTTTGGGGCATCTATAGCTAATTGGTGAGATTTTATTAACTCTTTGTTGGTGGAGGAAATGAAAATCATCAATTTTTAGGAAAATTTGTATGTTTTTTTCTTTTTGGTCGTTAACCATACCATAAAAATAGTATATTATTTTTACTCTATGGGTCGCCACGATTACGAAAAGACCTCATTTATATAGATTTTTTATTTTTTCCCATTTTTACTGAATAAAAAGTCATTTGGCAAAAATGTTGTTAATTTTAGCATCACCGTCTTTCATATGCATAACTTTTTTATTTTTCGCCTCACAAATCTGTTTAAGGGCTTATTTTTTGCGAGAAGGATTGTTCTTTTTAGTGGTCTTATTTTAGAGTGCATAACATTTTTTAAATTACTTTTTAGAGCATTTTTTATAGGGTATTAATTAAAAATTATCTTTTTTTTTGGAGCTTTTTTTGTTTTTTTTTTAACGGGGTTCACTTTGCGGTTCTAATAATGATTCTGTTTTATTATGCAGATTGTTACGGACGCAGGAATACCAAATATGTGGAGGTTTTGTGTATTTTATTCAATTGTACTGAATGAAAACTAATTTGAAGATAATCTTGTTCATTTTAGCATCACCATCTTTTCATGTGCATAACTTTTTTATTTTTCGGCTGACAAATCTGGTTAAGGGCTTATTTTTTGCAAGGAGAGTTGCTCTTTTGAGTGGGCTTACTTTACAGTGCATAACATTTTTTAAATCACTTTTTAGAGCATTTTTTATAGGGTATTAATTAAAAATGATCTTTTTTCGCAACGTTTTTGCGCTTTTTTTCTCCAGCGTTTACCGTGCGGGTCCAGTAACAATTCTGTTTTATTATACAGATTGTTACGGACGCGGAAATACCAAATATGCAGGGTTTTTTGTGTTTTTGTGTTTTTTATACTTTATTAAGTGTTTTTATGCGAAAGTGACATTTTAGGGGCTTATATGTTAATGTATTTATTTTTTATTTATTCTAATGTGTAGTGTTCAGTGTTCTTCACTTTTTTTACTTATACTGACTTGAACTTGACCGCGGCGTGTAAGGGGTTAGCAACCGCGATCGGAGTCGGCTCCGATCACGGGTGTTAGCGCAGGCTGTCAGCTGTACTAGACAGCTGACAGCCACTGCTTCTGGTGCCGGCTCCGTTCGTGAGCGAGTGCCAGAAGCAGGACGTTATAGCACATCCCCGTGCGCTAAGCATCTAGCCCCGGGGACGTACTATAACGTCCTGGTGCACCTAGGGGTTAATAAACTGCAAACAGAGCAGATATTTAGTAAAAGATTCACAAATCAAATCCAGACCTTAACCCCTTCCCGATGCGCGCCGTACTAGTACGGCATGCGCCGGGTCCTGGTGCATGGAGAGGGCTCGCGGGCCGAGCCCTCTCCATAGCCGGTAAGTCTTTGCTGCATATTGCAGCAAAGGCTTACCGGTAACACCCGCGATCGGTGCTAGCACCGATCGCGGGTGTTTTCACTTCGATCGCCGCCGGCAATGCTGCTGGCGGCTTCAAAGAGATGGCGCCGCATGGCCGTCGCCATCTTGTCGTGGATCGCCGCTCCCCGATGACGTCACAGGGAGCGGCGATCCGTTGCTATGGTGGCCTCGGGTGTTCCGAATACCCGAGGCTACTTCTTTTTAACCCATGCATTACAATGTGCTAATTGCACATTGTAATGCATGGGGAGTAAAATCCACATATACTGCCATACTGTAGTATGGCAGTATATGATAGGATCGATCAGACTACCTAGGGTTAGAGTACCCTAGGGAGTCTGAAAAATAGTAAAAGTAAAAAAAAAAAAAAAATTATAATAAAAAAAACTAAAAATTCAAATCACCCCCCTTTCCCTAGAACTGATATAAAAATAAGTAAACAGTAAAAATCATAAACACATTAGGTATCGCCACGTCCAAAAATGCCTGATCTATCAAAATATAATAAAGTTTTTTCACTACGTTTAACCCCATAACGGAAAATAGCGTCCAAAGTCGAAAATGGCATTTTTTTGCCATTTTGAAAAATATCAAAAAATGAATAAAAAGTGATCAAAAGGTCGCACAGTCCCAAAAATTATAGTAATGAAAACGCCATTAAAATTCGCAAAAAATGACACTATCCACAGCTCCGTACACCAAAGTATGAAAAAGTTATTGGCCCCAGAAGATGGCAAAATAAAAAAAAAATATTTTGTACAGGAGGTTTTAATTTTTTTAAATGTATGAAAACATTATAAAACCTATACAAATTTGGTATCCACATGATCGCACCGACCAAAAGAATAAAGTAGACATGTCATTTGGGACGCAAAGTGAAAGCTGTAAAATCCAAGCCCACAAGAAAACGTCACAAATGTGGTTTTTCACCATTTTCACTACATTTGGAATTTTTTTCCCGCTTCCCAGTACACGCCATGGAATATTAAATACCGTCACTATGAAGTGCAATTTGTTACGCAGAAAATAAGCCATAACACAGCTCTTTATGTGGAAAAATAAAAAAGTTATAGCTTTTTGAAGTTGGTGAGTGAAAAATGGAAGTGAAAAAACTAAAAAAGGCCAAGTCGTTAAGGGGTTAAGGAGCTTGGCTACCTTACTTTATGTTTTTTCTAATGTTTTTATTAGTGTGTGGTGGTGGGGGATTTACCAAAATACATCTGATAAAAGTTCAGCTCCGCTTTCTTGATATGTGACTTGTTATTCAGCCAGACATTCCAGACCATACAATGGCTGCAGATAGAGGGTCATGTGATCTCTGCGTCCATGAGAAAGAACCTTATGATAGTATCATTACATGACCCTCCATCTTAGGCCATTTTATGGACAAGAATGTCTGGCTGATGAGGTAAAAGACAGGAGGCTTCAATTTTCATATTAAAAAAAGCAGAACGTTTAATAGATGTATATGGTAAATTACCTAATATTCTGCCCCACACACTAAGGCTACATTCAGACGACCGATGTGGGATGTATATACGGCCACCGTATATACGCCCCTTAAAGGTCAGAAAAGGGCGCACGTAGCGCTACAGCTCTGCACACATGCGGCACCGCTCCGTACCCCGGAAAAGATAGGACATGTCCAGCGCTGTGCGCCGTATATATCTCTATGGAGAGGGGTGGGGGAGCAGAGCTTACCCCTTCCTTCTCTCCCGTGTGCCCATGTGTACCCGTTGTGCACATGTTCTTCTTAATGTAGCCTTACATATTCATTACAAGAACATAAGTGACCAGCCCCACAAAAAAAAAACCATTACAGCCTGTGAAGCTATAGCACGGATATAGCACGGATTATAGCATAATTTTAAAAGTTTTTAAAAGATTTTAACAAGTAAGAAGATTACCACACCTGGATCTATGAGTAAGTGTCCCTGGTTTATAAAGTTTGATGGTAGATTTCATTTTAGAAAATAGGTACATTTTTATCCACTCCAACTTTATCTTTAAATATAATGCATTTTAATGTAGTATTCAATAAATTCTTATGTGTCCCGTTCTCAAAGAGGAGCTGTTAGAGTGATTTGAGACTCTAAACCAGCCAAAGGTCCTTATAAACCAGTGGTTTATTGTCGCCCTTTATTTAGTCGTTCAGTGGCCATTATAAAAATTAAAAACCGTAACCGTTGCTTTCATGGAGAACTGGAAATTATTATTATTATAATATGTCACACAATAATTAATATTCATTAGTTGCTAAATAAAATAGTTAACGTTCATTTTTACTTAGTGTCAGTTAAGACTACATCTATTATTGCAGGTTAAACAAAGTTATTTCTTTTAATAAAAAAAAATCTTATTCACATGTTCAAGTTTACTGCTTATTGGAGTGGTGACAGGAAGAGCTCATGCCTTGAAAAGTGCCAAGGGAGGGCAGGGTAATAAGATATTGGCAGCATATTGTGTGCATTTTGTGGATTTTTTTCTAAACAAAAAAAAATATCTTGGCCAGTCTGTCCAACAAATACCTCTCGCTTGTTTGTGTTTTTCCAACAGAAAAACTTCTTGGCTGGGACCCAGTTGAACATAGCAATATATTGGGTGGCCAATTGGACCAACCCTTTCTCACTTGAAGAGACTATTTATTTGATCAATTAATTGGTGTCGCTCTCTCTGAGTTTATATATTTCTCTTGTGTTATGTTTTGTTGCTGTACAAGATGTCCTATGATGCTTTAGACATTTGCTCCACATCTTGATATTTGAGATGTGACAATTGTCTTCCTATATTTGGAACATAGTGAATAAACATATTAATAAAGGTACAGTACCTGTTTAGGGGATGAGAATTAAATACTAACTACAGCCTGTCACAGACTGGCCGTACAAATGATTAACCCCAAAAAAATCGCGATACACTCGTATCAAAAATCCAACACAAGATATTGTTTGGAAGAAAAAGATGGTGGTCGGCCACAGCTTTATTACTAACAATATACATAATATAATGTGGGGAACCCATACCCTTTCCCTAAACTTCACCTCGCATGCCAGGCCCCGCCTCCGCGGGGGCATATCCTAGTTGCTCCGTCAGGTGATTTGGACTAAAAGCCGAGAGGGTCAAGATTCCACCACATGCCAAGCTGTGACTACTAACGACAACATAGCATCAACACACAGAACACAAAACAGTAACCCATTAAGAGTAAGTATAATTACAAAAAAGGAAACAGAAAAAGGGGGATACAAAAAACTTAGGGAGGGTGAGTGGGTATCTCTTGAGCGCAGAGCATTCCAAAAAGGCTGGGCTAGTTCCGCGCTGAGGAATAAATATCCTTAGCAACTGCCCCCCATTGGCCAGCTAAAATAGCTGGCCACATGACCCGGGTGAAAGGGCTAGCAGGAGGGGCTGCGCTCCTAAATGTAAGGAGCACAGCCAATTCTGCAGCCCCCTGGCTTAGGCAGCCTGCGGGCTGAGCAGACTGGCCCTACGAATGATTAAACCCAAAAACTTGTCATACACCTGTACCAGAAAACCAACACAAGACATTGTTAGGAAGAGAAAGGTGGGGGTTGGCCACAGCTTTATTACTAACAATATATATGATATAATAGACCTGTAGGGAACCCAGACCCTTTCCCTAAACTTTACCTTGCATGCCAGGCCCCGCCTCCACGGGGGCATGTCCCAAATCAGGTGATTTGGACTAAAAGCCGAGAGGGTCAAGATTCCACCACAGGCCACTAGGAGAACAGTGTACCCCTACTGCACTATGGCTGCACTATTCATGCGACACAAATTTCTGTTGCGTGGAAGCCGACGCCGATGCGCCACAATCCGGTCGCACGCGCCAAAATCCTGGGGCAATTCGTCGCAAAACTGAAATATTCGGGAAACCCGACGAAAGTGCGGCGTTTGGACCCTTAGTAAATGAGCCCCATAGCACAGTTTGTACTGTTCTTACTAAATGTTCCCCAAAATGTTATTGCCAGTGGGGGCAGTAAGGCAATCTGTTCACAGTCCTATGTCATATATTGCCTATAGCAATGTGTTAATTCACACATCACAGTCATCTTGCAATTTAATAAAAATCACAGCAACAATCGTGTAAATGTAATCAATTAGTAATAGTATATGATTGATGGAATGACCTTAAACACCAATAAATTGATACCACTTCCTGCAGTGGAACGGAATCCTTTTGCACATGCTGGCCCTGTTTAAGAATTGACCTTTCTTATCTATAAAGTTCTGTCATGATGTATTGAGCCTATTCGTGACTAATAGTCAATTATACAGACTGTTTGTTAAGAAAAATGGTTTCTCACATTTTGTGCCCTGCAATCGTTATGTTAAAGATGTAGAACCTATCAATATTTATCTCCGAAATTACAATCAAATAAATACCATAGATCAACACAATCCATCAAGAAAAAATGTAAATCATTATTTATACACCAATATACAAAAAGTATTTAAAAACTAAAGACAGTGGGGGTTATTTTTTTGGAACTTTACTGCCCATCACAAAAAAGCACATTCACCAGCAGAGGACTGGAATGATTATGCAACATTTTATGGGACTTTTTGCAAAAGTCCCAAGTCATAAATCTGACTATGCATGGCCTCGCTCTAGCAATATATGTACTATAAATGTACTATAACAAAGGTAAAAAAAACATCCTTTTATGCAAGATAAACAGGTGAAAACCTATAAACTATTGCTTGCAGAGTAATATAAAGACCACATTAAAATGATACAAACCCAGTCACGCTCTCAGGCACCCCAAATTATGTTAGAGGTTACACAGCCTCAAAATCACCCCTCAAGTAAAACAGCATTGGGAAGACTTTCTACCCAATCTGCTATTTTGGAGTAAAGATAATGGGGCTCATTTACTAAGGGTCTGAACACCGCACTTTCGTTGGGTTTTCCGAATATTTCCGTTTTGCCCCGGGATTTTGGGGCGATCAGATTGTGGCGCATCACGCGACAAAAATCGGGGGCATGGCCGTCGGACAACCCGACGGATTCGGAAAAACTGGCGGAATTTCAAAAACGATTTGTGTTGCAAGATCAAGCAGTCACATGCACCGGGAAGAAGAAGGTGAACTCCGGCCGACCTCGGCGCAGCAGAAACACCTGGTGAATATCGGGCGCACGACCTTAGTGAATCCCGGCAGACCCGAATCCTCGCGAGGCAACGCGCCGTGGGATCGCAACTGGACCGGGTAAGTAAATGTTCCCCAATGTTTCTCTTTAAGCAAATTAACTACTTTGGCCACCAGAGTGTGGCTGCATATGTTGGTGCACCAGTTGTCTACTTCCTATGTATATAGCCACTGCTGCTCAGTGCTACCACTTTACACAATGATTGACATAATGGGGCAGATTTAGAGACATAGGAAGACAATGGGGCAGATTTATCAAGCAGTCTGAAAGTCAGAATATTTCCAGTTGCCCATGGCAACCAATCACAGCTCAGCTTTCATTTCACCAGTGCTCATGAATATTTTAAAGGGGAGCTGTGATTGGTTGCCATGGGCAATTGGAAATATTCTGACTTTCAGACTGCTTGATAAATCTGCCCCAATCTGTGCACAAGCAGCCACAGCCTCTCCCATGGTGAAATAAGGAATACATTTGCATAATGACAACATTGGAATTTTCTCTAAAATGACATCACAAAACAAACAAATATCAATCTTAAAACCTGTTTTGGTGCCCTACACAATGCTACTGCGGTCTGTGGGTAAATTGTAGACTCCCTTTGAGATTTTTTATGTTATTTTAGTAAGTGGGAAACTGGGTTTTGTGAACAGTAGTGCACAAATTAGAAAAGTTGCTGCAAATATGTGGTAACTGTCCAACAAGTCATCTCCAGCACTCCCTTGCCGTGGACACATTTTCTCTGGCAACTTTCGGCAGCTTGACACCCTTCCCTGATACAGCGATAGTACAGGAGACAGGTGGGTGTGCCCTGTAAATAAACAAGGGGGCCCCTTCAAAGGACTGCGGGAGCGACGGAGGAGGTGAGTAAAGGTTTTTTAAATTTTTTTCAAAAGCCCTCCTCAGCCTACCAGTTACATTTTTTTAATAGTCGGATAACCCCATAGGAATCATATTTTTGCTAGTGTTATGCAACTATAAAGGTATCCGTAAAAGGTGGCATGCACAGAAGTAATTTTTGGGTCTCACTTGCACTTACATACTAGCATTCACATAATACTAAATATATTGGGGCTCTCCTCCTTATTATTGAGATTAGGTGCTTTAGTTACACACATCCTAGTACAAAGCCATGTAATTATCATAGACAAACATTAGAAGTAGTGTGTTGGTTTCCAGTTCTTCAGTCTGTTTCAGTCAGTTCATGAATGTGTGCAGTCTCCAGAAGGCGATTTCTTGCATCATAGTTATATATGCCAGGAATATATACCGTGTATACTTGAGTATAAGCCGACCCAAGTATAAGCCAAGACCCCCAATTTTACCACAAAACCTGGGAAAACCTATTGACTCGAGTATAAGCCGAGGGTGGGAAATGCATTGGTCACAGCCTCCCCAGTATATAGCCTGCCGGACCCTGCCCAATAATATATAGCCAGCACCTGCCCCCCACTATATAGCCTGCCAGCTCATATCCCCCAGTATATAGCCAGCCCCCTGCCCCAGTATATAGCCAGCAGTGGGAGAAGCCAGAAAGGTGAGTTTTGATATATTTTTTTTTACTCGAGTATAAGCCAAGTTTGGGTTTTCAGCACATTTTTTTGTGCTGAAAAACTAGGCTTATACTCGAATATATATATATATATATATATATATATATATATACACTCACCGGCCACTTTATTAGGTACACCATGCTAGTAACGGGTTGGACCCCCTTTTGCCTTCAGAACTGCCTCAATTCAACAAGGTGCTGGAAGCATTCCTCAGAGATTTTGGTCCATATTGACATGATGGCATCACACAGTTGCCGCAGATTTGTCGGCTGCACATCCATGATGCGAATCTCCCATTCCACCACATCCCAAAGATGCTCTATTGGATTGAGATCTGGTGACTGTGGAGGCCATTTGAGTACAGTGAACTCATTGTCATGTACAAGAAACCAATCTGAGATGATTCCAGCTTTATGACATGGCGCATTATCCTGCTGAAAGTAGCCATCAGATGTTGGGTACATTGTGGTCATAAAGGGATGGACATGGTCAGCAACAATACTCAGGTAGGCTGTGGCGTTGCAACGATGCTCAATTGGTACCAAGGAGATCGAGACTCATCAGACCAGGCAACGTTTTTCCAATCTTCTACTGTCCAATTTCGATGAGCTTGTGCAAATTGTAGCCTCAGTTTCCTGTTCTTAGCTGAAAGGAGTGGCACCCGGTGTGGTCTTCTGCTGCTGTAGCCCATCTGCCTCAAAGTTCGATGTACTGTGCGTTCAGAGATGCTCTTCTGCCTACCTTGGTTGTAACGAGTGGCGATTTGAGTCACTGTTGCCTTTCTATCAGCTCGAACCAGTCTGCCCATTTTCCTCTGACCTCTGGCATCAACAAGGCATTTCCGCCCACAGAACTGCCGCTCACTGGATGTTTTTTCTTTTTTGGACCATTCTCTTTAAACCCTAGAGATGGTTGTGCGTGAAAATCCCAGTAGATCAGCAGTTTCTGAAATACTCAGACCAGCCCTTCTGGCACCAACAACCATGCCACGTTCAAAGGCACTCAAATCACCTTTCTTCCCCATACTGATGCTCGGTTTGAACTGCAGGAGATTGTCTTGACCATGTCTACATGCCTAAATGCACTGAGTTGCCGCCATGTGACTGGCTGATTAGAAATTAAGTGTTAACGAGCAGTTGGACAGGTGTACCTAATAAAGTGGCCGGTGAGTGTCAGAAGTGTCAGAATATGCCAGGAATCCCTGCTTCACTCTGGTTAAGCAGTGCTTAACTGTACTCATTGTAACAATTCAGTGATGCTGCTTATTTGGGAAGTGAAAATCATGTGCATCATATTCTATGCAACACCATGATACCCACCTCTCTATTCAAATTCATTAAGACCTCCGTTATGCCAATCTCTGAAAGTCTGTTAGGAATAAGTAGAGCACTGGCCGATCATGCATTCCACTCTATTCACAAGAGATACCTGTGAACCCTGCTTTTGTGATCATTGTTGTTGAACCACAATGATTTCCTTATGAGCAATAAATATCACTTGAGGAACAACCCTTTTTTATTGGTGTTCTTGGCAAAACATAAAAATGTAAATTTAATTCAGAATCACGGTCACGGGTGCCCCCATGAACCATGTCACGGATTGCGGGCACACCCGTGCCCCTCTCCACGACACGGCTCCCCCTGGCCCGCACCCACCTCTCCACGCTCCTGCTCCAGTCTAACCTAGGCCGCCGGCCTCCCGAACTCTGGTGAAGACCAGGTGTCGGCTAGTACCATCTCCCGTGGTGGTCCAGGGGATTCACTGACCCCGTGTCCTCATAATCACAATGCAAATGAAAGTCCATAGCTCAACTGATTATTAATGGACCCTGGACGTGGATATTGATTTACAGTAAAATACTGTTTGGAGTTTTGGGCTATTGGAAGAAAGACCTATATCTCTACATTCCTTTTATTTTTTACTAGAATTTCTGGAAATACTCCTTTTACTATACCGGCTCTGTAAAACAATCTTCTAGATGTTGATTAGCTTCTCCTACATGTTTCTGTAATAACAACGAGGACCAGTTTGTTCAAATTTTCTGTTAATTATTTAACGTCAGATTAGTACAAGCAGTTCCATGATACTTTATATCTTGACGCAATTGCAGATTGAATTAAACATTAAGAACCAATAGTTTGATAGTTGTATTTTCTAATTGCTTTTCTGTATTAGACCTAGGTGTACATTTATAGTGTGGTTACAATTTTGACAAAGTAAAACCAGGTATTTTATGTACAATTTTAATGCAGAGGGCAAACACTGGAGAATTGCCAATGATTTAACCTTTGCATTGTAACAGTTGAATTCCACACCTGGAATATGAAGTGTACATAAAACCTACTATAAAGCAGTTCCCCCCAACCTGATGAAAGCCATCCACAATAGATCTCCACTTAGTAGAGATCTATTGTGATCCCTAGTATCAATCCCAATAGTGTATTATAATACAGGTGGTTTGGACAGAAGACCATAAGCTCTAGGGGGCCACTGGCCACCAAAACCACCCACCAAATTCTACCCAAAACCACCCTACTCATGGGCCTTCACCCATGAGATTCTTTTACATCTGTTCCTGCTTTCAATAAATATGTACACAAGAGCCATTTCAGGACCTTTGATGGTCCATCCACCCCTTATCAATCCCAGAGGCAAAGGATGCCAAACAAACCAAAGAATATGTGCAAGCAGCCCTAACCAAGCAGGTAGAATTGTGGTTCAAAGGAGAATCTTCTTTATTAAAGGGTATTAAAATAGAGCCACGCAGTACAGTAAAAGTAGGTTTACCTTTCCTGTACCATTTGGTTGTATTTTAATACCCTTTTATAAAGAAAAATATTTTCCAATGAGTCACAATTCTACCTGCTGATTCTTCCTGATTAGTGCTGTTCCATATATTTTGGGATATGAAGTGGGACAGCTCTGCTGTGGGTTTTAAGCCCACAGTGTAAATCTTCTAATGCTGCAGCTACATTATATTTTTCAGCACCATGCTGGCACTGTAATTCTCTACAGGGTAGCTGTTACCTCTAAGACTGGTTTCTGACACACACAGCATTGTATAATGCTATTTTATTAGCTGAGAGAAGAAGTGTAGAAATATGATATGTCATTCCTCTTCTGATTTTGGCTTCAAAAACTGCATGAAAACAGTACCCCCAAAAATAAAACTCTAAGGCCACTTGCACATAAACGTGTGCTGTTTGTGGGCTGCAAACAAGATGCTGTAATCCTGTGTTGTAGAAAAATACAGCTCAAGCCGCAAGCTCAGGCAGGACCTGCTCTATCTTTTGTAGACCAAGCAGTCAGATGTGTGCATGAGCCCACAGAAATAACTGAGGATGTGTGTGATCCGCTGTAAAAACGGCCAGCACTCCATCTCATGTTTGTATGTATGCGCAGGGGCGTAACTTGAGGGGGTGCAGAGGTTGCGATCGCACCCGGGCCCAAGAGGTTTAGGGGGCCCTTATGGTGTTACTTTCCCATATGAGAAGACTATTACTATAAACCATACATTATAGTCGGGGGCCTGGTACAGACTTTGCATTGGGGCCCATCAGCTTCTAGTTACGCCATTGTGTATGTGGGCTAATTCACTCTCCATGCACTTTTATAGCTTTGTTGTCATAGGATGTGCTTGACACTAGGAGATTTTTCAATGATAGCTAGGACAAGTAGTGCATAGGATTGGCCTTGTGTTACCTCATTTATTACCTTCTTTATTAACTGAAAAGAACAGGGTCTTGCCTATGGAATATACATAGAGGCCTTATGGGGAAGAATTAGTGTAATGATGCATTCACACATTCTGATTTTTTAAAGCCAAAAACTAGTGTGGATCATAATGGGTGAGAAGAGAAGGTTCCTCCTCTTTTAACACTCCACTCATGGTTTGGACATCAAAAACTGCATCTGAAAAAATGAATGTGTGAACGCAACCTAAAAATTATCTTTCTTTGCAGGAAAACACTTAATGTATCTAATTATCATAAATAAATGGAAAGTTATAGCTCAAATTATGGATGACATGAAATTATGTTCTTCCTACTGACTAAATAAGGCAGACAAGTCATGAGCACATTTCTTTTTTTGACTTGTGTTTTCTTTGATATTATTATATGCCAGGACAGATCAACATATACAATTCTTTTCTTTCAGACCAATTGTATTGGACGATGTGGGTATGGACATCCCATATGATGCAGCAGAAATCAGACCAGGTAGGATATAGCATCTGTTTTTATTGTGAATATCTCTCCCAGTGATAAATTATGCAGCAAGTCACTTGTAATGTCACACATCGATTGCTGCAAAGTGGTGTGGAAAGTTATTTATAGACTTAGCAAATGACTCTCAATTGTTCTCATTACACTTGTACAGAGAAAACCAGTGTGGGTTCATTTTGACTGTTGCCAAGCTTTACCAGCCAAAGTTTTCTTTGTATTATGCTAAACAAGTTATTTTTTCAGTTTACATAGCAGATATTTTATCATATTGAAGTATTTCTAAACATAATGTAAGCACATGTTATACAAGTAACAAAAAATACTCAAAAGGTAAATCACCACGATGGCCTAACTAATATGCAATATGGGGCTATTCCCACGCATGCCACCAATAACCTTTCTTTTTATTTTCCAGCTGCCCCTTCCACGCCTAAAGTTAAACTTAGAATTATGAAAATCAGGCTGAAGTGCTTTTGTGGGGGTGGCGGGATGGGGTATAAGCAGAGCACCTCAGTGATCCAGCTCAATAGCAATAACATTGTCTTCCAGTGCCATCTCTTATACTTATCCCTCAGCTGGGTCATTCCGGTTGTGGGGAAATTGCTCTGGCAGACGGTGGGTAGTCTTGCAGGGACATGCAGGTTATAGTTTTAATCACACTTCAATGTCAAAACACAAATTCAGCCTTAACATAGGCATGAACAAAACAAAACCTGCCCCGCTGGGCACTAGCTAGAACAATAACCGGTCCTTGTCTATACGTGCACCTGGCTGCCAGGCACCCACTCTTGTCCAGCAGTTATATTCGCTGTGTGAACTCAGTCCAGCTCCAGGTAGTGCCTCTCCTACTGATTCTGGCCTGGAATCTATATCAGGTCCTTAACAAGCCCTGTGACCTGCGTCGGTGGGCCATCCAAAACCCCAGGACCGAAGCCCGGATGGAGTAGGAGTCCCACTACCAGCCTACTCCTGCTCCATAGTAAGCAGGCCCAGTACAGACTTTACAAAAGTGTCTATGCTAGCTAAGCCAACATTGACATAACAGACTATTCCTGCTTACTATATGTCTGCATTAACCCTTTGGTAAAAATCTCTGGATTTGTCTTCTGTAACCTAACACACTTCATTTGCCTGTATGTCTGATATGTACTCCCAAACTATACCCTTCACTTTCTCACACTGTGTACAGAAAGATGTGGCCTTGGAGTGCTGAGGTGCTCTGCCAAAGCCCTTCTGCTTCATTTACATATTTCTAAAGTGATGTTTTGGCAAGCAAAGAGCAGCTGGACAATAAAAACAAAGGTATTTGGACTATATGTGGGCAATTCCCTACATAAAATAGCAGTTCGGGTAGGTAAATCGTAAGAATTCTCTTTAAGGGGCATTTCATAACATGACCTTTTTGTGACTTGCCATATATCCCTAGACTTAAAGTGTGCTGTACCTCCAATAGGGGTCACCAGTTAGATCTACTTCTATTTCTCTATGAGACAACAGCTGAACAGCTGTTGAAAGGGCCAGGCAAAAGCCAATCAAGATACCACAATGTTTATTTTAATTATTTTAAAAAACAAAATGTGTTTGAGGTGGACAATCCATTTAAAGAAAACCATGCATTTTTAACTTTCCATTGCATTATTAGATGATATGTGTTGGCATAGAACACTTCATTAGGATGTCCACCATAGAATCTTAAAGTAACTGCTGGTGGTTAGCATTACAGCCTTGCAGCGCTGGGGACCTGGGTTCAAGTCCCAGGGTCAACATTTGCAAAAGAGTTTGTATGTTCTCTCTGTGTTTTCGCGTGGGTTACCTCCGGGGTCCGCTGGTTACCACCCACACTCCAAAACATACTGGTAGGATGATTAGAGCGATTTGGCAAACTCTGTGTAGTGCTGTGTAATCTGTGTGCGCTATATAAATTATTATTATTAACTGTGCTAAATAATGTGAGCTTCCATACACATACTTTCAACCTCTTACCTTCCTTACTCTTTATAAACATTCTGCATTTTCAAGAAGCTCTAGGGCTAACAACCTCATAAAAATAAGTAAGGTATTACTTTCCTGTAGCAGCTTTCCATAAATAACTTTTCATAGAGAACAATTATTCCCATTCAGAATGTGAACTGAGCTTTATTTATCCACTCTTTTACTGATACTGAGAAATGCCAAATGTTTGCAGCATTATCAAAGAACAGAAAGAATGAGACAAACCAGGACAGAGGTCTGGAGCTTATTGGCAATGTGTTGCCAATTTTAATTTTGGCTCATTATAGCCATAACCAGTTAACAAATAATAATAATAATAATTATTATTTTTTTATACAGCACCATATTCCATAGTACTTTACAAATCATGGGCATATAAATAAAATAAGACTTTACAAGTAAAAAATAGTCACATGGAAACAATGGGCTTCAGGGCCCTGCTCACAAGAGCTTACAGTCTATGAGGATGAAGGGATGACACAAGAGGTTTAAGAGCTTTTATAATGTTTCAGCTATTCTTTATAAGGAAATGGAATAAAAATAATTTACTAAATAAAATTGTTGCTGCTTGAACCAGTCATCAGCCACCATCATACATACCGACTCCAAGGTCAGTAGAACCGATGAGAAGCTTGTAGCTTTGTATTTGGTGTCTACTGGATAACAGAATGGGGTAGTAAAAATAGTTGAAGTTCATACAGTTAGGGAATGTAATAGGCTTGCCTAAAGAGAATGATTGTAAGGGCATGTTTGAAGCTTTGGATGTTGGGTATTAGTCCGGGGTAGGGCATTCCAGAGAATTGGTGCAGCTCGGGAGAAGTCCTGGAGACGGGAGTGGAAGGTTCAAATTAAGGAAGAGAAATATCTAAGATCGCTAGCAAATCGAAGAGCACTGGTTGGGCGATAAACTGAAATTATAGAGGAGAGGTACAGAGGTGCAGCACTGTGCAGAGCTTTGTGGAGGAGGGTGATTATTTTAAACTCTATTCAGAAGGAGGCGGGAAACCAATGCAGTGACTGGCACAGGCTGGATGCATCCATGTAGTATTTGGTCTGAAAGGCTGCTTTATTAAGAATAGATTGTAGAGGAGAGAGTTTAGTTACTGGAAAACCAATAGTAGGGAGTTACAACATCTAGACAAGAGTGAATCAGAGCAATTAGTATTTTAGAGTTAAAGTGATAGAATATAAAGTGCAAAGGAGAGGTCTGGGTCCAGTAAAACCCTAAGACAGCGGGCCTGTTGCCTTGGGGTTATGGTGATTTCGCAGACAGAATTGGAGAGGTCAGGGTTGGGTCGCTTAGTAGATGGTGGAAAGAAAAGAAGTGCTGAAAATGTGCTGAAAAACTTCACCTTGGCTTATACACGAGTCAAAAAAAAACTTACATACTCACCTTTCCTTCGCCCCCGATGCTCCATGCAGCTCCTGATCCTCCTCTATCTTCTCTTTGCTGTATGCGCCGGCCATCAGATTGTGTGGAATGCGTCTCTGCCGGCTGTTACAGCAAAGAGAAGAAAGAAGAGGAGCCTGCAGGAGCCGCGCCGAGGATCGGGAGCCGTCGTGGAGCATTTACGTTTATTTTTTTAATGAGCTGGGCAAACTGCGAGCTGGCTCTATACTACGGGGGGCTGGCTGCAGGGGCGCACCAGCCATGAGGCGAGTTGAGACTTTCACCTCAGGGCGGTGCGCCTCCTGCTGGTGGAGAGGCGGCATTTTGCACGCTCCCAGGCTGCGCCGCTACTACTTACAATAGTACTTGCATCATTCAGATGCAAGTACCATTGCTGACAGCACCGCGCAGGATGTCCTGTGCGGTGCTGCTGTGACATAGGAAGCGCTTACTAGCGCTTCCTGTGTCACTAGTGCAGAGGCTGCCTGGAGGAGCCAGGGGGAGGAAGAGCGAGGAGGAGGAGGAGCCAGGGGGAGTGGGAGCGCCACATTCAAAGATGTGGCTGGTCTCCCTGGAGGTGCAGGCCCCGGCAGAGCTGACAGGAGAAGCCCCGCCCACCAGCCCGGGCCTACTGCACAGAGGTGACGGCTCCATAGGCCTCCCTGTATCCACTGCCTGACCTGTCATGTGTATATGTGTGTAAAACATGTCATGTGTGTGTATTTAGAGGTATAACATGTAAACATGTATGACATGTAATAGCTGTATATATAGGTGTAATCCGTATGTATGTAGAGGTATGACATGTAATAGCTGTATATATATAGATGTAATGCATGTATATATAGAGGTATGACATGTAATAGCTGTATATATAGGTGTAATCCGTATGTATGTAGAGGTATGACATGTAATAGCTGTATATATATAGATGTAATGCATGTATATATAGAGGTATGACATGTAATAGCTGTGTGTGTATATATATATATATATATGTAATGCTTGTGTATATAGAGGTTTAACATGTAATAGCTGTATATATAGGTGTAATGTGTATGACATGTAATAGCTGTATATATATAGGTGTAATGCGTGTGTATATAGAAGTATGACTTGTAATAGCTGTATATATAGGTGTAATGTATTATATATGTGTGTATATAGGGGTATAACATGTAATAGGTGTGTGTATATATAGGTGCCATGTATGTGTATATGCAGGTATACCATGTAAAGGGTGTAGATATAGGTGTAATGCGTGTATACTGTATATACAGGTATAACATGAAATAGGTTTATGTATATGTGTGTGTAATTTGTGATGTGTGTGTGATATATATATATGTATACAGTAATTGCTTTCTTTTGGGGGGAGCTGTATACAGTCTTTGCTGGCGTGGGGGGTATATTACTCTTCCCTGTCTGGACTACATTCAATGGGGGCCCTGGCTGTATATGTTTTCTACTACATGACGGTACTCTATGAATTTTATACTACATGGCTGTACACTGTATCTATCTTGTACTACATGGCGGTACTCTGTATGTATTTTCACACCAAACTAATATGATGGATCTGGTCCTGACATTCCCTTATAAATGGCGGGGGGGGGGGCGTCTATCTATGGCTCGCCTCAGGCAGCAGACAGGCTTGGTACACCCCTGGCTGGCTGTATACTTCTGGGGGCTGGCAGGCTGTATACTACTGGGGGCTGGCAGGTTGTGTACTACTGGGGGCTGGCTGTATACTACTGGGGGCTTGAAGACTGTATACTACTGGGGGCTGGCTGGCTGTATACTACTGGGGGCTGGCTGTATACTACTGGCGCTGGCTGGCTGTATACTACATGGGGGCTGGCTGTATACTACATGGGGGCTGGCTGGCTGTATACTATATGGGGGCTGGCTGTATACTACATGGGGCTGGCTGACTGTATACTACATTGGGCTGGCTGGTTGTATACTACTGGGGGCTGGCAGGCTTCCCAGTTTTTGGTGGTAAAATTAGGGGTCTCGGCTTATACTCGGGTCGGCTTATACTCAAGCATATATACGGTAATGCCTGAAGATCCACCTTACACATGATTGGAACAAAGGGCTCTTTCATATTGGCGTTGGTGCTTAGCTTCTGTTGCATTTTGTCTCCGTTGTGTCCGCAACAAAAAACTGAAGGTTTAACATTGCTTTAAAAAAAGACATTTTGTGGACCCATAGACTTCTATTGCCTTCTATGATGCGCATCAGTGAAAAAGGGATCAGAAATATAAGCCGACGGATCAGAAATGTATCAAAATTACAAGCCATTGTGAGAACGGCCATAGAAATTAATGGCTTTGAGAAGCATTTTTCACGGACGTGAAAAACAATACCAGTGTGAAAGAATGGAGCAATTGCCATCTGTCTTAATAGAGGGTTCTCAATCAATCAGATCAGTCAAATCACAGAAATCTAGAAAAAACTTGAAGAACAAATAAGAACAATATTAATTACGATTAGCCTCCGTTCACATTGATATGTGGGGATATAAGAGGTTGTCTGCAAAGTTTACCACCGCAAAGCTCTACAATGTAATGCTGTATAATGGCTGCACTGTATGATTCATTGCCTTGATTAAAATAAGCTTTTAACAAGCGCATTCCACATTCTAATAATACTGATCTTTGAAGAATTAAATAAGCCAAAAACTAAGCAGTTATTGTTAAAGGGGTATTCCCATCTGGGCATTCACATTTAATTTAATGCATTTGACATATGTAAAAATTAGATGTTATTAAAAAATGTCGCCATGTTGTCCCTTAGAAACGAGATAGCTTCCTTGGATACGACCACCTCACATTTTGGCAGAGGTGGCCAGACATGCTGTATTGAGTCCTGTCTGACCATATGGATTCAGCGTTCATTACCACAGGACGGCCGTGGGACATACAGTAACTCCCACACATTTCATATACAAAAACCTTTTGTTTCTTTGTGTAATCCCTCCAGCAGAGGTGGTCGTATCCAAGGACCCAAGGTCTTTTTTCTAAGGAACCATATGACTACATTTATGACAAATTATCTTCACACAGGTAAAAAAAATTTTTAATAACATCTAATTGAAGAAATGTTTATGTATGGCAGATTAATCAAATTAAATGTGAATGCCCAGACGAGAATACCCCTTTAACATCAAAATATATTAGAGGTATTCAATTCCTGTAAACAGACAATCAGTACATGTTCTGAGTTGACTTAGCATAGCAAGCTGTTGCAAGTTTCCCAATATTAGCAAATATATAACCAGCATTGTATATGAAGAAGATGAAAAGAAGAGATAGGATGTTATTACTCCGAATGAGGAAAATACAGGTTTACTTATTTGAATGCCACACCTAAGTAAATATTGCATCAGAGTACACTTCTTAAAGGACATTGAATGAGTGTCTTTGTCCACAAGGCTTTATCTTGTGAGAGAGCATCTATAGCTGCAGGCATTCGAGTCATAAGTATCAGGTGATTTAGCACATTTGCATAGTTAGGTATCAATGTTTTCACATCTACGGTCAAATGTGGAGTTTTCCTTTAAATAATAAATGTGATTAATGCATGTTTTTTTACTAGAAAACTAGTTGTACAGTATGCAACAAGTGAGAAATCAGATATCAGATGTGAAGCCGTAACTTTTATTAATAACCTAGTCCTAGGAGAACACTTTCTTGCAAATATACTTTTGCCTAAAAGATCCAACTCAAGATGAATACAAATAGTTCACATGTGTTGTAGTTGTGATCTTGCATGTTTGTGGTCATTTAGTGCGGCATATGCTATAAAATATACATGTAAAAAGAATTGATCTAGATTTTTTTTTCATAATTTTTTTATCTAGAACCTCCAAATTCATTGGATCTGAATGGTTCCCATGCCAGGAAAATAAAGCTCACAGCTCCGAACATTAACCTTTCTCTGGACCATAGTGAAGGGTCTGTTCTTTCTGATGATAATCTTGACACTCCAGATGAACTTGAAATTAACGTAGATGATCTTGATACTCCCGACGAAGCAGATTCCTTTGACTACACTGGAAATGGTAAGACCACAATCTGGATGGCATGCACTCTAAAGGGACGTTAAATTTTATGTTAGTTATAAAAGCAAATACTTCTATAGTGTATAATGAAAGCAGCAGTACACAGTGTATAACTGTCAATTTATGCGGCTTACTTCTCCTCCTCCTCCTCAGCAGCTGGCTAACCTAGGGGACCCCAGCCCAATGCATAAAACACATACATTAAGGGGGACATTTATCATATGCTGGCGCACGAGCGTATGGTAGTCCTGTCGCTGCATATTCGCATCAGGATAAATCATGAGGTGGAAGTCTCTTGATGTATCGGGGCAGGAGGCTGCGCCGTGTTTATTGTATGCCAGGCAGGGCACCGGCAGCAGCGAGTCCGCCAGCGTGGGGACAGTAACTTCCCGCGCCGGCCCACTCCAGGCCGGCAGAGCCCTCTGCTCGGCCAGCCGCACCCCCCCTCACGCCCCTTCACGACCCACTGGCGTCAAGGTGGCGGATTGGAGCAAATAGTCGCTAATGCTAGTAATAGAGGTGGCGCAGAGGTCCTGATAAATATGCCCCTAAATATCTATGTCCAAAAGTTATACCGTTTTCACAAACTAACAGTTATCATTACCATTATTAATCATCTAAAAAAAGTTTACAACATGATTAAAGCTAGTAGTGATTACAATCACTAAAAGCCAAAGTAAAGCAGAAATCATAAATTTGATTCAATGTTTTTATTCTAAAGTATTTTCTATAAAATATGCCTTACCTAAAGACCACATGCTTATGATCCATCTGCCCATGCTACATCAGAGTTATTTTCACCATTAGAGAATTCTAGGTTTACATTAACATGTTACTTATAAGGGACAATTCATGGGGAGGACTTAAGCATATGACTTATATTCGTGCCTTCTGATATTATTTATCTGTGCTGCACAGCTGTCACATGCTGATGGGGCTTCTACTGTAGAATAGTATACAAGGTTAATCATTTATTATTTGCTTAAGGGGTGAAGCAAAGCGTACTATATAAAACTGACTATACATGTAGGCTTGCTAAATGAATTTTGGCTATAAAACACTCAATAAATAAATAAATCTACTGATGCTGTGACTTCCCGTTTTAATGTGCATTAGTCATAGTTTGCAATGTGTATCTATTTTTATTAACAGGTTGGCATAGAAAAGCCAATAATATCAGAATTTGACAAATGGTGCCAGAGAAAGCTGCGCACAACAGATCTCAGTGATCTAATCTCTTCAACATGTTCTGTTTTGCCTACCATGTAACATACTGTTATCAGTGTAAACATGTTTTTGTATTTAAAGCATTCTTCAGTATTAAGTCAGGATTATAGTTTATGAAAACAGTGGGTTGCAATGTACAACTCTTGAACTATTACACATTTTAAATGTTACAGCCAGAAGTAGGGACTGGGCCATATTAACACATGAATAAGCTTTGATATAAAACATTCCATTGTAGCTTGTATATTGAGGGTCAGTGTTCTACTGGAAGATGAACCCACACCCCAGTCTCAAGTCTTTTGCAGCCTCTGGCAGGTTTTCCTCCAGGATTGCCTTGTATTTCGTTCCATCCATCTTCCCATCAACTCTGAACATCTTCTCTGTTCCCCACAGCATCGTGCTATCTACATGCTTCATCGTGGAGAATGGTGTGTTCAGGGTGATGTGCAGTGTTGACTTTCCACACATAAAATTTGTGGCACAGTAGCTGTAGCTCCCGGCATTGCCCAGGATAGTAAATAACTCCTCTTAGCTGTAACAAAATAGAATGGATTAAGAAAATATTTTATGTGTATCTATAGACTGTCTCAGACTGTCTCTGTCACTGACAGTCACTGACACTGTCTGTCTCAGGCCCTCTCATTCCAGTGATTGTCTGTCTCGGGCACTCTCATTCCAGTGACTGTTTGTCTTGGGCACTCTCAATCCAGTGACTGTCTGTCTTGGGCACTCTCAATCCAGTGAGTGTCTGTCTCGGGCACTCTCATTCCAGTGAGTGTCTGTCTCGGGCACTCTCATTCCAGTGAGTGTCTGTCTCGGGCATTCTCATTCCCGTGACTGTCTGTCTCGGGCACTCTCATTCCTGTGACTGTCTGTCTCGGGCACTCTCATTAGAGTGACTGTGTGTTCCCGGGCTATCTCATTACAGTGACTGTCTGTCTCGGGCACTTTCACTCCAGTGACTGTCTGTGTCTCTGATACTCTCATTCCAGTGACAGTCTCTGTCTCCAACTGTCACTTTGTCTATGGAGAGATTTATCAGAAGTATCTGAGAGCAGAACTGCTATGGTTGCCCATGGCAACCAATCAGAGGTCAAGTTTAATTTGTAAATGTGACGGTGCATATTCCTTTAGCAGACATATATACATACACACACACACATACATCCAGCTTTATATATTAGATGATACACTCATACACTCACCACAATAGAGCAAAGATGCTCTATTGGATTGAGATCTGGTGACTGTGGAGGCCATTTGAGTACAGTGAACTCATTGTCATGTTCAAGAAACCAGTCTGAGATGATTCCAGCTTTATGACATAGCGCATTATCCTGCTGAAAGTAGCCATCAGATGTTGGGTACATTGTGGTCATAAAGGGATGGACATGGTCAGCAACAATACTCAGGTAGCCTGTGGCGTTGCAACGATGCTCAATTGGTACCAAGGTGCCCTAAGAGTGCCAAGAAAATATTCCCCACACCATGACACCACCACCACCAGCCTGAACCGTTGATACAAGGCAGGATGGATCCATGCTTTCATGTTGTTGACGCCAAATTCTGACCCTACCATCCGAATGTCGCAGCAGAAATTGAGACTCATCAGACCAGGCAACGTTTTTCCAATCTTCTACTGTCCAATTTCGATGAGCTTGTGCAAATTGTAGTCTCAGTTTCCTGTTGTTAGCTGAAAGGAGTGGCACCCGGTGTGGTCTTCTGCTGCTGTAGCCCATCTGCCTCAAAGTTCGACGTACTGTACGTCCAGAGATGCTCTTCTGCCTAACTTGGTTGTAACGGGTGGCGATTTGAGTCACTGTTGCCTTTCTATCAGCTCAAACCAGTCTGCCCATTCTCCTCTGACCTCTGGCATCAACAAGGCATTTCCGCCCACAGAACTGCCATTTACTGGATGTTTTTTCTTTTTCGGACCATTCTCTGTAAACCCTAGAGATGGTTGTGCGTGAAAATCCCAGTAGATCAGCAGTTTCTGAAATTACTCAAATAACACTCAAACACTCAAATAACCTTTCTTCCCCATACTGATGCTCAGTTTGAACTGCAGGAGATTGTCTTGACCATGTCTACATGCATAAATGCACTGAGTTGCCGCCATGTGATTGGCTGATTAGAAATTAAGTGTTAACGAGCTGTTGGACAGGTGTACCTAATAAAGTGGCCGGTGAGTGTATATACATCATACACACAAATACTAAACTCATATATACACATTATATATATATTATACACTCATTACACACATTATACACTCATAAATGCATTATACACTCCTATATACACATCATACACTCTTATATACTCATATATACATTATACACTCCTATATACATTATACACTCCTAAATACATTATACACTCCTATGTACACATTATACACTCCTATGTACACATTATACACTCTTATGTACACATTATACACTCCTATGTACACATTATACACTCTTATATACACATTTAATACTCATATATACATTGTGCACTCATTGCACACATCATACACTTGTTACACACTCATATATACATTATACACTCATACACACACATTGGGGCTTATTTACTAAGGGTCACAGATCACACTTTTTTTGGGTTTAAACTGCTTTGACAGGCACTTAATAAGGGTCTGCGCAGGGATTGTGTGGCACATAGTGGTTGTCATTGGAACTTTTTCTTGATGGATGTATCTGCTCTTTGGAACTCCTACGTGCCCCAAGCTCAGAGGCCCCGCCTCAGGAGACCAGCTCCCAGGACAGGAGTCAGACATAAAAATGCAGCCCTATGACACAGGATGTTACCTGAAGTGCCTTTTCCTGCCGCTGCTCTCCTCTGCCCCTCCCCCCTCCCAGCATTCCTTCTCTGAGCATAAGGCTCAGCATAAAGTTATGTACTAGGGAAGATGTGCTGTGCATGCCTATGTTACTGCACAGCACATTCTCCATTCTTTAGTTCGTGTGTCAAGTCGGATCCTATGAGAGGCGGGACCCCATAGAAACTGCTACGTCGGCTACCATGGCAGTTACGCCACTGCTTGTAAATATACAGAACATAATATAAGCACCGGTATTAGGTACTTTTCCATAATATTTTAAACATCTGTTTTTCTATAAGTGATTTGAAAGCAACGGAGGGCTTTTTCTAAGTGTGACGAAAAAGTATGGATGGATGCTATTCAGTGAATTGTCTTTTTGGAACCCTGTAGTGTTTTGTTAACATGATTTTATACTATTGTAATGTATTTATATAATGTGTTGCTTTTGTATATATATTCAGGTGTGAGTGTTTCCACATGATTTCCCAGGAAGTGGGTGGATTTTTCACAAAAGGGTCTGGTGGACACACTCACACATATGTCATGAATAAGAGTGGGTGAACCACTTGAAATGCATAAACTTTCATCTCTGTATACCTGGATGTCACCTGAGCGCAAATAAAGAAATACCAATTCACAAGATCTCCATGAGCTGGATCCATACTTTTTCGTCTCATGTTTCCATGCCCCTTGCAGTGGGGTGAACCGTGCTCGAGGAGACTGTGGTTATAGAGGCTGGGAGCTGGAACATTTTCTTTCTGTTACTTTATCCAAGTGTACCTTAGGCTGGAAACCAACCTTACTGGATCTACTAAAGAAAGAGATATAGACAACAATTCCTAAGAAAGTAACATCCACAAAACATGCTTTGGGGTGTCTGTGGTAACCAGTGATATCATGGGTAAGATTTTCACTATTGTCTGATTGTGATCTCTTATTATTGTTTCTGGCCCTGGATCAGTGTACCAGAACTTTTGGTCCTAATTGCTAGATTTTTTAATACCTTGCTCTAATTAATCAGCAACATTGCACTTTACACCAGTAGTGGATTATAATATAGGCCTATGCCCCCAAACCATCCACCAAGGAAAGAAACCTTGTTAAAAAGTCCTTATGTCTTATAATTTGCAAGAAGCAATATTTCTTTAATCATTTTCAGGAGGTTTGAGACATCTCTATTGCTGTCCATGGCTACATTATTCTCGCTTCCTCTGTCTGTACCAATTTGTTGACACTGCAGAAGCAGAAACTCAATGTGGTATTCATACTACATTTAATTTCCAGTCACAAAGAGAACTATGTACCAATCTGCATAGTTCTCTACAAGGCACAACAACATTGACTTAGGAAGGGACAAAATTCTGCCTCAACATCTGCATCTTTCCTCGCACCCTTGCACACAATGCTTCATGTGATTCCCCACAGCAATAAACCCTCTCAACAACCTTAGGCTACATTCACACTACAGTATGGGGGACGTATATACGGCCGATATACGTCATCCATACACTTCTATGGGCTCACGACCCTGTACGGGAGCGGTACGGTGCTATCCTATCTTGTCCTATCTTTTCCCGTGATACGGCGCCGTGCGATGTATCTTTCTATGGAGAGGGGCGGGGGTGAGCAGCGCTCATCCCCTGCTCCTCTCTGCAGCACCGATGTATGCCCGCCGTAGGCTGCATTCACACTACCGCAAGGGGGACGTATATACGGCCGATGTATATACGGCCGATGTATATACGGCCGATATACGTCCCCCATAGACGGCAATAGGCGCACGGCGCCCTACGGGTGCGGTACGGTGCAGCACACGTGCGCTGCCGTGTGCCTGCCGTGCTACGGTATGGCGGGCAACGGTCGTGTGAATCCAGCCTTACAGTATACCACTGTGGAAACAACCACACACTGTACATAAATATTTTCATATAGGCTTTATTGACATTGCTTAGGGAAAAGAAGCAGATCTTTCAGCTCCTCTAGGGCTAGTATCGTAAAGTAAATTTGTCACCAGGCCAATACCAATCAATTTGAGGGCAGCATACATGTAAAGTTGGGACTCTGATCCCAGGGTGACTTTCTAGGTTTCTAGCTGTAGTTTTCATAAACACACAGTTTTATTAGCTGGGCTGCACACTTATACCTCCCAACCTCTGAACCTGAGAAAGAGGGACAAAAGTCCCTCCTCTTTTCCCTTAACCACACAAATTGTTCCGCCACTTGCCCAACCCCCAAACATAGCTTATTAATATTAATGGCCCCCACAGTGTATTGTCTCCTATCTGTGGCCAACCCCCTATGGATCCATATGGTACATCGTAATTCAACTCAGCAACATATAATGCCCCCTCTTTAACTTTATCCTCCCTTTACATTTGTTCCCCCACTTTTATTGTGGCCTCCTGCCCTCCACCCCCCTCATATTGTGGCCTACTGTCCTCCATCCCCCTCATCTTGTGGCCCTCTGCCTTCTCTCATACTGTGGCCCCTTGTCCGCTCTCATAATGTGGCCCCTTCTCCTCTCTCATACTGTGGCCCCCTGTCCTCTCTCATACTGTGGCCCCTTGTCTGTTCTCATACTGTGGTCCCCTCCTCCCCTTATATTGTGGCCCTCCGTCCTTTCTCATATTGTGCCCTCCTCTCATACTGTGGCCCCCTATGCGGGGTATTAAACAAAAAAAACCTTACCATTCCTCATTCCCTTGCAGTCCTGATTCGCATTCCCTGTTGCAGGAGGGGGATGGGGCCAAGCAGGAAAGGAGCTACCTCCACCCATCTCGGCTGTGTACCTCTAGTGTGTCTGGGCTGGGACCAGGAGGCGGACATTGCAGGACACGCCTCAACATTCTCCCAACCACCTGTGGTGGCGGGACTGCCCTGCCAAATCTGGGACAGTTGGGAGATATGCACACTATGTAGTCTTCTTAATCTTCACAGTATAAGGAGAAAACTGTCAATCAGTAGCTGGAATGCCCTGCCTTTTCAGTAAAATATCAAATTTGGAAGACAAGTTTCTTCTGAATATCATATCAACTTATTTTAGCTGTTACATAATATTGCAGTCCCTAGTCCCCAGGAAAGTCAAGTATTAACTCCTGTGGGAAATGTGATGCCAACTTCTCAGGCCGGGCTGTTCATGGTTTGCTGTCTTGGAAACATCAGACGTTTTAATTACATGTTGTGGTTGACCGTTACACTGAATCACAATAACAAGAATAAGCATTGGAGCTCTGTTACATAACGAATCTATTGGCATGACAGACTTTGCCTGTATATGTGGGCACACATGGGTTAAAAACTCAATTTGGAATTGAATGATTGAGAAGTTTCTAATCCTGTCTGTATCGTGCATCTTTTGCAATGTAACCTGCTAGCGCTTGTCAACTAGACCATAACACGTGCCAAGGAATGCTGAAATTGAGAACAAAGGCGTATTTCAATATTTGTTTGAAAGACTAACTATGAAGAACAGATAAATCGTAAGGCCTTCTAATTGGCCAATTCTTCTGTTTCTGTGCTCACAACGGCTCCTTTGTTTGTGATTATTTGACCTTTTTCACTGGAGCGGTAGAGAACATTGGCTTTAATAAGTGAGTGGTAACTGGGAGGGGGTTGCTATTTCCCATGTAAATACAGTATACAACCGTATAGTGACATGCATAGGAAAGGTAAGATGGCCAACAGAGGTTTTGCGATGTTTGCTCAAACTCTGCTATGTCAATGACTAAGGGTTTCCTGGCAGATAACAGGAAAGAATACGAATGTCTCATGCTGCATATTTATGTGACAATGGTGTCACAATGGAAATGCGCACTTCAAGATAAGAAACTGAATAAAGTTCTAAATTTAAAAAAAAACAGCATTTACAATGACAAGCAAAATGGAAGCAAAGTAATGATCTTTTGACTGTTAGGCTACATATCTCATGATCCACTAAAGAGCTTTAAACATGAGACCATCAGACAATCATCTTGGCTGTATCCCATATAACTGCATTGTTGTGCTTCTCCTTCACCTGCACAGCAGTGCGAATGTTTGCTAACCTGTGTATGGAGGCTCATAAGGATAGCATGGTAGGAGTCACCAGCTGGGTGTTTGAGATATCCATTTTCTGAGGAGTGGCTTCCTCTCACGCTCTTCTTATCATGGTGCTGTGCAGTCATGCTCGGGTAATAAAAAGCGTCCACAGAAGAAATGCTGGACATGGAATCTGAACTAAGTTTTATAAAGTCCTTTACCCAGTTTTTTTGCAACAGTTTGCTGTCCTGTCTTTTACAGACGGCTATGGTTGTGTCATGCTGCTGTAGGCCAGCCATACATTATAGTCTGAGAGGGAACACAAATGGCTACCTGCCTGCCAATCAGCTATGTTTTCTCCTCCCTCTCATCCCTCCTTTGTGCCACCTGTTTCCACTTTGGTGTCCCTTCACCCTTTGCCCCTTGCCCATTCCTCATATACACAACCATATTTGTTTAGTCACTTTGCATCTCTGTCATAAAACTGGAATAATTGTAGCATCTTGCTCCATAGTGCTGCACACGGAAAATAGTGTTGAAATACTTTTAAGGGTGTCTTCAATGTTGCCTGATACCTAATGCCAATAATTTTCAGCAGACAGATATGGTGGTATTTTTGCCACCCTGTAATGGTATAAGCCTCTTTTGAGTTCTGTACAGCTTCAGACACAGTTGACTGGGACAGATTTGGGCCTCATGCACGAACATTGTAAATTTTACTATGATGTTTTGCTAAGGGAGCTATGCTCCAAAATGTATATTTCCTTACAAACATTGATATATATTGTATATATGTTTATAGTGTGTATGTAATAAAAGCGTACCTATGGATGTGCCTCAGCCTAACATATTGGGGCAGATTTATCAAGCAGTCTGAAAGTCAGAATATTTCCAATTGCCCATGGCAACCAATCACAGCTCCCCTTTAAAATATTCATGAGCACTGGTGAAATGAAAGCTGAGCTGTGATTGATTGCCATGGGCAACTGGAAATATTCTGACTTTCAGACTGCTTGATAAATCTGCCCCATTGTGTTTGTGAGTCTGTGCATGTGTTAGCTAAATGGTTCATATTAACATGTACTGAAAGGGTTGGGAGATATCTACTGAGGCAAACATAGTGGGGGGCATTTATCATGTACCAGCATGATGGGGGTATACGATAAAAGCCTTGTTCCTTCAGTTCCCTGGATACATCAGGAGGCACCGACGGCCGACCCCCCCCCCCTTAGGAATGCCAGAGCTGGCCAACTCTGCCGCCAGCCACATCCCCCTTCATACCCCTCCATGCCCATTTGGCGTGGATGTGTCGTAAAGGGGAAAATAATCATAATTATTGGCAGGAATTGCTATTATTTCAGAAAACAGGCATACAAGCTGTGATAAATGTCCCCTACTGTATCCATGTAGTACACGCAAACTTCATACCGAGCCCATAATAATCTTAATCCTACCCCTGCTCCCTCAACACTACCCTCTGCCTCTGCTTGATGTAATCTCACTGCAGCATTGGAAGCTTCAGCACAAAATGGGAGGGTGAAGTGCTTCTTTTTACACGGTCACAACCTGTAAATCTGCAGCACGGAGAGGGGTTCTGGTAACACCTCAGGAGACCTTTAAGCATAATGTTAAAAGTTGATTTTAGAAAGAAGGAGGCCATGGATAATAAAATATAAGAAGATTACCATAGTGACAGTGCCTGGATATATTAGTAAGTATTCCTACTTTATGCATGCTTTATTTTGATGGTAGATTTCCTTTAAGTATAGTTTGTTAAAACCATTTTCTTGACCTGTAAAAAATAAGTAGCCAAAAGCAAACTGAAAAAATTCTTAATAAAACTAGGTTGGTTTTCTCATTTAGTTGAGTTGCTCTGCTTCTGGATGTTATTGTCAGTGGGTTGTGCCATTTTGCACCACATCCTTGGGTCATTGTCTTCGTGACCTACCTGGTTTTCATCCTTTAACGGGATCTGGACTGTAGGGAGATCGTCTGGTTACTACATCTTGCATTGTAGGTGGCATGAAGCACTGGTAAAATAAAGTACCACTGATAAGACAACGTAGTAGTGATTCAGAGCAGGTGGTGTACATACAAACAGGCTATTTCTACAAAGTCAGAGACATGCCAGGGTCTACCCATTCCATGAGCAGAAATCAGCAGGTCAAGAATGAGTTCTGACAGCCAAGCCAAAACACAAGTTAGTTGGTGGACGTTAGATTCTACAGGAGCTCACAGGATAGAAACCTATTTGTTTAGTATTGTGGGTAGTTATGACCTTGAGGAAGGGGCAAGCAACAATCTTGTGCAAAAGAAACACCAGTGGCCGCGGTGCATGCGCGTGTCACTGGCACGGATGAATACAGCTTTATTGCACATTTTATTGGCTGTTTCTAGTTATAGCAGCACAAACAATGTTAAACTGTTTGAAGATAAGGGAGGTATGAAAATTAAATGAAAATGAAAAAAAAGAGTTCATGTTGTAAGATGAAAATGGATTATACTTTGATATAAATTGAATTATTAATTTGTTTTAGATGATCGTCCTGCACTTGGCCACTCACTCCAAAGGGATTCTGAATCTATCCATGAATATACCGCAGAAGAAGAAAGAGAAGATAATAAGCTATGGAGGACAGTCATTATTGGTGATCAAGAGCAACGCATTGATATGAAAGTCATTGAGCCATACAAGAAAGTGATATCACATGGAGGTATGGATGTGTGCTATGTAATATTTTTCATTACATTATGCTCTCTTAAGTCAATATAGGTTGCATTATTTAATAATGATCCCATCCATGGCACAGTCTTCCTGTTAGTCTACTAGCCTTAATAGTCTATTGAGCAGTCCTTCAAATTTCAAACTAGAATATCCAGTTGTGGGTCTTAGGGTAGGGTGTCAGCTGCTCCATTTGTGCAACTGACACCCGCTCACAATGTGTGCCGTAATAGAACAGCAGGGGTCGGAAGTACCTTCCTCCCAAGCTCTACTATTACGACACTTGTGGGGAAGGGGTTAACATTAATACTGAAAGTGTTCCTGAATAGTTCTCCATCTTAAAATCCAGGAAATCCGTTTTTAATTGTAAATTAAGTGTAACTGAAATTATACAACAGAAGCCTTAGAAGACTATGAAAAAAGTCAACTATAAGGTTGCTTAAACTTTTTAATCTGCTCATTATAAGCTCTCCTACATCTGTAGTACAACACTGAATTACCTGTACCTGTATTGTATTAGGATTTGTTTTAGAGTTAAAAGCATTTAAGTATAAAACAACCATAATATATTATATATATAACAATTTAGTATGAAAATAAAGAGAGGTACTTAACCCCTTAATGACTTGGACATTTTGCACCTTCATGATAGGCCCATTTTTTCAAATCTTACATGTGTCACTATAAGTGGTTACAACTTTGGAACGCTTTAACATATCCAAGTGATTTTGAAAATGTTTTTAGTGACACATTGGACTTCATAGTAGTGCAAAAATTGGGATGACATGTTTTACATTTATTTATTAAAAATATGGATATTTGGCAAATAATTTGGAAAAATTCTCAAAAACTGTTGAAATTATAAATTTTTTACTTTTTCAACACATTGGGGCACATTTAGTTACCCGGTCCAGTCGCGATCCCGCGGCACGTTGTCCGAAGAGGATTCCGGTCTGCCGGGATTCACTAAGGTCAGCGCCCGATATCCAGCAGGTGTCGCAGCTGCACCGAGGTCCACCGGAGATCACCTTCTTCTCTCTGGTGCATGTAAGTGTGTGATCTTGCGACACAAATCGTTTTTTAAATTCCGTGTTTTTTCCGAATCCAACGGCCACGCCCCCGATTTCTGTCGCATAAAAGTCGGCGCCGATGTGCCAAAATCCCAGGGAAATTCGGCGCAAAATGGTTCGGACCATTAGTAACTGAGCCCCATTGTCATGACACCAAAATAGCTCGATTGACTAACATTTACTTAGTGCTTTCTGTTGGAATGGGTTTTTAAAGAGTTTTCTCCTTTTTGTAAGATGTTATGAGGCTTAGAACCTTAGATGCAGTTTTTTCATACTTTTGAGAGACCTGCTCAATTTTCAAGTGACTTTGAGACGACTAAATAATAGCAGAACAGCAGAAATTACCCCATTATAGGAAAAGCGTCCCTCAACGTTTGTAAAACAACTTTTACCAAGTTTGTTAACCCACAGTGGTTAAAACAAAATGGAGGTGCAATTTTAAAATTGTTTTGGCTAATTTAAAAAAAAAATTACACATTCACAATGAATAAAATACCAAAACGCACCATAAAGTTTGATGTCCAATTTCTCCCAAGTACACCAATACCCCATAATTGGTGGTAAAATGCTGTATGGTCACACACCAGGGCATTGAAGGGAAGGTGCGCCATACTGCGCAGATTTGCATTGTCACTTTTTAAAGGCTATATAATCTTTAATTTTTTTCCGATAATTTGGACATATGAGGGCTTATGTTTTGTCGGATGAGATGCACTTTACAAATGCTGAACACATCTTTAGCCAATTGAGATTTTTTTTAACTCTTTAATGTGTTGAGGAAAGAAAATCATCAATTTTTATTTTGGATTTTTAGCATTTCATTTGGCCCGTTATTATTTTTATTCTATGATCACTACGATTATGGCAGTGCTTCATTTATATAGTTTATATAGTTTTCTTTATATTCGTTCAATTTTACTGCCAATTTAAAAAACTAAAATAGATAAGATCGCATTTAGCATTGCATTCATTTCGGAAACATAACTTATTTATTTTTTGGTTGACAGAGCTAGTGGATGGCTAATTTTTTGCATGACGAGTTGTTCTTTTCAGTAGCAAAATTTTGGCATACAGTACTTGATTACTTTTTAGAACATTTTTATGAAGGGATGTGATGAAAAACTCCTGCGCAGTTGAGTCATGCTTGAGCATGGCATGTAAGGGGTTTAACACCCACAATCTGAGGGATCTCTGGTCTCGGGTGTTAGTGCAGTGTGTCAGCTGTAATATGCGGCTGACAGCCACTCTGTATGGAGCAAACACCATAATGTGCACCATAATAGTAAGGCACTGGTTGGAAAGTACCTTCCTGCTGGACTGTACTATTACATCACTCATCGGAAAGGCGTTAACATTAATACTAAAAGTGTTATAGTGAGATCAAGAGCGCCTGAATATTTCTCATTCTTACAATCCTTGAAATCTGTGTTTAATTGTAGATTAAGTTTAACTGAATTTCACAACAGTATACTCCTGTTGCTAAGGAAGAACAAACATTCATTTGAATACAATGACTCTCATCAAATTTAAAGCAAATCTTCCACGTTAATGCAGTGCTTCTAAACCAAGCACACTTACATGCTGGTGTGTGCCTCATGTAAAAGAATCAGTTCTTCTTTTTGCTTCTTATAGCTTAGTTTTTTTAGAAAAACATATTTTAGAATTATGCAAAGGAACCTCAGGGGTAGTCACAAAAGCCCCAATCTGCAAATGATTCACGCTTCCATTTGTTGTTTCTGCCTGCCTCCTCCCTTCCTTGAATGGAGGCGTGAATCATTTGCAGATGATGAAGACTGAAGGGGCTTCTGTAATGTAGCCAGGAGACCCTGAGGCTCATTTGAATTATTTAAAAAAAACATGTAAGCATGAGAATATGCTTGGTTTAAAAGTGCTGCATCCATGTGATACGTTTCTATAATTCATGGTTTAATGAAAATGTGTCACTAATGTTTTACATATCGTTTTAACATAAAAACTTGATCTAAGCAAGCATGTCATCGAAGTAGTGTTCCTAACACTACCCTTTAAAAATAATTTTAAACCATGCTCTTATAGGCATTTTTCATTTTTTGCAACCTTTTTTCTAAAACGCAAATGTTAGAACTAAATCTATACATGAAAATGATATGGGAGAGTCTATTCACCAAGTAGAAGCAGCAGAATACATTGTCGGAGATGAAAGGACCTTAGCTGGCTATAGGATCTTATTGTATTAAGGAAAGGAATGATACCTGTGTAGTTTTTGTGTTATTGCTAGCCTCTGGCTAATGAGGTGCACAATAGGACAATTACATGTAAGAAATACAGTATGGTAAAAATAATATCTGTGGGAGAACGATTTTTCTTGCTCCCACGTAATTTTATGATCCTGTTTTTTAAAAAAAATGTCCTCCTATAAATGAACTCAGATTGGATGATTAAGAAAAACACCTGATCTTTAGAACAGTCATCCACAATAAACGTTTTTAATCCACATTACATCCAGAACACGCATTGTTGTTCTACTAGCTTTTGTGTTGTTGCAGTAAATTTGGGTGCAAGTTTAACCAAAGGACACAGCTACCTTTCACCTTTAGGACACAGATTATTTTTTAAATCTGCCATGTGTTGCAATATGCGGTTATAATTTAGAACACTTTAACTTACCCGAGTGAATTTTTTTCGATTGTTTTTTAAGACATGTTCTCCAGGTTACTGATAAAATTTGGTTGTTCTACCTTTATTCATGAAAAAAAGTTTTTAAAAGTTAGAGATTTTCAGATTTTAAATGTTATGTTTATCAGATATTTAGTCCAACCTCCCAAATTGGTTACTAAATAACATTTACCATATGTCTGCTTTATGTTGACATTTTTTTAAATTGTATTTTATTAGGATGTTAATAGGCTTAAGAAGCAGATTTAAAATTATATTTATTATTACTACCATTTAGGTTTCTGACAACTGCACTGTCATGGGTGCCCCAGTGACCCACGTTTCAGGTCGCGGGCGCACTAGTGCCCTTCGGTGTGTTGTTGCCCCCGCGACCAACATCCTGGGTCGTGGACGCACCCGTGCCTCCTCAACTGTCCTCGTTCCTCCTCTGGCAGCCGACTGCGTGCGTCCCCAGTTCCTAGGGCACACACGCATCGCACTCGAGGATTTAAAGGGCCAGCGGACTGCTAATTGGTGCTGGCCATTTCCACGAAACTGATATAGGCCGGGCCTCTCCCAGCATTCCCCGCCGGATCTTTGTGCTATTGCCAATGAGAAAGCTGTTCTCTGTGCCTCGTGCTTTTGTTTCGATTTCCTTTTGTGACGCTCAACCTGTTCTTGACTTTGGGATTAATACACACACACTGATGTCACATCACAAATGGGTTAATACAAACACTGATGTCACAACACAGGGGGTTAATACACACACACACTGATTTCACACCACAAAGGGCTTAATACACACACTGATGTCGTTATACCGGGTTATAACACACACACATTGACGTCACAGCACAATGGGGTTAATACACACACTGATGTCAAAACAAAGCGGGTTAATACACGCACACTCATACACACACGCTAAACATAAGCTGCATCAGATTTAGCACAATGGGGCAAATTTACTTTACTGGTCCAGGCGCGATCCCCAATTCGGACCGTCTGACGAGGATGAAGTCCGGCACGATTCATGAAGATCGTGCGCCCAAGTTCCTGCATCTGTCGCTTCCCTGCCGGAGTTCACCTTCTTCTTCCCGGTGCTTGTGAGTGTATGTCTTGCGACACAATTCTAAATGTTAAATCTTGCACGTTGTCTGAATCCGTCACGTGCAAGCCGGCGCCGATGGGCCAAAATCTGAGCGCATGCAACACAAACCCCGGCACAATGCAGCGCAAAATGGAAATCGTTGGGAAACCTGACAAAAATGCGCTCCGTGGGCCCTTAGTAAATGAGCCCCATTTACTTTTCATCTGAAGCTGGATGAAAAGTTAATGTAACCAGAAGTCTGGATCCTTTTGCTTAGTAAATCTCTTTCAATATATACGAATCCATTGCCTAAATGTATCTTATCACAAAGCAAGCAGTCATACAAAGATATTTTTGCAACTCTGTTACATATCAGAATGAATTCAATCAATTAGGCATGCCATACGATTGTTACTAAACTTTTACCATCATGTAAATTAAGCACAGGATAATTTAACAGAGGATATACTATTTGGTCCACTGGTTTCTACCTTTAAAGCGGTATGTTCTTCAGTTGCATGCTATTAAGAAGATGTCTCTGAGGGAAGATAATTTCGTATAAATGTTATCATTTTGTCTCTTAGAAACCTGCTGTCCATGGATACGAACACCACTGCACTCTTCCAGCAATGCCCAGACATGCGCTATTGATGCCAGACCAATCACATGGATTCAGTGTTCATTAATACAGTACATCTGTGGGATATGCAGTAACTCCTGGCCTTTTCATATGGAGTGGCAGTGGTCGTATCCAAGGACAGCTATCTTGTTTCTAAGGAAACATATGACTACAGTCATGGTAAATTATCTTCATAAAAGTACATTGTTTTTAATAACATCCAGTTGAAGAAATGTATCTATATGACGGATGAATTAAATTAAATATGAATACCTAGATAAGGATACCCTTTTAATACATGCAAGAAGGTATGGACTTAACTGCAGGAGAAGTAGCAAAATAATCACCAATTGGCAGCAATCACACAACTAGAACTGTCAGATCTGTAGTGTTGTTATGTACAGAGCCGGGTTCCTCGCCTAAAAAAATGACAAAATACTACCTGCGAAGGTTAGGGACCACAAATAGAAAGGTGTTAGATGGGAGTTTGGACACTTCATATACCAGATGTCTTATCCAAACGATGCCTAATCAGGAAAGTAGGTCAATGTCCAGATCAGCAATTGTGCTCCAGCTACTAGGTTCAATATGTCAAGGGTTAAGCAGTCATCAGAAGGAGCTATAGCTGTCATTCGGAACATGTGGCTGGAACCATGTAATGTGAGTAACAAAGGTATGTGGCATGAACAAAATTGTGTGCACTATATTTTATTTTGCCTAAATGTAAATAGGCTTTTGAAAACCGTTAATTGTACTGTACCATAATATTTAGTTGAACTTGTGTGTCTGAGATTGGAAATTCAAGTAATGATCTGCACTATGTATGGTTTGTTTGTCATATTGTACATTTTATAATTTTATTAATAGTTTTCTTTGTGTTCTGTGAGTACACTGTAGGTGATGTTTTGCATCACATGTATTATTGTTATATGTCTTAGGTAATAAAGCTGTGTTTTCTTGGCAGGTTACTATGGCGAGGGTGTCAATGCCATCATCGTGTTTGCTGCCTGTTTTCTGCCTGACAGCAGTCGCGCTGACTACAATTATGTCATGGAAAATCTTTTCCTGTGAGTACTTCCCATAAACAAGGTCACACTCTTCATTGTGACAAGCAGTCTCCAACATTTTGGCACAATTCTTTTGAAAACATACGGTTTCAGTTTATTTGGATAAAGAATACATCGGTTTTTGCTAAAGGGTTTTTAACTAAAATGATGAGTGTGAGTAATAAGGGGAATAGTCATAGGTAAATAATGTATAGAAAAAAAGAGTATATAAATAACAACCTTACTTTTGCACTTTGCCTACAACAAATAAGCAGCCAAAACAACACAGACATTGCAACATCTTACTATTATCTAGAGTTAATTTATTAAGTGCCCAAGAACTGCCAAGACAAGCGGTGGGTGTTTATTTTGTGAATTTAGTGCTATAGGGCATGGTAATTAATCTGACTGATGTAACTTGCTTCTAATATCTTGTAAGGTGACTCCTGCCAATTTATTTCTAGTACAAAGAAGTCATGTGTCAATCCCAGGCATGTTAAAATTCAGGAACTACCGACAAATCAAAGACAATGGTGGGGATTTCCAGCAGAATTACAGAGTAATTTGAACCAAAAAAATGCTGTAGATGCTTTCTCTACTTTATAATAAGGTTTAGACACATAGGCTTCTTTGAATGACAGAGATTAGCTTACTAAAAAAAATGCATATCGTAAATTGCACAAAAGATGTTCTTACATCTTGGCACAAAGAAATCCAAGTAATATACTGGGGCACATTTACTTACCCAGTGCCTGCGCGACCCCCGATCCGGACTGTCCAACGAGGATGAACTTTGATATCCTGCATGTGTCGCTTCCCCGATCAGGTCCGCCGGAGTTCACCTTCTTCTTCCCGTTGCATGTAAGTGCTTGGCTTGCGACACAATTTTTAAGTTAAGTCCTGTGGTTTATCCGAATGAGTGGGATCATCCGACGGCCCTCCCCCCCCATTTGTGTTGCATGAAAGCCGCCGCCAAAATCCGATCACATGCTTTAAATCTCAGTCCCAGTGGCGCAAAATGGAAATTGTCGGGATGCCTGGCGAAAGTGCGGTCCGCGGTGCCCTTAGTAAATGAGCCCCACTGTGTAAAATAAAAAACGGTATCTAAAGATGCTATGGGGGTAATTTATCCTTAGAGCGGCTCCTCACGATAATTCTATTTCTACTTTGGGAGATCCGCTGCAGGCATATTCATTAGTGGCTTTGGTCCTTGATAAATCGGCTGGCAGTGTTTTATGCTGTGTGGGTTGTTTGCAGAAGTTGCATGAAAGCCCCATAAAAAGTTGCAACATAGACCAGGATGGGGACTGGCATAAATTTGCACCAAAACTAGCATCTAAGCGGAAATTTTGGCCAAATCCCATATCATTAATTTATTCATATTGTGAAATATAGTCTGAAATAATGAATTTAGTGCAAGCAGGGTCTGTATCAAAGTGACTTTGCACTGTCCTTTATTCATTTGGCGCAATGGAAAGTCGCTAAACAGCATTTGTACCACAACTGTGCCAAAACAACGCAAACATAGACAACATTATAACATTATACAACAAGAGTCAATGTGATACATTTTGTCCCTTTTTCGGTTCTGTATTAGTATATGTTTACACTGAATATATTGCATTATAAATCTGCCACATATTTTCTTGACCAATAACACAATTATATTTACCCTTTCCAAACAAGTGGCAAACTACAACCAATGTACAGTTAGGGCCAGAAATATTTGGACAGTGACACAAGTTTTGTTATTTTAGCTGTTTACAAAAACATGTTCAGAAATACAATTATATATATAATATGGGCTGAAAGTGCACACTCCCAGCTGCAATATGAGAGTTTCCACATCCAAATCGGAGAAAGGGTTTAGGAATCATAGCTCTGTAATGCATAGCCTCCTCTTTTTCTAGGGACCAAAAGTAATTGGACAATGGACTCTAAGGGCTGCAATTAACTCTGAAGGCGTATCCCTCGTTAACCTGTAATCAATGAAGTAGTTAAAAGGGGTTTCACCACCAGAGATCACGAGAACGGGGGTTCAGAAGAGGGCCCTGGTACCCTCCGCAATCTCCGTCAGCTCCATAGAAATTAATGGAGTAAAACGGACATGCGTGGCACGGTCATCTGCTCCATTCATCTCTGGGAGCGAGGAGGGGTCTGACCGCCATACCTGGGACCCTGTCAGACCCCCGTTCTTGTGATCTGCGGGGGTCTCATCACTGACACCTCCATCAATCAGCAGGTTAGGTCATATCCTGTCCTAAGTTGTCATGGGAACAAGGATTAACAATAAATCTTCATTGCAGAAGCCTTACAGTCCATACAGTACAGCTGTATATTGAGAGGTCATAGTGGGCAGAGAGTTCAGTCTTTAACTAGTGGTCATCTGTGAGTTGGATGTTATTAATTCGGGACTACTACTATAGGTCCATAATCCAACACAGTCTATAAAATTACAATATGTCATTTATTATAGATATTGTAATATTATAGCCAATTTATTAGATTATTTTTCAAAAAAATTATTTCTGGAATTTAAATTCTGGTACCTACAGCAAAGGTTGTGCAGCCTCATAAAAAATGAATACACTAGATATCATCAAAATGTATGATACATTAAAAAAAGAAATATTTAACCATCTTGTTAATGACATAGCAGGAAAAACCCCAAACCAAGTCAAACCCCAAGTCATATTGCTTTTCTGTGGCTATTTAATCTACCAACAAAAAATATAACAAGATGTTTTAGTTACAGCACAATGCTAGTAGAAGCACAAGATTACTATATCTTGGTATCTTGGTAATTATGTATCTTTCTCACTTCATCTTTCAACCACATGCTTGTGGTTCTGTATGCTATATAAACAGAAATCCAGCTAGTTAAACGCATAGTTGGGAAGGTGAGCTGCAGATAATGAACCCCACTGTGTGACTGTGAATTTTTAAAGGAAATCCACCACTGAAAAAACACAAAATTTAAGTATGAATACTCACCTGCACTCCTCTTCATCTTGATCCTGACGCTGTCTGTCGGAAGAATACTTGGAAGAAATCTCAAGACATTTTATATGTTTACTGGGGGTACTGTTAATTTAGTGGTATAAAATCTGGTTACAAGTTGTGGATACATTTTCTTGTGTTCTATAAGAATTCGCTAGGATAGAGCCAAGCATAATCCACCTTTTACAATGTTCATATTAGCACAATGAATTAACCCATGTAACTCTGGATTCAGCTGATTTTCCTTACACCTGCACATCTATTGTGTAACATAAGACTAAATTCACAACGCTGTCTAGAAGCTCAGTCACCTGGAAAACCACAATGAAAAACCTGTTGTTAGGACTCTTAGAAAGACAAAGCTGCCCTTTCTATCCTGCCATACTCAGATGACAAGAGGTCAGGGCTATGTGTATTGGAAAAGAAAATCTGTACATTTAACACATACTATGAATTTACTACTATACAGCAAATATAAGTGCATCACTGTAATAGCAATTCAGTTCTTATTTGTAACAGTAACAGTATAAAGAAATGCAACTTAAAACAGCTGAGCCAAAGTTCAAAATCTTTACCAAGCCCATAACTATAATATATTGTTAATAATATTAGTCTGTTAATAATAGGATGCTCCCATCAGCACTAAAGCCAAAGCTACTTCGCATGCACAGAGCTCCAAAGAAGCTAGGACTGAGACAGTAGTGTTAGAATGTTCTGGTAGGAGGGATTGCAGAGCTTCTGGCAAAAGAAAAGAATATTAGCTAGATAAAGTATAGTTTAGCTTTGAAACTATCATAGAATTAGTTAAAGAGAGATTAGGGTTTAGAACAGGAGTGAGCAATTAATTTTCCAATGGGGCCACATGAGAAAATGGAAAGGATTTAGAGGCCGGACTTATCCATATCCATAATGTTCCCTTTCATTATTTCTTCTCTCAATATGTCCCCATTTATAACACCCCCTTGTATATTGTTCCCTCCATTATTCCCCCATTTATAGTGCATCATTTTATAATGCCCCCTCCATTATGCCCCCATTTATAATACTCTTATTCCCCCATATAAACTGCCATCTCCATTATGCCCCTTTTATAATGCCCGCTCTTCTTATGCCCTCTACATTATGTCCCCAGTTATATATGCTCCTATATATACGGCCCTCTCTCTTTATGCCCCCATTTATAGTGCCCCTCTCTTTATGCCCTCCATTTTATCGCCTCATATGGCTTTTAGGAACAAAAAAGGTATGCATCCTTCTGGTCTCTCCAGTGGAGGTTGCCCTCAGCCCTGTGCCAGCGCCCAGTGCCAGCGACGTAGTGGTGTCATTATGTTGCCACCACCTGGAGCTGTGCTGTCCCTCGTGGCAGAACAGGCCGTTCCGAAATACTTAGCCAGTCAGATGTGGCCCGCAGGCTGTATCATGCCCAACCGTGGTTTAGGAACTTGCCATCAGATCTACCTTAATAGGTAGATTTCTGATGGTAGGTTTCCATTTACTTATGAATTGTATTGGCCCTTCCTTAAATGATTTAAAGAAAGTTGTATGCATTCTTGAAATTGGATATTGGAAATTAAACTGATTGTCTGGGGTAGCCCATTCCATAGAACTAGAACAGCTCAACAAAACCATGGAGACAGGAATAGGTGGTTGGACTGTTGGCAGAGTTGATTAATGAAAACCCTTGGCAGTACTATATTATTATAATGTGGGTGCCAAATGGGGTAGTTATTGGCTGCTCATTACCTCTAAACAGGTGTCAATACTGTGATATACAGAAGTCAATCTCATTGTGAACAGAGGATGGGATCTCTTTCAGCAAGTGAAATACATGAAATGTATCACAACTCTGTGATATCTGAACAATATTTTGTTGTCTTTTCTAGATATGTTATAAGTACTTTGGAACTCATGGTAGCAGAGGACTATATGATTGTTTACCTCAATGGCGCTACACCAAGAAGAAAAATGCCAGGGCTTGGATGGATGAAGAAGTGTTACCAAATGATAGATAGACGGTGAGTTTACAAAATTATGTACCGTAAATGTTGGATGATAGACATACATGCATTAACTGCTTTATGGCTTTGCCTTACAGGTTAAGGAAGAACCTGAAGTCATTCATTATCGTTCATCCATCTTGGTTTATCAGAACTATATTAGCTGTAACACGTCCTTTCATAAGGTAAATCTGTTATAGTTGATAGATTGATTTTATACAATAGGATTTGAGACCACCGCTCATCCCATAAATAGGTCTTCCTAGTATCTAATCCTCTAGGTAAAGTGGTCAGACATGTATTATTATTCTTAAAATGGTTAGTATTAAAAGGCTCCCCAAATTCCTGGTTTCTCTCAACCCATTCATTCTCATTCAATTTCATTAATCTGCCATATATACATTTCTTCAATTAGATGTTATTAAAAATAATTTCTCATAAATGTAGCCATATGGTCCCTTAGAAACAAGACTGTGTCCTTGGATACAGCCACCTCTGCTGGATGGATTGAGCAAAGACACAAATGGTGTTGTATATGAAATTACCAGGAGTAACTGCAGGTCCTACAGCGGTCCTGTGGTAATGATCGCTGAATCCATGTGGTCAGGCAGGACTCTATAGCGTATGTCTGGCCACCGCTGCCAAAATGTGAGGTGGACGTATCCGAGGAAGCTATCTCGTTTCTAAGGGACAACATGGCTACATTTATGAGAAATTATCTTCACACAAGAACATTTTTTTTAATAACATCCAATTGAGGAAATCTTTACACATGGCAAATGAATTAAATTAAATGTAAATTCCCAGATGGGAATACCCCTTTAAGTTATTATTTGTGTGTAAAAGGACTCCAAAAATGAGAGAACAAGTGGCAATAGACTAAGGCCTCATGCACACGAACATATGTGGGTTTCTGTTCTGTATATACAGTTGTATTTTGGCCGATAATACAGCATGTTTTTCACCCATATGAGGTGTATGGAACACAAATAAAGGAGAAAATAGTACATGCTCTATATTTTGTAACATCTCGCTCTCGGCTTGGTACGGTGGGCAATACGGCCATTACGATGATCCCTGCAGAAACTTTACTATCTATCTACCATAATTTATGGAATATGGAATACTTAGGCTTAAAAGTCAGTTTCCAATTTAAACTCCTAATCTTGTCAAGTCTTTCTTATGAGCCTAAGCCTTGCTGGCTTCTTCTTGCTCTCAGAGTTTTGGATGCCAGTTTTTATTCCCTTGGTCAGTTATTTTGGATAAGCTGCATATATATATATATATGTTATTACTCTGGCACCAGAGAAAAACACAGTTCCATATATATATATATATATATATATATATATATATATATACATATATATATGAGGTAGCCAGGGCTGACCTGCAAATTTTATAATACTGTTACTTTTTATACTTTTGTTATCAGCTCCAAGTTCAGCAGCAAGATAAAGTATGTCTCCAGTCTAGCTGAGCTCAGGGAGTTGATTCCAATGGAATATGTGCAGATTCCAGAAAGTATTGTCAAGTAAGTAATTGTCTGAACCGCTGCAATGAACAACTATAGAAGATTTTTCCCCACAATTAAACACTATGTAATTGGGATTAAAAGTCAAATTTACATAATAATAGGGGACAAATTTCTTTAAAGTAACAGTAACATGATAATTTTTTATCAACGGTGGAAAGAAACTATCTATTCATGTCAAAATGGTGGTTTTAGCGTGATAGTTCTTGCTAGAATCTGCTGATGTCACACAACGACATTAACAAAAAATTTCAAGTTATGCGCTTGGAAGCCACTATTATTTAATAATGCAAATGAATTTCATTTAAAAATTATATATATTTAAATATATATATATATATATATATATATATATATATATATATATAAATATATACACACATGTATATATACAGGCGGTCCCCTACTTAAGGACACCCGACTTACAGATGACCCCTAGTTACAGACGGACCCCTCTGCCCTGTGACCTCTGGTGAAGCTCTCTGGATGCTTTACTATAGTCCCAGACTACAATGATTAGCTGTATAGTGTCTGTAATGAAGCTTTATTGATAATCCTTGGTCTAATTAAAGCAAAAAAATTTTAAACTTCAATTGTCACTGGGCCAAAAAAAATTTGGTCTGGTACCACAATTGTAAAATATACAGTTTCGACTTACATACAAATTCAACTTAAGAACAAACTTATGGAACCTATCTTTTACGTAACCTGGGGACTGCCTGTAAATATAAATTTGATATCAGTGTGTGCATATTGACCGTATATTGAATGTAGTCAGGCGGGCATACGCCTGGCGCTCTGGAGAGGAGGGGTGACCCCTCCACTCTCCATAGAGATGCATGGCGTACGGCCATGCACATGGGGAAAGATAGGACATGTCCTATCTTTTCCCCGTGTATGGAGCATTACGGTGCCACACGTGTGTGAGCTTGCGGCAGTATATACGTCCCACTTATGCTCGCGTAAATGCAGCCTAACCTTGTATATTCCATTTGGCAACTGTATATGCCATAGAGGTGCTGCATTTTATTTCTTTGCCATATTGTCCTAGTCTATTCAGCTTATAGAGTAACCAGAAAAAAACACAATACAGCTTCTCACCACATGTCTAGTAACATCTACAGTGCAGGAAACTTGACTCAACAGCCTGGAGAATATCCAAAAAGACAGGAATTCCGGGACATGCAGCAAAATGCAATTCGTTATTTAATGTCAATATTAAAATAGTACAGATAGCAAAAATTTGCATCAAGCCAACATTTATTTGTTTAGAAATGATTTTGTTATTAATAACAGTATTATAGGTGAGTCTATAGAAAGAATAACTACAGGTCACCATTAGCTTTGTATCATGTATAGGCAATACAGTTACTGACTCAGTAAGTCTATACAGAATATAAAATATGCCAAATAAGAACTAGAGCAAAATACACAGTAAGTCTACATTCACACTAACGTATTCCTACCGTGATACACACATCAGCGCACAGGAGAGGAGGGACGGAGAGCTGCTCACCCTGCCCCTCTCCATAGAGATACATGGGTCACAGCGCCATAATACAGGGAAAGATGGGACATGTCCTATCTTTTCTCTAGGTACAGAACGGTACCGTGCCGCATGTGTGCCATTGCCAGCCTATGGGGGACATATATAGGCATGCAGTCGTATATATACTTCCCCCAACTGTCGTGTGAATATAGCCTAACATCATTGTTAGTATAGTGCATGAAAAGTGGTGGCTGATTTAGTCTATACATTCAGAAATATAAAACTACACACAACCGAGTACATAAAACTATACACATGGAGTTTTTACCCACTGACTCCAATCCCCATTCTTTATTACCCATACTCAACGTTTTTCTCTTGGAAGGTATGAAGAATCAAGGTGTTTTCCAAGGAATGTAAGGTAAATGTATCAAAGAGCCCTTACTCCTTACACTAACCAAAGAAAGAATGTGCATTCTCTTGGCTCATGCTCCCTGCAGTAGGAATGCCTTTCTAAATCTGCATGTCTAAGTAGGTATTGCACTGTAAGGCAGGGATCTAATTTTAACGAAAATGTCTTCAACTTGACTTAACATTTTCCTTCTTGGCTGCAGCTTGCTTTTTGGTAACACAATATATTGCTTTCCATGCAGTAAGCATGTTTTCTACTCCCCTCCTGCTTTGTGCTCAGTACCTCCTGCTCAACTAGGCTTGGGGACTGAAGATTTTATGTAACTTTTTAGCTCTAGACCAATACAGTCACTATTCTAAAGTTGCTATGTATTATTCTCTGCAGTAAGGACAGTAGTGAATCACAATATCGGTGGTTTGGGCGGTAGCCCTGCGCCCTAAGCCTTGTAGGGGTCTTATGGCCACCCAAACCACCCACCAGATTTTACCACCCACCAGATGGATCTTCACCTATGAAATCCTCATACATCTATTCCTGCTGTCAATGCACATGTATATAAGAGGCAGAATGGACACCTGCATTCCCAAAGACGCTTGATTCTAGTACCATATGTAGGGAGTCAATTCCTATAATTGAATCTCTATAAGGCATACTCTATAAGGCATTGAATTCCCATAAGGCATACTGTATACAACTTGAAACTCTTTGCATTTCCCCAACTCTTTATTAGATTGCTCCCATCTTAGAAAGCTACGTGAAGTAGCCTGGGGTAGTAAGAGTGTAGGTTTGTAGGAATGAATTCACTTACGATAATAATGGGGTTCTGTGTAATTATTTGCTGCTATAACAGATTGAGCTGCATTTATACTGTAGCAACTCTGACATAATTGCTGTGCTTGTTTTTATGCCTAAAAAGTTGCATGGCTGTAATTGCAATATCTTTGGTGCAAAGATGGCGTATTTGCTGCAGAAAATTATGCAATTATGGACATGCAACTTTTTAGGTGCCTAAATAAAAAAAACAATAAACCCATCAGAGTTTTCCCTTGTATTCTAAGTCACCTCTCTAAAAGGCAACTTAAATTGTTTATCTCCTTAATGTGTTTCTCCACAAAATCACAGTACAATTATGGTCAGACAGTAGGTGTTCTCCTTAAGGAGAGATTGCCAATTAAGGCCAAGGTGTTAATTGGAAAACAAATGAAAAGGAGTTATTGTTTTCCATTTAACACCTTGGAAAACTTATTTGCATTCTTCATAGTACAATTATTGCTGGAACTTTTTCTGGATCAAATTCTCTAGCACTCCTAATAAAATACATTCAGTCAACCATCTAAACGTTAAAAGTTTCGAAATGTTTTTTTTTTCCATAGATAAGCACGAAACTGCAAAAAGCTGCCAAAACATGTGCAGATTGTTCTAGATGTAACAGTGTCTAGATTATGTATCTTCATTCCCTCCAGCACAGTACAATCTGAACTGCAGATGCACAACCAATATTTATGACTGCCTTCAAATCCTGCTTTGCTTTGCTTATGTTATGCTTGCTTCTTTCCCCTTTTCTTTTCATTTTTAATACTTCATTAAATGATTGCTCATTCAGACTGGATGAAGAATTGAAAGAAACGGAAGCAGCAAAGTAAGAAATCACTTGTCACGTGGCAATGTGGTTATTTTATGTACTGTGTGTGTTTGTGTTTTCATATTGCTGCTGGAATATAAAGAACGTCTTTTACAAAATGCAAAAATGTTTTTTAATGCACACACATATGTAATCACTTCTTCAGCTTGACTCAAAAAGTTACTTCTTGGCTGCAGCTTTCTTTATGGTACCACAGTATATTGCTTTCCATGCAGTAAGCATGTTTTCTACTCCCCTGCTGCTTTGTGCTACTTCCTCCTGTATATGAAATGTCCGGGTGTTACTGCATATCCTACAGCTGTGCTGTGGTAATGATTGCTGAATCCAGGAGGTCAGGCAGGGCTAAATAGCGCATGTCTGGCCACTCCTGCCAAAATGTGAGGTGGACGTAACCGAGGAAGCTATCTGGTTTCTAAGGAACAACATTACTACATTTATGAGAAATTATCTTCACACAGGAACATTTTTTAATAACATCCAATTAAATAAATGTTCACATATGGAAAATTATTTTAATTAAATTTAAATGCCCAGATGGGAATACCCCTTTAAGTTACTGTTTATGTAGTTTGAAGTTTGCGTACTACACAACATATAATTGGTTTATTAATTTTATAATAATAAATATTAATTAAACATCAAATTATGTGTGTATATATATGTATGTATATATGTATGTATATATATATATATATGCATGTGTATATATGTATGTATATATGTATGTTTATATGTATATATATATATATATATATATATATATATATATATATATATATATATATATATATATATATATATACACTCACCGGCCACTTTATTAGGTACACCTGTCCAACTGCTCGTTAACACTTAATTTCTAATCAGCCAATCACATGGCGGCAACTCAGTGCATTTAGGCATGTAGACATGGTCAAGCCAATCTCCTGCAGTTCAAACCGAGCATCAGTATGGGGAAGAAAGGTGATTTGAGTGCCTTTGAACGTGGCATGGTTGTTGGTGCCAGAAGGGCTGGTCTGAGTATTTCAGAAACTGCTGATCTACTGGGATTTTCACGCACAACCATCTCTAGGGTTTACAGAGAATGGTCCGAAAAAGAAAAAACATCCAGTGAGCGTCAGTTCTGTGGGAAATGCCTTGTTGATGCCAGAGGTCAGAGGAGAATGGGCAGACTGGTTCGAGCTGATAGAAAGGCAACAGTGACTCAAATGGCCACCCGTTACAACCAAGGTCGGCAGAAGAGCATCTCTGAATGCACAGTACGTCGAACTTTGAGGCAGATGGGCTACAGCAGCAGAAGACCACACCGGGTGCCACTCCTTTCAGCTAAGAACAGGAAACCGAGGCTACAGTTTGCACAAGCTCATCGAAATTGGACAGTAGAAAATCGGAAAAACGTTGCCTGGTCTGATGAGTCTCGATTTCTGCCGCGACATTCGGATGGTAGGGTCAGAATTTGGCATCAACAACATGAAAGCATGGATCCGTTCTGCCTTGTATCAACGGTTCAGGCTGGTGGTGGTGGTGTCATGGTGTGGGGAATATTTTCTTGTCACTCTTTGGGCCCCTTGGTACCAATTGAGCATTGTTGCAACGCCACAGCCTACCTGAGTATTGTTGCTGACCATGTCCATCCCCTTATGACCACAATGTACCCAACATCTGATGGCTACTTTCAGCAGGATAATGCGCCATGTCATAAAGCTGAAATAATCTCAGACTGGTTTCTTGAACATGACAATGAGTTCACTGTACTCAAATGGCCTCCACAGTCACCAGATCTCAATCCAATAGAGCATCTTTGGGATGTGGTGGAACAGGAGATTCGCATCATGGATGAGCAGCCGACAAATCTGCGGCAACTGTGTGTTGAGGCAGTTCTGAAGGCAAAAGGGGGTCCAACCCGTTACTAGCATGGTGTACCTAATAAAGTGGCCGGTGAGTGTGTATATATATATATATATATATATATATATAAATATATATATATATATATATATATATATATATAGTAGCTTCTTTTGTAGCTCGTCAGTCAATATGTAGAGGAAAGGGTTGTAGCTTAAAATACTTTTTGACCCTGTTATCCATGGCCTCCTTACTTCTAAAATCTACTTTTTAGATTATGCTAATGATCTCTACCATATATTGATACGTGGTGAATAGTCACAAAGAACAAATAGGACATAAGTAAAAAGGGAAATAGGAACATGACACTACACATGGTTTGGCAATGCTCAGCTATTGCTAACGTTTGGTCATTGGTTTTTGGCTGTGTTTTGGCCATGACTCTGGCCCCGTTGATTCATATTTAAAATAGTTAAAAGGTAAATCTCCATCTCCTTGCTTACAATAAAAAAAACACATAAAGCATATTTTTGCAGCCTTGTAAAGGATCTTCTGTGTTTGTAGATGTTCAAATTACATAAAAGTTTCCAATCTTATCCATATACCAACAGTTATACATGGATTTTATATATTCTATCACTGGCAATGTTACATTTTCGCTGTGTCCGTAGCTGTTTAATGTCATTGTTCTATTTTCTCAAATTTAGTAGAAGAGCATAAGATAAGAAGTAAAGTAGTTTTGTATTAAATCAACATCTTTTATTACTAAACATTAAACATTTGTGTGAATTATTTTATGTTGTAAAGGAATCCATACTTATGAAGGCCCCTTGTAATCAGGTAAAGAGATTATCTACTTTCAGCAGCAAATTGATTTTATTTCTGTAATAAAAAGTTATTTTCCAATATACCTTCAGTATCAATTCTTCAGTTTTCAAGATCTCTGTTTGCTGTTAATCAACAGGAAGCTTCATTGTATACTATCTGTGGATAAACAAGGGTCCATGGTCATGTGATGTCACAATGGTGCACGGTTCGTTAGTATCACAGAGAGTAATCGGAGCCATGTGATACAACGAGCCGTGCACCTGTGTGATATTACATGATCAATGACCGTGTTTTACCCTTAGGAAGGAAACATAGAAGCTTTCTATAGAAGGACAACAATCAAAGGTCTAGAAAACAGTGAGGAATTGATACAGAAAGTATAGTGGAAACAATATCAGTTATTTGCAAAAAGTGGACAACCCCTTTAAAAGAATTGTTTGCTATAGCCCCTCTAGTATGGAGTGAATACTTTCTCATCACTATTAAGGGAACTTATGAAAAGTTGGCATGCGGTCGACAATCACAAAAATAAACATACAGTATATACATTATATAAGTGTGAACACCTCTTTAAGTATTTTGTCTCCTCCCATGTTCCACCTTTCTTCACAATCAGTTACTAGCTTCTGAATAAATACCTTATTGTATTTTATATTTCCTCCAAAAAGCTTATGTATTTAGAGCTATACTTTGAAGAAAAGGTAATAACTTAAGTCACCACAGCATGATGTACTCTTTGGCTTTCATAATGACTCTCTATGCCAGTAACTAACCTCCTAACCAGTATTGGCAATTCATTTGGCACATGTAACTGAAGCCACTAACACATTGTGCAGTAACACTCCCTGTCTAGTGGATGACTAGTCCCTTCTCCACCCTGCTGGTGCTTGTTCCAAGTCATTTAATTGTCAGTGATCCTCACAGTCTGCATTCAGACGTTGTCCACATAATCTTTACTGTACGCTCTTTTTCCACGATTAGGTCATACTACTGTTAGAAAGGAAACGAGAAAGGATCACTAGTGCCAGTAACAATGGCCTCATTATTCTGTGCAATGATTTCATCAAAGCTTGAGAATAGGATACATTGCACCTGATCTATACTTATCCCATTTGTTATGCCTCCTGATGATTATATCTTTTATACATACAATGCACAGTAGGTATAAAGCTCCAATGTCAGAGCAGTTTTACTGCTCACTAAAAAAATTTACACAGAGCAGACTTTATGTTAAATTGTTATATTCCAGAGAATTTCTATTAAACACAAAAAAGCATTTCTTCTGGTTACGAAATAAAAAAAATCTAAAGATATTATCCATTATGTAGACACAAATAAAGGAGAATATTAAAATGTAAGTAAATGGGTTCCCGGAGTGAAATTCATATCCTGAGGCCCAAGCTTTATGTTTGGCCCATATGTTGATACATTGTAAAAGATCTACGTATCTCTAAAATACAGCTGTGATTGCACCCCCTGTAGATTCTAAGCAGACCATCAGTGTGGTCAAAATTTTACATCTTGAGATACATTAATTCGGTTTTTTGAACTCCCATAGAAGTGAATAAAAGTTAGAGAAAGAGCATAACTCTTAATGTATGAGCGTAAAAGTCTAAAAATCCCGGACACTGCTGTTATTCTCCATTTGTCACTGGGACAGTCGGATCATGGCTTTATTTATGAGATGCACCTGCATCTATCAGACATCTATGGCCAAGGTATGATTAAACAACTCTCCAGTTACCTTACACATTGTATCATCAAAACTGCTGTAAGACCTCCTTCTAAGAAAATCTACTGTCTGGAATATTATCTTATTAGATCCAGAGGTCCCTGCCTTATGCCTAAGCAGCTTTTACTGTTTTCTGCAATGCAGCCTTAATGTTTTAATACCTTATTTGATGTATATGCAAATTACCTACAGAGGGTACTCAGGGCATGGAGTAGCTTAGCAGTATGGCCTACGCAGGCGCAGTGACTCCCAGCATATTTTCTATGCAGAGCTCACTCACACAATATTAATGAAGTTGGCAGGGAACCTGGAGCTTCTGTGCCTCCCTCTAGCCAGAGATGTGCAGGGAGCCACTGTGCAAAAGTGGCATTGATGTGCAAGGAGGTGGATCTTCAGCACTACTTGGGGCATGGAGTAGTCTTAGCCCCGTGAGCTCTCAGATGCCAGACAATAAATTTCCTTTAACCCCTTCCTGACGCGTTACGTAGTAGTATATCAAGCGTCGGCTGTAGGCGATTGGAGAAGGCTCAAAGGCTGAGCCCTTTCCATAGCCTGTAATTGTTTGTTGCATATTGCAGCAAACACTTACTGGTAACACCCGCAAATGGTGCTAGCATAGCCGGCGGCATCAAAAACAAGTGAAAAGAAAAAATTATAAATTCAAATCACCCCCTTTCTCTAGAACTGATATAAATGTAAATAAACTGTAAAAATCATAAACATGTTAATTATCACCGCATGCCAAAATATCAGAGCTATCAAAATCTAAATAAGCATCCAAAATAGGAAATGCCACTTTTCTGCCATTTTGAAAAATATAAAAATTCAATAAAATGTGATCAAAAGGCTTTAGAGTCAAAATGGTAGCATTGAAAACGTCATCAAAAGTTGCATATAGTGACACCACCCACAGCCCCATACACCAAAGTATGAAAAAGTTATTAACGCCAGAAGATTGCAAAATGAAAATTTTTTTTTTGTACAGGAGGTTTTCCTTTTTGTAAGAGTATGAAAAAAATTATAAAACCCATAAAAATTTGGTATCCCCGTGATCGCACCAATCCAAAGAATAAAGTAGACATGTCATTTGGGGCAATCAGTGAAAGACGTAAAATCAGAGCCCCAAAAAATCCAAATTCAAAACGACACAAATGCATTTTCACCAATTTCACTACTTTTGGAGTTTTTTTCCCACTTCTCAGTACACGGCATGGAATATTAAATACCGTCACTATAAAGAGCAATTTGTTATTCAGAAAAGAAGCCCTCATATATATAACTCTTTAAATGGAAAAATAAATAAGTTATGGATTTTTGAAGATGGGGAGTGAAAAATGAAATTGCAAAAAACAAAAAGGTTGTTAAGGGGTTAACCTTCCTGCAATAGAATCACAATTATTTCCCTACAGACATGAATAAGTCAGAAAAAGCTAAGTTGATAAAAGAAAGTAGTGTTTAAAGCTCTAGTATGCTATAGCACCGCAGTGAGTGTCATTCAGTCCCAAAGAGATTATTAAAATAGTGCTAAATCTTCCTAAGAGTGGCTCATCTCCCCAAGTGACTTTGTCTTAGGAACAACATCTAGGAAAGCAAAATAACTCGAGCTGACTGAATTAATAACTACAAACCTATGGTGTCTAGATTCAGCTGAAAAACATGTTCTTAGAAAACAGACCATAACATTTTGAGTAAAGTAATTTACTTGAATATTTTGAAGACAAAAAGTGTTGGCTGTGTGGGACTAAATTGCCAAAAGCTAACTAAGCACTTTGGAGTAAGGGTTGATTCTAATATATTAATACATATTCTGGTCTTCCCCTGACTTAAGATATTGTTCAAGACGGGTGTGTATATACATAGCAGAAAAGAAAAAGAGGAAGAACTTCAGGAAGTGGGAAGGTGCAGCCCCAACTAGAAGCTGTGACGCAATCCACCACAAACCCCCTGCACCTTGTAGTCACAATGTAGCTCAGCTAAAAAAAAAGCTTATTAGAAGATAAGCAGCACTCATAGATCTTTATCAATCTGTAGGGTCATGACTGAACATCAGAAGGTACTTTTCAGTGATATACGTGTTATGAGCTTTTGCTTTGTGTCTGATCTTCTTACTGTACAATCCCATGCTGTATTTCTATGTGCTTGCAGTGTAGCTAGGGTTTTCTACCTCTTTTACAAGCTCATCTTGCAATATTATGTTAGCGTAAATGTTGTGTACTAGATCATTCTCCACCAATGTTTATTTTTATGGCAATGACTAAACAAATGGTGGTAATGCTTGTTGATTTTTATTGCTCATTAGCAGAAAACTACCCCTCCCTAGCATCCAACCACTGGCACTGCCATATAAAGACACACTCAGTGATTTCAATCGTCTGCAGAAATAGATGTCCCTTTTTTCCAAAAATGGAAATTTAATGTTTTTGTAAACTAGACACCCAATGAGTTTCTTCCCAGAGAAGAAGATACATTTAAGTAATTAGAGAATAGAAGGTAAATTGAAGACTTCCATTTTTAGTTTCCGTTACTCTCTCCTTATTCTGAAAGTATAATGGAAAGCCCCAACCAGGTGTGAACTGGGCCTAATGCAGAACTAGGCAGACAAGCCCTTTCTCACCATTCATGGACAGGTCCATTAGAAAACTAACACATATCAGAGAGAAGGGGAGGATACAACCTGCACATGGATAGAAGGCAATGCTCATGGTACCTGTAAATGTTTTAAATCACAGAGGGGCTCTCAATGGCAGTGCTAGTGGTATACCCCCACTAATGGTTTCAATGCTCTGATGGAAAAACAGTGCATGAATAGCCTTTTCCTAAATAACATTGCAAGTAAATCACGTCTTGCCAATTGTTTTGTTTTTTTGCAACCAGAGCTGGATGTTTGCCTGTGGAACCGGAAATGTCTTCTCTGGATCAGGAGTAAGAGTCTTCTCAGATAACCATTGAGAATCATTGACAAGAAATTAGCACCATTCTACAACTGGAGCTCCACAATCCCCCAATACCATAGCACGGCGGGCACACTTCGGCGCCGGGGAGAGGAGGAGAGGGTGGGCGACGCTCACCCCGCCCCTCTCCATAGATAAACATGGTGCACGGCGCCATATGCCGAGATAAGATAGGACATGTCCAATCTTTTCACAGCTACGGTACAGTACGGTGCCGCACGTGTGCAGGACCGTACAGCTCCATATGGCACCATGCACCCATTGCCGGACTAGGGGGGACATATATCCGACGTATATACGCCACCGTATATACGTCCCCCAACAGCCGTGTGAATGAGGCCTAAAACTAGCATGGCCTTCCTTCAATACAGCAACAACAATAGATTTGATTATTACAATGAATGCAATCATCATGACTATACAGTATTTGTATTGGACAAGCTTTAACAAAACAGCACATTTGCTGATCACATTCTTCTCTCTAGTGCCTTTTAAACCAAAGAGAGGAACCCAGGGCCAGGGCCAGCACTGGGTATACCTGGACAGGGCCCACAGCTGCTGGAGGGGCCCACATAAAGCTGTACATAAGGAATCGATAGGGGTGAGGGGCGCTGAATCTAATGAATCCATAGGGTCTGAGGGGGACTTATATAAAATAACTATGAGGTGGCTGTTTGGTATGATAAACTAGGAAATATTTTATTGAACAGAACTGTTTTAGGTTCGGAATTTTTAATGCTGCCTGGTGGGTTCACTGCAAAGGGGCCTGGTGAGGCTCTGTCCCTCGGGGGCCGAGTGAAATGTGGAGCCCACCCTGGATGAACAGGGTAGCAAACATTTTTTAAGCCTTAAAGGAATGCTTAGAGTGAGATAGATGGCAGATGCCCATTTCTTGAGTCTGAGACACCCACATTAAACAGTATTCTCTAATAAAAACCCATACTAGTAATTAGTAATATCTAGGTAATTGATCTCCAGACAAGATACCAGTCAGAGGATACAAAAAGAGGACAACAGTTTTTCCATTTCTTTCAGACAAGGGATAGTTTTCAGTGTTCTTACGGCCGTAACTGACGTCCTCATTGTGAAAAGGTTGGGAAATACTTGGAAAGGAAGGTTAAAAATAATGTTAAATGCAAGACTATGAGAATCAAGTAGATGTTTAAATATTTGATATACAGGCAGTCCCCTACTTAAGAAAACCCGACTTACAGACGACCCCTAGTTAAAGATGGACCCCTCTGCCCACTGTGATCTCTGGGGAAGCTCTCTGGATGCTTTACTATCATCCCAGACTGCAACAATCAGTTGCAAGGTGTCTGTAATGAAGTTTTATTGATTATCCTTGGTCCAATAACAGCAAAAAATAAACTACAATTGTCACTGGGGCAAACATTTTTTTTGTCTGGAACTACAATTATAAAATATACAGTTTTGACTACAAATTCAACTTAAGAACAAACCTATGGAACCTATCTGGTACGTAACACGGGGACTGCCTGTACATATAAACTATAGTCCAGAAGCAAAGGCATTTGTTAAGTACTAGTAAAGGGGACCTGTCACCTGGAATATAATTTTTAGCTGGTGACAGGTTCCAATAGACTCTGCAATGATGAGTTAATAAATTCATTTCCCCTCCCTCAGGAATTCTTTTCAGAGTAACACATAGCCAACATCTCTCTCAGCTCCCTCATCCCTCCCCGCTCAGGAATTCTCTCCAGTCAAACAAGTCACACACAGCCAGCATTTCTTTTAACTTCATCATTCTCCCTTTCATCATTCCTGAGGGAGGATGAAATGAGTGAGCTGAGCCCAATCACACAGCGACTCGGCTGAAGAGAAGACATGCTCTTTGTGAAAAACATGGCCACTTTTGTGGTAACCTGTCATTAGGTTTAATGATGAAAACATGATCACAGTTTCCCTTTAATGTGGACTGTTAAAGAATATGCTCTTAAAATGTGATCACTTTACATACACAGTCATGATGCTCAATGGTTACCAATGTCTAATTCCTGTTTATCAAGCACATCACCTTAATCCTATGAAAAGTGCATAAAGTAACAGAAATGTATTCACATTTAACGTACAGATGTAGCAGAGATCAAATTGCTGTTAATTGATTTGCATGCATAATGATATCTACTGTAAAACACATTACTATCCTAGAAGACTAATGATAAACTGTTCTAGTAGCATAATAAGTGAAAAGCTCAGCTCTTCTACATCTGTAAACGTTTGTGAGCAGAACCACCATGCATGCACTGCTATATTATTGTACAAGTTATACATGTGAGAAATGACACTAACAGTGGCGCATTATGTTTTCTTTAAGATTTGAGAAGAAAAGTGAAGACAACGTATAACACTATGGAACACCAGAGCTGAGAATCTTCATGAATAATGTGTGTTTTATTTTGTTGATGTATAGCCCCAGATATCTTCTGTACTTTATTTTTTTGAAAGTGTAATTTAATAATAGAATGCAATAAGGAAATCTCTTTAATCTAAATGGCATCCAGATCAAAAGAAGTAAAGTCATCCTGCTTAGAAGGAAATTGTTTTATTCCATGAGACTTGCAGCTAAGGAAAAAACAAAGTGATTCAATATTTACTATGGTGTAACACGTCCTGTGGTGGTAAAGTCATGATCTGCTTTTCATGATTGTGGGCAACTGAATCAACTTTAAACCCACTGAGCATATTTCTTGTACTAATGTTATAAAATTAACAGTAACAGAAGTTTATCCAACAGCGACAATTTATTAGAATATACAGTTATTATGATGCCTCCTGACACCTAGAAAATGAGTGTCTAGCCACCAAAACCAATGTGCACCATCAGGACCATCATAACACCCCACAGCATATTAATGCAGTCACACTGTATTTCCAAATATCAGTGCCATAACAATATACAATTATAAACATAATAGCCAAGGCACCAATGCTTCAAGAATACTGCACTTCAGTAGCAATGTGATCATTTCCTAATGCTTCCCCCTTTTAACAGAGCAGCAGTTGTGCCATGTATGATCACCCATGTCGCACATCACTACATCCTGTCCTATGCACCACAGGAACTATTGAAACTTGCTAAACATGTATTGGAAGGAACCTGTGAGCAGTGTAAAATACATACATATAGCTCTTTATTTTGTAACAAGCTAATGACACTTTACCTGTAAGATGGTATATGTTTGTTCAGATACAAAACCATAAACCATACCCTGCATGCCAATAGTCTCCAAATATCATATATGCATAAAGAATAAATGTATGCCTTGCATTAATTTGTTCATAATTACTCATGACTTGTTTTACTGTATAATAATGAGAATCATACATTGGAAAAACTCAGAAGTTTACTCACAGCAGCTTTTATTATAAAAGTATAAACTATAAAAAAGTGAAGCACCTATAGAGCAGGTTAGGTCCCCCTTTAGCCTCCTGGATTTGGTATACTTGAGAGTTGTTGACCTGTAAAGGTGGCTTCTCCTTATTCAGACCGGTTAGTCCTACTTGAATAAATGTGTTGATAGAATTGTGGAAACCAAAAAGCAGTCATTAATATGTTGGTTACACAAGACAAACAATTCAAGAGAGAATTAACAAACATCATTCATTACTAAACAAAGCATACAACAATATTTGGTTGCAAAATATCTAACGAGATCTTAATAAAGCATTTACCAACCATTGCAGTTGATTCAAGACTTTAATATTGGAGAATTCTTCAAATATATTAGAACTAGAACTGTTATACACTAGACCAGTGATTTTCAACCTTTTTTTGAGCCGCGGCACACTTTTTATACTTAGAAAATCCTGAGGCACACCACCAACCAAAATAGCACAAAATGACGCTAAAACAGTCATAAAAGGCCTCCCTTTACTAATAAAAACCCCCTAGCGGCCTCCCTTTACTAATTAAAAGCCCCTAGCGGCCTCCCTTTACTAATTAAGAGCCCCTAGCGGCCTCCCTTTACTAATTAAGAGCCCCTAGCGGCCTCCCTTTACTAATTAAGAGCCCCTAGCGGCCTCCCTTTACTAATTAAAAGGCCCTAGAGGCCCCCCTTTACTAATTAAAAGGCCCTAAAGGCCTCCCTTTACTAATTAAAAGGCCCTAGAGGCCTCCCTTAACTAATAAAAAGCCCTAGTCTCCCTTTACTAATAAAAAAAAAAGACCCTAGCTGCCTTCCTTATACAAATAATAACCTTATATACTTACCCTTGATGTCTTCTTCCGCGTAACTTCTCTCCTAATGGCGATCCGCCCATCTGCTGTAGCTCCTGCACCGCGTGGCCCATGTCACGTGACTTACGCGACCTGACGTCAGGTCGCGTCATTCACGTGATATGGGCCGCGCGGTGCAGGAGCTACGGAAGATGGGCGGATCGCCGACGCGGGGCTTGTTGGTAAGTATGGGGGCCAAAACACGGGGGCACCGGGGCGCTGCGGCAGCGCTACACAGGGGCTCCCCGCGGCACACTCAACCATGTGTCGCGGCACACTAGTGTGCCGCGGCACACAGGTTGAAAATCACTGCACTAGACATTCCCTTAAACTATCAATCCCTGTAGATAACGGTGCCCTAGTAATGTACTCATCATATTATAAGTAAGTTTTTTGAAACTCCTATGCTTCCTTAGGAACAGATGACCTATACGTGGATGGTCCAGTAACACACATACCGAGATATAAGGCTTAGCATTCCAAAGAGTGAATGTGAAGTTTCTATAAGTAAAATAGTGCCGTGGGCTACTGGTTTATCTTTAATAATTAAGCCTTTTGGAGACATAAATTCTTGTTCTGTTGTATTGGACACTGCACAGGGAGATGTGAGCAGGGAAGAAATTAGTTGTGCTCACCTCGCTTTTGCTCCCCATTGTTGACAGCTGCGACTGGTCACCTGCTAGTCGCAGGGGCAGAATGATCATGGCACTATTGTATGTAACTGTTCTCCCTCATGAGACTTCATGACTGCTAAAACTTCAGGCCCAGTTGGACATGTCATCAGGGGGGTCAGAGTGTAATCTAAATGCTAGACCAGTTTGTGTGTCAGCAGGAACACATATAAAGAGGTTTTTCAGTACAACTGGGTTGACGGAGCAGCCGTCCTGGTTTTTTTCTGAGGTTTCCAGTGCAGCTTGATATGTTTTCCACATAATGTTGAGCCTACAAAAAGAGTAGTATACACTATCCCTGTGTAGTTCAAATAAAACAATATAAGATGTGAAATAAATATGGTACAGTAGCTGGCATCTTCCCACCATCTTTCCTGTGTGGACCTACAAAGCACCCTACATATTTTTGAACCACCTAACTTTTATTTTTACTGTGGACAGGCACTACACCAACTTTTTTTATTATTTGAAAAATAATGTAAAATTAAATAATGCAAAACCTATATTTTGGTGGGATGTTTAGGAAATAGAGAGGGGTTTCTTCCAGGCTGGGAATTATTTTTTTTTCTCCCTAAAATGAGAATAATTTATGGAATAAATATGAAAGATCAAGATGTGACACCCATGGATAGAAACTTGACCAAGTAGATATGTCAAATATTGAGATCTCTACTACCAATTTATTAATAATTAAATCTGTTTTTGTAAAAATACATTTTATAATTATTATTCCATATTAACAAGATATATAACATTTGCTGTGTGGGTAAATTAGTTGAGACATAGAGTAAAGGCTGATGACAGATCCATGACCAATGGGCCAATCCTTTTATCCATTACCTCAGACTAAACAGTTTTGTGCCTTGCACAGAATTAATTTTATCCAGCTGTATAAATAACAGAGTAGATCCAGTGCCAGAGTGTTCATTCCCAATACATAAAGGGGACTCCGTTTTCAGTATGTTAGTATCCAAGATATCCCATAGACTCCATTAGATGAAGGATTTATTGACCTCCGTGCTGTAAAAGATGCAATATTTAAGCAACCACTTCTGATCTCTCTATTAATTAAAGAAGCTTTCATGGAGTGCACGAATAAGGTTTCTGTAGGAGAGAACAATATATAGGTGCTCTCATTGCCTAAATTACTGCAAGAAGCGGAGGAAACAAGAGAAGATTGCTTGCATGCAACATGACAATAAAATGCTGTGTATATATATCTTATTCATGGATACTTACTGCAGAGCGTTCCAAGAGTATGTGCAGGACAGCTAGCTTGAACACATTGAGGAGACTAACTAAGCAAAATGTATCCAAATTCTATCATAATTTGTCCAAAAACATGCCTTGCCCCACATTCATCAAAAGCACCGAAGGATGTACATGAAATTGTGCTCCTGGTTTCTATGCTGGTGTAGTTCATTGCCCACCATTCCGCTAAACTTCAATGGGGTACATGTTCCAGTTGCAATTCTCTTCCATGTAGAATTCCCAAGAAATGTGTGTGAATGAGGTCATTTCAAGACTTTTTTTTTCATGTAGGCCCATTAGATTTTTTTACCTAGAGATTATATTTAATTTTTGTGCCTTGGTATACACTGTGTTTATGACATGTTACATGTATCTTTCCCATTAGGTGTCATGTTATGGTTGTATGTGAATAGCATCATGATATCATTAAAGTGTAATTCACCGTCAATGCTTTATTAAAGAGATGCCCTTGAGAAAAATGTCTAAAATACAGTTTTGTGTCTTTTCTTTGTATAAGGTCATTTCATATAATCAAGTACACAATTGCTGTTAGGATCTTCAAATAACATACATTAGATCATCCAAAGCTACATTTCTGTGCATCAAAGAAAAAAAGTCAAATAAAATTGGCACTTTCAAAATTGTGCCCCAACACATAATTTTTTTTTCCAACTAACAAAGTGAGGGTATATCTCTATCATTTAAGGATTGTTGAGGCTCCAACACCTTTGGCCATTGGCAATCTTAATGTAGTTCTATGTTAATCTTTAAGTTTTGCATGAAAGGGGACACTCACAGCCAGTGTCAGACTGGAGTACCTAGGGCCCACCAGTTAAATTTATTCTGGAGCCCACCTACTGCAACATCAAAATAGTGGGAAATAGCAGTTTTAAAATGCATGTGTTTTGGTAAAAACACGAGTTTCGTTTTTCACGACACATTTGCAATATGTTTTAATACACAGTACAAACACATCAACAGGCTCAACAATACTAGTCTTTTGCTGCAACAGATTCATCATTGTGATAATTTATCTGTAGCAGTTTAAAAGTGCATTCAGACAGCTTGGTGCTCACCTGGACTGAATCCTGGGCTAGCACAAGAGGTGGGAGTGGTGAGCTCTCTTCACCCCTCCTCCCTCCATAGGCAGACGAGCTGCTACATGTGCTCACCGGAAGCCATAGAAGTCATAGAAGCAAAGGTGACCAGATCACTGCCCCCATAACAGCCGTCTGAAAAAACCTTAAGACTGTCGAGTTCTACTCTTAGACCTGATTTTAGTTGGTCTAAACCAGGGGTGCACAACCTTTTTCGGCCCAAGGGCCACATTGTCATGCCGCTACCCTTCAGGGGGCCGCACTATTAACCAAAACCCTAGATGCCCCAAAAACCATAGTACAGAGTAAATACCTCCCCAGAAACCACTGCATAATACTGCATTTGTATAGTAAGTAACTTATACCGCAGAGCGGACTACAATACAGTGCATAAACAAGACTATACAGACGTCCCCTACTTAAGAACACCCAACTTACACCCAAATTAATCTTTATCTTTAATCCTGGTTCTGATGACAACCCAACATTTTTAAAATCCAATTGTCACAGAGAACAAAAAAAATTTAGCTATGGTTACAATTATAAAGTATACAGTTCCGACTTACATACAAATTCAACTTAGGAACAAACTTACAGACCCTATCTTGTACGTAACCTGGGGACTGCCTGTATTAATGATGGTGAAAATTGTCTGAACCCATGCACCAGGTAATTGTGAATAACTGGCTGCATGCAGGGGCTCTGGTAGACCCCAGTACTCTGCTCTGCCTGCAGCCAACCAGGTATTCATACTTATTATTTGCTGCACAGGCCAATTTTAGCCTTTTGCTGCCTAAGGTGAAAAGAATATAACTTCTATAATACTGCCCCCAATGTACAAGAATATGACTACTATAATACTGCCCCCTATATACAAGAATATAACTACTATAATATTACCCCCTATGTACAAGAATATAACTACTATAATACTGCTCCCTAAGTTCAAGAATATAACTACTATAATACTGCCGCTTATGTAAAAGAATAAAAGTACTATAATACTGCTCCCTATGTACAAGAATATAACTACTATAATACTGCCCCCTATGTACAAGAATATAACTACTATAATATTACCCCCAATGTACAAGAATATAACTACTATAATACTGCTCCCTAAGTTCAAGAATATAACTACTATAATACTGAGGCTTATGTAAGAGAATAAAAGTACTATAATACTGCCCCCTGTGTACAAGAATAAAATTACTATAATAGTTCCACCTAAGTACAAGAATAGAACTACTATAATACTGTCTCCTATGTACATGAATATAACCACTATAATACTGCCTCCAATGTACTGGAATATAACTACTATCATACTACTCTTCCCCCTCTCCCCTCCTGCCACCAGTTCTAGTTCCTCCTCCTCAAAGTGCGCAGACCTGTTCCGCAGGAGGCTGTATAGAAGAGAGGCCTGAGGGTCACGTGATGATGACATCATCACAAGTCCTTCAGCTTCCCCTCTGTACAGCAGAACAGGTCCTCAAGGAGTATGGGCTTACTGCTTACCTGTTTTATTTGCCTCGAATCAGGCAAAAACTGAGTAAAATCGTGGCCCTGCTGCTGCACTGGAAACTGTAGGCAGCAGGGCGGGGGCCGCAAACTGAGGGTTGTGCCCCCCTGGTCTAAACTATTTGCCACAGTGTGGTGCATTTTTCTTATTATTTTGGCGAACACACTATTTCATATCCAGCCAAGCCCCTGTTCTTGAGGTCATGTCCCCTTTGTCAGACGAGTAATAAAAGCACCAAAAATGGTCTAAAAACCGTAAGAAATGTGTAAGAGGGCTTTTTGTACATAGCTTCACAGTTCAGAAGCCGCTCTGTAGGTCCCGCTTGTGAGGGTCTGTGCACTTTTTCCGTGGCTGAGTGCATATGCTTGTTGCTGCTAAGCACAGCTGCAATCAACAGAGCAGGTGCCTGTTCTTTGCAGCCCAAGAGCAGCTCCCAAACTTTTATACAGTCTATATCTTCTTTGGGTCTGTACTCACTGACACCAAAGCTATTGCCCGTGAAGTTAAAACCTTTCATGAGACACTATATAACCTAAATAAATCATAAACCTCAGAAGCAAACCTCACAGGAAGTTGACCTTATAGAAATTTCTGGGCAGTCTTCATTTACCAACCACAGCAAGCCGGCAAACTGACCCCTTCACACTCAATGAACTGAAAAAAGCGCAAAACATTCTCCCTCAGGGAAAAGCTCAGGCCCCGGCGGCTTTCCAGCCGCATATTACAAAACCTTCAAAGATCAGTTGCTACCCCACATGCTAGCTACCTTCAACTCCATATCTCACTCATTGCAATTCCCCAAATTACCAAAATCACTGTAGGCATTATTCTTCACAAAGGAGGAAAAGACAGCACACAATGCAGTAGCTGCCGCCCTATTTCTCTATTGAATGTAGATCTCAAGTGATTTATCAAACTTTTAGGTAATAGGATCAAGTCCCTTCTTCGCTCACTCATTGACCCCAAGCAAGTAGGCTTCGTGCCTGGTAACAAAGGTAAAGACAACCCTTCTAGTTCTAAATCTGATCCCGCCGCCTGGTCAAAGAACATTCTGCTAACTCTCCTCTCTACAGATGCTGAGAAGGCCTTTGACCGGGTAGACTGGTCATACATGCAAATTACTCTAATTAAATTTAGCTTCCCCCAAGAAGTAATTAATAGCATTATGTGACTATAATTCGATCCATCAGCAGAAATAAGGGTGAATGGTACACTCTCCCCACTATTTGATATATCAAACGGCACACGTCAAGGCTGCCCACTCGCTCCTCCTATTATTTCTAATAATGGAAACCTTAATCCAAAAGATTAGACAATATTCACAAATATCAGGACTGAGACTAAGGGACAAAACACGTGACACTTTTGCAGTCAATCTTTTAGTTATCACCACTAACCCACAAGAAATCCTACAAATACTCTCAAATCTCTTCCACCATTCCGTCCAATTATCCAACTCCAAAATTAGTTTATGGCCCTTAACATTTTATGTTCTAAAAAAGATAATTGAGGAAGCTAAAAATAACTTCTTGTTTTCATGGGCGACATCACATATAAAGTACTTAGGAATAAACATCTCTAAAGACCACACTCAGTAGTTTGATCTTAATTAATTTCAAACCCCTACTATTGACACGCTGAAAAACTGGAGAATCCCCTTCATTTCATAGATGGCAAGGGTCAATCTTTACAAGATGATGTTAATACCAAAAATTACATATACAATGCAGGTACCCAATTATTTTTTCGACAATATGAGGAAAGCCACACTTTCATATATCTGGGACAAAAAGGGCCGCAGGCTATCATACACAGTTTTGACACGACGACGTGTGAAAGGAAGATTGGGCCTAACAGATTAAAAATAATTCTACAAAGCCATTCAACTCTCTTGAATACACGACTGAGCCAAACACTATAATACTAAAACACATGTCGACATTGAGCAGGAAATTCTGGGTAGGTCATTGTCCCCAGGATTACTACGACAGTATGTGCCCAGGACATACTTCAATCCTGTCACCCAAGTGGTCATTAGCACATGGCTGAGCTCAGCTAAACTTCCTGACAGGAGGGCCCCATCCCCTATCACCAAAGTACACAACCTACTAGTTCTTGAAGATGACCGGTCCTCAAAATGGCTTACTGCTCGGATCTCATTGGGTGTTAAACCGGTATGTGAAATTTGGCAGAATGATTCTTTCTTGTCCTTCCCCCAATTAGAAGAATTAAGTGCTTTTGATAGGAGAAACCGTAGTGACTTCAAACAACTTTAGTCCCCTTGGCTCTCATTCTTCGAGTAACGGCAATGTAAAATTCACCTGAGAGAGGACCCGGGAGATGACCCCTAGACCCCACTCTGAATTATATCCTAATTCCCTTCAGCTTCTAATATGTCCTCCTAAATAGAGTAGGATAGTATATACACTATATACTGGGTAGATTTTAACATAGATACTTGGATCCCCCCCCCACCAGTCTTAATATTAAGGTCCCCGATTTACACTGAATATAATCTAGACGCTAGACATGGTTTCTCAAGGTAACCACCTTTTTTCCATCACATCCCTTCCTCTGCTGATTTTACCCCTTTAATTGTGAATGCTTCAATTTGCCTCATGAATAATACTGCATAAATATGTGGTTGCATATTTTCCTGTTACATCATCTGTTTAGTTAAAAATATGTCTGCCTTCTCCTACAGGTGACATGTTTTCCTCAGTTTCTCTCGGTTAAAACGTTTTTTTTCTGCATTGTTTATGTTGTACGGTAATTGATGTACAATGTTTCTTAAGCTTTTAAAAAACAAAAAAAGTATTTAAATACAAAAAACATGTGAGCATGTAGCCTAATTTTTGTAAAGGAATTAACTTGGCTCTGATGTTCCTTTATTACATTTTTGTGATGCTTCTGATGAATTTCTACTATTACTATGCTGCATCCAGTTTATAATTTCTTACATAAGACTACAAAGACTAGTGTAGTGTGCAGATGGCGCCCGATTCAGGATTTTAGATGCATGTTCTTCTTGAATCTGGTGCTCCCTGCACAGCTCTGACAGAGCGCACCACTTTTTTTTTTGTTGCACTTTTAACATTGGGCGTGTGACACAATTTTGTCAGACTTCGCATGTTAAATCTGGCACACAGACCAACTGAACACTGAACGCAACAAAAGGGTTGCGTGAGACACAAATGTGTCTCGGACACTTCTTAAATACATGTTCAAGCAGTTTGCACTAGGAAGACTGGCGCACAGCCCTTAGTAAATGTGCCCTAATTTGCATTTTGTAGCATAAATAACATTACTGTTACAACTCATGTGCCTCTTAATTTGAAATTGTTTACTGTTACTTGTGTCACAAAAATGCTTTGTAGGGGGTCACAAAACGGTGGGAGCCACATTTTAAATATTTATCATACGCTGGCGCTCATGCGCCAGTGTATGATCGCCCCGCTGCTGCAAATTCGCTTCCAGGGCCTGGCATAGAAAAAACGCAGCTGGCGACTTTTCACTTATGAAAAGTCGCCGGCAGCAGCGAGTGCGCAGGCGCGGGGACAGTAACGCCCCGCGCCAGCCCACTGCCGTCCGGCCACGCCCCCCACTCGGCCGGCCGCGCCCCCCTTCACGCCCCACTGGTCGGCGCCCCCCAAAAATGGCTCAGGGGTGCCAATTGTGGTGGAAAGACCCCCCAAAGCAAGTTAAATGCTGCAGTTGCACTGAGGGCCCTGGGGCCCCCCAGTGAAATTGATTTTGAAGGCCCACCTACTACTAAATAGAAATATTCTTGGATAGGTAATTTCTAATGTTAGGGATAGTATAAGAGTTACCCCTGGTTTCCAGCTGGCTGGGCTGTGGTTAGGGATGTAAGTGTTCACACTGCACCAACCTTACAATAAGTAAATGGTGAAAACCTTTAAAAGAACTGATGACAATAACCCTACTATGGTGTCCCGCACCATATAGACAAGTCACCCCAGGCTCTCTGACCATATAGATATAACTGTACATAAGCTGAGAGCTGTCTCACACTAGAAGGTTAGTCAGTGACTACAATACAGATCTGACACAGGAAGAATTACCATCTAGTACCTCACAGGTGACATGTCTTCTCCTTCATGTCCAGAATCATCGTAAAATCTGTTTGCAGAATTTTCTGCCAGATGTGTTCAGCTCTGGGAAGCAGATCCCCCTCACTGGGCCCCTAAAAATACAAGTTACTTACAGTATAATGTCACCTGGATAAAACAATGTCCCACCCTGTACTTCTAAAGAATCTACATAAGAAACCCTTCTGTGCCCCCAGCATATCAAAAATTCAATAGTTACCCCAAATATATTACTATGCTACAGTCCATGAATAAATAATACTGTACCAATAAAAAGTATGTGTGATTCCTAACACCCCCCCCCATTAATATATGGTTCCCCTGTGAATTATTTTAATGGATGTATCTATTTAATGTCCCTTCTAATTATTTTATACATTTCCCCGCCTAATTATTTTATACAAAATGTACTAATAAGTTTTTATACCATGTCCTAATTATTATTACACATATAATCCCCTCCAACTTATAAATGAGCATAAAGCATCCCTTCAATTATACATTTATACATCTTGCCTCCTATTTATTCATCTACATATAGTATTTGCACATTATTTATTATTTACTATCACTGTATATACTCGAGTATAAGCCGAGACCCCTAATTTTAACACAAAAAATGGAAAAACCTATTGACTTGAGTATAAGCCGAGAGTGGAACATGCACTGGTCACAGCCTCCCTAGTATATAGCCAGCCAGCCCCTGTAGTGTATAGCCAGCCCCATGTAGTATATAGCCTGCCAGCCCCTGTAGTGTATAGACAACCCCATGTAGTATATAGCCAGCCAGCCCCCTGTAGTGTATAGCCAGCCCCATGTAGTATATAGCCTGCCAGCCCCTATAGTGTATAGCCAGCCCCATGTAGTATATAGCCTGCCAGCCCCTGTAGTGTATAGCCAGCTCCATGTAGTATATAGCCTGCCAGCCCCCTGTAGAATACAGCCCGCCAGCCCCTCTGTAGTATACAGCCCGCCAGCCCCTCTGTAGTATACAACCCGCCAGCCCCCTCTAGTATACAGCCCGCCAGCCCCCCCTCTAGTAAACAGCCTGCCAGCCCCACTGAAAAATTAAATTAATGTCCCCTTAGCTTTCCAGAAATTATCCCCGGTCATTTAATGTTGCCCAGCCCCTGTCCCCCGAGCAAATTGGGCCCCCCCTAGTATTTTCCTATCTGTGAATTTAAAAAAAAAAACTTTCATGCTCACCTGTCTTCTTCTTGCCTCTCTCCTTTTCTCGCTGTGCGAGATCGAGCCGCGGTGACGTCATCACACCGTGTCTCCGGCTCCCAGCACTGTAATCAGCTGGTAGAAGCAGGAGACACGGTGACCGTATATGTGTAGTGAAGGACAGCACTCGCACTCGCCTCGATCTGTGTTTGGAATGGACGCAGATAGAAGTAAAAGAGGGGTGAGGACTCGGACATTGGGGCAAGAGTCCCAGATCTTTTAGCCTAGCGACACCCCTGGCTCCAGTTATAGTACTTGAGCGGCCTTTCTGGCCGCATCGAGTACTATTGCAGCTACTGCCAAGGGGCCTCCGATGCATCCGAACGGAGGTCCCTGCCATAGTGCCAGGTATCGGGGCCCACCGAGGGGCCAGACCGACCATGATAGAGAACAACCCAGCCTGGTGCCATTTGTAATCCTAAAAGTGGGGGATAATACGCCATTGACTTTTAGCCTTGCATGTGGATGATTGTATGAAGAGAAGAGATTTTAGTTTCTTTGAAATACTTCCTTGTGTGTGTGGTCTGCACCTAACTGCTGAAAATCATTGGACATTGTTTTGCTTGCCATTTTTCGTAATATGTATTTTCTCTATTGGTGGCCTGGCTAAGTGCGAGCATCACTCTGTGCCACACAGCAAAAATAATAAAGCATTGTAAATCATCACTGTTTACATATGGTTTGTAGACACAGGCTAAGAATTTACTGCAAATAACTATCAATCAATTTTATTTTATGTTTGGGGCATAAACTACAAATGTTCTTATTTATGGTAGGTCCAGAGAAAACAATCCTTTACAACTAACATAAGTAACTCTTGGTCTCTGTAAACTGTGTAATTCAGAAGTCACACTGGACCAAAAAAATCAGTGATTAATAGTGATCTTTATTACAACAAATTCCAGATACAGTTGATTTACATAAGAGCATATTCTTTGCAGCCTTCAGTGAGCCTTATATATCAAAAAAGGGCTGAGGACTTCTGGATTTGTCTCAACATTATACTCGTCTACCCATCGATGAAGCTTAGCATACGATGTAGATCAGGCAGTCTTTCAGAATTGTGGCTGAACGGAAACATTTAAAAAAACTTAATTAAATGAATTAAAGCAAACTAATGAAACAATTCTGCACCAAAATGATGGCATGCTGAACTTATTTTTTCATGTTACACAACCCTTAGAGGCTTATGAAGATGAGTCAGGGGGCTCAAAGAGGGCGGCTATGATTTGAGAGCTTAGGCTACATTCACACTAACATATGCATATGGGAGGCACGCTGGAGAGGAGGAGGGTTTCTTCATTGGGATGCATGGAACACACCTGTACACAAGGGTAAAGATAGAACACATCTATCTTTTCCCCTTGTACAGTACAGTACCATACCGCGGCCGGGAGCCTATGAGAACGTATATACTGCCGCAAACTTGTGAATGAAGCCTTAGCAGAATGTCTGGGAATGGACTTTGCAATAGAAATGGTCTGGTGCCTTGTCTTGGTCATTGCAGAATTTCTTAAAAGCGCTCAAAAAGTAGCCACCCTACCGGAGCCATGGCTGGGCCTGGGTCCTCCCACTCTCAGACTTCTAGAAATAATGGCAGTGGGAAAACTGTGGCTCCTGTTTAAAACCGGAAGGACCCGCTCCCCCAGTCTGAGTCAGGGCTTTAGGAAGTCACTTACTTTTAGAGAGCCTCCTGGTCTTGCTATAAATTCGTATTCTACTGTGTGAAGTACCAGGACATACCAGATGGCTCCAGGTGGCCAAATAGTGCTTACACAAAGTCTTGTAAGACTGATTAGATCTGGAGCAGAGCCCTAAGTTTTCAAGAAAATTCCTCAAATTGGTTGAATCAAATTTTTGAGAAATGAGCTCATCTCTATGGCTACATTACCAAATGCCTCAAATGTCTTAATTATGTACAGATGTAGTAAAAGGAATATCCAGCTGTTTGAAGACAGACTTATGGCTGATATCACTTCTTTAGCTTTTCTTGATCCTTATTCTGGTGGTGGTCTTTTCTCGTGAGCAGTCAGACCCCCATTGATGAGTCTGTTATCCCCTATCCTGTGAATTAGAGGTACCAATAAAACTTTGTACATCTGAGTGTTCTCTGTATGGGGATTCTGCTTTTTGTAGTGAAATTAAATATACTATAAAGGCATCCGTTGAAATGTCATCAATGTGATATTCAGTTATATATGTAATAAATAGCATAACTAGACCTGCTCACATCACATTTTATTATCTATATTCAACATTGTAAGCCAGTATTCAGAGGTTTCCCATGAAAATAGCACAAAAAAAATAAAAGGTATAAAATAACATAGTAGTATATGAAAAAGGATACCAGACTTTTGGCCCATATTTATTTAAATGTTTGCGCCAGTTTTTTGTCTGACTTTGAGTTAGAAAGAATTGAAAACTGCTTGCACATGTATTTATAAAGTGTCAGCACCAGTTTTGTGTCGGGGTTGTACTGTGTGCAACAAAACAGAAAAAATGTGCACCTAGAGGCGCGTGTTAGTGCTTGGTTGGATCTATGCAACAATTTTGTCCGACATGTGCTACAATTCTGCACAATAAAAAGTGCACCAAAAAAAATGGAGCACACTTTCCAAACAGTGCAGAGGGCGCCAGATTCATGAAGAATGTGTTCAACAATTCCTGTATCTGGTACCTTCTGCAAACTACCCAGGCAAACTGCGCATAGTGCAGTGTGCACTATTTTTGATAAATGTGGGCCTTTGTGCGATGGATGCCATTGCATGTAATTCATCACAGGAAACCATTAAATGTATACACCTGTGCCAGTTACCAGCAGCTACCTCACTCCAGGTTCCCTGGGTAGCTATGTATCCACAGGCCACATAAATCTGCACATAAAGTAAACCGCATTAGACAATTGGACTATTGTAATGAGATGAGAATGACAATGGTGTCACTTGCTCGATAGTGTAATTAGGCAATACAAAAAGTATGCTGATAGATCCTAACTTATGTTTGAGACTTAGACTTTTATATCTTATGTAATAAAGTTGCAATATACTGCCAGTTTACCAGTATTGTGATGATATAGTAGCACTAAAAGTGGACGTGCTACGGTATCAGAAGTGAATCCATCGAGGATGGAGTGGAGACCAACATGTAAAAAACTGCTCCTTCCTATGATAAGATTGAAACCAGTACTATAAATAATATTGTATACTTGCTGTCTGTTCAGTTTACACCTCTGCAAGAATTATTTCCATTTTTTCCAGTCAATGATCCCATTGTATAACAGCTGAACACTTCAGTAACGGATTAGTGCACTAAGACACCACATAAGTCACATAAATGAGGTCCAGGGCACATAAAAATGGCATGACATTGTTTGTTCTGTGTTTGAGTAAACCCTGCTAAATGTTAGCATTGTATTCTACAGTGTATTATTCAATAGTATTTGTTACCCTGGAGTTTTCAGGGAAATCATTTTTGTCATATAGCTAAGCAAGGGTTCTAACAAAAATTATTAGTTCTCAGCATTTCCCTGCAACATAAGTGAATAAAATTTTTTAATTTGGCAAAACCTTTAATACATATCGGATAGCAATACTGGGCAGTGGCGTACCTAGGAATGAGTGGGCCCCACATCAAACTTTTGTCTGCCCATTTTGCACATGTATAAGGGTCCAAACATAATGCAGTTGTCAGGCATGGCACACAAAATGCACACCTTGCAAAGGATGAAAATCCTTGTATTATATGAAAAAATGATGCAAGGACTTCTCATCTGCTGGCCGGACTGCAGCAAATACAGTTTATACAGTGCTGATTTTGCATGATGAGAAGTCCTTGCATCATATTTTGATATACTACACCGATTTTCATCCTCTGCAAGGTGTGGGTCTGTGGGTCCAGGCTAGCATACAGGCATGTATCCACAGGTTGAAAAAGTCCAGGGACCCTATCACAGCCTACCCTCCCTAAAATAAAATGTCCAGCAGCAGCCTCCCCTCACTAATAACATGTCCAGAAATGGCCTCCCCTCACTTATAACATGTCCCAGCAGCGCCCTCTTTTCACTAATAACATGTTCCAGCAGCGGCCTCCCCTCACTGATAATATGTCTAGCAGCGACCTCCCCTCACTAATAACATGTACAGCAGGGGCCTCCCTTTACTAATAAAATGCCCCAGCAGCCTCCCTGTACAATTAACATGTCCAAGCAGCCTCTCTTTACTAATAAAATGACCCAGCAGCTTCTCTTTAGAAATAGAATGCCCCAGAAGCCTCCCTTCACAAATAATAAACTTAAATACTCACCCTACGGTGATCATATCCTCTTCCCTGTGTCTTAACAGAGGGCTGGAACAAAGGGGCAAGGGGTGGGGGCGGCAGGAGCAGCGAGGGGGGAGGGGATGATTGCCATGTTGCAACGAATATTGGAATATTGGTAATAGTGCCCAGTCTAAAGCCAATGAGGGTGAATGGTCATAAGGGCAAATATTTTCATGGAGCTTATTAAGTATGATATCTGACCTTGGAAATGTCCTTGGTACCATCTGGAGCCTTAGGAGAGCGGATAACCATAAAAGTAAATATGAGCTGAAAAGGCGCCTAAGATTTTACTTAATTAGATTAAGAGCCTTTTAAAACACTTGATAAATGTGTGTGAGAAAAAGAATTTCTAAAACATTAAAAATATCATAGAATGTTTATTATAGTATTACTTCCATTGCTCCATTGTATTATCACAAACATTTCTCATATAAATTTAAAACATTTTGGCGTTGACCATATCTTGACGAATAATTCTAACTTTACGACCTGCTTAATGTGATGCGTGCATGTATGGCTTGAGGTCATAAGGTCAATGACATGAAAATCGTGACACTCTCAGACCCATCTTCTGCTGTTTAATTTCATTGAACATGGTCCTCCTTAATCTCGTTTAGTACCCCAACTAGGATTAGGGAACTCGTAAGCTCTCTTGATTGTGACAAGTCCACCGATCTGCACTAATGTGCACTATCCCTCCCCCGGGGAGGGACAGCTGCAGCAGCCTATTACTGAGTCTCCTCATGCATTCTTCCTCTATGCCTCACTCATCTAACTCCCCCCGCCACTGCCTTCTTCCTGTCACGTGCATAGTCATGTGCAGGAGGGAAGTGTGGAGGAGAGAAAAAAAGTATGGAAAAGACTGCAGCTGCCTCTCCCACCCCCCTGGGACTTACCACATGCTGCTTGCAGGGAGCCAGATAATGTGAAGTTACGTTTTATAAAGTAATGGCAGTATTAAAAATGCTTATGAAGGCATTTTTAAAATTGACAAAGCATAAGCTATTGGAAACAGTCACCAGCTAAAACTAGCATTCCTGGTAACAGGATTCCTTTAAATCCCATTAACATTTACAAAATGTATTATCTGTAGATTCTTAACCGGTTCGCGACCGCCCACCGTGTATTCACGGCGGCGGTCGCGTCGCGCTGCATGGAGAGGGCTCACGGGCTAGCACCGATTGCGGGTGTTTTTACAGCGTGGGCTGCCGGCAGCCTCAAACAGATAGCGGCGCATGGGCACCGCCATCTTACCTGGGATCGCCGCTCCCCGTGACGTCATCGGGGGGCGGCGATCCGTCTCCATGGTAGCCTCGGGTCTTCCGAAGACCCGAGGCTATTTCGTTTTAACCCCTTCATTACAATGTGCTGATAGCACATTGTAATGAATGAGGAAGAAAATCCCCATATACTGCCATACTGTAGTATGGCAGTATATGATAGGATCGATCAGACAACCTAGGGTTAAAGTACCCTAGGGAGTCTGAAAAATAGTATAAATAAAAATAAAAAAAGATTAAAAAAAAAAAAATTATAATAAAAAAACCTAAAATTTCAAATCACCCCCCTTTCCCTAGAACTGACATAAATATAAATAAACAGTAAAAATCATAAACACATCAGGTATCGACGTGTCCGAAAATGCCCGATCTAGCAAAATATGATAACGGTTTTTCAATGCGTTTAACCCCGTAACGGAAAATAGCGCCCAAAGTCGAAAATGGCACTTTTTTGCCATTTTGAAAAATCTAAAAAAATCTATAAAAAGTGATCAAAAGGTCATACAGTCCTAAAAATGATATCATTGAAAATATTATCATATTTCGCAAAAAATGACACCACGCACAGCTCCGTACGCCAAAGTATAAAAAAGTTATTAGCGCCAGAAGTTGGCAAAATCAAAAAAATTATTTTTGTACAGGAGGTTTTAATTTTTGTAAATGTATGAAAACATTATAAAACCTATACAAATTTGGTATCCCCTTAATCGTACCGACCCAAAGAATAAAGTAGACATGTCATTTGGGGTGCTCAGTGAAAGACGTAATATCCAAGCCCACAAGAAAATGGCGCAAATGCGTTTTTTCACCATTTTCATTGCATTTGGAATTTTTTTCCCGCTTCCGAGTACATGGCATGGAATATTTAATACCATCATTATGAAGTGCAATTTGTTACGCAGAAAACAAGCCGACACACAGCTCTTTACGTGTAAAAATAAAAAAGTTATAGATTTTTGAAGGTGGGGACTGAAAAATGGACATGAAAAAACAGGAAAGGGCCCGGTCCTTAACCGGTTAAATCCACAGAGCTTTAAATCCATCTTGTACGTAGATCCCCCTTTTTTAATAAAATGGTAACATTTACATTTCTAAATCTGCACAGAAAATGTAAAACATACAGTCATGGCCAAAAGTTTTGATAATTAGTTCAGAACAGAATCAAATCCTGATGCAATAGCCACAGAAGTAATGCTACACACATGAACAAGGTAGCACATGAAAATAGAAAAGGAACACATGTGTCAAGTAGCTAAGAAAATAAATCCTTTATTACAAATATACATCTAAACAAATCACTTGGACAAACAATAAAAACAATTAAAACACAACAGAAGCAGAACAACTGCTTCCGTGATGAAACGTAGCAGGTGCAGTCATACGATAGTGACTGACCCCCTGCAAAAGGACCCCCTAGGACCAACACTTGTGGAAAAAATAAATATATCACTGAAGTATTCCAGTATAAGCCAGCATGGAACAGCACAATAAAATAAATGGACAAAAAAGTCTCAAAAAGCGAGTAAGAAAAATGGCAAGGTGCAAGCTGCTGAAGACTAAACTGGAAGATGTGCAGTTACCCAAATGTAGGAGGTCCAAAGAGGGTCCAGAACAGTGCCCCACGCGTATCGCCGCCGAACGCGGCTTCCTCAGGGGTGCCCAAATGACATGGTGTCTAAGTTTAAATACCTGTGGATTGATGAACCGTACAGCGCTGCTGGTGTGTGGGCCTGGTATAATGGCGGCGCCCGTAACGGAACACGCCAGGGCAGGTCACATGATCTAATGATGTCACTTCCGGTTCCGGTGACATGTGTGCTCGCGCATGCGCACCTGCGTGTAGTGGCCGGGCCCAATATAGTATGAGTGCCGAAAGGAGGCGGAGCCTGACGATCGGCAAAATGAAAAAGTTAATAATTAGTAATTAATAAAGTGCCAGTGCAGTTTGCAGCTGGAAAAAAGCCCAGCATAAAGAGTGATAATAAATAGTGGTCGATTTACACAACACAGTGTAAATAAAAAGATGTGATAACGCTAAAAATATGTACCGGACCGAATGGCCAAAAAATATAAAAAATTAAATAAACATGAGAATAGCATAAATACAGACCAGACACAAAAACATTACATAAATAAATAAATAACTATATAGTAGATAAATGAATTATTAGTGCAAGTAATCAGAATCAATCATACAAATCACTCACACGCATGGGCCCATGCACAACCATACCCACACACTCAAGTAGCGCATAACCGGACACCCAATCCTTATAAAAATGGAGAAGTGTAGAAATGTAGTTTTTGCTTCTTGTCGCCGTGTGCACCAAGGCAGATGGGAAGAGTAGGTTGAGAGGTGGAGAACCATATTAATATTGGTGGATGGATGACATGGAGAGTAGAAAACGCCATGGCAATAGCCTAAGAATGAGAAGCAATAATGGATGAGAGATGGGTATGAACTTGAAACTTGGAAATGAACTTGAATATTAGATAAATAGAATAGAGACGAGCCAATATGCTCTGTGAGGAACAAGGAGTGCTGTGATATGGCCAACTAATAATAAGTGGTGAGTGATAGGAGTGTCGTGAAAAACATAAAGTATAGAATAGAACTGGAATGTGAGTGCTGAGGAAAAGGGGAGGAAGGGCAGGGAAGGGGAGGGGGGGGGAAGAAGCGGGGGGGCGGAGAAGAAAAGGGGGGGGGGGGAAGGAAAAGAGGGGAGGGGGGGGAAAATGGAGGGGGAAGGTGAGGGAAGGAATGTGAGGAGGTGACGTAGGAAAAGGTGAGTGGGCCTGTGAAATGGGAAATGAAAGTTATATACAGGATAGGTGCGTGTGCCCGAACTGTGTCAGGTGATGGGTGTAGGTGCCAAGAGTGTGTGAGTGGTGCCAAGCCGAGTAGGGGTCAAAGGGGAAGAAATGTATGACCAGTAGTGGGAAGTGATACAAAGAAAAATTAATAAATGATAACTGTGAACGTGAAAAAACGTGCATGAAAGATGAGAATAAATGAATGTAAATGAGCCATACCTCATTAAGAACTTGTGAATGGCTACTTTCAATTCTTTTATTTCTTGTAAAAACCAGAAAAAAGCATATCCTCGTTCAGCCCGTCTGGGGCCAAGGAGGAAAGGTCAAAGATCCATTTTGCTTCCAGACGCAGGAGTGCTGGTGTAACATCCCCACCACGTATATTTTGTTGGAACTTGTCCAGACCCACAACTCGTAAGCCCACTGGATTTCCCCGATGGGTTTGAAGAAAATGTTTCGCCACTGTAGATAGCTGTTTGCCATTTGAGGCATCTTGTGCTGCCTTGTTAATGGTCGAGACGTGCTTTTGAATTCGTTTGCGCAGCTCTTGGCCAGTTTGCCCCACGTAGAGCTTCGGACATGGACACAGTAGACCGTAGATGATATTACGGGATCGGCAATTTATATAGGAACGCAGTCGTATGTTTTTGGAGTTAGCAGGATTCACAAATTCCGTTCCACCCAAAATGAGGGGGCATACAGTACAATCACCACAGGGATACGATCCCACTACTCGCTGACCGTGGCCAAGGGCTCTGGATGGTCTCTGAAAGTGACTCCTCGTCAAATTGTCGCGTAAGTTTCTGGCTCGTCTGGCTATCATTCTAGGCCCAGATGGAATATGTGGCTGCAATCTCGGGTCACTCCTGAGAATCCCCCAATTCTTATGAAGCAACTTGTAAATATCTGACCACTGATTGTGGTAAGGTGTTATGATGCAGGGCTTTCCCTCCACAGCTCTCGGCTTGGAAATGAAAGTGTCTTCTCTGCGGGTTCTTTTGGCCCGCATGAAGGCCTTGGATATAACTTTTTTCGGGTAAGCTCGTTCTCTGAATCTCTGTGTTAGCTCCTCCGCATGTCGTGCGAACTCCTTTTGTGTCGTACAATTTCTTTTTACTCGCAGGAACTGACCAATCAGTATCCCATTTTTGAGGTGATGGGGGTGAAAACTTTTATAATGCAGCAAGCTATTCGTGGCGGTCTCTTTTCTGTACAGCGTGGTCTCCACTTTTTTCTGATGGATCGAGATGCGCAGGTCAAGGAAGCTAACTTCTGCTTGGGAGAAAACAGGTGTTAGGCGTATCTGCCAAGGATTGATATTGAGTTCGTCCACAAAGGCTTGACAGGTCTCGAGTGTGCCCCTCCAAAAAACGAGCACGTCGTCAATATAGCGGAACCAACCGACGACATGTCGTTGGAAGGGCCCGGATGGGTACACGCTGGTCTCCTCCCACCAACCCAGAAAAAGGTTGGCGTAGGAAGGAGCACAGCGTGCACCCATCGCGGTACCCGAGACCTGTCTATAGTATGTACGATCAAAAATGAAGTAATTATGCCTCAGGACAAAACTCAAAAGATCCAATAGGAACATGTGATGACGTTCATCCCCCATCTGATCCTGTTGTAGAAAAAAAGCCACTGCATTAATACCAACCTCATGAAGTATGTTGGTATAGAGTGATTCCACGTCCATGGAAATAATCCAAATGTCATCTTCAATGGTCGCCAATTCCATCTGTTCCAAGCGGCTAAGTAGATGAGACGAATCTCTCACGTAGGAGGTCAATTTGGTGACGCGTTCCTGCAGGAAAAAATCAATGTAAATACACGCCTTCTCAGATAAGCCGCCGATCCCCGCCACGATAGGTCTACCTGGAGGGTTCTGTATGGTCTTATGCACCTTTGGTAGCATATAGAAGGTAGGTGTTACCGGAGTTTTGACCGTGAGGAAATTTTTTTCCCGTTGAGAGATAGTGCCCTGCCTCCATGTTGTTTCGACAAGACGATCGAATTTAACTTTGAAATTGCTGGTGGGGTCTGAGGGTAAAGAGGAATAATAACTTTGATTACACAATTGACGCTTAGCTTCCTGAGTATATAGTTCGGTAGGCCACAAAACCACGTTCCCCCCCTTGTCTGCCTCTTTAATGATAAAAGTGGTGTTATTACGTAGAGCAGTGATGGCTTGACGTTCAGTTCTGGTCAGATTTTCGTGCATCCGTGGTTCTTCCTTCAGATCGCGAATATCCCGAACCATGCAGTCAAAAAATATCTGTACTGCTGGGAATAAACGTAGATTAGGAGTAGCCTGGGAGGGGGTACGAAGTGTGAATTGTGGCCTACCTGTTGCGTCTTGTTCATTTTCCCGGAGAAGGTCCATAAGATCCATAAAAGTCCTCCGATCCACGTCCGAAAATGCGTCAATAATAGATGGTTGGTGGTAAAGTAATTTAAAACATAACTGCCTACAGTAGAGGTAGATGTCTTTGACCAAAGAGAACTTGTCCAGCCTTTGCATGGGGGAGAAATTTAGACCTTTACTTAGGACCAAGCGCTCAACACCAGACAATTGGTAAGAAGAAAGATTGATAATTTCCAAATTGTCCTTACCTTCCCTTATTGGTTGTTGTGCTTGTGGCGCTGAGGGTCCCTCTTGTAGTTCGGTGACCACCGATTCCGTAATCCCCGTTTCTTGGTGTTGGGGGCGTCTCTTCCTGGGTCGCCTTCTGCCTCGCTTACATCTGAGGATAAAAAATCACTCGAGGACAGTTCCCTATCTGCAGCTTGCACAGTTGTGCGTCTAGTGGATCTCCTCATATTGCCCCTATGTGTCCACTTGTACACCTTTTTCTTTTCATAATCCATTCTATCTCGACCAAACTTATCGCGTTTCTTTTGGATGATATCTTTTTCATATTTGTCTATGGTGTCCTTCAGTTTGGTTTGAAATGGCTGAACTAGTAATGCTTGGTCAAATGTAGGTAATTTACTTTCCAAAGCTCGAATCTCATCTTTGGTTTGCTTCAGTAGGTCATAGTCATGTTTTAGAAGAAGGTCAAGCAAAATAGTCGAACACTGGTGTAAACCCGTCTCCCACACCGTCTTGAACTCACCATCCACCTCCCAGGAGGGAAAAATCTGAACCCTGAGTCCCCTGGGGATCATTCGGAGTTTTTTGTATTCCTCCAAGCTGCGGATGTTCCACCAGGTTCTGGTCAAACTTTTGTGTGCATCCATGAGCTGATCTGATAAAGACCTGAATTCCACATTGTGGTCTCTGTTATTTGGGGTGTCAAATACCAAGGACACCTGGCTGTTCCACACAGCCTCTCTGGCCTCCAAATCCATATCCACCTATACAGTACACACGAGTAGAAACAAGAAAAACGTAAAAAATGGGTACCAACCCAGAATGTAATATATCCAAAGCAATAAATGGGCAACACTGCCCGTCTAATAAAGTACAGGAGATTCACAAAGCAAGTTAGCGCACAAACGCGCTAAAATCAAAAAATCATAATTAGTTCAGAACAGAATCAAATCCTGATGCAATAGCCACAGAAGTAATGCTACACACATGAACAAGGTAGCACATGAAAATAGAAAAGGAACACATGTGTCAAGTAGCTAAGAAAATAAATCCTTTATTACAAATATACATCTAAACAAATCACTTGGACAAACAATAAAAACAATTAAAACACAACAGAAGCAGAACAACTGCTTCCGTGATGAAACGTAGCAGGTGCAGTCATACGATAGTGACTGACCCCCTGCAAAAGGACCCCCTAGGACCAACACTTGTGGAAAAAATAAATATATCACTGAAGTATTCCAGTATAAGCCAGCATGGAACAGCACAATAAAATAAATGGACAAAAAAGTCTCAAAAAGCGAGTAAGAAAAATGGCAAGGTGCAAGCTGCTGAAGACTAAACTGGAAGATGTGCAGTTACCCAAATGTAGGAGGTCCAAAGAGGGTCCAGAACAGTGCCCCACGCGTATCGCCGCCGAACGCGGCTTCCTCAGGGGTGCCCAAATGACATGGTGTCTAAGTTTAAATACCTGTGGATTGATGAACCGTACAGCGCTGCTGGTGTGTGGGCCTGGTATAATGGCGGCGCCCGTAACGGAACACGCCAGGGCAGGTCACATGATCTAATGATGTCACTTCCGGTTCCGGTGACATGTGTGCTCGCGCATGCGCACCTGCGTGTAGTGGCCGGGCCCAATATAGTATGAGTGCCGAAAGGAGGCGGAGCCTGACGATCGGCAAAATGAAAAAGTTAATAATTAGTAATTAATAAAGTGCCAGTGCAGTTTGCAGCTGGAAAAAAGCCCAGCATAAAGAGTGATAATAAATAGTGGTCGATTTACACAACACAGTGTAAATAAAAAGATGTGATAACGCTAAAAATATGTACCGGACCGAATGGCCAAAAAATATAAAAAATTAAATAAACATGAGAATAGCATAAATACAGACCAGACACAAAAACATTACATAAATAAATAAATAACTATATAGTAGATAAATGAATTATTAGTGCAAGTAATCAGAATCAATCATACAAATCACTCACACGCATGGGCCCATGCACAACCATACCCACACACTCAAGTAGCGCATAACCGGACACCCAATCCTTATAAAAATGGAGAAGTGTAGAAATGTAGTTTTTGCTTCTTGTCGCCGTGTGCACCAAGGCAGATGGGAAGAGTAGGTTGAGAGGTGGAGAACCATATTAATATTGGTGGATGGATGACATGGAGAGTAGAAAACGCCATGGCAATAGCCTAAGAATGAGAAGCAATAATGGATGAGAGATGGGTATGAACTTGAAACTTGGAAATGAACTTGAATATTAGATAAATAGAATAGAGACGAGCCAATATGCTCTGTGAGGAACAAGGAGTGCTGTGATATGGCCAACTAATAATAAGTGGTGAGTGATAGGAGTGTCGTGAAAAACATAAAGTATAGAATAGAACTGGAATGTGAGTGCTGAGGAAAAGGGGAGGAAGGGCAGGGAAGGGGAGGGGGGGGGAAGAAGCGGGGGGCGGAGAAGAAAAGGGGGGGGGGGGGAAGGAAAAGAGGGGAGGGGGGGGAAAATGGAGGGGGAAGGTGAGGGAAGGAATGTGAGGAGGTGACGTAGGAAAAGGTGAGTGGGCCTGTGAAATGGGAAATGAAAGTTATATACAGGATAGGTGCGTGTGCCCGAACTGTGTCAGGTGATGGGTGTAGGTGCCAAGAGTGTGTGAGTGGTGCCAAGCCGAGTAGGGGTCAAAGGGGAAGAAATGTATGACCAGTAGTGGGAAGTGATACAAAGAAAAATTAATAAATGATAACTGTGAACGTGAAAAAACGTGCATGAAAGATGAGAATAAATGAATGTAAATGAGCCATACCTCATTAAGAACTTGTGAATGGCTACTTTCAATTCTTTTATTTCTTGTAAAAACCAGAAAAAAGCATATCCTCGTTCAGCCCGTCTGGGGCCAAGGAGGAAAGGTCAAAGATCCATTTTGCTTCCAGACGCAGGAGTGCTGGTGTAACATCCCCACCACGTATATTTTGTTGGAACTTGTCCAGACCCACAACTCGTAAGCCCACTGGATTTCCCCGATGGGTTTGAAGAAAATGTTTCGCCACTGTAGATAGCTGTTTGCCATTTGAGGCATCTTGTGCTGCCTTGTTAATGGTCGAGACGTGCTTTTGAATTCGTTTGCGCAGCTCTTGGCCAGTTTGCCCCACGTAGAGCTTCGGACATGGACACAGTAGACCGTAGATGATATTACGGGATCGGCAATTTATATAGGAACGCAGTCGTATGTTTTTGGAGTTAGCAGGATTCACAAATTCCGTTCCACCCAAAATGAGGGGGCATACAGTACAATCACCACAGGGATGGTGGGAGGAGACCAGCGTGTACCCATCCGGGCCCTTCCAACGACATGTCGTCGGTTGGTTCCGCTATATTGACGACGTGCTCGTTTTTTGGAGGGGCACACTCGAGACCTGTCAAGCCTTTGTGGACGAACTCAATATCAATCCTTGGCAGATACGCCTAACACCTGTTTTCTCCCAAGCAGAAGTTAGCTTCCTTGACCTGCGCATCTCGATCCATCAGAAAAAAGTGGAGACCACGCTGTACAGAAAAGAGACCGCCACGAATAGCTTGCTGCATTATAAAAGTTTTCACCCCCATCACCTCAAAAATGGGATACCGATTGGTCAGTTCCTGCGAGTAAAAAGAAATTGTACGACACAAAAGGAGTTCGCACGACATGCGGAGGAGCTAACACAGAGATTCAGAGAACGAGCTTACCCGAAAAAAGTTATATCCAAGGCCTTCATGCGGGCCAAAAGAACCCGCAGAGAAGACACTTTCATTTCCAAGCCGAGAGCTGTGGAGGGAAAGCCCTGCATCATAACACCTTACCACAATCAGTGGTCAGATATTTACAAGTTGCTTCATAAGAATTGGGGGATTCTCAGGAGTGACCCGAGATTGCAGCCACATATTCCATCTGGGCCTAGAATGATAGCCAGACGAGCCAGAAACTTACGCGACAATTTGACGAGGAGTCACTTTCAGAGACCATCCAGAGCCCTTGGCCACGGTCAGCGAGTAGTGGGATCGTATCCCTGTGGTGATTGTACTGTATGCCCCCTCATTTTGGGTGGAACGGAATTTGTGAATCCTGCTAACTCCAAAAACATACGACTGCGTTCCTATATAAATTGCCGATCCCGTAATATCATCTACGGTCTACTGTGTCCATGTCCGAAGCTCTACGTGGGGCAAACTGGCCAAGAGCTGCGCAAACGAATTCAAAAGCACGTCTCGACCATTAACAAGGCAGCACAAGATGCCTCAAATGGCAAACAGCTATCTACAGTGGCGAAACATTTTCTTCAAACCCATCGGGGAAATCCAGTGGGCTTACGAGTTGTGGGTCTGGACAAGTTCCAACAAAATATACGTGGTGGGGATGTTACACCAGCACTCCTGCGTCTGGAAGCAAAATGGATCTTTGACCTTTCCTCCTTGGCCCCAGACGGGCTGAACGAGGATATGCTTTTTTCTGGTTTTTACAAGAAATAAAAGAATTGAAAGTAGCCATTCACAAGTTCTTAATGAGGTATGGCTCATTTACATTCATTTATTCTCATCTTTCATGCACGTTTTTTCACGTTCACAGTTATCATTTATTAATTTTTCTTTGTATCACTTCCCACTACTGGTCATACATTTCTTCCCCTTTGACCCCTACTCGGCTTGGCACCACTCACACACTCTTGGCACCTACACCCATCACCTGACACAGTTCGGGCACACGCACCTATCCTGTATATAACTTTCATTTCCCATTTCACAGGCCCACTCACCTTTTCCTACGTCACCTCCTCACATTCCTTCCCTCACCTTCCCCCTCCATTTTCCCCCCCCTCCCCTCTTTTCCTTCCCCCCCCCCCCCCCCTTTTCTTCTCCGCCCCCCCGCTTCTCCCCCCCCCCTCCCCTTCCCTGCCCTTCCTCCCCTTTTCCTCAGCACTCACATTCCAGTTCTATTCTATACTTTATGTTTTTCACGACACTCCTATCACTCACCACTTATTATTAGTTGGCCATATCACAGCACTCCTTGTTCCTCACAGAGCATATTGGCTCGTCTCTATTCTATTTATCTAATATTCAAGTTCATTTCCAAGTTTCAAGTTCATACCCATCTCTCATCCATTATTGCTTCTCATTCTTAGGCTATTGCCATGGCGTTTTCTACTCTCCATGTCATCCATCCACCAATATTAATATGGTTCTCCACCTCTCAACCTACTCTTCCCATCTGCCTTGGTGCACACGGCGACAAGAAGCAAAAACTACATTTCTACACTTCTCCATTTTTATAAGGATTGGGTGTCCGGTTATGCGCTACTTGAGTGTGTGGGTATGGTTGTGCATGGGCCCATGCGTGTGAGTGATTTGTATGATTGATTCTGATTACTTGCACTAATAATTCATTTATCTACTATATAGTTATTTATTTATTTATGTAATGTTTTTGTGTCTGGTCTGTATTTATGCTATTCTCATGTTTATTTAATTTTTTATATTTTTTGGCCATTCGGTCCGGTACATATTTTTAGCGTTATCACATCTTTTTATTTACACTGTGTTGTGTAAATCGACCACTATTTATTATCACTCTTTATGCTGGGCTTTTTTCCAGCTGCAAACTGCACTGGCACTTTATTAATTACTAATTATTAACTTTTTCATTTTGCCGATCGTCAGGCTCCGCCTCCTTTCGGCACTCATACTATATTGGGCCCGGCCACTACACGCAGGTGCGCATGCGCGAGCACACATGTCACCGGAACCGGAAGTGACATCATTAGATCATGTGACCTGCCCTGGCGTGTTCCGTTACGGGCGCCGCCATTATACCAGGCCCACACACCAGCAGCGCTGTACGGTTCATCAATCCACAGGTATTTAAACTTAGACACCATGTCATTTGGGCACCCCTGAGGAAGCCGCGTTCGGCGGCGATACGCGTGGGGCACTGTTCTGGACCCTCTTTGGACCTCCTACATTTGGGTAACTGCACATCTTCCAGTTTAGTCTTCAGCAGCTTGCACCTTGCCATTTTTCTTACTCGCTTTTTGAGACTTTTTTGTCCATTTATTTTATTGTGCTGTTCCATGCTGGCTTATACTGGAATACTTCAGTGATATATTTATTTTTTCCACAAGTGTTGGTCCTAGGGGGTCCTTTTGCAGGGGGTCAGTCACTATCGTATGACTGCACCTGCTACGTTTCATCACGGAAGCAGTTGTTCTGCTTCTGTTGTGTTTTAATTGTTTTTATTGTTTGTCCAAGTGATTTGTTTAGATGTATATTTGTAATAAAGGATTTATTTTCTTAGCTACTTGACACATGTGTTCCTTTTCTATTTTCAAAAGTTTTGATAATGACACAAATATTATATTTTAAAGTGATCTGTTGCCCCCGGTTTTTATGTGTGTTTGTCAGATGTTTTTATCACATACAGAAATACAAGTGCAATCATATTATGAGTAACAAAAGCTTTTATTGACAGTTAGAATGAGTTAATGCAGGAAGTCAATATTTGCAGTGTTGACCCTTCTTCTTCAGGACCTCTGAAATTCTCCCTGGCATGCTCTAGACTTCTAGACCAAATCCTGACTGATAGTCATCCATTCTTGCACAATGAATGCTTGCATTTTGGCACAATTTGTTGGTTTTTGTTTGTCAACCCATCTCTTGATGATTGACCACAAGTTCTCAATGGGATCAAGATCTGGGGAGTTTCCAGGCCATGGACCCAAAATCTTTATATTTTCTTCCCTGAGCCATTTAGTTATCACTTTTGCTTTATGGCAAGGTGCTCCATCATGCTGGAAAAGGCATTGTTGATCACCAAACTGCTCTTGGACGGTTTGGAGAAGTTGCTCTTGGAGGACATAGGACATTGTGGTACCATTCTTTATTTATGGTTGTGTTTTTAGGCAAGACTGTGAAAGAGGCGATTCCCTTGGCTGAGAAGGAACCCCACACATGAATGGTTGCAGGATGCTTTACAGTTTGCATAAGACAAGACTGATGGTATCGTTTTCCAGATGTTCCAAACAATCGGAAAGGGGATTCATCAGAGAAAATGACCTTACCCCAGTCCTCTCCCTGTACCTTTTGCAGAATATCAGTCTGTCCCTGATGTTTTTTCTGGAGAGAAGTGGCTTCTTTGCTGCCCTCCTTGACACCAGGCCTTGCTCCAAGAGTCTCCGCCTCACAGTGCAAGCAGATGCACTCACACCTGCCTGCTGCCATTCCTCAGCAAGCTCTGCACTGCTGGTAGCCCAATCCCGAAGCTGAAAGACTATTAAGAGTCCTTCTTGGACGCCCTGGAGCCTTTTTGGCAACAATGGAACCTCTCCTTGAATTCCTTGATGATGCGATAGATTGTTGAGTGAGGTTACTCTTCCCTGTTAGGCCAGTTTTGTGCAATGCAATGATGACTGCACATGTTTCTTTAGAGATAACCATGGTTAACAGAAGAGAAACAATGATGCCAAGCACCAGCCTCCTTTAAAGTGTCCAGTGGTGTGATTCTTACTTAATCATGATAGATTGATCTCCAGCCCTGTCCTCATCAACACCCACACCTGTGTTATTGGAGAAATCACTGAAACGATGTTAGCTGCTCCTTTTGACTTGCAATTAATTGCTGTTAAGCTGATCACTCTTTATAACATTCTGGAGTATATGCAAATTGCCCTTATTAAACCTGATGCAGTAGACTTTGTAAAAATTTACATTTGCATCATTCTCAAAACTTATGGTCATGACTTTACAGACATACAACATTCTCAGAAACCAAGACAACATAGCCTTAGAGGAATTAAGATTAGGGTGGAGTAATTGTTAATAGCAGCATAATTATTGGAGCAATTACCTAGAAAGATACAATTATCAAGATAATCCCAAAAGAAGCTGCAATAGCCTGTCATGTAGGCACAAGCAGAGCCGTTCCTTAGGAAAACAGTGTAAAAAAAATTACAAAAAGTAATACAGTAAAAGAGCAACAAAAACTGTGGAACTGAACTCGAAATTGAAAATGAATGTCCAGGGATTTTACAGAAGAAAACCATTTATATTTGCCACTATTTTTTTTTCACTCTTGACAAGCCTTTTACATTTAGCAAGATGAAACCCATGCCAAGTAAGGATCTCACCATACATTGTTAGCTCTTTTACATCATGTACTTTATTAAAAGCCATAGGGTAATTACAGCATTACCAAAGTCCTAAGACAACCCCAAACAAATAAAATCATACTTATGTACTGTATTTTCAATATTTGATGATTATCTTATGTATTATGTTCTATGACTACATACTGAACAGTCTGTTAAAATGTAGATCATGGGGGGCGTTGCTTGTTGTGGGGGGGGATAGGATGCACCTCCAGTAAGCTCCGGTCCATCCCTCAGGATTCATCATCTGTCCCTGTCACTCCATTCCTTTTCTTCCCTGGTCCAGTTATCCATGGTGGGGAGTAGAAGACAAGCTACTTTGGCAGCTGCCTACCTTCCTCCATGTATCACCTAGTGACTTATCTGCCACCCCTGGTCCTCTTTCCACTCTAACGCAAAAGCCACATTGCCTCTTACGATGTGTGATTCAGGTGCGTCACGCCTTAGAGGTCAGAAGCTTCCAGTCATCGGAGGAATGGTTCCCTCCCCCCATGAGAGGAAAAGGCTGTCTTTTTACTACTCAGCTAAGAAACTGTCTTCAGTATTTGGGGTCCACTCAGTTAATCACCCCAAATTTCACACTGCTAGAGCATTTATTTATAGCTACACAAGCCCCTTGACATCTAATATCTGTTGTCTATGGAGGGCTGCTGAGAGATAGGTCAAAGAAGGTCCAGTACCGCCTGGCTTGGGAACAGGAACTCGATAAGTCTTTTGTCCCTGAGGAGTGGGATAACTCATTTATCCTAACACATAAATTATCTATCTCTGCACAAATTTTAAGATTCTTTTCAGATGGTGCAGAACTCCCATAAAGCTGAGCAAGATATTTCCTAAGGTGTGCTGGATATGTAAGTCCACCCTAGGCTCTATGTTGAATATTTGGTGGGACTGTCCCAAATTAGGGATTTATGGAACACGTTTTTTGCACTATATAATAAATTATGTTAGGAGTCACTGCCCGCAACTTCGGAGATCATACATCTGTCTATGTGTCCTGGATCCATCTCCTCCATTAAAAGGGCTTCTTTAGACATTACTTTTCCACTATGCGACAAATCATCTTTAAACGCTTAAAGTCTTTAGTGTGCCCTACACAAGCCCAGTGGGTTGAAGCGCTGAATCACATTATTAGGATGGTGGAGATGAGAGCCAGGGAGAGCTTATTCAACTTGCAAATCTCTAGATACAGCAATTTGGTCTCCCTGGATCAATTTTAGGAGCTCTTCCGTTCTTACCCTGTGGGTTGATGGCTGACCTTCTCACGCTTACCCCTCAACATATACCACACTAACCTGTCAGACTCTACATCATGATCACCTGCCTCTTTCCATTCTTATTGTTTTTCTGTATTTGTGCCTGGACCCCCTGTCTCCCCTCCTTCTGGTTTCTTACCTGTTGTTTCTTGTCTTTGTCTATATTGTAAGTTGTACGTTATATGTTTATTTAGATTTAGAACAGTTGGTAATTAACGCCTTTTCAGATTGCGGTATTAAGTGCCATGTTTGAACTTATTTTGGTATATAGGGATATTGCCTGTATACCCAGAATGTGACTTATATCACTCCATGACCTGTGAAAAATGGAGGCCAAACTGATGCAAATCAACTGTGAATAAAGAAAATGTCAGTTTTTTATGGTTTAGATTTGGCATATTAATCAGGTAGCCTAAAAGTATACCACCAAGTGCAACAACATATCAGTATATTTCGGCTCTTGAGCCGAAACGTTGCTGTTATTACTCATTATGGAATAAAATAGAATCACGTTTCTGAGGCCCGATCCCAGGACGCCTGCACCCACCACAGTCAACCAGATAGTGCCGCTGGATCTTTCTACAAGTATATTTCAAACTATTACCAATATGCTGTGAACCCCATGTGAGTGACCTTAACTCTATCTTAACCAGTGAATGTAAATTACCTAACGAGAAATGGGCAGTCCCAACGAACAGGATAAAAGATTTAAATCTATTAAAAAAATCCCCTAACATCCATGGGGTAGTAGAGATGAGAACAAAAGTGTATATATAACATATTATCCAGCAGTGTTTAGAAATATTATTTATTTAAAAAAAAATAATAATTAGGGGCATTTGATATGGCTTACCAACCTGATCCTGGTGTAAACACAGACAATCTGGAGCCTCTGTCTTAGTTATTATGGCAGTGCGCCAAAAATATATAGTAATGTCTTGCACTAAATGACTGAAGTCTGTACGCCAAATTAATCTATTACAGTGTAGAAACTGGCAGCTGGTCGGAAACACCACAGTTATATCCTGAACACAGGTAATAAATACCCTCAATATGTATCAATATGTATCAAGTCTTATTATATAGGAAGCATCATGGTAGCTGCAGGGACCACACAGGCTAAATAACTTATATGACACAAATATTCCATACAAAGATGCAAATCTAATATACAAATAAAAGTAGGATATATCATCAATTGAAAACTGCTTAAACTCCTTGCAGACTTTGTGATGCCAAAACAAATTCAAACGTTAGTATGAAAATATCCATAATATAAATGTTCTTTGTTAGTGAAAGTAAATAAAGTCACAATCTCACTACAATAGATATATGGTGAGGCATATAATAAAATTATGGGATGTAGGCCATAAAGTTATCAGTTATCGTATCTCCTGCATGATAGCCAGACCTACAAATAGTCAGCAATGTACATAGTCATCTATAGTTACAGTGTGGGATATAAGTATTTGATCTCAGGACAATTGTGCAAGTTTTTCCGTCTACACACAACTATGAGAGACAAAATCTAAAAGAATCTAGTAAATCACATATGATTTTTAAATAATTGACATTTTATTTCATGAAATACAATTATACCATATATACTCGAGTATAAGCCTAGCTTTTCAGCACAAAAAAATGTGCTGAAAAACCCAAACTCGGCTTATACTTGAGTAAAGAAAATATAGGTTTTACCAGGTTTTTGTGCTAAAATTAGGGGCTCGGCTAATACTTGGGTCGGCTTATACTCGAGTATATACGATAAGTATTTGATATAAATAGAAAACCATATATTATATTGGGTACAGAAACAAATTGCAGAGGCCAGACATTTTCTGTATTTCTTTACGATAGGCTAGGCCATTCCAGGACATTAAAATTCTTAATACAGAGCCGCTCCTTAGTTGCTCTAGCAGTTAGTTTGGGTCATTGTCATAGTGACAGACCCAACCACGACCCATCTCCAAACCCAGTGAGCTTCTGACCACATGACCTCCTCCCATTCATCCTCTGGATAATCCAGATCTTCAGTGGGCAACTCCAAATGACCTGGACATGTGCTGGCATGAGCAAGGGGACCTTGCAAACCCTGAATTATTTTAACCCGTGATGGTGTAGTGCGTTACTAACAGTAATCTTAGAGACTGTGTTCCCACTTCATGTCAGGTCATTAACCAGGTCCTCCTGTGTAGTCCTGGACTAACTCATGACCTTTCTCACAATAATCCTTACCCCATGATATGAGATCTTACATGGAGCCCCAGACCGAGGAAGATTGACGGTTGACAGATTGAAGGACTGCTAGTCAATTGTCCTGTAGCGCATCCAAGCTTTGTACGGGTCTACAATTTTGTCCCTGGTGTCCTTAGACAGTACTTTGGTCTTGCCCATGGTGGAGAGGTTGGAGAATGAGTGATTGAGTGAGCGGACAGGTGTCTTTTATAGAGGAAACAAGTTCAAACAGGTACAATTGATACAACTTTTATATAGCGGAATAAATGATAAAAAGAAGCAGCACTCACCAAAAAACAATTTTAATAGAATCATTTTTTTGGTGAGAGACGCTTCTTTTTATCTTTTGTTCCGAAATTTAACCAAATGATGTGTGCCCACTGAGAGACACTGTTGTATTGCCACTACCGTAGTATCTGTGTCTTTAATATACTTTGCAACTGCCAATCACTAGCCCATTTTTGACTGTAACTAGTGGGATAAAATCATTACTGTAACCTAACGCCTCAAGTTGGAGTTATTTTCTATTTTACTTCCGTGTATGAATACAGCCATTGTCAAACACATTTTACATAACATAAATTTACCTCTTAAAATACAGAAAGTACAGGCAGAGATAGAAAACAATTCTGTCATATTCTGTGTTTTGTAACCAGTGATATGGAGATTATTAGGAGCTTATTTTTTCTAATTTGTCTTATTGTCTAACTACAGAATAGAACTTTCATTCAGTTATGCTAAATACAGGTGTGGGAGATTATTTAAGTCAAGTACTTAACAATTTACCAGCCACTATCTTGCATTGTTATTTGAAAAATGTGTCAAACACAATAGAGTCACATCCTCATGGAGGGCGAGGTTTGTCACTTCATTAATAAAGGTTGTAGTCAACACATACAAGACTAGAAGAATGAAAGAGAGAATGAAAAGAGAGAAAGAGGAGATGTGACCTTTATAGAGGAAAGGATAGCTGTAGACAATCTTTACCTTAGATGCAGCAGGTGCCTCCATAGGCAACTGAATCAATACAAACATAAAAAAATGGAGCTCATCTGACATGTTCAGGCACAACATGTTTAGTAGCCACGAGGTCATGCCGACAACTTTTATTAGCGTCATTTGTGATGACAAGTCTCAGCATCTAACAGCCAGAAAATTCTTACTTTAGTATTGAAAATGGCAATGTTGTACAATGCTCCAATTTATAAACTGTTACCAGGCTTACACAAGAGAACAAGCACCGACAACAGTTAATATGATAGTAAATGTTTGGTCTAGCAGCTGTACTTAAAATGAATAAATGACAAGCGCAACTTGTGTTAAGTAGCGTAACTAGCGCATGTCACTGGGTCGCTTCATGTACAGTCAGTGTTACTATTGTACTTTTTTTTTTTTTTTTTTTTTTTGCTGTGATGATACTTTTTTGGTAGGGGAAGAAGGACTCCTTTCATCATATGTATCATACCTTCTCTGCAGTGTCAATCCGTGAAACCCAGCCAGAACACAGTCTGGGTTTCAGGGATTGAGTTGAGTGCTGATGGCCTTAAGAATTGTATTATGGCAACACAATGCACTGTTATTGCAATTCCTTATTTTGACATATTGACATCATAATGATATCCCAGTACCCAGTCCATTAAAGCAACCACTGAATTGATCAATAAAAGTGTTGCATTTAGTGTAGGCACATGCTGTCTGTTAAAAAACAAAAAAACAACAACTGCACCTTGCTGTTTTTCAACATCATGTGAATAAGCACTTAGATAGTTACTAAAAGCAGAAGAAAAAGTGATGCAAATATATGGTCCAAACAATAGGTAATTAATGAAACAAGTTTATTTGTTAATAAAAAAAAGGGACACATACAGAATAAAATAACTAAAAAGTGCCACGATGAAGCACATAATCCCCCAATGGGGAGGGGACCAAAGTCCCTATCCCAGGGACCACCCACACCCCAACCTAAAAAACCCTCTAGTCACCCACAAAAAAAATCAAGAAGTGTAAACCAATCCTCACAGGGTGATCATTACAACTAACACCACGGATGCTTCTTCATTGTCCTGAACAACAGACCTGCCCAGGCAGAAGTGAGTACACTACTAAACAAGAAATGCATGAAAGACAATCAACAGTAGTACAATGGTGTGAAACCAGCCTAAACACTGTAACCTTGTAACCAGGGAATGTTTCTATTCACTATACTGTACATTATTTTAAATTTTGCATGTAAAATGTATCTTTAACTACACATAAAGTTGTTACATTCCACACGTTTATCATTCCTCATATTACTGTGATTAGTTGTAGCTAAAAATAATATAGACTCCCTATTTACTAGACCTCTCTGTAATTACTCCCCCTCATAGTAACACATAATTAAAAAGGTTACAGAAAACCACAGACCACTGCACAGAAATAGGCTCCCTCACCCAATATTATAACAGCATGAATCATGTTGTAAGATGTGAAGAAATGGATTGTAAGGAACTGAGAGCTACGGGAAAATACGATAAAAAAAAGAACAACTAATCTTATTCTTCAAGAAAATCTACCATCAAACTCAAGCATGATAAACCAGGGACACTTAGGTCTATCATCCACAAGCAAGTTAGAGCCATCCTGCTCACATTGTGTGCTTGCTGAAACATCCTGCCGGAACGCGTGACAGTTCAGTTGCGGTTGCTGAGGGTTCGGGCCAGACGCTCCAGCGAGATTGACAGTCTTGTACTGCTACAAATTTATCAGTGGCCGATGCTGGAGGATATTCTGTTCTCAAACTGTAAACAGCTGATTCCTGGTCAGTTTTTGTGTTCTATAAGTCATCAGTGTGTTATCAGTTTCAGATCCGGTCCGTGTGTCATCCGGACGTCATCTGTTTTGTGGATCCACAAATAAAAAAACTGAAGGCTGTCAAAAAATGTCACTAGATAAATAGCATCTGACAAATAACTCCCATCTCTGGTCAACTGAATGCACTTTAACCTGGAGTGGAGTACTGGCTCATGATAAAGCTACTGTAGTGTACAAGCGCAGGGCTTTCCTACCCAATACCGACCCCCTCCTGACCCTCAACGACCCCTCATGCCTACTTGATGTGGAGGTGGCATGAGGTGGAAATAAGTCAATCAGGAATTGCCACTTTATTAAGGTTTGTATGTTAGAGACAGACTATTCAGTCTTCTGCTGCACCCGATTTATCACTGTGTAGTCATGCTTCCCACCATCTGTTAGTTGGTCTAATTTTGTGCTCCAAATTTTGGCACACAAATTTTTTCCTACAATGCCATGCCACCTTTTCAATAGTTAGAAAAGTTTTTTTTTTAAAAAAAAAAGCCTTGCTAAATGTGGTGCAAGACATTTTTGTACAATTTATGGCTCCAAAGGTTCACAAGATATTCAGCAAAACGGTTCACAAATAAGTCAGGCTTATGTCCGACCAAATATATATTCAGGTTTCATATCTATTTAACCCTCATCGATAAATTATGAATAATTGGGGTTATTGTGCTGGGTGGTCAGTATCCCCTTGTGTATTGCAGCTTCCTCAAGCTTTCCTTGGCATCCTGACAAAGCTTATGTGTGTTGCTGTTATCTGCGCTCACCCAGAACACCACCAGATCTCAGGGGAAGTTTAATGTTTTGTTGTTGTATTATTTTTATCACATGGTCTTCAGTTCCCTGTCTTTATTTACCTTACTGGATGCCACTGAGCATCTACATTGCTATTTATATTCAGTACTTAAAGGGGTATTTCAATTTCAGCAAATTAATGTTATTGCTTTCATGATGAAAAGTTATACAATTTTCGGACATACTTTCTGTATCAATTCCTTAATTGAAACAAAGTATATTGGAAAAATGTATACATTTGTATGCATTGTAAACATTTGTAAACAAAATGTATAATGTAAACATTAATTTGCACAGGGTAGGGCCTAACTTTTCTTCGTGGGAAAACTGCATACAGGAAGTACATGTCTGAACATTATATCTGCAGGAAGATATGCACTTTCACAAATGATAAAAGAGACAGGTTAATGGTAGATGGAACAGAAATATCAAAAATGAAATTACGTCTGAGAGCGCTAAGCAAGAAATGACATTTTTACAGTTAATAATTCTGAACCTTTGTGGTTAGAAAATTCATTTCAACACAGGAATTTCACCTTTTTTCCCCAATTTTCATCTTATAGTACATGGGTGGGGAAGCTACGGCAGGCTGTCTCCCAGGCACAGATTTTTCCAGACGAGTATAGCACTTTTTTTTCCCCCAGAGGCTCTTATATTGACATTTCTGTAAAGGGAGGGGGGCCAGTTGTGGACACTTCATTTATGAGGGGCGGTTTCTGCTGTTGCCATTTGATTAAAGGAGGCCTCTACTGCAGCCATTTCATTCAAGGGGGGCATTTGCTGTGGCCATTTATGTAAAGGGAGGCATTTGCTGTGGCCATTCCATTTAAGGGGAGGGCTCTGCAGTGGCCATTCCATTAAAGGGGGCATTCCATTAAAGGGGGGGCTCTGCCATGGACATTACTGTAAAGGGGGGCTTTGCAGTTGACATTTCTGTAATGAGAGGACAGTACGGGAAGCGGTGGTGTTAGGCAGAAGAGATGTGGCGATCGTTCTCCATGAATCTGGCGCCCTCTGCACTGCTCAGACAAAGTGCACCTTTAACATGGGGCGTGCAACACAATTCTGCATATTAAATCTGGCGCACAGTCCGACTGAGCACAGCAGGAACACTTTGATCCTTTTGTGTCGCATGAATAATAGTGCGGCCGCGACACAAAAGGGACATGTGCACTCAAAAGAACATGCAAAGTAAAACTGGTGCTTAGTAAATGTGCCCTAATGGGCATTCGATCCCTAAAAGTTTGCCATCACTCTTATAGTATAAAGCTGAAAAGCTTCTGAGGTAAGCACATTTAAAACATCCAGTAGGGGTTTTTTTTATTCAGGTTTTTTTTTTTTTTTTTTAAAAGCATGTATGATTGTATACAAAACTGAAATCAGGAAGCAGAACTTGAGAAGTAGTTCTGCCGAGGGCTTTATCAGCAATCATGTAACACATGAAAGTACGTGTCATCACGGATATACAGTAGCTGTAAGTTCGCTTGGTGTCAATGCCTCACAGTCGAGACTCTGAATTACAAACCCCACAACATGACATAAAAGCTGTTCTACAGGTTTGTCTTTTCTTCTCTTTCAACAATATAACTAAGATGTGAGGGTGCAAGCTGACAAACTTAATTTTGCAATATTCTTTCATACATGATGCTATACGTGGCCAGGAAGTGGTTGTGTAATGAAGCACTGTCATGCACTATGGTAAAGCATGTATAAGATATCAGCGTATAATCAAATACTATTCAGCATAGTCTGGTGTCATAGCTAGATCTCACATCAGTATATTGTTACAGTGCATTTTGTTTAGATTCTTCCCCCATGGTTACTCCCTCAAACAGCCTCACAAGAACAAGAGCCAGCTCTTCTCTAACAACAGTTGCCAATTAAAAAAAAAAAATTCAACTTTAGCAGGGATTTGGAATTAGATTCCCCCCTTTGCCAAGCTTTGTTTGCATTCAGCTGGATCTGGTATCCACAATGGGCTCACTGCTATGCACCTCATTACATGGATCAGTTGTTTGAAAGCTTTGCTTGTTTCTCAAAAGCTACCTTTCAACCTTTTACAGGAGCCGAATTGTCAGACATTCTGCTAGAAAATCCAGATACTTAAAGAAATGCTGATGTGCCTAGGCCCTACATCTCTGGTAGCACTCTGCATTTTAGAATTGTATATTCCTGGTGGCACAGGCTTCCTGCGGTCTGGAGCACACACAAGATCAGGCATTTCCGAGATTACAGAACAATCTACCTTAAGCTTAGCAAACATCAACTAAGTCTTAATCACCCCTGGCCAATCCGCCAAGCCCAAGTGTGGTGTCTGACAAGTTTCAATGACGTTTCTAAGCTGCTAATTTAGTTGGCCATCCCTCAGCCCCACAGCTCAGATGCCCTACTCTGAAATTTACTCTTATGCTGGAGGATTTGACAAACATACTAGGACCAGGAGTGGACATGGGTATAACAGATTGAACGCTTCTGTTCACACCAAAATCCCCTCCACCCTCAAAGAAAGAATGGGACTTTAACATCCACCATGACAGCAGCTCCGTGGCGAGGCAAGTTGCAACTCAAAGAGGACCTGTTACTTATAAAAAAGGCACTAAAGTAAGCAGCTCCTAGTGCTACAACAGATGTACCAGTGTTACACTGCTAGCGTTATCGGAAACCTCTGATAGTAGGGATCTGCACTCAAGCTACCCCACTCTCCTCACACAGACTGCTAAAGAGAATTCCTGAGGGTGGGGAGACCAGCAAGTTGATTATTCTTCACACAGACAGCATCACTCTTAACAGTCACCTTCCGGAGGGAGTGGTTAATGATAAAACAGAGCTGAGTAACACAAAGCCACTTTCTCTGACTCAGTGTCAGCATCTGTGAGAAAGTAGGCAAGCTTGACTGAATACTGCAGCTCAATTCCATAACCTGAATTCTTTTTCACAAGACTGCTGGCTCTAGTTCCATGGATACAGGCATCATGGACAATGTATAAAGACATCTACCGTAAATGGTACTGGGCGTTGTCTTGTTGGGTATTTCACTAGTGACAGGTTCACTTTAACTTCCCCTTGATGACATGTGTTGGGTAAATGTAAAAAGTACCATATGTTAGAGACCACTGCTGACCAGAAATTTCAGGCTAAAGTATGTGAAGGTGTATAATTAATTGGATAATGGTAATTATTTTTTTTGGTTTACCGAAACATATTCACAAAAAAAAAAAAAAAAAAATATTCGACAAAGTCCAGACTTCAAGCTTTCATATGAGTGTATCCACATTAAAACGGCATGAAGGGTTTAGGAGTTTCCACTTTAACATGTGCCATCCTATTTTTAAAGGCACAAAAAGGGCAATTTCTTCATTAGAAGAATTAAAATAAACAGGTAGGTTTACAAAAGTTAAAATTTACTGACACTGCATCTCACCACAGAAAGCAAGTATATCGTAACTGTTAATTGAGGCAATTTGGTGGCAGAGTTATCAGTCTGTGGATCTACCAGGCCTCAGTCTAAGATTTTATTTATACCAACCACCACCCCTCTCCAGGTAAGGTATTAAAACAATCCTCATGAATCGCAAAACCTTGGGGTCTCATTGGTGCATTAGATGTACAAGTCTTGCTAGAAGGGTGTCACAAGCATGTCTTATGTCCCCCAAGTGACCATCCACTCTCCTCTGGAGCTCTCTAAAAGGTCTTGCCCACAAAATCTAGGCCACAGTCACATGTGGCCTTATAAATGACCCCCATAGAAATACGGTTTATAAAGTCCCTGATGACAAAGGTTTTATTAATCATGATCATGGAGAAATGGATGTATGGGCAAGCTACACAATCCCTCCCCCCGATAATGAAAACAAGCAGGTTTACAATCTAACCTTGTCCCTTTTGGTTTAAGGGGCACAAAGTGACTGTTGATTGCCCCCCTCCTGAATGAAACAGGTGGGCGGGGGCGCACCATTTCTCTAATATCCTGATTCATGAGGGGGATGGGCCAATGATTATGTAAAATTGTTTTCACATTCTCTACGCCATAATCAAAGGTTGTAACAAGTCTACATAAGTTTTCTTCCCCTCTCCTATCCTTGTTGATGCTCTAACAATTCATGCTGTTCAAACACAGATTTCTATTAAAACATCGCTTTAAGCACCCCATCTGGAAAGCCATTTTGTGTGAATCGTTTGCGCTAATCATTCACTTGAGATTTTAACTCTGACCGTAGTACAGTTCCACCTAATTCCTAAATACTGCCCTTTTGGGATACCCCTTTTCATGGGGAGGGGATGATGGCTTTCCCACCTAAGCAAGGAGTTTGTCGCCAAAAAAAATAATAAAAAAAAAAAAAAAAGGTATAGCAAAGGCGTGGTACAGCTCATGATCCAAAACAAAGAGAAGGTGGTAAAATCTGTAAAAAAATGGCAGAAGTAGTGTGATGGCTTGGGAATACATGGCTGCCAGTGGCACTGGGTCACTACTGTTTATTGGTGATGTGACAAAAAATAAAAAACAAAACCTCTGTCCAAATATTTTTGGACCCAACTGTGCATAGTACTAGCCCCGTTTGTAACTTTGTACCATAAGGAAATAAAAACAGTTATCAGTTTACACAGCAGTTCATTGCTTTATTGTCCAATTCCATATAAACTTTATACAGTATTTACAATGTTCTACCAATTAAGGCACTTTCGAAAAAATAGAGCGATCAGATTTTATCATATAGAAAAATAAAGGCTATGCTCCATACAGACAATGGACAGGCACATACAAAATGTCCTGAGGAAAGACATTCTTCATGTTAATCCATAACATGAACCTTTGCTGGACAACAAGCTTTTAAAATTGATTTTTTATTTTTAAAATAAGTTAAACAGAAATTTACATTTTAAATAGAATTTACCTCTCACAAAAATCTCATTATCTGCTTCCCCATTTGCAACTTTACTAAAATAGATTAAATAGTACGGTATCACATTAGCAAACGTGACTGCTCATCACAGGGTTAACTGTGGGGGCCATCTGTGAGGGAAAAAAGTGTACCTGCAGGGAGCGGCTTTCTCCCTTCTACATGGGGACAGTCTCACATTGCTTTCTACCACTTCAAAAGAATTTTACCAATGAAAAAAAAAATATATAAAACCGGAAATTGTTGATAACAACTATGCAAGGCATGAAAACTACCTGGCAGAAGTCTCCAACCAGTCGCACAGTAAGGAGAAGGCACTTTATATTGACACACAAATAAAGCAGTCAGGAATGTATTGCACGACAACTCCTACGGAGTTAAAATTAAACTGGCTATTGAAATAGCTCCCCAGTCGTGGGTCACGGTATTCTGTACAAGTCCTGTAACAAATCCTCCTGTCCTGCAGTATTAAGAAAAAACAAAAAAAAAAAAAAAAACAGAACTGACGCATCGGTCCTAAAAAAAAAAAAAAATACTGGGCAACATCAGACAGTGGCACCATGTGGGTATTAATAGCAGCAAAGCACCAAGGCTGTACACACATCACCCATGTATTTCTGGATATAGTGCTTTGTGCCTCAGATGTTCCTCTAGGCACTGAATGGCAATAGGGTCTACATCTGTGTCAAATTTATTAGCAAACAAGTGATGTTTCCCCAACATAAATGGCAAGTCACCTGCACCAAACACGCAAACTGAACGGACATGAACTCCACTACACGTTGGATATGGGGCTCCTTTGGCAACATCTCCCTCCAAGTACTGCCATTTCACGAACCTGGCTATGGAATTCATGTCCGAAACATCGTATTTACTATTGGCTGGAACGGATCCTGGCATTTCTGGTAATCGCTGTAAAGTGGCCCATAAAAATTCATCTGGACTGTAGGTGTCCTTAGACCACTCTAGAAATTTTTGGATTTTTTCATTCTCCAAAACGTGTTTTACAAATGCCCTACTGAGAACAAAATAGGCACTGCCTGAAAATACTTGGACTTCAAACGGAGGTGGCCCCTTGTCTAGTTCCGTTTTCTGAATGCCATTAGCACTGACCTGATAGTGCTTCCTCCAGCGCACTTCCTTGTGCGCTGGCATCTTTTCTGTCTCTAGGCTGTTTTCACCCTTTAGTGCTTTTAACATCTGTACAATTTCTCGATTGGTTTTTATTGGGAAATCCATGCCACACAGGTTTATGAGATACTTCCACTTGGCATTTGCATGGTGAAGATCAGTCATGCAGTTGAGGTCGGCCTGGACACGACTCCATGATGCATACACCACATTCTCCAACTGGGAGGCAATGAAGACATTTTCAAAACAAGAGGCAATTCCTTTTACTGCAGCCACAAAAGAGTCCGAAGATTTCTTGTCAACGTGGAGGCAATAATAATTGTGAGGCATGTATATAGTGCGCAGAAGTCTTTCAAGCATATCAATTTTATGGTGAACCACTATAGAATAGGCTATGGGGAAATCGCGCTCTTCTTTGGTTATTGGATATAAAACATATTTGCGATTTTTGGTAAAAGAGAAGCAGTCTTTGGTCATGTTTATGTAGTCATTTTCAGTGAGCCGTGGCGCTCTCCTGTGTTTCACAGTGAGGAGTTCTAGTTTGGCACTCTGGATTGCCTCGAGGTCATCTTGAATAATCTTCGTGCAGTTCACACTGCTAGTAGGGTTCTCCTCTCCAATCTCCAAGTTCCCACTAGTGAAGTATGAAGTTTTGTTGTGGTTTTTCACCACTGTGAGTGTAACTGCAGTGAGTACTATACAGAGCAGCATGCCTATTCGGCTGACCTTGCAATAGCGCAATTTTCTTTTCAGCATTTCGGAATATCTTCTGTAACCTAAGCAGGAGTACAGAAATATATATCACTTCCTCTGGAAAGTGTCTATCAGAATAGTGGTCAGCAGGGGTCAGGTGCAGTTATGAGATTCCTGGCAATATAAACCTCATACATCCTGAAAAATAAATAAATAAAATTAGACAACAGAATTAAAAGTTTGGAAGAAATGTAGACTATTAAATCATTAGAAGAGCCAAACGTAAATAACATGATATATTTTCCTATGATTCTGTACAATTACAGCAATAACAAATTGGCATTATTGAGAATAGGCAATTGGTATCAAAAATGGCCTGGTGAAGAGATAACAGATAGCAGATTATCATACGGCAATAGAACGATAGATTCAGGACCAGCACCACTAATTCACTATACTGAGCTTGAGCCTACACCACTTGTTTCAGATAAATACAGCATACAGAGCAAAAAAAGATAAGAAAGATGTGCAGGGGAGCTAACATTTGCAAAAATTACTGGAAATAAAAATACAGTACAAGATAAGTTTTTTTCAGGATGGGATAAGGAAAACAATTCCTCTTTCGCCATCTTGTAAGGCAGCCCTCTTAACATAATGCATGACTTTCTGGAATCCTAACAACATTATGCATGACTAAAGCCATTCCAGTATATCTACTCCAGAAAGAACAGACACCTAATTGTAGACAGTCTCCATAAGCAGTCTACTTACTTCCCAACGTTGTAGTACAAGTTCAAAAAGGTCCACAAGAACCAGGGGGGTTTGGAGGGATTTTGTCAAATCACTCTAAAAGATTAACTTTAAGAAACAAATTTTCAACGATTGTCTTTATTAATAAAAAGCAAGTCCAAGCTTTACCATTAAACAATTTTTTGGCATCCACTCTTAAACATGTACAAAGTATCAGCAATAACAACCTCTTGCGACAGAGTTCTATAGTCTCTCTGCTTTTACAGTTAAGAATCCCCGTCTATGGTAGAACGACCTCTCCTCTAGGCTTAGAGGATGCCCCCTAGGCCTGGTCACAGGCCTAGCTATAAAAAAGATCCTTGTACTGCCCGTTCTAATATTTGTACATTGTAATAAGAAGGTCTCCCATTAGATGTCCTTTTATAAGCGGTTTTTGTTAAAAAAAAAAAAAAAAATAAAATAAAAACCCAAACATACAAAAGGTGAAAAGTTACCAAAAAACATATTGGGTAACCCCACGTACGTAACAACCCATAAGTTGCTCATAAGGTTTCCATATAATGGTGATGCCCAACACTGTACACAATATTCCACGTGCGGTCTTCACTGTGATGCATCCAATAATGGAATAAAATACAGAAACTTCCTCTCCATTGATCCAATAGAGGGCCTCTGTTTACCGTCTGTATTTAGCTTCCGTATTGCTCTTCAAAAAGAGCATAGCGGAAATTTTAAGTTGAGAAAAACTTTTACATTTAAAGTTTTACAAATATGAAGGAAGATTCAGACAGTCAAGTATAGCCTGGAAAAAAACAAAAAAAGATGTTCTCGCATGGCATCCTACTAAAGCCTGACACCAGAAAACCTCAGACCAACCGTTACACTGACATTTCTAAACAAAATCTTAAACCAAAGTAGAAAATGGCAGACAGTTATGACGGAAACATTTGTACACTAGTTTACTATGTGAAGGAGTTCGAGAACAGCCAGGTTCAATATGCCTTACGAGGACAATATATTTCTATAGAAGCTTTCCAGAAACATGAATGTACAGCTGCATTATTCACTTCTGAAAACAAGCGCTCGCCAGTAGCTCTGGCTATGAAAGAACTACTTCATGTCAGCAAGGAAAAGTTTTTTCAGCACTCGCTGAATATGTGCTTTTTGCAAAGTGTAAGGTTACCTAGTAACTTAATATTTACCCAGATGTAAGAGGCTGGGTTCCTTAGAAAGGCTTTAATGTTTAATAGTGGTCACATTCCACAAACTATAAAATACTAAGTTCTATAAGCACAAAGTCTCAAAATGTAAAAAACAAATAAAAACAGCAACAAGATGATTAAACCATAAATATTCTCAAAGTAGAGAGCGTTTCCAGCTTATGCCCTGTGCATAGGCACAATACAGAGGCTGTATGTTTCCTGGCAAAGGCTGGATTAAATAGAAAGCTTTGGGAAAAGATTCCCTAAATTTACAAGGAGTGCTAAAAATATATCCATTAAACACAGTCATCTCTAGATCTCCACTGTAGCACCAGAGACTACATTCTTATTGCCTTCATCACTAGTCAGGGCCTCAGCACAATGCACAAAAACCTTTTCTTTCATTTGTTCTGGCCCAATAAAATGGTGTTATGTCAGCTATGCATTTCTACAACCCCAATTGTATCTGATAATAGGAGGCTGGGCTGAACCAACACACATGAGAAGAATTCCTTTAAAAGTAGTAGTTTGGGCTCATTCCTAGTTTTCTAGTTTACTCTTGACAATGAAAACTGACAATTGCATAGTTTACACCACAGAGATTTAAGACTGGTGCTTAATGAACTGGAAAGCCCATTAAGATGCCTTGACCACTTTCTGGCGTTAATATTATAGTCATTTTGCCTAACTTATGGGAGTTAATGGTCCTTCTGCTAAGCCAGAAAGACGCAATTCCAGACAATACCTTAACTTACAACTGGACCTTTTAAGGACATGTGGCATAACATTACACACAGTAGTTAACCCTGTCCGATTAGGGGGCACTCATCAGCCATGCCCTCAAACATACATGGCAGGCGACTGTTGTGTTATACAGTAGACAAATGTGATCCGCCTTGGCATCAAACATGGATATTAACTATTTTAATGAAATAGAACACGACTCCAGGATTTACATGCATGTAGCATCACCTTATTGGATTAACTTGTTGCCCACTGTGAAGTCAGGGTGAAGATTGGTTGCTGACAACTTACCCAACTCCTTCTGCTGAGTAAGGTATTAAGAGAATTAAACTTTATAAATTCTCTCTCCATGGCTGTACTGACCCAAAGAATAAAGAAAATGGGTTAATGCAGAAAAAAAAAAACACAATAGTGCAATTACATTTATTTGTAATTCTCACTGTATTTGGCATTTGCCTCCAGCTTCTTATTACATAGTACAGGATAGTAAATACTGGCACTACAAAGAACAATTTGTTTTACAGAAAACAAGCCCTCACGTGTCAAATAAAAAAAAATTGAGAAGTGGGCTATGGTGTGACATTTAACACCAGACATTAGCATAAATAGGTTTATTTTTGTTGCAATTCCCTGATGAATTACATTTCCTAGAACTGCTGGCTGACATTACAGAAAAACCCACTGTGGTAAGTTGGAATCAACCAAGTAGCGGTGATAAGTGCGGTGACAAGAAATCAATTACAATTGCAGAGAATTTCCATCTGGAAGGGTTTGTTATCTTTCTAGGACTGGAGTCTTCTATCAGGTACACTATGCAGGACTCTTTGGATCCTCCTAGTAACAGGCTCATTGGAGAGTTTCCACAGCAGCTCTCATTAGACAAGCCCAAGACACAGTTCCATGACAGCAGCAGAGAAGTAGAGCTGACAGGCAATACACATATGGCAATACATAGCATTGAACATGTTGATGCCAACAGAAATTAAAATCAGTAATTAGAGGCCAAGGGAATTAATAGGCCCCTGGCTTTCAATACAAGAGATATATATATATACACACATACACACACAATTTTCTTACAGCTTGCAGCATTCACTGTGCAGTCCAAAAGACATCCCCTGCATTCTTTTGGTCAATTTGATTGCCACCAATAAAAAAGACATAAAAACTAAACTTTCCCATTATCGGGCTCACAGCAGGGACTAATCAGTTCTAGATTTGTATAGATCAGACATTTTGGGTTGCAACAATACTAACATGTTTAGGATGTTTGTCTAGTTCTATTTCCAGGCAACAAGAGGGGGGAGGAGGGAAGGTTCCGGGTGGTCATAGAAAAGTGAAGTGATGGGTGCATTCTGATGTCACTTTGTAGGAAGGGGCAAATGGATCAAGGATGGCAGCCAAGGGTAACTAAAGTGTATCTACAGAGTTGCCACTTCTCCTTGCACAGACCCCAACACTCAGTCTTGTTGACTGGTTCATGAATTACCTTTTTATATTGGTGGGCGGGAATACATACAAGCCATTGCCAGAGGGTCTCCCTTTTAAAGAAATATATATATATATATATATATATTTCTTTAAAAGGGAGACCCTCTGGCAATGGCAATTACACACACATATATATACACACACACACACACATATACACACACACACACACATATATATATACACACACACACACACACATACATATACACACACACACATACATATATATACACACACACACATATATATACACACACACACATATATATACACACACACACACATATATACACACACACACACACATATATATACACACACACACACATATATATACACACACACACACATATATATATATATATACACACACACATATATATATACACACACACACATATATATATACACACACACATATATATATACACACACACACATATATATACACACACATATATACACACATATATATATATACACACATATATATATACACACATATATATATATACACACATATATATACATGTTGGGGGGTGTATACTCCCTGCAAACGCAGTCGGTCATTGCCGGCCTCTGTTTACAGAGGCTGACAGTGCTGTCCTGACCACCCTCAAACTAATGCTGTAACAGGTCGCAGCAGTAGTTGGGGAAGCACTGCCGGCCATTGTACACAAACAGGGGGCAGCAATGACTGACTGCACAATGGCTGAACGGGAGCACCAGAGGTGGAGAGTATACAATGTTTATTTTTATAGGCTCCCCAACATATATATTATTTTAATTCCTGGACAACCCCTTTGATAACCAGTTTGCTGTAATTGTGCCTTGTAGTTGAAGCAAGAATTCAAAGAAAAGCTCCCAATTTTTACCAGAAGAATAAAAGCACTGGCTTTTCTACATAAGGCCAGACAGAACAGCATGTAAAACAATTTACAGCTGTGGAGTAAGTAGTTGTGCTGTCAGGGTGTTCACACTGCAGGTGCAAGTTACTCAAGAATAAAGGAAGATGGAAACATTATGCCATATACACAAAAAGCACAATGGCCCAGATATCAAAAGCACTAAATGCACCAGATAATTGAAGACCAGAATTCACCAGAATTTTACCACCCTGACTAGCAATGGGGCACTGTACCTTAATTACCTTTTTCTGATATGCAAATTAGCTTTTGGTGACTCATGTCATGACTCTTCTCTCCCAAGCTGTCAGTGAACACCCCATTATTCTGACAGCTCTGTCTCTTCAAATCCCTGACCTACCTCCTTGTACTGAGGAACTGTCTGCTAATATTCAACTGCAGACATATAAACTTGTCTAAATTCTTGTCTATTTACTTATAGGACATTTTGGGGGAGATTTATCATTAGCCCTATGTAGCTTCTTGGTGTATAATTGTTGCAAATTTTTGCGCAAACATTGTTGTTGCTAGGGTTTTTTTTGCGCGAGAAACGCGCAACTCTAAAGTCAAGCAATGGTGGAAAAAATACACCACAGAGTGTGCAACACCACATTTATCAACTGAGAATTTTCAAAAGAACGCAAATTTAATCGTAAAACTACACCACATAGGAAGTGTATGTGGGTCCATTGCTACTACAGGGGGAAGTTTTTGGTCAATTTTATGTTTGAGGTATATGAGAATTTCCCGTGCAAAAACGTCGCAAAAAGGCAGAAATTGAGCAGATGTTAAACATACGTGTGACTGGTGCAGTCTATTGGCATAGAGCACACACATCAGAAGGCATTTAATACTGCACATACACCGGACTATAAATCCGACTGTACGAAACCTGCCGGTCTAACACATAGACAACTGCTCAAAGTCCTGCCTAATGATTAATCTCCCCCATCATGTCATTTTTTTTTTTTTTTTTTTAAACAGGGTGCCTTGTGTTGCACGTCATGTAACTAGGCAGACATTCATGGCCTGTCTTTCAGCCTTCTAACAATAGCAAACTGTACCCCATATATGTGATCACATGAAATTACAGTACCCTTCATGGAGAATGAGGAGGAGCAGAAGTCCATAGAGCAGGGGTCTCAAACTCATTTTACCTGGGGGCCGCTGGAGGTAGATTCTGGGTAAGGCTGGGCCGCATCAAGTTTTCCACACAAAATGCGCTTACAAAATATCATTATTCAGATTCAAATGTCATGGCGTCTCCCAGCGCAAGGAAAGCCCCAAGCTGGGAGACATGTTTTCTCTATGAACGCGTCCTGTGCACCGAGGGGTCCCAAGCTCCTACCGCACTGAGCCCAGTCAGGGACACTCCATCCCCCCCTCCCCCCCCCGGTACTTGCCTCCCCGTGTCCCTCCCATCGAAGAAGATGAAGTCGCCGCTCTGACCTGCACCAAGTGCGTTCAGAGCGGCGACTTCATCTTCTTCAAGTACCGGAGGGAAGGGGATTAACCGGTTACGGGCCCTTTCCTGTTTTTTCATGTCCATTTTTCACTCCCCACCTTCAAAAATCTATAACTTTTTTATTTTTACACGTAAAGAGCTGTGTGACGGCTTGTTTTCTGCTTAACAAATTGCACTTCATAGAGATGGTATTAAATATTACATGCCATGTACTCGGAAGCGGGGAAAAAAATTCCAAATGCAATGAAAATGCATTTGCGCCATTTTCTTGTGGGCTTGGATATTACGTCTTTCACTGAGCGCCCCAAATGACATGTCTACTTTATTCTTTGGGTCGGTACGATTAAGGGGATACCAAATTTGTATAGGTTTTATAATGTTTTCATACATTTACAAAAATTAAAACCTCCTGTACAAAAATAATTTTTTTTGATTTTGCCAACTTCTGGTGCTAATAACTTTTTTATACTTTGGTGTACGGAGCTGTGGGTGGTTTCATTTTTTGCGAAATTTGATAATATATTCAATGATATCATTTTTAGGACTGTACGACCTTTTGATCACTTTTTTATAGATTTTTTTATATTTTTCAAAATGGCAAAAAAGTGCCATTTTCGACTTTGGGCGCTATTTTCCGTAACGGGGTTAAACGCATTGTAAAAAACGTTATCATATTTTGATAGATCGGGCATTTTCGGACGCGTCGATACCTGATGTGTTTATGATTTTTACTGTTTATTTATATTTATGTCAGTTCTAGGGAAAGGGGGGTAATTTGAAATTTAATGTTTTTTTTATTCTAATTTTTTTTTTTAAAACTTTTTTTTATTTTTATTTATACTATTTTTCAGACTCCCTATGGTACTTTAACCCTAGGTTGTCTGATCGATCCTATCATATACTGCCATACTACAGTATGGCAGTATAAGGGGATTTTCCTCCTCATTCATTACAATGTGCTATCAGCACATTGTAATGAAGGGGTTAAAACGAAATAGCCTCGGGTCTTCGGAAGACCCGAGGCTACCATGGAGACAGATCGCTGCCCCCGGGGGAACGGCGATCCCAGGTAAGATGGCGGCGCCCATGCGCCGCTATCTTTTTGAGGCTGCCGGCAGCTTTGCCGGCAGCCATCGCTGTGAAAGCACCCGCGATCGGTGCTGGCACCGATCGCGGGTGTTACCGGTAAGCCTTTGCTGCAATATGCAGCAAAGACTTACCGGCTATGGAGAGGGCTCAGCCCGTGAGCCCTCTCCATGCAGCGCGACCCGACCGCCGCCGTGAATACACGGCGGGCGGTGCTTTTCCAGGTGGGGGCCGCAAAATGTTGTCCCGCGGGCCGCGAGTTTGAGACCCCTGCCATAGAGGCTGTTGTGACTTCATGTGGTCACATACATAGATGGGGTACAGTTTTTTAATGTTAAGGGGCTAAAGGACCCGAGATAACATCACCCTGGTCACATGACATGAACTGCTGAATAGTAAGGAGGCATAAGGCATGGGGAGGAGTAGATGGGAGGGGTGGCCAAGCAGGACACGCCCCCTGATGCTAGGTAATATTAGATAAAAGTCGATTTATGAAAACACTTTTTAGCTAAAAGAAGGCTGTCAGTTAATAGAGCTCTATATGAACCAGCTGTATATGTGAAAATGTGGTGACAGGTACCCTTTAAGTTCATGTAAACATGAATGATACTCTCCAATAAGGCCATAAGACTGTACTGTGTGACCACAAAAATTCCTAGTTAAGTTACCTGAGGTAGATGCATCATATCCTGCCGTGGATGAGCCTGACAGTCCTCTGTGGTTGCAGTGTTGTCACTGGAGCCGGTGAGACAGACCCCAGCGAGACATACTCTACAGTTTGTCTGACAGACCCTTATTAATGTAATAAAAGGAAGAAACCAAGGAAATCAGCCAAATATCAGGGGCACCAAAACAATTATGTAACAGCAATATCTAAACTCCAAGGCTTTACTTTAGAATTTTTGTTTAAACTTTTGCCCATATGTGTTAATATCGCCTGTCAAGCAACTTCGAACCATTTTTCGCAATAGTATTTGACCGACACTGTACGGCAAATGTGTCCACAGACTTCTACTGGCAGAGTGAGGCCTACTTTCTGCCTACTCAGTGTTCATTGCACCCATCAGGATAGAATGGATGAAAAACAAACAAGGCTACATGTGTCAATTTATTCCAGACTCACACCGGCAAATAACCTGCTAATACATTAACAATGGTTTGGGTTTAATCTCACTCCAGATACATTTTAAACAGAAGTCACTAAAGGTCATTTCCTTTATGAGAAATGTGCATCAGCTTCCTCTACAAGTAAAGAGGATGCTAGGATAAGCAACAAGAGGAAGCGAGTATATGAAAAGCTACCACTTCACATTGTGGAGGAAAAAGACTGTGCAGCAGACAAAGGCTGTCCCAAAGACATATTGACAAGGGCCTCAGACATCAAATCTGTACAATGATAGAATCTTTGTTATTACTTCTACATGTGCTGCTCCAGAACACTGACTGCTTCATGGAAAGAAAATACATTTGTCATTTACTGTCTGGACCCACCAACCAGGAGTGAGGAGTCTATAATATAGGTACAGGGCTAGGAATTGGGGATGTCTGAACAATGCTGGATTACCCTTACATTGGATAATTTGTAAGCAAAACGGAATTGCGAGTCCTGCAGAGAGAAAGTATTGAAAACATGTGCGCCTATTTACTAGTTAGGGAAAAATTTTAGATTTTGGCTTCAAAATGCTGCTGCATAATACGGACCAACAATGGTTCCTATTTGTGCCAAATGCAACTACCGGCAGTCCCCGGGTTATATACAAGATAGGGTCTGTAGGTTTGTTCTTAAGTTGAATATGTATGCGAGTCGGAACCGTATACAGGCAGTCCCCGGGTTACATACAAGATAGGGTCTGTAGGTTTGTTCTTAAGTTGAGTTTGTATGCAAGTCGGAACTGTATACTTTATTAATGTAACCCCAGTAACATTTTTTTTGGTCTCTGTGACAATTGGATTTTAAAAATGTTGGATTGTCATAAGAACCAGGATTAACACTAAATCTTAATTACAGACACATTTGATAACGGTTATAGTTGTTTATTGTAGCATAGGACTAAAGTACAATAAATTACCAATATCCAGAGGTCCGTTTGTAACTAGGGGTCGTATGTAAGTCAGGTGTTCTTAGGTAGGGGACCGCCTGTACTTTATAATTGTAACTATAGACACATTTTTTTGGTCTCTGACAGTTGGATTTTAAAAATGTTGGGTTGTCATCAGAACCCGGATTAACAATAAAGCTTCATTACAGACACATGTGATAACTGTTACAGCTGTTTATTGTAGTCTAAGGCTAAAGTACAGGTAATTACCAACATCCAGAGGTCCGTTTGTAACTAGGGGTCGTCTGTAAGTTGGGTGTTCTTAAGTAGGGGACCGCCTGTACATGGCATCCATCAAAACCTTCACTCAATGTATTTGGTATTGCTCAGGTACAAAGGACCTTAAAGGGAACTTGTCATCAGAAATTGGCCTAATAAAAAACTAACAGTATGTTGCCAAGCAGCTTATAGATGGAGTTTTTTTTTTCATGGCCAGGTGCGGTGACATCATCATCAAGAAAATCAACTTTGAAGTGGGATGTAAATTGGTTTTATGAAGTCAAGGAGGCGGAGAGTTAAACACCGAAGTCAATCTTTCCCTGCGACCAAGCTGGGTCATGAAAGAAACATGATCTGGAAGCTATTCAACGACTTAAAGGACACCTGTCATCAGGTCTGTGTCACCTCTACCTGTTGGAGTAGCTCACAGGGATCCATCACAGCCTTATCTAGTTATTTCATACATTAATCATTATAAAATCATATTTTCTTTATTATGTAAATGAGGCTGGTCACATGGTCAGAGGTAGTGATGTCACCCCTGTTCCCCTTCCCCTCTCTCTGCTCATGCCTGTGTGTAATGTTTAGTAAAGCATTGCTAGTGTGTGCTTTATCTGATGACATGCTGCATCCTCCTAATACACAGAGACACAGACATCAGCTACACAAGTACCTGACATGTTCTGCTATACACATGTGATACACAGACATCAGCTACACATATACCTGACATGTTCTGCTATAACATGGCTGCCTGGAGCTGTTGTATCTCTCCTATACACACACACAGGCTGCAGGGGGCGTTAGCACCAGGAAGCACATCATTATACAGCCTCACACAATTATACCGGCTTTCAGTTAAGCACTGGGGGTGTGGCTGTACCTCCCACTTATGAATAAGCTGGACAGCTTGAATATGCTAATGACTCATTGGACATCTCACAGGTCATTTGCATACAGCTTTAGGACCTCATTGCTTAGGTTTACAGGCATGTAGAGGGACAATGAAGGAATAGAGGCAATGCTCTCTAATGTCAGTTTATAAAAATATATTTAGTTTAGGGGGGGGGGTACTTTGCCTGATGGGTTCTCTTTAACAATATACTGATAGTGGTTTATTAGGCCAGTTCCTGATGACAGGTTCCCTTTAACAACTCTTGAATAATGGATGCAGAAACTTCTCCACTTAAATATAGGGGGTTCTATTTTTAGCCTGTTTAGCCTTTAGCCTGTTAGACACCTCTACCAATAATTTACCACTACCACTGTTAATAACAGTCATGTAGATGGGAAAGGGGTTAACATAACAGTGCTATTCTAACAGTAATATAGATACCACCTAAGAAAAACCGACCAACACTTTTTCTCCATGAACAATAACTGGATTAGACTCCTGCCTCTACATGAGTATTCAGACATTAAAGAGCCATTGTATGAACGTGTAACATCTGCAACTAAAACTACATGAAAGTGGACTTTTTCTAGAGACGTGAACCTGCACCTAATCTCTAAAATACAAATATTATGGGACTGCTTCCTTGTTTCATATTTTGTGTGGTTTTTCTGCTTACAGTACACAATTATATGCAAGACTTGTATAAAAAAAGGCTGTAAATCATCTTGCATTACTAGGAACTATACAAGCCTTGGGTTATGCAGAACAAGTGCTGGGGACAAGTTTTAAGGCACAAGACCAATAGTAAGCAGCAAAGGTCACAGCCGAGTCTACAATACAGATCTATGCATTCTCAGGGTGTTCTAGCATAAATCACACATACAGTATGAATAAGCAGAGTAGTAGTGCTGCTCACTGCCATGGTGACATCACAACATGCAGAACAAATTGAAATGTGGAGCAGTATGTGGGCTACATTGCAGCCTGGCTCTATTGAATAGGACCGAAATATACTTGTTCAACTGAACTCAAAATTCACACGTTTCTGCCAAAGTCCCCGTCAGATCTTTAATATTGTTGTGTGAACATATCCCAAGCTGCAGTACTTTACAAAACCTGTGGGCAGTAGCGACAGTTTCTGTTTTTTATCTGACCATGGACAATCGCTTTAAAAAGGTAAAATGGCTGGAATTCTCCCTCTGCTAATGCCTAAACTGCAGCACATTTTTTACACGTTGTGCTTCACTGTGACAGGTCTGTGTCAAAAAGACAAAATGTATAGAACCATAATTTCCTTGTATGTCGGGGGAGCAAGTAGTCACGCAAGTATACACACACACTGAAGGGGGCAGATATCACACCTGCCTCTGCAAGAAAGCACAACATTGAGCAAAGCACAACATTGAGAATTGAAAAAGTTTTGGAGTTGTACCAAAGTTATCCAACGGTTTGTAGCATCTTTAACGCAATCAAGTCTATGGTAAAAGAGAGAAAGAAGTCCCCTCTGAGGCTTCTGGTAAAGTTCTCTGGGGAAGCGAACGAAGCAAAGCAAGTGGTGGGCAGCACACAGATGTCTTCCCACAGTGACACTCTAGCTGGGCAGCACTCAGCTATCCCTCCATGATGTCTTCCCACATTGACACTCTAGCTGGGCAGCACACAGCTATCCCTCCATGATGTCCTCTCACAGTGACACTCTAGCTGGGCAGCTCACAGCTATCCCTCCATGATGTCCTCTCACAGTGACACTCTAGCTGGGCAGCTCACAGCTATCCCTCCATGATGTCCTCTCACAGTGACACTCTAGCTGGGCAGCTCACAGCTATCCCTCCATGATGTCCTCTCACAGTGACACTCTAGCTGGGCAGCTCACAGCTATCCCTCCATGATGTCCTCTCACAGTGACACTCTAGCTGGGCAGCACACAGCTATCCCTCCATGATGTCCTCTCAGTGACACTCTAGCTGGGCAGCTCACAGCTATCCCTCCATGATGTCTTCCCACATTGACACTCTAGCTGGGCAGCACTCAGCTATCCCTCCATGATGTCCTCTCACAGTGACACTCTAGCTGGGCAGCACACAGCTATCCCTCCATGATGTCCTCTCACAGTGACACTCTAGCTGGGCAGCACACAGCTATCCCTCCATGATGTCCTCTCACAGTGACACTCTAGGTGGGCAGCACACAGCTATCCCTCCATGATGTCCTCTCACAGTGACACTCTAGGTGGGCAGCACTCAGCTATCCCTCCATGATGTCTTCCCACATTGACACTCTAGCTGGGCAGCACTCAGCTATCCCTCCATGATGTCCTCTCACAGTGACACTTTAGCTGGGCAGCACACAGCTATCCCTCCATGATGTTCTCTCACAGTGACACTCCCGCCCGTGCACAGCAGACGACAGTCTATGGTTACCTCAGGCCATCTTACCTGTTAGCTTCTTCATGTAGTCCCAGTCCATGCAGTGCTCAGTGCTGCTGTGGCTGCTCTCCACTCATCTCACTTCTCCCCTCCCGCCTCCACTCAAAGCTGGCACCTCCCTAAGGCAACAACAAAAGAAAGAAAGACGAGCTGGCTCACCAGCGGATGGAGGTGCACGCAGTCCTCACACTGACCACAGATATGACAAGGAATTTGTCCAGCGCTGCTTGTGTTTAAAAAAAATCCCAGCTTCTTGATTCGGCTCATCCTAGAAAACTTCAAGGTGTCAGAAAACTGGGCAAAAAAAGTGTAAAAACAACATGTTTCCGGCGCTACACTGCACACATACTCCTGCCTAATGATCCCTACAAACCCTGCTCCTAGATACACGGCACTGGGGTAGCCATTGATTGCCACAGGTGTAGGATCCCGGGAAAATGCGGAATGGAGCATAGAACGGTACGCATCCCCCGGGATACTGGTTAATACAGATACGGAAGAGACATATCTATAGCCAGAATCCACCCGGATATGCAAGACATATCCGTATTTTACCGTACACTTTCTTAGTACTAATGTCTCCGCTTACTCCAAATGACTGACACTTGGTCGGAAGGGTTAATGCATGTGCTCTCACTTCAGGTATTGCTCTGGTGCCCTCCCATGGTGAGACATGTTACTGCATACTTCTCCAATATTCAACCAGGACACGCAAGACAGGAGCGGAATAAGGTTATATTCACACACCACATACCAGGACGTCTGGAAATTACACTGTGAAAAGTCGCAATTTTCAGCAAAAATAAGGCCTCATGCACACAAACTAATGAAAACGGCCATATATACACGTAGCATATGACCCTATTCAGGGCCGATTCTAGCATATTTGCTGCCTGAGGCGAATATTAAAATACTGTATGCCATATACAGCCCCCCAGCTTATACAGCCCCATATAAATATATAACACCCCCAGGAAAAGAAGAATCTGGCCTCGTATAATATATATAGCCCCCCCAGTATAAAATTATTCTGGCTCATATAATATATAGAGCACCCCCCACCCCAGTATAAATGACTCTGACCCCATATAGTATATACTGCATCCCCCCTAGTATAAAACAATTCTGGCCCCGTATAATATATACACCCACCACAGTATAAAACAATTATGGCCCCATATAATATATCACCCCCCCCCCCCCCACAGTATAAAACAATTCTGGCCCCATATAATATATCCCCCCCCCCCCCCCCCCCCACAGTATAAAACAATTCTGGCCCCATATAATATATACACCCCCCACAGTATAAAACAATTCTGGCCCCATATAATATATCACCCCCCCACCCACCCACAGTATAAAACAATTCTGGCCCCATATAATATATACACCCCCCACAGTATAAAACAATTATGGCCCCATATAATATATCAACCCCCCCCCCCCACAGTATAAAACAATTATGGCCACATATAATGTATACAGCACCCCCCAGTATAGAACAATTATGGTCCCATATAATATATACACCCCCACAGTATAAAACAATTATGGCCCCATATAATATATCACCCCCCCCCCCCACACACACACACAGTATAAAACAATTATGGCCACATATAATGTAAACAGCACCCCCCCAGTATATGACAATTATGGCCCCATATAATATTTACCCCCCCCCCCCCCCACACAGTATAAAACAAGTATGGCCACATATAATGCATACAGCACCCCCTAGTATATGACAATTATGGCCCCATATAATATATACACCCCCCACAGTATAAAACAATTCTGTGGCCCCATATAATATATCACCCCCCCCCCCACAGTATAAAACAATTATGGCCCCATATAATATATACACCCCCCACAGTATAAAACAATTATGGCCCCATATAATATATCAACCCCCCCCCCCCCACAGTATAAAACAATTATGGCCACATATAATGTATACAGCACCCCCCAGTATAGAACAATTATGGCCCCATATAATATATACACCCCCACAGTATAAAACAATTATGGCCCCATATAATATATCAACCCCCCCCCCACAGTATAAAACAATTATGGCCACATATAATATATCACCCCCCCCCCCCCCACAGTATAAAACAATTATGGCCACATATAATGTAAACAGCACCCCCCCAGTATATGACAATTATGGCCCCATATAATATTTACCCCCCCCCACACACAGTATAAAACAAGTATGGCCACATATAATGCATACAGCACCCCCTAGTATATGACAATTATGGCCCCATATAATATATACACCCCCCACAGTATAAAACAATTCTGGCCCCATATAATATATCAACCCCCCCCCCCCCCCCACAGTATAAAACAATTATGGCCACATATAATGTATACAGCACCCCCCAGTATAGAACAATTATGGTCCCATATAATATATATACCCCCACAGTATAAAACAATTATGGCCCCATATAATATATACACCCCCCACAGTATAAAACAATTATGGCCCCATATAATATATCAACCCCCCCCCCCCCACACACAGTATAAAACAATTATGGCCACATATAATGTAAACAGCACCCCCCCAGTATATGACAATTATGGCCCCATATAATATTTACCCCCCCACACAGTATAGGCCACATATAATGCATACAGCACCCCCTAGTATATGACAATTATGGTCCCATATAATGTATACATCCCCCCACAGTATAAAACAAGTATGGCCACGTATAATGTATACACCCCCCACACACACACAGTATATGACAATTATGGCCCCCACTACCCCTTATCAGCCACATAGAATTAATGAAAGTGCATGAAAAATAATAAAATCATACTCACCTGCAGGCAGCTGCTCCCTAGGCGTTATCACGCGGCTCTTCTGTGAGCCACGGCTCCGCACAGTGACACAGGTGGCGTGACGTCATGCCACGCCGGAAAGGCGCTGCGTCGCTCCGCATATAAATCGCGCCTGTGTCTTAAAGAGACAGGCGCGATTTATTTAGCTGGTGGGCGATTCGGGCATTAACGGACGCCCGAATCGCCCGAATTTCGCCGCCCTTTACAGGGACCCGCAATCTGCCGCCTGAGGTGAGATTTTCATCTTGCCTCATGGCAGATGCCGCCCTGACCCTATTCATTGCAAAGGCCAATACAGCCATCAATTTTAATGGCGGTTATTGACCATTGTACTGTACCGTGAACGAAACATTTTATGGGGGAACGTATAACATACGGGTTGCATGCGTGCTGCAAACATTTGATCACCGTATATATGTGCGGTATCCAGGGGAACCAGAACCAGTGGGAGGTGCATTCTGTCATCCTGCCAATAGTCAGCCAGCCATCATTTGCCAGCCCACCGTATTTTGTACAGTTACGGTACGGATGCGGTGCCACACCAGCTCATATTTTTAAAAAATCGGCTTGTATTTACAGCCAAAATACAGTTGTATATACAGAATGGGGAAAAAACACAAGGCCGTGTGCATCAGACCTTACATCCAGTCCAGAGCAGGCGTAGGTAAGGAGTTGCTTAAACATTTGAGACTCAGGGCGCAGTCACACGATGCGTTGCATCACATTGTGTGTTGCATTTTTGACGCATTCCACTGTCTTCGGATTTGATTACATGCTAAGGTTGCATTGCGTTTTAGCAGATGCAGTGGAGACGCAATGTAACCTTAGCATGTGATCAAGGCTGAAGCCAGTGGAATGCGTCAAAAACGCAACGCAAAACGCAACGCAATGCACGTGTGTATGCGCTTTGACAGGCCTCATTTGTCAATCACTAATATAAATCAGGCAAGCCCAAAACCTTACCAAAAATTCCCCAAACTAGACTCTTTCTTTTAGCTAAAAATTGTTTCCCTCGCATCCCATAATTCAACTTTATGTTATATTCCTTGGTATCAGGCTTTTTAGCTGAGCCCTCCAATCTACTCCTCCCCACGTGCCATGCCTCTTCTCAGCATGTCATGTGACCAGGGTGACATCATTTGGCCACCTAACAGTAGCAAACTATACACCATGCATACATCTCATCACATAAAATCACAACAGCGACCATGTACTTCTACTCTGCCCCACCCCCACATGGAATTCTACTTCTCCTTATCCTCCATGGAGGCTGCTGTGATTTCATGTGATCAGATAAATATAAATGGTAGATGTTACAGATGTAACAGGACCTTTTATAATGTCATCCTAGTCAGATGACTTTAAGTGCCCAATGATGTAACAGAGCTCTCCAAACAGCATACTATCATAGTCTGTCAATCAGGAACAAGGAGGTAAGGCAATGAAAGTAAATTTTAATATGTCTCCTCACATGTCTAAAGAAGTCATGTGAGGAGGTAGCTACGCCCCTCACTCGCCCCTGCCCCCTCCCTCGAGTTACAGTCAGAGCCCGGGAGAAGAAGTGACTGCAGTGGGGGAACAAGGGAAGGTAAATGACAATTTTTTTTTTAGTTTAATACCTACAAGGGGCCACAGAAAGAGTAGGATACAGGGGGTCAAATGAGGAGGCTGGAGGTCAGGGGTCTGCAGGAGGAGGCTAAAGTACAGGGGGCTACAGTTGGAGGTTGGAGGACAGGAGCCCACAGGAGGAGGCTAGAGCACAGGGGGCTACAGGAGGAGGCTGGAGGACAGGGGGCTGCAGGATGAGGCTGGAGGACAATAGGAGGCTGGAGAACAGGGGGCTACAGGAGGAGCCTGGTGGACAGGAGGCTGGAGGAAAGGAGACCTAAGGAGGAGGCTGGAGGACAGGAAGCTATCAAAGCAAGCTGGAGGACAGGAGGCCACAGAAGGAGGAGGCTGGAGGACAGAAGGTGAAAGGAGAAGGGAACTGGAGGAGAGGAGGCTACAGAAGAAGACTGGAAGACAGGGGGCCACAGGAGCCACCTCCTGTGGCCCCCTATTTTCCAGTCTTCTTCTGTAGCCTCCTCTCCTCCAAGACAGGAGGCCACAGAAAGAGGAGGATGGGAGGCCACAGGAAGTGGAGGGTGGAGGACAATGGGGCCACAGGAAGAGGAGGATGGAGAACAGGGGGGAAGGTTGGCTACAGTAAGGGGGCATTATACTATGTGGGGGCCCTGGTTGATATTACGCTATGGTCGTGGGTGGAGCAATAGAAAAAAAGGGGAGGTTTTTTTGTCCCTCTTTCTCTTGCCCAAAGGTTGGGATGTATGCAATGGGCCAAATTTATGAAAACGAGTGCAGTCTATAGTATGGGCAGTTTGCCTGTGGAGTGTGCAGAGTGCCCACATTAATCAAAACTGGTTCACGGTCTTCATCAATGTTGAATTGTGTTTCGAAGTTCAATGTAAGCCAAGTAATTTTTTCTACAGGAGATGGGTACAGGAGGCAACCTCCTATTGAACTGCTGCCTGGAAGTGATTAAATACATAAATATACATATAAACCAGATACCAGCTACTGCTGTAAACTAGCATCTCAACTGTGTCTGCAGATAATTACCCTGAGCAGGCTTCTGTGGTTATTCCTCCAATGTCATCCTGGATGAAGATAACTACATGCTCATTATATTTCTTATCATTCCTGTCTCCTACACTTATAGCTATGAGCTACCTGGGAGGTGTATTCTAGATGTGACAGACCCTATGCATGGAAGTTGTAAAGGAAAACGGACTCTTTTTTTTTACTTAAAATATTCTCTCCAATATGACTGCATTTTGTAAACTGAGTATAAAATCTTTGTTGTGTCATGACTTACACAAAAACTCACACAATTAGTGAGAGTCACTCACTACAATATGAATTCACTATGATAGCAATGGTGTCAATGCAGCTGGAAATGCAAACCCAAGAGATTACAACATGAAACGGGAACACTAACACGCAGGGCCGCCACTAGGATTTTTAGGGCCCCTGACTGGCAAATTTTGTGGGACCCGACATGCACATTAGTTTCCTGTCTTATTCTACTACCGTATAAACTCGAGTATAAGCCGACCCAAGTATAAGACGAGGCCCCTAATTTTACCACAAAAACCTGGGAAAACCTATTGACTTGAGTATAAGCCAAGGGTGGGAAGCCAGAAAGGTGAGTTTTGATATTTTTTTTTTCTGGAGTATAAGCCGAGTTTGGGTTTTCAGCAAATATTTTTTGTGCTGAAAAACTAGGCTTATACTCGAGTATATCTGGTACATCCTATTAAGACCTTTATCTTATCACAGGACCTTTAACTGCTTGTCGCCTCAAGACAATATAGATCATCCTCATTAGCAGGCCGTTGCCGCATAAGGGCGATCTATATCGGAAGGCCAGCTATTCCATATAACCTGGTCGCTCCTTGCTTGGCCCCCTCGGCCCCCTGAAGTGCGATCGTGAGGTACCAGGGGTCAGTGGTCTGACAAAGAACTCCGTGTCTGCCATGTATGGTGGCATATGACGCCCAGTCCAAGACTGGGTCTCATAGGAAAAATGTCAGTAAATTACTGACAGAAATAATACATTACAGTACAGAATTACTGCAATGTATTATATGAGGGATCACGAGCAAGTGTAGGTCCCCTAAAGCAGAGGTCCCCAACCGCCGGTCCGCGGACCAGGACCGGGCCGTTGGAGTTTATCAGCCGGTCCGCGCAGGGGCGGCACCGGCTAGCACTGAGCTCCCGCACCGGACGGGACCACATTGCAGCCCTCCGTCCGGCACCTTGCGCCCACCCCCCGACGCAGCACCGGGCTCCAGCCCGCCGGTGGACACATACTCTCGCCCACCGCCAGCACATGTACCTGTCCCGCGGCTGGCATATCCACATGCCCGCGGGCTGGCATATCCCCCCGCAAGCCGGCACTTCCCCATGACAGGCGCCCGGTACTTCCCCCCTCTTGCGCCGACACATGTACCCTTGCGCCTGCCGGCACATTTACCCTCCCGCACTGCAGCGCGGCACTTCCACATGACCGCCGGCAGCACATCCGCCTGCTTGCCGGCCGGCACCTGTGAACTCCCGGAACATCCCCTTGACTGCAGCCCCACCTGTCCTCTCCGGGTTCCCCCACTCCCTGCATACTACCCTAAGCTACCGGCTCCGGCTTCTCCCCCCTCCTCCGCTCTGCCGCCCCCCGGCTCCGGTCACCCCCCCCCCCAGGCTCCAGACAGCCTCCCTAGGCTCCGGTTCCCCCAGGCTCCAGCCCCCCGCCGGAGGACAAGGCAGAACCTGCCAGGACCGTAAAAGAAGAAAAGAGTACGGTAAGGTAACTTCTATGTATGTATGTATAGGTATGTATAGATGTGTGTGTATACATATATGTGTATGTATAAGTATGTATAGATGTGTGTGTATACATATATGTGTATGTATAAGTATGTATAGATGTGTGTATACATATATGTGTATGTATAAGTATGTATAGATGTGTGTATACATATATGTGTATGTATAGATGTGTGTATACATATATGTGTATCTATAAGTATGTATAGATGTGTGTGTATATATGTGTGTGTATGTATGTGTGTGTGTATGTGTGTATATGCTGTATCTACTGTTTGTTTATGTGTATATATGCTGTATGTATATGCAGCATTTGTTATATTTATCAGGGCTTCTATTTTGTACTACATGGCAGTACTCGGTATGCATTTTATACTACTTGGCGGTACGTTGTATCTATTTTATAATACTTGGTGGCATGCTGTGTGCATTTTATACTACTTGGTGGCACGCTGGATGCATTTTATACTACATGGCGGTATTCTGTATGCATTTTATACTACATGGTGATACGCTGTATGCATTTTATACTACATGGCGGTATGCTGTATGCATTTTATAGTACACGGTGATACGCTGTATGCATTTTATACTACATGGCGGCACGCTGTATGCATTTTATACTACATGGCGATACGCTGTATGCATTTTATACTACATGGCGATACGCTGTATGCATTTTATACTACATGGCGATACGCTGTATGCATTTTATACTACATGGCGGTATTCTGTATGCATTTTGCATTGCTTTATTTTTACACCAAACCAATATGATGGATCTGGTCCGGACACTCCCTGATATCTTATTTATAAGCTCCACCCCTCCATAACCCCACCCCATATTACCAAAGCCCCGCCCCCACCCCCACCGGGCCATGGAAAACTGGTCTAGCTTAAAGCTGGTCCCTGGTGCAAAAAAGGTTGGGGACCTCTGCCCTAAAGGGAGAGTAAAAAAGTTAAATGTAGTAAAAAAAATTTTTTTATAAAATAATTTAAATAAAATAATTTTCCCTATATATACTTATAAGTATATATACTTATATATAAAATAACCCCCCCCCCCCCAAAAAAAAAAAAAAAACCAACATATCTAATAGAAAGCAATCAAAAAGGCAGGTGTATCCTATAGTAGCAACAATCCAATACAGGCGGTCCCCTACTTAACCCCTACGGGACACAGCATCTTTTGGCCTAAAGGACGCAGCCCCATTTTTCAAATCTGGCCTGTGTCACTATAAGTGGTTATAGCGTGGGAACGCTGTGAGATATCCAGGGGATTTTGAGATTGTTTTCTCGTGACACATTGTACTTCAAATTAGTTTAAAAATTTGGATGAAATCTTTTGCGTTTAGTTATGAAAAAAAACAAAATTTGGCAAAAATTTTGAAAAATTCTTTATTTTCAACGTTCTAAATTCTCTACTTTTGATTCAGAAAGTCATAGCACCCAAATAAATTCATAACTTACATTTCCCAAATGTCTGCTTTATGTTGGCATGGTTTTTTAAGATTCCACATATTTTACTAGAATGTTATGAGGCTCAGAATTTGGGTGCCATTTTTCACATTTTTTGTAAAATCGCCAAAACCTGTATTTAGATGGACCTGCTCAACTTCTAATTGACACTGAGAGGCCTAAATAATAGCGAGACTCGTAAATTACCCCATTGTGGAAACTACACCCCTCAACATATGAAAAACCACTTTTAAGAAGTTTGTTAACCCTTTACGTGTTTTATAGGGGTTAAAACAAAATGGAGGTGGAGTCTGCAAATTGTAATATTTTTTCACAATACACTCATTTTGGGTGGAAAATTTTACATTTCTAATGGATAAAATGAAAAAAGGCTCCACAAAGTTTGATACGCAATTTCTCCCGAGTACACCGATACCCTACATGTGGTGGTAACCTGCTGTATGGGCGCACGGCCGGGCATAGAAGGGAAGGAGGCGCCATTCAAATCAGATTTGCTATGTCACATTGTACAGGCTATAATTTTTTTCTTTTTTTTATTGTGCACCTATAGGGGCTTATTTCTTTTGCCACATGAGATGCACTTTTCTAATACATAATTTTGGGGCATCTATAGCTAATTGGTGAGATTTAATTAACTCTTTGTTGGTGGAGGAAATGAAAATCATCAATTTTTAGGAAAATTTTTATGTGTTTTTTTTTTTTGGCCGTTAACCATACCATGAAAATAGTATATTATTTTTATTCTTTGGGTCGCCACGTTTATGAAAATACTTCATTTATATATATTTTTTTATTTTTTCCCATTTTTACTGTATAAAAAGTAATTTGGCAAAATTGTTGTTAATTTTAGCATCACCGTCTTTCATATGCATAACTTTTTTATTTTTCACCTCAAAAATCTGTTTAAGGGCTTATTTTTTGCAAGAATGATAGCTCTTTTTAGTGGTCTTATTTTAGATTGCGTAACTTTTTAAAATCACTTTTTTAGAGCATTTTTAAAGGGCATTAATAAAAAATCATCTTTAGCAGAGAGAGTTTTTTTAGGTTGTTTTTTACGGGGTTCACTTTGCGGATCTAATAACGATTCTGTTTTATTATACAGATTGTTACGGACGCAGGGATACCAAATATGTGGGGGTTTTGTGTATTTTATTCAATTGTACTGAATAAAAACTAATTTGGAGAAAATCTTATTCATTTTAGCATCACCATCTTTTTATATGCATAACTTTTTTATTTTTTGGCAGATAAATCTTGTTAGGGGCTTATTTTTTGCGAGAACAGTTGTTCTTTTTAGTGGGCTTATTTTGGAGTGCATAACATTTTTAAATCACTTTTTAGAGCATTTTTTATAGGGTATTAATTAAAAATTATCTTTTTTCGGAATGTTTTTTGCATTTTTTTCCTCCGGCGTTTACCGTGCGGGTCCAGTAACGATTCTGTTTTATTATGCAGATTGTTACGGACGCGGCAATACCAAATATGCGGGTTTTTTTTGTGTTTTTATGTTTTTTATACTTTATTAAGTTTTTTTATGGGAAAGTGACATTTTAGGGGCTTATATTTTTATGTATTAATTTTTTATTTATTATAATGTGTAGTGTTAACTGTTTTTGCATATTTTTACTTATACATACTTGAACTTAAACCAGTGATGCTCTGATCACTGGTTTAAGTTCAATACACTGCTCTACAATACTATTTTATTGTAGAGCAGTGTAAACTGTCTGAGCAAGCTTGCGCATGCTCAGACAGTTTACAGCCAGACCCGGAAGGGGTCTGGCTGCCATGGAGACCGGGCAGCTCCGGGGCACATGCCAGTCCTCGGAGCTGCCCGGAAGAGGATCGGATCCCCCGGTAAGCGGCACGGGGGATCCGATCCACAGCGCTAACACCGTTACACGCCGCGGTCATGTTTGACCGCGGCGTGTAAGGGGTTAACACCCGCGATCGGAGCCGGCTCCGATCGCGGGTGTTAGCGCAGGCTGTCAGCTGTACTAGACAGCTGACAGCCGCTGCTTCTGGTACCGGCTCCGTTCGTGAGCCGGTGCCAGAAGCAGGACGTTATAGAACGTCCCCGTGCGCTAAGTATCTAGCCCCGGGGACGTACTATAACGTCCAGGTGCGCCTAGGGGTTAAGGACACCCGACTTACAGACAACCCATAGTTACAGACAGACCCCTCTGCCCATTGTGACCTCTGGTGAAGCTCTCTGGATGCTTTAAAATAGTCCCAGATTGCAATAATCAGCTTAAAATTGTCTGCAATGAAGCTTTATTGATAATTCTTGGTCCTATTACGGCAAAAAAATTTGAAACTCCAATTGTCACTGGGGCAAAAAAAAAAATTGTCGGGAACTACAATGATAAAATATACAGTTTCGACTTACATACAAATTCAACTTAAGAACAAACCTACAGTCCCTATCTTGTATGTAACCCGGGGACTGCCTGTAAATACCTTTTACCGCCATAAACAAGGCCTTAAAATCTTCTTTTGATTGAGGAATAAAAAATAGCTTTCTGAATATTATATACTTAGGCAAATGAGCTTTCCTTAAAAAAGAGTTTTTATTTGCTAGACTAGTAAAATATAAGAAATTCTGTATATGTTTGGTTTCTCATTAATCATACTAGCCTATTGAATAATTGTGTCATGTTTATTATACTGTACGGTGACCTGCTTAAATGTTTTAATTAAAATACAAGCTGCAAAACAGCTGTTTTATTCTGTTCAGTTGCAGCAAAGAGCTAATAAATTTGAATTATTATGCTATTTTTACCATGAAAATTAACTGTCACGGGTGTCTCGGATCTCAGGCACACCCATCCATGGCACTGGCCGTCCCGGCCCTCACTTACCTCTCCATAATCCTGCTCCAGTCCCGCTAGGCCACGTGCACGTCCCTGCTTTTTAGATTTTAGGGGCCAGCGCACCGCTGATTGGCGCTGGCACTTCCGGGTTTCCCATAAAGGCCGGCTGCTCCTATTAACCCCAGCCAGATCTTTTAGCTATATGCCATAGAGAAAGCTTCCATTGCGTTCCCTTACTGTTTGTTCCCGTTTCCATTCCCATTCCTGTTTCTGCATCGGTCTCCTGTTGTGATCCCGGACTAGACCTCTGACCCTGCATCTCTGCCGCCTGCCCTGACTGTCTGCCTGTGCCTGACTCTGAGACTGCCCGCTGTATCGATACTTTGACCTTGGCTGCCACCACATGCTGGCCGCACCTGTAGAACGACCTGGTGGCACCACACCACACCACAGCAAGACCATCCTGTTATGCGGCAGGCTCTGATTTTGGTCCCAGGTGTCGGTTAGTGTTATCTCCCGCGGTGGTCCAGGTATCTGTACACAGTAGTGGAATAGCTGCCACATTTACCCCAGCAATAAGCTTACATCCAGCTGGATTCTGATGGATAAAGTACATTGTAAAGGTTGATCCACAACGGCATAAGTGACATGTCACTTATTTGCTGCAGATGAAAAATCTGCAGTGATAAGACAATTCTGAAGCCGATTTTTTTATATGTATTATAAAGTTTGATCTGGAGGATGGAGGATGAGAAAGTGTAATAGGCTAAAAAGTCAGGTCACAGAGTGGCTATAGCAGCAGGGGCATAATTTTATAAGTTGATTTTAGAAGGAAGGAAGCCATGGATAAAAAAAATAAGAAGATTACCACAGTCACAGTGCCTGCATCTATGAGTTAGTGTCCCTGGTTTATCATGATGGATTTTAATTGTAGATTTCCTATAACTATCTACTAAGCAGATAGCACAAGGATCTGCAGAAAGTCTCCTTTATAATTGACATTTCTAGTAGTTTAACAGCGCACAGGTAACAATGAACAATTTTCCTACCCAATCTCTTGACTTTTATTTTAAATTGTTCCTAAATCCCCCCGGTGTACAGAAATCATGTAGTAGCACACACAAAATCTTCAGAAATTATTCAGGATACACAATCCACCCGCAGGCTTCAAAGAGTGATGTAAAACCTTAAGCTTTTAGAAAGCAGTTTTCTTTTAGCTCTTGCTTATCTGACAATTGTAGAAGTGATTTCAGTGAAGGGATATAGTTCTAATGCATGTTTGCATTCATGTAAGTAAATACATATAATGGATGGCTGCTTAGTAGCCTTCTCTTTAACCTAGTTAAGCTATTTAAGGATACACTCTCATTTACAGTGTGTTGCTTGTGTTCACCATGGAAAGCACGCACAGCCTATTGGGATGATACAAGAAGACAGTGTTGGAGAATGAGGTACATAATTTATGAAATGCACTATGGCATGTAACTGGCGTAGATTTCAGTCATCATGGGGGAGATTTATCAGGGCTTGAACACCATTGTCACAGGTGCTCCCGCAACCCATCTCTCATGTCGCAGGCTCATCTGTACCCCTCTCCGCAGTCCAGCGCAGCTCCTTCTTCACTCACCTGTCCCCGTTCCTGTCCCGGCTCCAGTGGTCCTGTGCGCCTGTCCCTGTGCCGGCTCCTGAAGTTTCAAAGGGCCAGCGCATTTTTGATTGGTGCTGACCTTTCCTAGAATCTCTTGTAACCCAGCCTCTCCCTGCACAACCCATCGGATCTTTGTGCCATGTGCCTTTGAGAAAGCTTTGTTCCTGATGCCCTGTGCTCATGTACAGAATTCCCGTTGTGACCCCGATTCCGTTCCTGACTACGCTCCTTTGTTGCCTGTCCTGACTGTCCGCTACGTCCCCAAATAGGATCATGTGCCACCTGTCTCGACCTTCTGCCTGTTCCTGGCCACAGCTTTCTCTTACGATTCTGCACAACGCCTTGTCTCCCACCGCAGACAAAGTCGCGCCTGGGGAGCAACCACACCGCAGCAAGACCAACCCACTTTGCGGTGGGCTCTGGTGAAAACCGTGTACCACTTAGACTCGGTTCCCAGGTGACGGCTAACGTCATTGTCCGCGGTGGTCCAGTGGGTCCACTACCTCTGGTTTCTGAAAACCATTTGTGAGCCGCTAGGCATTGTGATCGTTATCCCCTGTCTCCCAGTTGCATGCCAAGGGGGCATGGTGGAACATGGCCACTGGCAGAATGGGCCAACGTGTGTTGTTCCTGCCCTGTGCCTGTGCACTCGCTACAGCCAGCGAATTTTCAAGCTAAATAGTCCCTGGTTAATACAGCAATTGGCTGGTGTGGAATTGTAGTTGAGGCTGGAGCATATGATAAATGTCCCCCATGAATCTACCAGAGGCTAGGGCCCCACCATCACTGTGCCCCTCTTTTGGAAAGGTGAAAGGGTTAGTAGGAATCATCCATGTGGACAAAAATGTTCTTTGTAACTGGTGGGAACACAGACGCAGTGTGTAACATAAATAAATAACCCACATTTACTATAATGTGTCTATTCAGATGGCCATATTTTTCCCTCAGACTGCTGGTCTGTGAAAAATGTTGCTATTGCAGAAGAAGTTGGTGCTATATTGTGCGTTATCACGGCTAATGTTAACCGATGGGGTGTATATGACATCACAAGTGTACATTATGTTTGAAGTGCCCCACCTTTGGGTTAACTCAAGTGGAGATAAGACACAATATGTAACTGCAGTCTATCACCTTAGCAAGGTGCTAGGATTGCTGTTTGTAAAATTGCCATGGAGCTCTGCTTTGTACATTTGGCTTGCACAGCATCTTATCACAAGGACACATACAAGTGTGCATATCAGAGTACGATAAAGAATGTAGTGGGTTTCATTCAAGTCACCCTTAGAAGTATTTCAACAATTCAACTAGGGTAGAACCATATTGAGTAGAATCAGGGCCAGTATTAGACAAAGTGGGGCTCTGGGCAAAGCTAAAAGTGAAACCCTAAAGTAAAAATATTTTTGGAACAGTCATTTTCAGTTAGAGGCTCCTTTAGCCCTGCACAATAATAACACTTTGTACACCCAATAGTATGGTAAGGCAACCTGTAATATGGGACTGTAGGAGGATTTTATAGGAATTACACAGATGATAGGTAGATTGATGATAGAAGATAAATATGAAAGATGATATAGATCTATAGATAAATAAAAGATAGATTTATAGATGCATAAATATAAAGTAGATTATATATTATGTAAATAATAGAATATAGATATAAGAGATAGATACAATAGAAGAGAGATAGAAGATCGATTGATAAAGGGATAGATAATAGATAGGAGATGGATAGGTAGAAAGATATAGAAGAAGTAAAATCCAAGTCAGCACAATCTTATGGACTCCTAATAAGGTGGGGTGCAGCGCCCACAAAGGTTCTGGCTTGATCCTCTTATAGCTAAATAAAGTAAAAAGCGGGCAGCACTCCATGGTTCAAAATTTCAAAATAAAAGGTGAACTTTATTGAACAAGTGGCGACGTTTCGGTGTGTAATATTAAGTTTTTAGCTTTGTGATACATGTGATAAGTTGCCTGTTTATTCTCACTTTTGAGACTTTTTGTAATGTGCGACTTTTTAGTCCCAGTAGTAGTTTACCAAAAGTAAGTCTGGGTATAGCATGCTCTGTTTTGGGACTTATTAGGCGCAAGAATGGGACAATTCCAAGCCCAAAAGTCGCACAAGTTGAACAAACATCTGGGCTAAAAAGATAAATATGGCACACTGCATTAAATCCTTGAGGCAGCTAACTTTGGTACCGATTGTGCACCTAAAAAGTCGCAAACTGCAAAAAGTCGCACAACTAAAATAGAAAAAGGAAGCAATAGGAGTGATACATGTCCCCCTGTGTGTGGAAAAATAAAGAATTTATAACTGGAACACGAGAAGTAAAAAGAAAAATCATCATACTATCAAGCTAAATGAGGGTCAAGATAATGATTATGGGGGATATTTATCATACGCTGGCACTCGTGCGCCAGCGTATGATAGCCCCGCGCTGCAAATTTGCAGCCCGATACATCAAGAGGCTTCGAAGCGTTTATCCTACGAAGCGTTTATCCTACGCAGCCGGCGACTTTTCAAGTATGAAAAGTCGCCGGCAGCAGCAAGTGCGCAGGCGCGGGGACAGTAACGCCCCACTCCCGTCCGGCCGCGCCCTCCGCTCGGCAGGCTGCGCCCCCCTTCATGCCCCTTCACACCCCACTGGCGTAAAGGTGGCGGATCGGGGCAAATAATCGCAAAAGCTAGCAATAACTAGCATTTTCGATTATTTCAGGGCCTCTGCGCCACTGGCGTTGCGCAGAGGTCCTGATAAATATCCCCCTATATGTCTATAATAATCATATGCTTTATGATTGTATACATGCGCCCTTTGCCCTATATTTTTTACTCTGTTTGTTATGAAATACAGCGCTTTTCCCTTAAACTAGTTTTAATCAGATATATAGCTTTGTCAGCGAAACTCAAGTCTTATGATCAAAAGCAAATGTTATTTAAGAAAAGCACCGGCATCCGGACCAATGGTTGATTTCCTAACCAACAGTGACTGGAAATTCCCCTGGCATAGGAACCAAGGCCTAGTTTTGAGGACCAATCAGCAGGGTCGGGGGCCAGACATATATGCTTAACTATCACCAATTGTAATGATTCTAATGTATGTAGCACACCTCTTTGTATGAATATAAAAAGTTGTGTATCAGGAAATAAAAGTCAGTTCAGTTCTCTTTTCTGCATGGTGAGTTAAGAGCATGAGCTAAGACTAAAACAGAACTTGAGTTTGTCTTTTCTTACTATGTGCACGCATGCTCTAGTAATTTGGAGTGTCTGAGAGAAGAGAGTATTGTCGCTTTACGGCCCTCACAGGTTGAATATGGCCATGTTTACAGATCACATTACTTTCAGCACTGAACCTGTATATATATAAAATGATATTGAACATCATTTCGGATGCGGCAGCGCTTTTGCTCGTTTCCTAGCTACTTAGGTATGTGCAAATAGATTATATTAATTATGTGTGGGTAATGATTCAATGTGAAGCAAACAATCACATATTTGTCCGCCCAAAAGGTTTTCTAGCTTTCTAGGCCCCACATCTAATCCAGTATTTACAATAAAAGTCCTTCATAGACTTAGAAATTAACAGGACCAATATTCTGCTTGTAACTACAGCGGTAGCAGCCATAGCAGCCGCTATGGGGCCCACAGTGTCAGGGGGCCCCATCATCTGACTTGACACAATAAAGAATGGAGAATGTGCACCATTATATCTATATTGTATTGCACATTGTCCAGCATAATATGTATATAACATATACTGTGATGTATATATGGTGTCTGTTTACACTATATATGTGTATGGTGCATATGGCACTGTATGTATGTGTATATGCTGTGTGGGGAAGAGGAGCCTCATGCAGTAGCCTGCTAGGGGGCCCTGTCTCTCCTAGTTACGCCACTGCTAGAGATCATAACTTCTCCTTGCTGATCACATATTGTTCTCCAACAGACTTTCCCAGTTCCCAGTCAGGCCATGTACAGAGCTCTTAAAATGAGAGGTATTATGGCTATGTATTAATTACAGCTGGTCTACAGCCACAGACAGTGGCAGATTGCCCTGCAGAAATATTCTGCCTGCAGGGTGGGCCTGGGAAATAGGGCAACTGTATTGATTTCCAGTTTCCGTATCAACAGAAACTATGTATGTATGTAAACCTATATTTTTGCGTAGGGCAGAAAAACTAGAAAAACTAGTTGTTTCTTATCTGGCGACTCACAGGAAGTCTGAACTATTGTATACACATTATACACTAGTGTATAGTCACCAGATGCTTTTCCTATTAGGTCACTTTCACATGGCAGTATTCTGGTCAGTACATTGCATCAAAATTTAAAAGCCAAAATGAGAAATGGATCCTTAACACATAATTCACATGTTTCCATTATACTTTTTCTCCATAGTTTCTGCTACTCTTGGTTTTGGTTATACTGATGATTACAGTGAAACAACATAGTGGTGGTCTCAGGTAGGAGGTTACTGTAGTGTGGAAGCTATAAAAATTGATCTGTTAAGCAGTAGGAGAACAGCTTGGATGGACTAGAGGACACACAAGGACAGTGAGCCCTAAGGCTAAACTTCATTCCTAGCTGTTGCTACCTAATTGCCCAATCTACCCCTAAGCGGTAAGTGACAACTTCCTGCCCCAAAGTACAAACATGGAGACAAAGACTCGACAATACAAATATAGTAGAGTAGATGACATATGACAAAATCAATAGGCAAAATAGATGATCAGAAAACAAGGGTTAAGATATTCAAAGAAACTAAACAGAAGTCAATAAAAATGTCAGCAAGCTCCAAAGTAGACTTATAGACAATACAAGGGAAATGGCAAACAAGCTTTTTATGAGATGTTATAGTCCCGGTCCAGAAGTTAAATGGACCAAATCCTTGACATCTAGACAAGGCAGACCACCAAGGGAGAAATGTGAGTGGAGAAAGATTCTATCCATCTTAGCTAACATAACTGTTTTCAACCCAGAGTAAAATCAACAGAAGAAAGACGCACGTGTATTTACAAAGTGTTTTGTGTCGCGACTGGACTGTGTCCAACAAGACAGAAAAAATGTGCACCAAAAGGGGCATTTTACTGCCTAATCAATTCTGTCCGACATGTGCCACAATTGTCTTTGCACCACAATGCAGCATGAACAAAGTGCAGCAAAAAAAAAAAGGTGCACACTTCCAGAGCACTCTGGCACACTTCAGAGGCAGACTGTAAATATGGGCCAATAATGAATTTACTGTTAATTTAATGTGGATTGCGCAATTTTCAAATAAAATAATCATCGCATTGCAATGAACCTGAGTGCTGAGTTGCTCATTAAATTATGCATTGAATATTGAATATTATGCAATCAATAAATACAGTCAGAAGCCAGCAGTGAATGGACAATGTCAAAGTTTAAAGCGGAAGTGGCCCCCAAATTTTTTTCATTTAGGATTAATGCAATTATTTATTAACACACACATATCACTAATCTTGCTAGGTCCTTTTTAAATGTTTTGACATTATTTCTTTATTGGCATTCACTTAAATGGTAACCATGAAGGAACTTTTAGCATAAGGAAATACACTGCCTTGTTATTGCAAAATTAACATTACCTGTATTGGTAATTTTTTGCACAAAAAATACACACTTCAGTACAACTGAATTAAAGAAAATATGCTGCTTAACAAATTGGAATGTCTTTACATCAAATAAAATCCACAGTATGCACTGAAGTCAATGTAGAAATTTGGATAATGTGTACAGTATATATTCCCCTTAATGCAGAGAAAATTTGTTAAATTAAAATTCTAACTGATGCAAATTTGTCAGCAGTGCAATTTCATTTTGTAATTTTTTGCTGCCACCCAGTGGGAGAACATTACATTACAGGCAACTGTTAAATAGATTATGCTCATAAGCTTTTATGATTATTTCTCTCGTTGTTTACAACTATGGAAATATGCAGTATTAAACTGAAATGTATCATATCTATTGTTGTATGAATAACTTGAATACCCTTCATACACTCATCCATACAGAATCATATGCAGTATAGATGTTTTAAAGAGGACCTGTCACCCTCAAAAACAGCACTTGGAGCTGCTTACTAGAGTAAGCAGCTCCTAGTGCTGAAACAAACACAGCAGTGTTACATTGCTAGCGTTATCGGAAACAATAGGTGACTGCCGTGCGTCATGCGGCAATCTCATTTTTGTGGGTTTTCTCCGGGTCCTCTGGTTTCCTCCCACACCTCAAAAACATACTGGTAGGATGATTACACTGTGAGCCCCATGGGGACAGTGACCGATTTGGCAAACTCTACACAGCGCTGTAATCTGTGTGCGCTATATAAATAAAGGAATTATTAAAGATGTTAATGGAGCCTCTGATTTGCATAATTTTAAAAGTCTTTTTTGTTAAAACCAGGACATTAGAAGCTAAAAGAAGAGCAGATTCTGCTAGAGGGGGCTCACACCAGCATGTATGTGTACTTGGTTTTTAATCCCTTATCCTGGTGGTAGATGTCCTTTAAACTTGTGGCTTTCTTCTCAAGTAAGTTCTCAGCCGAATGCAATTATGATGTGGGCAACTGAGAGCTTTAGGTCATCACATGAGTGTTTGAGGAATGGAGACACTTCCTTTAGGGAGCTAAACATCAAGTAACTGTAATCATGGACTATAGTACCTCTCAGGAAAAGGCCTAGTTCTAAAGTATTAGCAGTCATATTTTGCATCTTCATTCCAGTAAATATTGCCTCTCATCAGGGGGTCCAGTTCTTTTCTAAGTTCTGGAGAGAGTTTTGAGGCCAGTTTACAATCTCTCTGACTTTTTCTTCTGCATTCCATCCTGAAACCAATTGGCAGACAGATCAAACTTTAGGCCAGTTCTTTAAGGTGTTTTATTTCTGATACTCAGGGGAAATGGAAGTTTTTTGAGTTGCTTGCCAAATTTCCCCTAAACAACAGGTTTAGCACCTCAACTAAGATATCTGTGTTCTTCTGTAATTATGTAGGGACATCTTGTAGGGACATTGAGTTGGTTAACCCTTCTGTTAAGGCGACTTTTTAACGACTGAGATAAGTCTGGGCCCAGGACCTCTTGAACCTGGCTTAAGCCCAAGACAGTCAACAATGTCAAGCCAATAAGAGAATAATCTCCCGGCCCTAAGTATGTTTTGGGAGAACGAGTGTTATGTAGCTAAAAATCTGCATCTCAAAGTTCCGTCTGGAAAATCTTCTCCTAGATTTGTTGTATATGTATGCCATTAGTGAAATTATTAACCCTGTGTCTTTAAGACTGCAATTGCCTAGTACTTTTTGTATTCATAATGCTTTGCACAAGTCCCTTCTGAAAAAGTACATCTCTCTTGTAAGACCAGCGACTGACCACCTGGTAAAATTGAGGGTGCTCAAGTAGGTTACCAGTCCATATAGACTCATAACTTCAAAGAAAAACTTGCCATTCCTTAATCGATGCAATAAAGAATAATTTTAATTGTAAACAGAATATATCAATCCAAATTTATCTAATGTTTAAGTCTAAATTGAGACCTTCCTCAGACTATAAAAATAAACTAAAAAACATAAAGGGGCTCATTTACTAAGGGTCGGCGGAGCTCATTTTCGTCGAGTTATCGTTTTGCGCCAAATTGCAGATTTTGGCGCATCGGCGCCGGTTTGCACACAACAGAAATCGGGGGGCGGGCCGGCGGACAACCAGACGGATTCGGACAACGCTCGGGACACGCATTTACAAGCACCAGGAAGAAGCAGGTAAATCCGGCGGACCTTGGCGCAGAAGCGACGGTTGCAAGAACTCGGACGCACAGACACAAATCCTCGACGGACAATGCACTGCGAGATTGCGACAGGACCGGGTAAGTAAATCTGCCCCAAAGAGACTAAGTATCTAATAAAATACAGAACCATAAATGGCAGATGTAAAATAGGAAAATGAACAAGTGTCAAATAGAATTAACTGGATACTGGGTGCAATTCATTACAGTACATAGTATATCACAAAGTATATCACATAATATACTGGGGTGAAAAAAATGTTAAAGCTACAAAATTCTGAAGTGACAGTAGTGTCTGTGAGCACATTTTTGAAGTCCTTAATTTTAGATGTACAGTTTCGTATTTTCAGTTTTAAGAACTCAATAGTAAGCAATATCACATCCGGCTCTGCTACTCTGCAGTGAGTAGCAGGGCCGGTACTGCCCCTGGCTCTTTAGACCTGGCGGTCGTGTGACCCCTGGGTCTGTAAGGGTTAATTAGTGCTGCTGGGTCTGATCGGACCAAGAACAGCTCTGATCAAACATCTGCCCCCACAGAGGGCCCACAGAGGTCCCTATAGATGCCCCAGTTACAAGTGAAAACTAGAAAGTAAAAAAAAAAGAAAAAATATGGAAATGTCCCCAAGGGTTTTTTTATGACCTCAATGGGGACATATAAAGTTAAAGCAGACACATCCCAAATTAATATATATTTAAAAATAAACATTATTATTCCCTAATAAAATAAAAAAATCCTCCACTACATTTTAAAAAACATTGCCCCGTTTGCCCAAGACTATACATATTGGGGGTCATTTACTAAGGGCCCGAATCGAGTTTTTCCGTCGGGTTACCCGAATATTACCGTTTTGCGCCGATTTTCCCTGAATTGTCCTGGGTTTTTGGCGCATGTGATCGGATTGTGGCACATCGGCGCCAGCATGCACACGACGGATATATTCAGAGCTGTGTGACACTAACGGCACCTGCACCCGTGTATCCATCAGGTTACCATGAACAGATTTCTATCCACTTGAAGTAAACCTAGAAGCTTTCTAGAAGGACAGCAAGCAGAGAGTAATGGGTAATTGGTACAGAAAGTATACTGGAAAATTGTATAACTTTTCAATACATAGACAACCAACTGAATGATGATCCAACTACCATGAAAATTGATCAAGACAAGGAAATGAGGCCTAGTAGAGTGTGTGGTCTCCATGTGCCTGTATGACCTCCTTACAATGCATGCACATTTTCCTGAGAAAGTGGTTAGTGTTTTCCTGAGGTATCGCCTCTAACACCTGAATTAAAGCATCAGCCGTGGCATCGGTGGATAGAACAAGACATGGGGGAACATTTACTTACCCGGTCCAGTCGCGATACAGCAGCGCATTCTCCGACGTGGATTCGGGTTTGCCGGGATTCACTAAGGTCCGTTCGCCCGATATCCACCAGGTGTCGCTTCTGTGCCGAGGTCCGCCAGAGTTCACCTGCTTCGTCCCGGTGATGATTTTGCAAAAAAATGGGTTTTTTTTATTTCAGCGTTTTTTCTGAATCCATCGGATTGTCCGACGGCCACTCCCCCCGATTTCTGTCGCGTGGAAGCCGGCACCAATGCGCCAAAATCCCAGGGAAATCAGCAGGAAACCCGGCGAAAATGCGCGATTCGAACCCTTAGTATGTGAGCCCCATGGTGTCCCAAATGTGCTCGGCTGGATTCAGGTCTGGGGAAAGGGCAGACCAGTACATAGCATCAATGCCTTTATCATGCACAAACTACAGCCGCATCAGGAACATTAGAAGGAACACACGGCCCTCTGTAGCTGCATATGGTCTCACAGTGGGTCCTTGAGTCCTCTATTTTAGATACTATGCACGATATTTAAATATAATATCTAGACATCCAGTATCCTTCCTCCCTGGGCTTTCTCAATCACACAGTGGAGTCAATCACATTCTAGAATTTTTCTACTACCTGGGGTCTGCTACTCTATGGGTATGTATTCCTGGGTAACATAGCTAAGAGGGTCTAAGTTATAGACTTAGGCCAGTCGACAGTTTTTTGATAGGGCTTCTAGGACCATAAAAATCCAAGACAAGGGATAGCACTCAAGCTATGTTTAAGGAATAAATACCAGGTTATATTTGCATAGAGCTGTACAGTTGTGGTCCACATGAAAAGATTTTACTGGTGGATCCTAGGCACTCTAGTCTGACACTGGATGTGTAAATGCATGCCACTCAGCAACCCACTACAATATGTTCCTGTTATTAACCCTCTCATACCCATAACAATCAGCGAACACACTTGGGCCCCTTTCACACTTGCGTTTTTCACGTGCGTGTTCTGCGCATGCTTTTGACGCGCAAAACTAGCATTGCACTCTGACCCATTGTAATCAATGGGCTTTTTCAGACTTGCATTTTTTTTCACGCTCACACATGCAGTTTTTTTAACGCGCGTTTAAATCTCAACATGCTCTACTTTTGCAAGTCACGTGCGTGAAAAATGCACCATACAAGTCTATGGAGACGCATAAGAAACGCATTGCACTCTGAGACACATGGAAGTGCAATGCAAGTGCAATGCGTTTTTCACACATCAATTGCCATAGAAAAGATAGAGCTCAGCCCTGAGTCCTTTCACGCGCATTATCTGCGTGTGAAAATCGCATTGAAATTGCACTGAAAACGCGCATGAAAAACTGAGACACTGAACAAACTCTCATATATTGAGTGATCTTTTATTCTTAGTAACGGGGCCGAGGATAAACATTTGATCCATCTGACTATATAAACAATTAAGCCAAATCTCTAGGTATTTATACCACTAACAGTGTCCTGGCCTTCAGATATATCAAAAATAGCATAGGACTGGCCACGTTAAAAATTAACTTTTAATATAATATATGATAAAACACTTCATCAAAGAGACAGAATAATAATAAGCACAAAAGAAAAAACAATAAAAATGGAGCAGTCTTACCAGTTCGGGCGACAGGTTTCGGGATATGTATCCCTATACGGGACCCAGTAGGGAGGTACTTGTAAACACTTACCCTCAATCACTTATGCAGTCCCTAACACCCCAGTTGCTCCCGTCCTGACAAGGACAGTACCCATGCCATCCCTACAGCAGTGCACTGTCTTGCCCTAAAGGTATAACCTAAAAAAGGTGCTCCCCGTCCATCCCTTCCCAACGCGTTTCATCACCGTTAGCGTGAATCATCAGGGGACTTAGTTAGGACCAAAAACTCCAAGGGGGAGGAAAGAGGGCAATAGCATCCCTGGGAAGACCCTGGAATCCTGGAGATAGATGACACACAGGCTTTCCAAAGGCATTAACCCAGAGCAGCTAGGTCCTCCTGGTTTGTATACCTGGCTAGTGAGCACTTGCTTTTTGACAGAGTTTCCCTTATATCCACAATAAGCCACACCTAAATGTGTCCCATAGGGTGGACAGAGTTTTACCTGGTAGTTGTCTTCCGGACGCTATCAGAGGGTGACATACGCGCCATTTCTGAAAGTGTGTCGCGCGTTATCCCTCACTTCCGGCGCCAATAATGCACCGGAAGTATTCACCTTCTCCTTCCGGTATGACTCGCGCATCCGCATTAGGGGACCGTGCGGTCCACTTGTGGAACGCATCCTCCTCTTTTTGGTTGCGCCTGCGTGCTGTGGGATTATGTGGTCTACCCGTAAGGCACATCCTCTTTGTATATTTGCGCACGCGTACTGATAATTTTTATATCTATTTGACCAACTCCATCCCTCGGCATTTAATTGTCCGCGTACGGAGTATGGAACAAAGAGTTCGGTGGGTCATCACTTTTTCATGATCTACTATAGAGAGAAATATCTAAGCAGCGCGGTATACATAGGACAACGTAGTTATTTAGTATTCCATTTTACAGTTCATTCTCAGGTTGTTGAAGTGATGAAAATACAAATATCCCACTTCCATAAAGTTGTAGTGTACAGTTGCCACATATTGGAAGTATCATTAAATGGGTATTAAATATTCTGTGTAGCCATTATTTCTTTTCTTTTATGGCTACATGATTATTCAATCAAGATGTCATCTCTGTCTGAGGTGGCATCACCTTGGACAATTTTGTCCATTCTCGGCCAGTAATGGTTAATGAGTTATTCATATACCACTACATGGATGGCCGATTCAAAGATTATCCGAGTTTTATTTGGCTGAACTATCTCCCAGATTCCGCCCCAAAAGCACAAAGAAATCAGGGCCAAGGTTAATAGAGGGCTTTTACAAGAAACATTTAAAATTTAGTTGTTCATTTAATCCATTTGGACTTACTGTTTGTAACTCGAAAATCCAGTTCGATTCCTTTTGCAAAGTCATTTGTTCCCAATCACCTCCTGTCATTGGTTGTTTCACTATATCTATACCCATAAAGGATATGGCTCCTTTGTCACCTCCATGTTTTTGATTTATACGTCTCGCAATTGATGTATCATTAGTTTTGTCAATATTCAAAAGATGTTCCCCTATTCGCCTCCTCAATTCCCTATTTGTCTTTCCAATATACTCCATCCAGCATCTGCATGTCATTTTGTACACTACCCCTCTCGTTCTGCAATTAATAAAATGTTTAATAGCGTAACTTCGTCCAGTGTTGTTAGATGTAAAGGACTTACTCACTTGTATATAGGGGCAGGCGATACAGCCGCTGCATTTAAAATTCCCCATCGGTGTGTTTTTGTTAAAGGGGTATTCTCGTCTGGGCATTCACATTCAGTTTGATAAATCTGCCATATGTAAACATTTCTTCAATTAGATGTTATTAAAAAAAATGTTCCTGTGTGAAGATAATTTCTCATAAATGTAGTAATTTTGTCCCTTAGAAACGAGATAGCTTCCTCGGATACGGCCACCTCTGCCCGAGAGATTGCACAAATAAACAAAAAGGTTTTGTATACGAAATGTCTGGGAGTTTCTGCATGTCTCACAGCCGTCCTGTGGTAATGATTGCTGAATCCTGGTGGTGCGGCAGGACTCTATAGCCCAATTCTGGCCACCGCTGCTAGAGTGTGACGTGGTCGTATCCGAGGAAGCTATCTGGTTTCTAAGGGACAACATGGCTACATTTATGAGAAATTATCTTCACACAGGAACATTTTTTTTAATAACATCTAATTGAAGAAATGTTTATATATGGAAGATTAGTGAAACTGAATGTGAGTGCCCAGACGAGAATACCCCTTTAAGCCATGTGGTGTTTCGAGGGGCTGTGAAGTGACTTTGGACCAGACGATCCTTTAAGGATCTTCCTTTTCTAAAGGTGATTTGTGGGGTCTCGTTTAAAACATCTTGGATATCAGGGTCCATCAGCAGGATGGTCCAGTATTTTTGAATTACTCTAGAGCCCTCTCTGGCCCCATTATCGTATGTAGTAATTATTCTCATCTTGTTGTCCGTTATGGTATCTGCCTTCTTCAATAGCAACTCTCTACGGTCCCTGTGTAAAGCTGCCCGATATGCTTGTCTTAGGACATAATCAGGATATCCTCTGTCTCTGAAACGTATCCTGAGATCCTGAGCCTGAGTTTTGAACTCCTCAAGAGTTGAGCAGTTCCTTCTCAGTTTATAGTACTGATCCCTGGGTATCCCACTTTTTAGACGTAGTGGATGGTGACTCTCCCATTTCAGGAGTGCATTGGTGGAGGTCGGTTTCCTATAAACCTTTGTGTTAATTTCTCCACTTGTTTCCTTATTGATCTGTAGATCCAGGAAAGGGAGGGTCCCTCCACCGATCTCAAAGGTGAAACCCAGATTAATCTCATTATTGTTCAGTTCTTTCACAAAGTCCCGGAAGGACCCTTCGTCCCCCCTCCAAATCACCAGGATATCATCAATATATCTGACCCACAACTCTATCCTCTCAACCATTTGTGCTCTTTCTTCGGTGAACACCATGGTTTCCTCCCACCAGCCCAGGAGCAAGTTGGCATAAGTTGGTGCGCATGGATTGCCCATGGCCGTGCCCCTGAGCTGGTGGTAGTGTTTGCAGTCGAAGAGGAAGAAGTTGTGGGTCAGTAGGAATTTTAAAAGTTCCAGGGTAAATTCGTTGTGAGGAGTGAACTGGTTACCTCTGGTTTTCAAAAAGTGCTCTACTCCCTTCTAGCCCGAGGTGTGGGGAATCGATGAGTATAATGCTTCTACATCGATAGAGCAAAGGATGCATCCCTCCTCAATTGTAATCCCATCGATTCGGCGTATAAGATCCGCCGTATCTTGTATATAAGATGGGAGGGAGAGGACGAACGGACGTAAAATCCTGTCAAGGTAAATGCCAATATTTTGGGACAAACTCCCTATTCCAGATACAACGGGCCTCCCTTTTAAAGGGTTAAAGCCCTTATGCACTTTCGGTAAACAATAAAAAGTTGCTTTTTGTGGGAATTTGGGTAGGAGAAATTTCCACTCTTCCTTACTGATAAGGTTTTTCCTCCTTGCCTGGGTAAGGATGTCTTTTAGTTCTGCTGTATATTTTGATGTGGGGTCTTTTTCAAGAATCTCGTAATTAGCAGTATCTTTTAGAATATCTGTACATAATCCCCTATATGTCTCTATGTCCATTACTACTGTATTGCCCCCTTTATCCGAGGATTTTATTATTACCTCTTTGTTGTTCTCTAAATTTCTTAAAGCCTGCATCTCTCTTTTGGTGAGATTATGTTTCTGGTGACAGTGTTGGATATTTTTTAGTTCATTTGTTACCAAGTTGAGGAACACATCAATCGGAGAGATATCACCAATTGGTGGCATCTGAATACTTTTGTTCTTCAAGTTGGTAAAGGGTCCAGTCCCTAGCTCAGGTTGTGGTTCCTCACTTAGGCTGAATAGTAATCTTACGTCACTTAGTAAATCAGACGGTATTCCTAGTTCTTTACAGGTTCTCATTTCTTGCCTTTTAAAATACTTATGCCACCTTAATTTCCTTATAAAGAGATGTATATCTTTTATCCAAGTGAAGATTTTAAAGTCGGATGTGGGTACAAATGATAGTCCTTTATTAAGGACCTGTGTCTCGGATTCGCTCAATGTGTATGTAGAGATGTTTATCACTTGGTTTGACGTTGGGGGTTGGGGTTTTGTTCTGGTATTTGGTTGCGGTTTCTCAGGGAGTAGGCTTGCTCAAAAAAGGCATTTCTCCTGTTTGTTGGTTCTCTGCCTTTTTTCTTCCTCTCCCTCCTCTCCCGTTACCTCCCCTACCTCTAGGTCTCCCTCGTTGTGAGCTACTTCTCGATTCACTGTCAGACCTCTCAGTGTCTGTTGAAGAGATCCCAATATCACCACTTTTTTGCTGCGATTGTTCTCCAATTGTAGAGTACACTTTGCTATCTCTAAAATCCTGGAGGTCGCGAACAAATTGTTTATGTTTACGGTCTTTTAGGTGATATTGGAATTTCTCCAATTTGGACTGGAGTTGAGATTCTTTATTAGCGAAATCTGGTTCCCCACTAAATTTTTTTGTCACTTCGATCTGTTCTTTAAGGGTTTTTTCTAGTTCAGTCAGTTTTATTTTTTCCTCCTCCAGTAGTAGTCCAAGTAATTTAATGGAAAAAGCAGTTGCCTCTTTTTCCCATTTCTGTAGTAGATTAGGGCTGCATATACGTGTAGCAGGTGTTAGGGAGACTCTCAGTCCTCTTGGGACAATATTATTTTTGATATAGTTATCAATACATTGCACTTCCCACCAGGATACAATTTGTTCTTTGCATGCTTTCAATAGTTCCTTGAAAGCTGTATTATAGGAGGGGGTGTATTTGGGTTGTACAAAATTTCTATCGGAAAAAATGTCTTTAGCTTCATTCAGCCATTGGTCCTGATTGAGGCCCACCGAGAGAAAGCCAGCCATAGCTCGTTAACTATACACACAATTAAGCCAAATCTCTAGGTATTTATACCACTAACAGTGTCCTGGCCTTCAGATATATCAAAAATAGCATAGGACTGGCCACGTTAAAAATTAACTTTTAATATAATATATGATAAAACACTTCATCAAAGAGACAGAATAATAATAAACACAAAAGAAAAAACAATAAAAATGGAGCAGTCTTACCAGTTCGGGCGACAGGTTTCGGGATATGTATCCCTATACGGGACCCAGGAGGGAGGTACTTGTAAACACTTACCCTCAATCACTTATGCAGTCCCTAACACCCCAGTTGCTCCCGTCCTGACAAGGACAGTACCCATGCCATCCCTACAGCAGTGCACTGTCTTGCCCTAAAGGTATAACCTAAAAAAAGTGCTCCCCGTCCATCCCTTCCCAACGCGTTTCATCACCGTTAGCGTGAATCATCAGGGGACTTAGTTAGGACCAAAAACTCCAAACTCCAAAAACAGCCAAATAAAACTCGGATAATCTTTGAATCGGCCATTCATGTAGTGGTATATGAATAACTCATTAACCATTACTGGCCGAGAATGGACAAAATTGTCCAAGGTGATGCCACCTCAGACAGAGATGACATCTTGATTGAATAATCATGTAGCCATAAAAGAAAAGAAATAATGGCTACACAGAATATTTAATACCCATTTATTGATACTTCCAATATGTGGCAACTGTACACTACAACTTTATGGAAGTGGGATATTTGTATTTTCATCACTTCAACAACCTGAGAATGAACTGTAAAATGGAATACTAAATAACTACGTTGTCCTATGTATACCGCGCTGCTTAGATATTTCTCTCTATAGTAGATCATGAAAAAGTGATGACCCACCGAACTCTTTGTCCCATACTCCGTACGCGGACAATTAAATGCCGAGGGATGGAGTTGGTCAAATAGATATAAAAATTATCAGTACGCGTGCACGCAGGCGCAACCAAAAAGAGGAGGATGCGTTCCACAAGTGGACTGCACGGTCCCCTAATGCGCATGCGCGAGTCATACCGGAAGGAGAAGGTGAATACTTCCGGTGCATTATTGGCGCCGGAAGTGAGGGATAACGCGCGACACACTTTCAGAAATGGCGCGTATGTCACCCTCTGATAGCGTCCGGAAGACAACTACCAGGTAAAACTCTGTTCACCCTATGGGACACATTTAGGTGTGGCTTATTGTGGATATAAGGGAAACTCTGTCAAAAAGCAAGTGCTCACTAGCCAGGTATACAAACCATGAGGACCTAGCCGCTCTGGGTTAATGCCTTTGGAAGGCCTGTGTGTCATCTATCTCCAGGATTCCAGGGTCTTCCCAGGGATGCTATTGCCCTCTTTTCTCCCCCTTGGAGTTTTTGGTCCTAACTAGTCCCCTGATGATTCACGCTAACGGTGATGAAACGCGTTGGGAAGGGATGGACGGGGAGCACCTTTTTTAGGTTATACCTTTAGGGCAAGACAGTGCACTGCAGTAGGGATGGCATGGGTACTGTCCTTGTCAGGACGGGAGCAACTGGGGTGTTAGGGACCGCATAAGTGATTGAGGGTAAGTGTTTACAAGTACCTCCCTCCTGGGTCCCGTATAGGGATACATATCCCGAAACCTGTCGCCCGAACTGGTAAGACTGCTCCATTTTTATTGTTTTTTCTTTTGTGTTTATTATTATTGTGTCTCTTTGATGAAGTGTTTTATCATATATTATATTAAAAGTTAATTTTTAACGTGGCCAGTCCTATGCTATTTTTGAACCATCTGACTATATGTTAACAATTAAACCTAGAACCTATTCATAAAATTGCAAGTAAAAGTAAAAACACACACAAATAATGAAATAAAGTAAATTATGGTGTTCTACATTTTCAGTAAAAGTTTATGTTTATTGGATAAAACCACATATCTAAACCCACATAAAAAAGAGTTACAACACACTATGTATACTAACAAAATATATGTGCAGTCTCACTACTATACTGAATCCAATAACCAAATTCCTTAGTATATATATATATGCAGAAATCCTGCTAGGTGGGCCAAGAGGGGGTATGAAAGTTAATGTATACAGACCAATTTTTATAATTACAATGCATTTGCATTGTTGTAATATATGATTATGTTAATATTCACAACTTGTCCCAAAACTAAAACAAATTCTAAAAACCTTAATGGCCCAATCACGTGGGAAGGAGAACGCAAAATAAAACTGGCCGCGACATTTAGGGGTTAATGATGACCCAAAATTATAACTGATACTGTAATACATATGATGTACTCTGTGTAGTGTCCCTCATCATGATAAATCTCCGGTCCACTGCCCTGGGCCCGCACTGTCCCTTTAACAAACCGGAACAACCCCGTTTCGTACCCTATTGGGACACGACATGTGACGTCAGCGTGACCCAGCATTCAGCCCAGCACGTGACCTCTCGCTGGTTAGTCCCCAGTCACTGTGACTGCAGCGGTTAAAGGTCTGTGCGGGCGGGCGCCTCCTCCATAGCGCTGACGTCTTGTTAGAGAACACTGCACTCGAGTAGAGACGTAGGGGGATCTGGAAGCTTCTTACCGCGACGACGCCTCCTTCACTACATCTTGTGTTTGTAAACACCCCTGCTAATCGTTGAGATGGCCCAGCGACTTGCGTGTAGCAGCCGGCACGGGACTGGTCCAGGCTCGGCTCCCGGAGGAGGCACGGCCGCGCTGGTTCTCCCGCTGCCCTCTGCGGACGGTCTACGCGTGTTGTCAGGTCACCCTGTACCGGCAGAGCCCACGGAGAAGAAGAGAGCGGCCAGGGCCCGTGTCATGAGCGCACTGCCCTATTACTGCAGCGGGGAGGTCGTCAGGGGCTTCGGCCGGGGCTCCAAGGAGCTGGGGATCCCCACAGGTGATTGCTATGTGGTGACCCATATAACTAGGGCGGTTCTGCCCTCACCCTGCACCCACTGGGCACATTACTGATAGTAGAGCCTTGTCTTGTGTAATGCCATGTATGCCGGCCGGCTAAGTAGGGCGTGAGCTGGCACCAAGTACTTGGCTCAGGTTCATGTTTGCCTGATGTTAATGGATTTCCCTTCTTCCTGCAGCCAATTTCCCTGAACATGTAGTGGACGGACTTCCCTGTGACCTGGACACTGGCATCTACTATGGCTGGGGCTGTGTCGGCAATGGGGACATCTATAAAATGGTTATGAGCATAGGCTGGAACCCCTTCTACAAGAACACAAAGAAATCTGTGGTAAGTGATGTCATCTTGTGATCTTGTGAGTCTTATGTGGTGACAACATATCTGCTATGGACATGCGAGAGCTATGGTGTGCCTTCATTGCTCCATGGCATCAAATGTGGTGCAGGTGGGCAAATGCATTTCATGGCGTCACCATTTAGCTGCATGACACACATGTAGGTGTTTTGCTGGCACAGTACCTTCAGTCAGCACAGGTCTCTGGTATTCTCCAGCTGTGATATTGGGTAAGTGGTGCTCACCCATTACAGCCCAATACTGACCTCAGCTGAACAGAGCCATGGCCAGTGATGGGCTGTAGCAATTACATGGCATCAACATTAGGGTACATTCACATGAACGCGTGCCCAGCCGTCTGTCAGCGTGCTGGAGAGAAGGTATGAGGGCTGGCCGGCACCATAATACAGCGGAATATAGCACATGTCTTATGTTGCCTGAAAGGCGAATTATAAGACGTCCTATATTTCACTGATCACACCACCCTGGCCGGGCACCATAGACGCTGACTGGTGGTGACCGGACTGGCCTATAGGAGAGAGGTAAAGAAAATTAGTTTGCTTTACTCTGTAATTGTATTAGTTTAGATTTCTTGATCCGCATCACTGTCTCTCTCTTTCAGGAAACGCACATTATACATCGGTTTGAAAATGACTTCTATGGAGAAGTACTTAGTATTGTTATCGTGGGCTACATTAGACCGGAGAAAAGTTTTAACTCTTTAGGTAAGTGCTTGGGAAGAGTTTGCCAGGGTGTACATTGCAGGCAGTGTATGTTCCATTGGGGATTCCAGGAAATAACTATGTAAATACATTATCCAGGTGATATCACCCCTTCCCACCCCCCATAACATACAGGATGCTTCCCAACTGTGGACAGCCATGTTTCAATGTTTTTGAATTTTCTCAGCAGTCTGCAGCCTTCTCCCTACACTTTGCTGAGGAGATACTATCACAGTATAGTCTATACAGGTTTGGCTGTTCTCCTGCATCTTGAAAATTCTTGAAAATTATACTTGACGTAATTGGATCTGCCTTCATAGTAACCTTATTCTACCCAGGTACATGGTCCATAAGTTGATTAGGTAAGTTGTCATGCGAGGCTCTTCTTAACACCCACACAATAGATTTGCATGGGTGTCCTTAGGATTTTGACAGCAAAAGAGAAGATAAGATGCTACTGCAGCTACAGGTCAAAATTTCATAGAAAATCTACCACTAGGATTGTAAAAGTGTGTGTGTGTGTGTACTTCTCATGAAATCGGACAATACCTTTTTGAGGCTAACGGATTATCTTTACATAGCAGAATTATCAAGTGCAATATTATCCAGATGTGTAAGGAGATGAGAGAAAGCTAAAGCTTTTATGGACTTAACTGTCTGTTTATAGGTAATACGGTTAATGCAGATGAGAGGAGTTAAAATTTGGTCAAAATTTTAAAACTTTTACTATTTCTGACATAATGTTTTGAGCTATGCTTTATGGCCCTTAGTTTAGTGTGATGGAAAGGTTAATTCTTCATACCTGGGTTTATTCAACTCCTCAGGTACAGCTATTGTCTAGGCTGTATTAGAATGTAGAATAAATCCACGCATTGCAATGATCATAGAGATGAGAGCAAAGGACTGCACAGCTATAATTATAACCACACATTTTCTGCTTGGTCAGTAGCGCTCTGCCTGATCTTTCAGAGGAGAGGTCATGGGGCCTGTGGAAATCTATAAACTTTTCCCTAAGACTACATTCTCATGACTGTTGGGGCATGTATAAATGGCTGCAAGCTTGCGGGCGGACCTCTGTCCCCAGTAGGCCGGCAATGGACGCAAAGTGCAGCACACGTGTTGCTCTGTACCCGGGGAAAAGATAGGACATGTATTACGGCGCTATGTATGTGCCCCATGTATCTCTATGGGGAGGGGCGGGAGCGTTCTCCTACTCCTCCTCTCCCATGCACTGCCTTGTGCCCGCCGTGAATGAAGCCGAAGTCTGTCTGGGGGCGAGGAGCATTTTAAATGTTGCGCTTGCTTGTACAGGCACTTTTTCTTGCCCTTGTATCTATCTGACACATAAAGTTAGCAGACAAGACCGCACACTCACTCCCTTATACTCTAAGGAAATTTCTCGTCATCTGTAAATAATTGTGGAACAAATCAGCAGTGCTCAGATGGCATCACATGCTGGCGCTATGCTGGTCATATGGTTACACATGATTTTTTATCATAACTTTCACATCTTACAAACGTAGCTGTGTGCATCTCTAGTTGACGTTGGACAGGAAGTTTTACTAATCATTCCTCTTATGGCTTGTGTTTCATGCCACAATTGCACAGCTGCCTGCTAGATTTTTAATTTCTCTAGTAATTTTTGCAACTCCATTGATCATTTGTTTGTGTGTGTGTTTAGTATACTGAAAACTGCCCATACGTTATTTCACTGATGGTGACAAATATGTCCTTTATCCACATACAGATGACTTGATTGCTGCTATTCACAGTGACATTGAGGAAGCCAAGAAGCAACTGGACCTCCCAGAACGGCGGAAACTCAAGGACCACTACTTCAGCAACTCACAAAAAATTATGAACGGTCATTGACTGTGGCTGGAGGTCCCATGATAGCTTATTATGGTCTTCAGACTTATCCTATATGTAATATATTCCACGATGTGACTATGGTCAGTAGAATAAAATATCTAGGGTTATTAGGAGCGTCTAGATCCAGATTTTGCACTCAAATAATTTACCGGTTCTGTGTGTTACGTTTTTCTCTTAAAATAAGACAGGTTACAGCTCATCACATAAGATCCTATAGACAGTCTGCACGGAAGGCAGCAGTGTGATTCCTGCATGTAGTTGTGCTATACTATAGCTATAGCATGAGGGAATCTCTCATGGAGGAATAAATTGCAGCATGTTGCTGCTGGCTATCTGTAAAGCAGAAAGTCATCTTATTTATTTTTCTTTTTCATACGGTATTATTGGCATATTTATACGGTGTATGACTATACAAATCCATTCCTGAACCGGATAATAGCGGAGCTGCTGACCTCCAAACCACTTGGTGTACCTGTGGCAAGAAGTTTATATAATATATATATAAATCAATGCTTTTTTTTTTCCTTTTTTGCAGTGTATTGTATGCATATATGTGTGCATGTGGTTTTATGGTGTTTCCTGCAGTACAAGAGTACACTAAGAAAGTTTTCAGATGCAAAATCTGAATAGTTGAGACATATATACTTTTTTTTTTTGTAACCTCTTGTACAATTATATGCAATAACACTACTCTAGACAGGATTTCTATGTTAATCATTTATCATTTATATCTGGAGCCCAGGCTATCCAAAGCACAATATAGAGGAATGTATAACAGTTCCAAGGTTGTTGTCTGTTCCTTACAGGAATTGTTTAGGGTGGGTTATGTATTGAAGATGAAGAATTTGTCTGAGTTTGTGTCTTGTCTACTAAGGAAGCGATACAAGTGCCTGTTCTGTCTGACATTTTATAAAACTGTCTATTGTGTGCCAAACCTTTTATTATGTCTGTTTACTGCTGGGCTGTGGTTTGTCTATAGTATTTTATCATAGTAAAGGTCCTTGTTTGGTATTGCACCCACTGTATTAGCATTTATTTCGTATCATATTGTTAAATATCTTTACCAAAGATACATGGATTTCCTCAATTCAAATTGTCCTAAGTGCAGTTCAGATTTACATGTACAGGAAACTGAATTGAAACACATGCTTTGTACCTGGTTATATTAGTCATATCATCATAATTATATCGCAGACAAGGGAGGATTTTTATTCTATGTCAAGGTCTGGTATTGCTCAGTTTTATTCTAATAATTTTTCTGAAAAGATTTGATGGAAGCAGTAAATCCTCTTTCTGCAGGTCTGTCTAATATCGGTGTTTTAAAGGGGTGTTCCAGATTAATAACGGCCTATTTGGGACACACATTTGCTGAAAAGGGAAACTAATTAGCGGTTTGTAAGAACCACCCAATGATCCCTGGCATCACATGTTGAACGCTTAACTCCGAGTATGATTGGCTCCTGCCTTTCTGAGGGATGCAAAACCTAAAGCAAAGCTTTTGATAATTCACACAGCACTTGTGAATATAACATTTCATTCCCAATGAAACAATATCTATTTCTCTCTGGGTCAGTATGCTGCATTCCATAGACCATATCCTAGAATAAAACTATATTTACTCTTCAATCATAACATTTTTTTTACACATTTTTTGAACAATTTTGGCATGGTTATAGATATTCTAATGACTGTTTTCCAGTTTACCTTAAAGGGGTATTCCCATCAGGGCACTGACATGTAATTAAATTCATTTGCCATATGTAAACATTTCTTCAATTGGATGTTAATAAAAAAAATGTTCCTGTGTGAAGATAATTTTCTATAAATGTAGTCATATGGTCCCTTAGAAACCAGATTCCTCCGATACGACCCCGTCACACTCTGGCAGCGGTGGCCACACATGCGCTATTGAGCCCTGCCTGACCACCAGGATTCAGCGTTCATTACCACAGGACGGCTGTGGGACCTGCAGTAACTCCTGGACATTTCGTATACAAAAACTTTTTGTTTCTTTGTGCAATCTCTCCAGTAGAGGTGGCCGTATCCGAGGAAGCTATCTCGTTTCTAAGGGACCAAATGACTACATTTATGAGAAATTATCTTCACACAGGAGCATTTTTTTTTTTTTAATAACATCCAATTGAAGAAATGTTTATATATGGCAGATTAATGAAACTGAATGTGAGTGCTCAGATGAGAATACCCCTTTAAACAATTCTATTTGTAACATGAAGGAGGGGCATCTCAATAAAGGACACCCTTCAGTAACCTTGATAACACTATCTTCAGCACTTCAATCTGAGTGCTGTGCTTGGCAATTTCCAAGGCAGGAGGAATGCATGCTGCCTCATTCATTTTGTTAGAATGGGGGTCCCTACTCATGATTGCTGATGCAGTCCAACCTTCAATAGTAAGATTGTTATCCCCTATTCTTAGTACAACTCCTTTTAACTAATGTAGTGTCATGTAGGGAATCTCTAAAACACCTTTATAAAGTTATTTTCCTCTCACCTAAAGTTTTCTCATTTTGTAGCATTTAGAACATGGCTTTTACAAAAACCGTGCTGACATTTATCGCTAAAGTTTAGTTACCTGTGTTTTAACTTCTGCATGATTCACACACTTTTCTAACTATTGAGTGCAGCTATAGTACAGGCAGTCCCCGGGTTACGTACAAGATAGGGTCCGGAGGTTTGTTCTTAAGTTGAATTTGTATGTAAGTCGAAACCGTATATTTTATAATTGTAAATCCAGACAAAAAAAATTTTTGGCCCTAGTAACATTTGGCGTTTTAAACATTTTTTGCTGTAATGGGACCAAGTATTATCAATAAAGCTTCATTACAGACACCTTACAGCTGATTATTGCAGTCTGGGAATATAGTAAAGCATTCATAGATCTTCAGCAGAGGTCAGAGGGATCTGTCTAACTATGGGTTGTCTGTAAGTCGGGTGTCCTTAAAGGGGTTATCCGGGTTTAAATTTTTTTTTATGTCCGGGCTGGGGAGGGCTAGTTAAACATAATAAACATGTACTTACCTCCTCCGGCGCCGCGGTCCCTTCGATCCGTGCCCCTGTTTGTTTACAGGGGCACGGAAGCCGCGCACAGGGAGCTTCCGGTCCACGATGTGGACGGCTCCTCCCAAGCGTCCCTATCTCTCAACGTTGTAAGCGCTGAGAGATGGTGCGCATGGGAGCTTCCGGCCGGCCGGAAGCTCCCTGTGCGCCGGTGTAATGAAACCGGCGCACAGAGAAGACGGGCCGCGGCGCGGGACATCGGCAGCATCGGAGGAGGTAAGTACATGTTTATTATGTTTAACTAGCCCTCCCCAGCCCGGACATAAAAAAAAATTTAAACCCGGATAACCCCTTTAAGTAGGGGACCGCCTGTATATTGGTCTGAAAGGATGGACTCATATTGGAGTTTTATTCACATTATTGATTTTTCACTGTTCAATTAGCTTTTTCATACTTCAGTTTTTTTCAGTGATCAATTTAGAGCCTGTTCTGACAACATTGGATCAGTTCAAAAAATAAAGTGAATTGTGAAAATCATCAAATCTGTATTTGTCTATAAGCCAATATGGGTTCCATGAAAAATCACTGATGTGATGCTTTGGTGCAACTAATTCTGTCATTAAGAAGAGCTACAAAAGCTCAGTGTTTTCCATGGCTAATGTCTCAGTCTCTAAAGATGGTTCCACTGGGATGACAAATTCATTATGGCTGGTAAGATGCAAATTAACTTGCTGGTCACCTAGCTATGGCTGTTTAGTTCAATCACATGTTCAGAATTGTTATAAATGTTATAGGTTTTGTTTTGATGCCTAGTAGATTAAACTGTACAGGGTATTTGCTTATGTGGGACCATATTTATGTCTTTTTTTGTGTTAAATATGTTCAGTGATTCCTTGGATCACATTTTGAGGTGGTCTTTCTAAGAATTAAAAAAAAACCTAACCCCTTTGAATCTACTGATTCTGCATGCATTTTACCCTCATAAGGCAGAGCATATCCATGTGCATTAGTGACTCCACAAAACTGGATTAGACCAGCAGAAAAAGAAATTTCAGTAAATACTTTACTTTGAAGACAATAGGAGTCAGATTGTTCTGTTTATTTATATTTTCTTTAATGGTTTATGCAGTAAAAGATAGTTTTCATGTAGGTTATTTTAAACCAGTGTGTAAATGGGGCCTTAAAATGAGATTCATATGCTATTTTAATGTTAATTTGTTTTCACTGCCAAAAACTGTATGTGGCATAGAAAATGAAGAGTTAATTGATCAGAGATTGAGCCTTGCCTGTATGTAACTGATTGCGAAAAGTTATTGTGTATGGTTAATACGCCCAATGCATGTAATTGTATTAAATGGATATTTTAATTAAATACGAGGTGTGCCATTTCATGTTTTGACACCGTGCGCTCTATGCAGTGTTCAGGTTTTAAAGGGAGTTCTCAAGCATATAAAAATTGATCATATGGACAGATCCTTGACTAAGATAAACTTAAGTACATCATATGATGACCATTTCCACAACTGTGTTTTTAAATATATGGCTTATTTCTAAGTTATTGCTGGTATCTGTTTATATACGGAGGCCCACAGTTGACCGCACATCAACTGTGGTCTTGTCCACTACAGAAAGCAATTAGTGCTGTAGTAGTTGCCTGAGCCTCTGTATACAAAAGCCTCATTCACACATAGAAATTCAAAATGAGCACTGTGCGTTTAGCATTGTTTAGATGAATGTGGATTTGCACTTTTTGGAAGCCGGTAACTTTATTTATTTTTTTTCCCACAGGTACGTCAAATTGCTAACATATAATTTATATGTTTATAGTTGTTGATAGAACAAATACTGGACAAATATAGGACATGGTGGTGTGTAATGGTTTTTTTTTTTTTTTAATATAAGAATACTCATAGAGGAGGTGCATTGGCCGTTTTGCACTGCAAGGCAGATTTGTGAAAGGTGTGTAAATTTTGGTGCATATCCACATCAGTCCCAGGAAATGGTTTAGAACTAGTTTCCCTAACTCCAAAAATTTGTGACGTAGTCCAAATTTTACAATTAATCCACTGCAGGCACCTCTTATGCCACATTTATCATGCAGCCTAAACCAATATGATAGATATCCAGGGGGGACTGGGAATTAAAAGTGGCCCTGTAGAAAACTGTTAAAGTGGCCCCATTCTGTGGGGTGGTCAAAACAAGTAGGCGTGACCATATGATGTGGGTGTAGTTACACAAACTGTTTATAGATTGTTTAAATCAACATGTACAGTGTAGAGAGACTCATACTGCCTCCCTTGTACAGGAATAAAGCTTTTTTTTTTTTTTTAAAAGAACACAACTTAATACTTCCTTATATATACACAAAAAAACGCCCTACTACAATACCGATAAACAAGAATGTAACTACTATAATATTGCCCCTATGTACAAGACTATAACTACTATAATACTGCCCACTAGGTACAGGAATATAACTATTACCACTACTACTTTGTCATGTAACACCTCCAGCCAGCTCCCTCCTGTATAAGGCCGCTCTTCCCCCACCCCAGTGCATACAAATAATAAACCGTGTGCTCACCTTTCCAATGCTCACCCGCAACTCCGCTGATACAGTCCGGCCGGCAGTGACATCTCCGTGCATGGCGGTGGTTCACAGACTTTGACGTCAGCCACTTGTCAACATCAAAGTCTGTGCGACGCTGGTGCGCACAGAGCTGTCACTGCCAGCAGGACTGTATCAGCGGAGCTGCGGTGGACCGTCGGAAAGGTGAGTACATGGTTTATTTTTCCGTCGGTCCACCAGGATTTCTCTTGGTGGATCTTATGGTCAGTCCGCCCCTGTAGTTATGACATGCAATAGAGCTGCTAAGACAGTCTAAAAACTGGCACAGGATGCCTCTCTAATGATACATTCCCACCCTGTGGGACATCAGCTGACTCCAAGAAGGCGTGCCTCTACACCTACCTATACTTACTGAGAATTCTGCAGTGCTCCATGAGTATTCCACTTACCGGACTAAAAGGAGGACAAGTAAGTGGCTAATCTGTGATGCACAAATAGTGCCAAGTATTGACCTATATCGGACCAAGTTGCTCTTACTTATGACCATTTTTGATGGTTTGTTGATCACTTATATTATCAGATAAAGTAAGAATGAATAGATAACAGCTAAATATTTTTTTTTTTTTTGCAATCTCCATAACTGGTTATCAGTATGATTAAAACATACAGGTTTACAGTGAACACTATTTATGAATAGTTTTTAAAAGAAATATACTTTTTGTAATTTTTGTACTAATTAAACTGTTGACTTGAACTGGAAGCATAATTTTCCAGATTTATTAGTGTCACAGAATAGACAGTGTTAGTTGTTTGTGTCCTGTTAAAAGTGCTCTGGACTTGTTTGCAGCTCATGTTTGTCATTGGCAGGTGAGTGCTGAAGACAAAAAAAAAAAAACTACTGAAAATATGCATATTAGTTAGATGAAGTTTATTTCAGGTTAGGACGTATTAAAGGATTAGGGAAAGATAGTTTGGGTCTTAGGAGGAGAAACCTATCATCACATCTACCTTCATTGGTAATTCCTGATTGTAGGTTTCCTTTTAAGTAATTTAGCTAAATATTTAGTGACATTCCAACAAATAAATCAGCTGAACCCTGCATAGTGTACATACATAATCTATATGGTGATTAGCCTAGAAGCTTTCATCACATGGATGAGCATGCAGCATGTAATAAGTAGCAGAAACCAGAAGTGTAAGTGAAGTGTAAATTTTGTAATGTGTGAGAACTAATGGTTAATTACTTATTTGTACTGTGCAAAAAGTGCCCAGAGAGCAGAAGATGGGGGAGGGCCTGCAGAAGAGACTGAGAATATTCTATAGAATCACAGACTGGTGGAGGGACTGATGGGAACAGGGAGTTCTTGTACCTCACTATTTTGTTTAAGACACTTTTGCTTCTACTGGATTCAATACACTCTGCTATACACAAAGAGCACATGACCTCCCCCTCCTCACTCATGTGTGAGCAGGACCTCCCCTTTGTGAAACCATATCTCTAGATGTAACCACCGGAGAAAAAGCTACTACAGAGCCAGGCTAAACTGAGGAGGAAACTTCTGCACATCAAGATAATAGCCAAAGTTGTTATACATCCCAAGAGCTATTGATTTGTGAAAAAAAGATTATCAGGGTTGAACTTAAAATTATCTTGTAGATAAGGGATAGCTAGCTGATCGGTGAGGGTCTGACCACGAGAAAGGGACTTCTTCTCACTGATGAGTGGCCTGGTGCCTGCCTGTCCTTCTGGTCCATTCACTCTCCATGGGAGCAGTCGGCAATGGCAGATTGCTACACACATGTATTTCCATAAATCAAATACAATTGAATAGAGAGCTAGAAAGCATGCTTATTCTACCACTCCACCCATCACTGAGAACCGAAACACTGTTCTCTGGAGGGTTAGGGGTTATGTTCTTGTGATCTATCCCACCAGTAAGACTCTCGCCAATCAGCTAGCTATACTCTATCTTCTGGATAGGGGTTAAGTTAGACTATTGGGACAACCCCTTTAAGTTCTAAAGGTTACCTACTGAGAGAAGACTAGTGTAGAAGTATGGAAACAGAGGTTGCCAAGAGATAACATTTCCTTGGTAACCAAAAGCATTTGAAAACAATTTATCATGTTATAAAACAATAAACATGGAACATGGTAGAAGTGCAAAATGCATTTAGACACCAATTGTCTTACAAAACTTTTCATAAAATAAAATCCCATAAAGTCCTGATTGTCTGATATTAGGTCCTGGCTGCTGACCATGGGGCTCTCGTTTTTCTCCTGTAGGGATTGTTGTCAGGCTTCTCCTAGAGATGTCTGTTGAGTACCTCCTTATTCTGGAGATGTCAGTATCTGTTTGTCATGAGCGTTCCTCCTGTTGGTCGACTGCAGTATGTTCCGGAGGTGCTCTTGAGTTTCATCAGGTGTATGGTATTGAGGACATTGCTGCATGCTGATGAAAGCTGTGAAGTACAGCCAGGACAATACATACCGTATATTCTCGAGTGTAAGCCGAGTTTTTCAGCACGAAAAATGTGGCGGAGAAACTCAAACTCGACTAATACTCAAGTCAAGAAAAACAAAGTCAAAACTCACCTTTCCGTTGCCCCCCGCAGGTCTTCTCTTGTTCCACCGGCAGTGGCAGGTCAGTGAGCAGTAGGCGTACAGCTAATACGCCAGCCGCCACTGACATCATAGCATGTGCCAGTCTGGACGTGTGTAACTGATCTGGAGCTGAAGCGAGTGAGGGCTATATACTACACAGGGGTTGGCTGGCATTATACTAAACGGGGCTGGCTATATACTAACAGGGGATGGATCGCTATAGACTAAAAGGGGATGGCAGGCTATATAATAAAGGGAGCTAGCAGGCTAAATACTAAAGGGGGCTGGCTATATATCACAGGGGGCTGACAGGCTATATACTAAAGGTGTCTGACAGGCTATATGCTAAAGGGGGCTGTCTATATACTACAGGGGGCTTGCTGGCTATATACTGTCTGTGACCAATGCATTTCCCAACCTCGGCTTATACTTGGAGCAGGGCCCTCACTCCAATTGTTTAATATGACTATCACTACTCTGTACTGTCTTATTTTATTTGTATATGCTTCCTAGAATTTGTAAAGCACTACGGAATTTGATGGTGTTATATAAATAAGATTATTATTATTACATGTATAAGAGTATATACCCAAAATAACAATCCCTAAACACATTGTACTACTTGCATACACTTTACATTTTCACACAGTGGTACTAGCAGGTACATCAGCCAAAACCAGGAATGGAAATGACATAAAGAAAATACATGATGTATAAAGATTTGCACTTTTCATTAAGATAGTGGAACCACACAGACTGCCAAAGATTCTTGTTCAACCAATTATTTATGTTTTCTTATGTCTTGGAATTTGAAAATAAATAAAAAGCACTAGAATTGTTTTTATAGTATTACAAACCTTTCACGAGGGGGTGTACCAAATCCAATTCACAATTTCAACAAATACATTTTTTCATAAATGTATGAAGAGGAAGTGGAGTGTTTAAGAAAATGTCACAATTTTAAACAACATATTCAGAGACCAGAGGGTACAGAATAATGCTTGGGTCATTGTATTTGAGTCAATGTTTTACATCAGTATTTTGAAGGAGTGACTCCAAAACAAAGAATGGATAAAAGTCGATCCATTGTACTTTACTTTGTAGGATCCAGTCCTGGTTTTGGCTTACAAATATTGAAATAAAATATTGACAAAAATAATAATGTGCTAAGGTCAAATTGAAGAATATGAAAACTTGCCCAATTCTTGTGAAGGCTGTAGAATACTAATGTTTTATGTATGAAAAACTGGTATATACAGCTTTAACAGATTGAAGAATAAATCTCATGACATGTGGGACATTAATGTAAAAAGATACAACCCAGATTCACACAAGAATAATTTTATGCCTGTATTATAACTGCAAATCTCAGCAGATTTTTATAGGGATGTATGATACTGTTAAACTAGCCATATAAATATGTATATTTGAAAGACCGGCAGATTATCTAATGTGTAAGGGAGATGTTGGGGGTGAGAAGGGTGGGATACGTTGGATTTCCACGGACTCATCATTTTTGCTTTAGCTTTTGACCCCAACCTTAATCAGAATACATGCATGCCTAGCCTGTATCAATAATGGGAAGATTTAGAAGAAAGTGTTGTCAACCAAACAAGTGCTTATTCGACAGCTATTAAAGGGGAGGGTCAACTAAGTGTAGGATTTATTTATGGTAAGGATTTGGGGTTTCTTCTTCAATCATGTGACCTGGAATTTGGCCTGGGAGTTTTGGGTGCAAAATATGTGCCACTATTATACTTGTGTGACCGTACCATATATGTAAACCGAAACCATATGAAAGCAAAAACGTCAATGAATATATTTGAATTTGTAGTCTAAAGAGTAAGCTGCAGAGTAAGCTAACAGCTATCTAAAGGAATAACTTTCATCATCATACTCTAAATCCTCATCATCATCGTCTTCTAGAAGTCCATATTTGAATTTCCTATACACTGTTCCATCCTGTCCCATGTAAACAATATCTTCATCGTCATCATCATCTTCCTCCTCATCCCGATCATGGTATTCAATCACGTGGTCTTGCTGGAAGCTGGAGGTGCTTTCTCTACTGTTCTTGAAAGACTGGAAGGATTTTGATTGGTCTGGCAATTTTTCATAGCCGGCTTTAACAGTCAAAACTTTTGCACGTCTCCGTCTCCACAGGAAAACAACAGCTACAATTATAAGAACCAGCAGGATGGATATTGCCGCAGACAGAGCTGCCTTTTTATGGTCTGCTGTTTCTTCTAAGATCCCCTTTATCAGGATACATTCATCTAAAAATAGAATCAAATGACAGGAATTACATTAATATGAACATGATGTGAAAGGAATTCTTTGTATATTCAGGATTCTTTGTATATACCCAAAATGTGAAAATAATTATTTGGCTTCTTTGTATATACCCAAAATAACAATCCCTCAATGCATTGTACTCCTTGCATACACTTTAAATTTTCACACAAAGGTACTGGCAGGTAAATCAGCCAAAACCAGGAACGGATATGACCCATAGAAAATACATGATGTATAAATACTAGGCTTCTCTGTATACTCGGAGAGAGAATGTGTATAATTACTAGGTTTCTCTGTATAGAGGGAAGGAGCATGTGTATAAATACTACTTCGATGTTCAATTAGGGCCAACTTTGTAACAAGGAAAACTTATTTCTGCAGTCATATTTAGTTCTGTGATTTCAAAGTACTGCTATAATAAAGCCCCAAAAATTTACATGGTGACAGTCACGGATTAAGTGTCCCATGGGCCCTGGTCTGTTTACACGACAATTGCCTCTGCAGCGTCCAAACCAACATGTACCCGGATATTAGGACTTAAGTACTACTCTACATTACATACACTCCTTAATCTTGTACTGTTCACAAAAGTAATTTAATGATGAACTTCAAACCTGCTCTTATAACCCATCTATTTAGAAAAGTCAATCGCATTCCCTAACTGCATGAAACCATCCAGACCAGATCTCCCAGACAGTGTAGGAGATGTGGATGTTGCCCCTGGCTGACCCAGCCTCTGTGCGCTCTGCAGCTGAACTCCCCTTTATACTCGCGTATAAACCAAGGCTCCTAATATACCACTAAAAACTGGGAAAAGTTATTGGATTGAGTATAAGCCCTAGGGTAGGAATTGTAGCTGCTACTTTAATTAAATGTCCACAGCAGAGTCCCCCTTAAATTAAATTTTCACAGCAGATGCTCCCTTTAATGAAATGTCTACAGCATAGCTCCCCTTTAATAAAATGTCCACAGCAGAGCCCCCCTTTAATAAAATGTCCATAGCAGAGCCCCCCTTCAATGAAATGTCCACAGCAGAGCCCCCTATAATAAGATGTCTGTAGCAGAGCCCCCCTTTAAAAAATGTCCACAGCAAATTCTCCGTTTACAGAAATGTCCACTGCAGATGCCCCCTTTATTGTAATGTCCAAAGCAGATTCCCCTTTTAATAAAATGTCCACAGCAGAGATCCCCTCCTTTAATGAAATGTCCAGAAGCAGAGATCTCTCCGTATTACAACACCGCGTCATAGTGTGTGCGCCCGGGACGAAAGGAGAAGACGATGCCGGGAAGAAGAAGCCAAAGGTCAGTATAGAGGTTGTTTTTTAGTTTCAACAAAACTTTATTGATCTAGAGTTTTTTTGAAAAAAAAAACTCATGGCAGATCTTCATATAGGCCCCGGGTATGACCCCTGTCCCAACTAATTCCATGTGCCTACATACTGAAACTAATTTTGTAGCAAACACACTGCAGTGGTTCAGACAGTACTGCTGACCTCTGTAAACGGACAGAGGCCAGCAGTGACACTGCACAATGGGGCTCATTTACTTAACCGGTCCATTCGCGATCCCCCACCGCGTTGTCCGACGTTGATTCGGAGCATGCCGGGATTCACTAAGGTCGTGCGCCCAATATCCACTAGGTGTCGCTGCTGCGCCGAGGTCCACCATCCTCTTCCTGGTGCATGTAAGTGCGTGTCAAGTGACACATTTGTTTTTAAAAAATACAGCGTTTTCCGTCGCATGAAACCCGGCGGCGATGCGACACAATCTGATCGTGTGCACCAAAAACCTGGGGCAAAACAGCGCAAACAGGTTATTTTCAGGAAGCCCAACGAAAATGAGCGATTCGGGCCCTTAGTAAATGAGCCCCATTGTCTCAACAGCAGCATGGTTGTGGCGCCCAGGCTCACGTCAATGACCGATAATCTGGTGGTCCTGGATGTCCTTTAAGTGTCTCCTTCCTCCCCTTATTCTACTTTCATACAGAATCTATGGACCCTTCAACATAAAAGGTTTACTAGTATATTTGGTTTAAGGGGATACACGAAAAATGTGCATACAGTATATTATTTGTGAATGTTATACACTCACCGGCCACTTTATTAGGTACACCATGCTAGTAACGGGTTGGACCCCCTTTTGCCTTCAGAACTGCCTCATTTCTTCGTGGCATAGATTCAACAAGGTGCTGGAAGCATTCCTCAGAGATTTTGGTCCATGTTGACATGATGGCATCACACAGTTGCCGCAGATTTGTCGGCTGCACATCCATGATGCGAATCTCCCGTTCCACCACATCCCAAAGATGCTCTATTGGATTGAGATCTGGTGACTCTGGAGGCCATTTGAGTACAGTGAACTCATTGTCGTGTTCAAGAAACTAGTCTGAGATGATTCCAGCTTTATGACATGGCGCATTATCCTGCTGAAAGTAGCCATCAGATGTTGAGTACATTGTGGTCATAAAGGGATGGACATGGTCAGCAACAATACTCAGGCAGGCTGTGGCGTTGCAATGATGCTCAATTGGTACCAAGAGGCCCAAAGAGTGCCAAGAAAATATTCCCCACACCATGACACCACCACCACCATCCTGAACCGTTGATACAAGGCAGGATGGATCCATGCTTTCATGTTGTTGACGCCAAATTCTGACCCTACCATCCGAATGTCGCAGCAGAAATCGAGACTCATCAGACCAGGCAACGTTTTTCCAATCTTCTAATGTCCAATTTCAAAGAGCTTGTGCAAATTGTAGCCTCAGTTTCCTGTTCTTAGCTGAAAGGAGTGGCACCCGGTGTGGTCTTCTGCTGCTGTAGCCCATCTGCCTCAAAGTTCGACGTACTGTGCGTTCAGAGATGCTCTTCTGCCTACCTTGGTTGTAACGGGTGGTGATTTGAGTCACTGTTGCCTTTCTATCAGCTCGAACCAGTCTGCCCATTCTCCTCTGACCTCTGGCATCAACAAGGCATTTCCGCCCACAGAACTTTTTCGGACCATTCTCTGTAAACCCTAGAGATGGTTGTGCGTGAAAATCCCAGTAGATCAGCAGTTTCTGAAATACTCAGACCAGCCCTTCTGGCACCAACAACCATGCCACGTTCAAAGGCACTCAAATCACCTTTCTTCCCCATACTGATGCTCGGTTTGCACTGCAGGAGATTGTCTTGACAATGTCTACATGCCTAAATGCACTGAGTTGCCGCCATGTGATTGGCTGATTAGAAATTAAGTGTTAACGAGCAGTTGGACAGGTGTACCTAATAAAGTGGCCGGTGAGTGTATGTTGTACAATATAAGACATATGACCATGGATGAATTCAATGGATAGTGTCTCTATTTTTACTTACTGCTTTCAGTATGTTTGTGAGTTTTTGTAAGATAACTTTACAAAACATACTATTTTGAAGCAGTTAGAAGCCTGTATGTTGAAATTGTGAATAAAGGCGTATGCAAAGGGAATTTTCATATCACACAAATGGTCATCATTATTATTATTTTGAACTATCATCTCACCCAGTATCTCCGTGCAGTCACAGCATTCCGCTTCTGGTTTGGCACCGCAGCAATGCACACATCTCCCTTCATCTACGTAAAGGGAGAGGCCTGCTTGACACACAGTACAATTCTCAAGCCCAGGCCCCTTACATTCACTACAGCTTTCATGGCATTTCTCACATTGTTCATCTGGATCCTTTAAAAGACAAAACATTTTAGTACTTACACTTTTTTCAGCTATAGGACATAATAATGGCCATTTACTATAGCATCCACAATCTGATGTCTTTCCAACAGAAATGCATGGTGGATGGGCTCAATGTAAAATGCTGCCATAAATTTAAAAAAGTATCTAAACTCCCTACAGCAATTTGATGATCATCATGAACCCAAGTATGATGAAGCAGTGTGTTACATGGCAAAGGTGAAATCTAGCTCACTTTTCAGGTTCTTAGTTGCCTATGGCAACCAATGACAGCTCCCATTAAAAATATCCATGAGCACTGGTAAAATGAAAGCTGAGCTCTAATTGGTTGCCATGGGCTAAGAATATTCTTACTTTTAGACAGCTTGATAAATCTGCCCCAATGTTTTGCAACTTTACCACACCCTCAACACTTTTCAATTCTCCTACCATGGGACTCATTTACTTTGATTTATAACTTGCGATAATTCAAATAGTGCCCTCCCGATGTAGGAAATAATTAGGAATCAGTTGCAACTTTTTCGGCAGACTTTAACACAAGGCCTAGTTCATCTCTGTTAGGTGAAGATCTCGTTAAAGGAAACCTACCATCTCGGATCTACCTATTACGGCACAATCAACTAATGAATGACATGGGAGCCCTTTTTAGGGCTAATCCTTGAGTGGCCTGTAACTTTATAAATCTTTTATCACCTAATATGCAAATATCTGAAAGGGGCTACTGGGGCGTGGAGTAGCCAGAGTTGATGCTACACGGCACGGCTACTCCACTCCCTAGTAGCCTCTTTGGAGCCTCCTTCTACGAGATCTTCAGCGTACAGCTCCAGGTAGCTGCACGCTCCTAGTAGCTGCACTCGTCCCTTTTCTGCATAGACTATCTATCACCACTTCTCGTTTTGGCTCAGAATAACTGAAGGAAGTATTTGAAGGCCTAATGACGATGTTAACTGGCTTGACGGTGCGATCATAAGTTCAGTTTTTTAGACACAATTTTTGAAGGCAAAAGTAGGCTGGATCATAATGGGTGTGAACATATAATTGAGAGGTGCTTCTCCTGGTTTGGAAATCAAAAACTGCATTTAAAAAGCTAAATTTGGGAATGCACCCTTATCACTATGTCAAGAGCATAAGAGCTCCTAAGATAGAGATAAAGAGTGGTGCATTCATTCTGCATAATGATAAATCTGTGCCAACAGTCTCCTGACTGCGCCTCTGTCTATACATTTGGTGCTATACTAAGTGTGTCTTGACCCACCTGTCACTGTGTTCTTAGATGTAGGGACCTTATTGTTCCCTACAGCAAAATCCATACCCTGAATAGGGGTTGAAAAATCACAAAAAATCTAGGTCACAATTAACCCCAAATCAAATTCATCCTGTGACACAAGTTTTGGTAATGATGTATGACACCTAACTTTCTTTCCTCTTACCTGTGTACGTTTGAACTCTCCAGGAAAACACACGGAGTGACAAATGTTTCCGGAGAACTGATAGCTAGACACACAGGATGTGCAGCGAAGAGCTCCTGAACCTGAAGAAAAAAATATACAAATATCACTTATACATGTAAAAAATATAGTGTTTCTTAAACTATAATTATTTAGCAGAATGCAGTGCAGCTGTATCAGTGTGATTATCTTCCTCTGTCTGCTTAGGATGTGTTTTAGGACTGTCTTCTAGTTGTCCTGTATCACTAAGGATGCAGTGACAAGCAGGCAAGTGACAGTTTTGGGGGCTCAGTTCAAAAATTCAGTCCCTTTATTACAGCTTAATTCTGTTACTTTACTAATGAACTAAATAAGAGAAAGTATGTCATCATTAATATTGACTACTATAAGACCACACCATTTGCATAGAGGTTATAGGGTATATCATTACCGAATTCTTCCTTTTTATTAGCTGGATGCAGGCCGCATCTGCCATGAGGCGGAGTGAATTTCCCGCCCCAGGCGGCAGATTGCAGACCCCTTTTAGGAGCTGCATTTTGCCGCCGGATTTTACCTGGAAATTCATGACAGCGATGTAAAGTTGGGTTGGAGAGGCTGTGTATACTGGGGGTGGAAGGAGAGGCTATGTATCCAGGGGGAAGGAGAGGCTGTGTATAAAGGGGGTGGAAGGAGAGGCTGTGTATACAGGGGGAGGAGAGGCTGTGTATACAGGGGGTAGAAGGAGAGGCTGTGTATACAGGGGAGGTTGGAGAGGATGTGTATGTATACATGGGGGGTTGGAGAGGCTGTACATGTATACATGGGGGGAATGAGAGGATGTGTATACAGGGAAGGCTGGAGAGCCTGTGTGCGTATACATGGAGGGGGAGGAGAGGCTGTGTATATATGGGGAGGAAGGAGAGGCTGTGTATAAAGGGGGGCTAGGAGAGCCTGTGTATACTGGGGGAGGAGGCTGTCTATATGGGGGGGGCTGTGTATACTGGGGGGGAGACGCAGTGTATACAGCGAGAGAGAGGCTATGTATACTGAGAGAGAGAGGCTGTGTGTAAATGGGGGGCCGGATGTGTATTCAGGGGGGGAGAGGAAAGGCTATGTATACGGGGGATGGAGATGAAAGGTTGCCTATACGGGGGGGGGGGGGAGAGGAATGTGTATACATGGGGGGAGGCTGTGTATACAGGGGGGAAGAAGAGGCTGTGTATTCAGTGTGGAGAAGAGTCTGTGTATACAGGGGGGAGAGGCTGTTCATTGCTGTGGGAGGATAAATTAAGGCACCTAATGAATTGTGGGTGCTGTATATACTATCATTTTAATATATATATAATGGATATTTTATGTGGGGAATAGTTCAGTCATGTTGTGAGGATAATATATATCAGAAACACGCTCCATTGTAAGTGACTGTGGTAATTTTAGGTGCACAGTGTGGAGTTGTGTTGTATGGAGCTGAAGACATTTGCCTGTGAATTCAGCAGAGAACCATGGAAAAACCTATTGACTTGAGTATAAGCCGAGGGTGGGAAATGCATTGGTCACAGACCCAGTATATAGCCAGCCAGCCCCCTGTAGTATATAGCCAGCCCCCTGTAGTAGCCAGCCTGCCAGCCCCCTGTAGTAGCCAGATAGCCTGCCAGCCCCCTGTAGTAGCCAGATAGCCTGCCAACTCCCTGTATAGCCTGCCAACTCCCTGTATAGCCAGCCAGCCTCCTGTAGTAGCCAGCCAGCCAGCCCCACGTAGTAGCCAGCCAGCCCCCTGTAGTAGCCAGCCAACCAGCCTTCCAGCCTCCTGTAGTAGCCAGACAGCCAGCCTGCCAGCACCCTGTAGTAGCTAGTCTGCCCGTAAAAAAATTAACTCGGTACTCACCATTCCGACGGCCCAGGCAGCACCTCTTCTAGCTTCATGTGCGCGGCCGGTCCGCATCAGCTCTGTGGTCAGCGCCTCTTCTTTCCTTAAGCCGTAGGGCCCCGTAGGGCATGCACGCGGCCCAGCCGCTGCACAACTATCATGTCAGTTGCTGCTAACACCACAGAGTGCCCCGGCCGGGCTGTGCGCAGAGAGCTGTTGTGGCCTTGGCGCCGGCTTGAAGAAAGAAGAGGGCAGTCGGAATGGTGAGTGCCGAGTTTATTTTTTTATATACAAAAATTGTGCTAAAAAACTCAGCTTATACTCGGGTATATACGGTAAATTTTACATTTTATTTCCATTTCCCAGTACATGGCATAGAATATAAAATACAGGCACTAGGAAGTCAAATTTGTTATGTAGAAAACAAGCCATTATACAGCTCTGTACATGGAAAAATAGAAAAGGTTATTGATTTTTGAAAGTAGGGAGTGATAAACAGAAAGTAAAATGGAAAAAGCCCTTCAGTAGTAAGGGGATAAAATGCCCCCTTTACCACATGATAAAAAGTTAACAAATTTGGTTTCCAGTATAATTTCTGGATCGGCCAGACGAAGCGCAGGAGAGCGCGAAACAGTCCGTTGCCGGAGTTTGCAGCGTGTAGCACCTCTCTGTCCTATGCACCGCTTTGAATAAAAAGAAGATTCTCTTATTTGGGTGAGTGCCGCCATTATTTGTCTTCTTTGATTCAAGTATCATTTCTATTCTAACGATACCCAGCTATATACTTCTTCACGCAATATAACCCCTACCTTAATCCAGAACTCTAGTGACTATCTCTCTGCTATCTCTCACATTATGTCCTCTATCTTCTTGAAACTTAATCTTTCTTAGACTGAACTTCTTAACTTTCCACCATCTACTAAGCGACCCAACCATGACTTCTCCATCTCGGTCTGTGGGATCACTATAGCACCGAGGCAGCAGGCTCGCTGTCTTGAGGTTGTGCTGTACTCTGGCCTCTCCTTTGCACCATATATTCAATCTTTTACTCGCTCTTGCCGCATGCATCTCTGAAACATCACCAGAATCTTCCCATTTCAATTGAAACTTCTAAACTGCTAATTTTTTCTCTTATTCGCTCTCAACAAAACTACTGTAACTCCCTACTACGTGGTCTTCCACTCACTAAACTCTCTCCTCAACAATCTATACTTAATGCAGCAGCCAGGCTCGTCTTTCAGGCCAAACACTACACATATGCCTCTAGTTTGTGCCAATCACTGCACTGGCTGCCTGTCTTCTTCCAAATTTAGTTTAAAATAACAACCCTCATCCACAAAGCTCTGAATAATGCTGCCATTCTCTCTACTCTCGTCAATCACCCTACTCTCGTCCTGCGCATCTCCAGGACTTTTCCCAAATTGCACCAATTCTCTGGAATACTCTTCCCCGGACTCTCAGACTAATACCCACGCTCCAAAGTATCAAACATGCTATTAAAACCCATCTTTTTAGGCAAGCCTATCACACTCACTAACTGCATGAAATGTCAACTCTCTATTTACTAATCCATCCTATGTCCACCTCCCGTTGCTTATTCGGCAAACACCAGATATATACCAAGCTCCAGGCTTCTCTGCAGTCACTTTCACCTTGGACCTTGTATATAATATTGCGGCTGGTTCTAGCAGCAGAATTTGTATTTATTTATTACATTATTTTATACTGTTCCCTTATAAAGAATGGCTGGAGCATTATACAAGCTCTTTTACTTCTTGTGTTATCACTGTCGCCCTCATAGAATGTAAGCTATTGTGAGCAGGGCCCTCACTCCTATTGTTCCACATGACTGTTTGTACTCTGTAATATAATATTATATTTGTATATGTCCCTATGATTTGTAAAGCACTATGGAAGCACTGCAGAACCTTATTATACACAACCATATTTTACAGAAATGCAGTGGTGAGGGACGATGTAGGAATGATGCAGATGGGGTATTGGGGTCTGTATATGTGTTAGGGATACACACAGGAGAGCTTCATAGCTGCTCCTGCACGCAGTACACTCAATGGTTAAAGCCAATTGTGACAAGGCGGACACTCAGGGGAGGGGGGACTTATCTCTAGCTGATTCCCAATCATTCTGGAAGGCACTGCTCTTTCTTCTCTTCAGGTCTTTATTCCTCTGCTCTGTATTTACATTTGGTTTTTCACTTTTATTTATCTCCCCAAACTTGTATATAATACTATGTGTACTCGTACCCCCATTCCTCCTGACATGATGTGGCCCCATTCTCAGTCTTATTCTTCATGAAGCCTCCTCCTCTCGTGGCCTCCTCTTCCTGTGGCCCCTTGTCCTCCTGCCCTCCAGCCTCCTCCTGTGGCCCCTTGTCCTCCAGCCTCCTCCTGTGGCCCCTTGTCCTCCAGCCTCCTCCTGTGGCCCCTTGTCCTCCAGCCTCCTCCTGTGGCCCCTTGTCCTCCAGCCTCCTCCTGTAGCCCCCTGTCCTCCAGGCTCCTCCTTTGGCCTCCTGACCTACAGCCTTCTCTTTTTGTGGCCTCCTGTACTCCATCCTCCTCTTGTCCACCTGTAGCCTCCTGTCCTCTAGCATCCTCCTGTAGCTTTTTGTCCTCCAGCCACCTCCTGTAGCCCCCAATTGATCCAGCCTTTTCCTGTGGCCTGTTGTCCTCCTTTTGCCCCCTCTTCTCCAGCCACTCCTAGTCTTCTGCCCTCCAGTCTCCTCCTGTCCTCCAGCCTCCTCCTGTAGTCTTCTGTGCTAAAGCCTCATCCTGTGACCTGCAGCCCTCTATTCTCCTCTTCCTCTTAACCCCCGTGGGTATTAAACAAAACAAAGTCTGTTACTTACCTGTCCTCGTTCCCCCGCAGCAGTCACTTTACTTCCCGGGCTCTGACTGTAACTCGGTGGAGGGGCTGGGCCCATTAAAGGGGAGGAGCTACCTCCTAAAATGCTTTGAAAAAGAGGAGAAGCATGGAGGTAGCACTGGCTAATTCTGCCTCTCTAATATACGGGACTGGAAGAAGGTGGGACAGTGTGGGGGGGGGGGCACTGGCAGCTTGAGACATTCTCCCAACTGCCTGGGACGGCAGAACAGAGGCTGAAAACTGGGACTGTCCCGCCGAATGAGGGAATGGTTGGGAACTATGGCTCTGACATACATCAGAGGATGGGTATGAGGGGCCATGGGCCCCTTGGAGAGCCCGCCCATGCTAGCTTTATGAGGAACCTCCGCTGGATCCACTGAATCACTTCCTCATTTATTGCGCCTGAATTTTTATGTATGTAGCAGCCAGGCTAACTCCTCTAGTTGTCTTAGCCAGGCTCAATGGTGTGTTATATTTTAAAGGTATCTTGGTATAATTGTTTGTAACCACAATTTATATCTTCTACTGCTTCTACTAGTGTATATATGGGTTGTCTGGCTTCTTGCACTCACATTATAGGATGATGTAGAGTTTCGGTGGACTGAAGTGCATTATCATGTACAGCTATCTTGCCTTTGCTTAGTCCAGGAGAAGAAGTATAAAAAGAGCTTCCCTGGCAAAAATATGAGATGTGAACGGATCCTTATAGTTGTTACTTACCACTGCAGGTCTTGCAGGTTGAATGGCATCTTTTGCATTCTTTCTGTGCATGGTCTTCATAGTAGGATTCAGGGCAGGAGCTGGAACACTGTTTTTTAGTCCTCATGAAGAAAAAGTTACTGTAGCATGAGAGACAATCAGAGAAGTCTGGGCCTTCACATTCCCTGCAGGTCTTGTGACATTTCTGACAGGAGACAGTGGAGTTATCCGCAAAATACCTGAAAGACAGCCAATTAGAAAGCTATTTAGAGTGACCTTACAAATGATAAATCCAGTGGAGGATTCACGCTGCACCACTTTTCGGATCAATTTTTCCTTATTTTTTAGTTAACCTCTTAAGAGTTCTCTAGGGTTTGATATAATACATTTGTTGATGCTTTTCTTAATATAATGTTTATGGATTCTATAGCAAGTGCAGTTTTGGAGTTATGACCATTGCTTTGTGGATAGTAGTTTAGATGCATGGGGTACAGTTTGCTATTATTAAGAGGCTGAAGGACCTGAGATTATGTCATTCTGGCCACATGACATAAACTGTGACCAGTAAGGAGGCATAAGGCATGGGGAGGATTACATGGGAGGGCCGGGCAAGCAGGACACCCCCCCCCCCCCTCTGATGCCAGGTAATAAAACATAAAAGGTGATTTCTGTGGATGTAAGTGAAACAATTTTTAGCTAGTGATCAAAAGGTCGTAGAGTCCTAAAAATGATAACATTATAAATGTCATCAAAATTCGCAAAAAAACGACACCTCCCAAAGCTCTGTATACAAAGAGAAGTTTGACATTTCTTTAATTCAGAATTTTCATGATATTGTAATTTGTGATTTCATTTGTGTAGATATTAATATAATTGTGTCATGTTTCCTTGTTCCCGTTGATATGTATCTTGCTATTGATTTACTTGATTTATACAATTCTATACCTTCTGGTATCCATATATATGAAGGCTTTGTTTACTGAGACCAGTTTAATTTTCAAATTCGTCACTATAGGGTAGTGCCGCATAGGGGCACTGCTGCAGCTTGTGTTCTGACTGTGTGAAGGAAGTCCCAGGGGTACTACAAAGTATTAGAGAAATGCTTAAAATATGTTCAAATGCTCCAAATATTTTTTTCTCAGCTACTAATACAAACTTTCCAAGTATTGTATTGCATGCTAACACAATACATAGTAATAGAGAAGGCAAACCAGTAACATACACAGTTAGCAGTTTCCAGCCTAAGTAGAGTTTAGGCAGTTAAAGCACAAGCTATTCTATGAAATAGTACAAGCTGTTCCAGAATAATTGAACACACTGGAGATATGAGTCATAATACCATGGAAGACATTTCATGAAGATGTTTTGTAATAATTCTAAGAACTGTGATTTCACAGAGCACAAGGTCACACTATATAATTCTTATGTAAGTTCACAAAGTCATAAAAGTTTGCGCCAGGAAAAGTTAGACCACATCTAACTGATCTTGGTGGGCAACCAACGGAAGGCCCACCAGTCAGTGCCACCATTGTGCTTGCCGCGTGGAAATGTAAGACAGACCTGCACATTGGCTGTTCAATCAACCTTCTAGTAAAAGGTAGGCACTGTACTGTGCTATCTCTACTAGTCCCATAGGAAATAACCAGAGCAGTAGCACACATGTTCAATCTGCACCTCCATTAAGATCGGGACACCATCATTGTAATTAGTGGGCATTTCCCATGCATAGACAGACATTAGCTTTTTATTGCCATTCCACCTCCCTTGACCAGGCATCTACTTTGAGAACACACTTATAAGTATATGAGAATATAACATAATAATGTTTAAACAAAGTTTTATTTGTGTTTCATAAAATAATATTTATCAAGCTGTAAGAAAGGGTTAAAAGTATATTTTACACATTTTGACCACATTTGTGTACACATTTTTTACAAATACAGCTAGTAGTAGGTTTCCATAGAACCTTATTAACTAAATGACAGCTTTTTTTTAGCTGAAAATTGTTTCCCTCATATCCCCATTACTTTGTTATCTTACCTGGAATATATCTGCGAGTCAGAGGGTTGTGTCCTTCTCACCATTTAGCACTTCATGTCAGGTGATAAGGGTGATGTCCTCACCCACTGACATTTGCAAAATGTACCCCATGTATATGTATGTATCTTATCAAATGTCTCCATGGAGGATGGGGAGGAGTACAGGTCCATGGAGACATGCTGTGAATTCATGTGATCCAATACATACATGGGGTACATTTTGCAAATTTAGTGGGCAAAGGACCTGATGAAATCACCCTGGTCACATGACATGAATGGTAAGAAGGAAACTTGGGACAAGGGAAGAAGCCATAGGACTTGGCCAAGCAGGACTTGCCCTCTCTGAATTCCAGCTGTATGAGGGAAACATACAGCTAATAGAAGGGAGTCATTTAGTTAACAAGGCTATGGAAACCTGTTACTACAGGTAATTAAGAAAAATTTGTTCCCTTTAAAATTGTTCTCATTGTTCTGGCATTTGGCAAATATAAATAATTCTGGTGATCCTAATTGACCTAAAAGAAGAAAGTTTTTTTTCCAGTTTTATTTAAACATGAATAGGTGTCTTTTTATAAAGTGTATGTAAACTTCTGGTTTCAAACGGTGGCTAAACCTTCACTGTACTTGAAGTGAAATAATCATAAAAAGTGTCACTTGACAACACGTCACCCATTTTAGCTTCAGGTATTAGCTGTGAAATTACAATTGAGAATAGTTTTTTTCCTAGGTTTATTTTACTCGTACACCACCTGCCACCTGCAGAATAGTCTCCAAATAGCTTTTTTAAATCTATATACATGCCTATCCATGCATATGGTATGAATATATTACCCTACATTTTTACAGTACTGTATACAGATATGTGTCCTATCCTCCTATTTCTTTAATACTATTGTATACTATTTATTCACATGTTATATTTTAATTAGCAGTTAGTTAGACTTTAATGGATTCACAGTGGATATGCTCACTTGATGCTCACTTTTACATTGGAGTCATCGGATCCCCTGGCCTCGATACTTCTTAGCGAGCCACATAAATATAAGCTACCATCTATCTATCTATTGGCTGGGAATTATATGTCATTAAACCAAAAAGACATTTATATCATTTTTGACAAGTAGTCTGCCATACATTATGTATAAGTTATCTTGGGAGATTTAAGCATTAGCCATACATTATTGTTGATCTCTTACCCTGTGTGACATTGTTGTACACAGCTGTCACCCTGGATGTATGATCCCTCCTTACAGCTTACACAGTCATCGCTTTGCCTCCCCGTGCAGGTCTTACAGGTCCTATGGCAGGGAGAACAACGTCTTTCATCACTGTCTGCATAATATCCATCAGGACACGTGTCCAAACAGGTGGCATCTGAGGAAAAATGCAGACATTAGAGATGGCTGAAGATCCTTGCATATGTAATCCTATCCAGCCTTCAGCAGTATCGGACTTCTCTTTATTGTTATTGTGCATGAAGACAGACACTAACTCACCAGTCGTGGTCGGTACTCCACACCTGTACATGTGACCTATATCTGGATATATCTTCAATTTTAAGTATTTTATTCCTAATGCTGGACTTTTATCTTTAGAAATATTCTTCTGATGTCACGATGAGCATTGTGAAGTCATAGTAAGGCATTGTTATGTCATTAAAAGGCAATTGTGATATCACAGAAAGGCATGGTAATGTCATAAGGGGTGTTGTGATGTCACCATTATGAGGCATTGTGATGCCACAGTTATGTTATAAGTTATCATTTTGGTGTCAAAATGGTTCACTACAACGTCACAATGGGGCATTGTGCTGTCACCAGCATCAGACTGAAAAATAGGGTGTTCAGACTTATGAAAGGGGTTTTTCAGGGACAGGGATATTTTTGGCTAGAACTCTGATGTACAGCATTGATGTTTCCATTCTCCCTCTTAACGGTGAGCGCATTTGATTTATTTTTTGGATAGATGAAGACATCATGGGGGTCTATAGCAAGTATGAAACTGAGAAGAGTGAACAAAATAATGCAACTTTTACTACTGTATGTGGACTCACTCAGAAGGAAGTTGTCCTCTTTGCAGCTCAGACAGTGAAGTGCGGTAGCACCCATGCACCTCAAGCATTTCTTATGACATGGCTTGCAGTCCCCATATTCATCAGTATATTCATTTGGTGTGCACACTTTATATGGAACACAGAAACCCTGTCTGTTTTTTTTAAAACCTTCTTTGCATTCATCACAAATATCAGAGGTATGGCAAGTCTTGCAACTGTTGTCACATTCTGAAAACAAAAGGAGTATGAAATGGTGAAGAGGCAACACAAAAAAATGCACAAACTATAATTATACACATGGGGGTGGGGGTGGGGGTTATTAAACTGTCTAAGAGTAAGAATGTGCTTAGTTTCCCATGGCAACCAATAACAGCTCAGCTTTTATTTTACCAGTGCTCATGAATATTTTAAAGACGAACTGTAATTGGTTGCCATGGGCAGCTAAGCTCACTCTTAGGCAGTTTGATAAATCCCCCCCATAGAGACTGAAATCATGTGCTGAAAAGAAGATTCCCATCACTAATACCTTCACAATGTCTTTCTCCTGTTGGATTGTAGGTTCCGTGTGGGCATCTTCCAAGACATTTACTTTTATAAAGGAAAAACTTAGGACTGGCACATCTCTCACAATCATCTTCTTCAGGTCCACTGCATTTTGCACACATTGGGTCACAGGGCACACATTTATTATCTTCATTATAAAATCCATCAGGACATGAACTCAGACATTTTTCTTCATGGAGAAAATAATGAGTCATGCACTCTGAAAAGGTAATAAACACAATTTTTTGTATGTTGCTTGGATTTCCTATGTTATTACTACTACAACCTTTTCCAGACATTAAAGGAATTGTTTGGAGGTTTGGAGATCCATGATTGTTTCGAATGGTTAAGATTGGGGGTTGGTAAAAGAAATATAATATCTAATATATATAAAAGAAATAATGAAACATAATAATTAACCTGCAAAAAAATGAGTTTGGAAGGTGATCTGGGAATTGTAGATGAAGAATCTTGGAAGAGAATGCACAAAAAAGGAAAAAGATTTTACGGAATGAGAATCCCTGGATGGTTCAGTTCAATATTTTGCAGAAATTGCACAATAAAGATGCACAAGTATTTTGCTTGCATTTGGTTGTGTACACCTACAGAATGTATGAATTATTTTGTTGCAATCTAGTGCACTACTATGGGCTACAAAACATTTACCTCCTAAGTGATTGATTAACTGAGTTTTTTCCATTCAGGGATTGGTTAGAAAAAGTGTGAGATTGCTTGTTATCGCTGTTCTCCTGACCTCTAAATTTTAAAACAGTATTTATCCCCAAAATAGTAAATTCTGAAAATACGGAAAATCGATAATCTATTTGTAAGCCGCGTGACATCAAAATAAATTATCCAGACATTTCAAAAATTATGAAAATGTTAAGTAGACATATGGGAAATGTTATTCAGCAATTTATTTAGGTGGTAAATCTGCCTGTCTGAAAACACGATGATTTCAAATTTTGAAAATGGCAAATTTTTCAAAAAATTCATCATTTTTTCTTTTTTTGTAAATAACAGCAAAACTTATCAGCCAAAATTTACCACTAAAATGAAGTACAACATGTGAAGAAAAAACATTCTCAGAATCGCTTTGATAAGTAACAGAGTTCAAAAGTTATAAAGAGACTCAAGTCAGAATACAAAAAATGGGACTGAGCCTTAAGCTATAAAATGGCTGCGTCCATAAGGGGTTAATATGTGATAAATTCAGAAGTTCAGCTTATATAAGTGCTTATGGCCATCAGGAGAACAGGGTCACAGATTGTAGAGCAAAAACTGCTAAATTTTAATAACTAAAACTTTTTGGATTTATATTAAAACATTCTTTAATTTAGGAATACCGTATATACTCGAGTATAAGCCTACCCGAGTATAAGCCGAGGCCCCTAATTTTACCACAAAATACTGGGAAAACCTATTGACTCGAGTATAAGCCGAGGGTGGGAAATGCACTGGTCACAGCCTCCTCAGTATATAGCCAGCCAGCCCCTGCCCCAGTGTATATAGCCAGCCAGACCCTGCCCCAGTGTATATAGCCAGCCAGACCCTGCCCCAGTGTATATAGCCTGCCAGACCCTGCCCCAGTGTATATAGCCAGCCAGACCCTGCCCCAGTGTATATAGCCTGCCAGACCCTGCCCCAGTGTATATAGCCTGCCAGACCCTGCCCCAGTATATATAGCCTGCCAGACCCTGCCCCAGTGTATATAGCCTGCCGCCGCTGCCGGACAGATTGCACAGAAGATATACAGGGGTCGCCGGAAAGGAGAGTTTAGATATATTTATTTTTTTGACTCGAGTATAAGCCGAGTTTGGGTTTTTCAGCACATTTTTTGTGCTGAAAAACTAGGCTTATACTCGAGTATATAAGGTAATAAACAGTTTGTAAACAAATTTATCGTAACACATAGGTAGAAGGATCTGCTTGCAGTACCTGTACAAGTCTCTTCATCCACACAAGACAGGCAATCAGAGGGGCAGCGTTTGCAGATGCCATTAATGTCTGTAAACCTGGCAGGGCAGCTACTTCCACATGTAGCTTCATGCAGTACTTTAGGATCATGGCATGACAAGCAATAATCCTTTGCTTTTTCACATGTTTTGCAGTCTTCATCACACTCTGTACATCCCCGTCCCTGCCCAAAATAACCTCTGTGGTGAAAAAAAGGATAAAAAAGAAAAATAGGAAATCATATACAGGCAGTCATCACACCTGACTTACAGATGACCCCTAGTTACAAACTGACCTCTCTGCCCATTGTGACCTATGATGAAGCTCTCTGGTTGCTGATAATTTACTTACTTTAGTCCAAGGCTGCAATGATCAACAGTAACATGTCTGCACTGAAGCATTATTGTTAATCCTTGTTTCCATGTCAGACCAGCAGTGAATCAGTACCAGGTCCTTGAGCAGTGGAATCATTGATGGTATTGGGCTTTGCATGGTGTGTTTAGTATGATGAAAAATTGTGTTTTTTTTGTATGTAGTCCATAATAACCAACATATATAGCAGTTGTATTAGGACCACCCATTTACTGGTTTGGTTATGACCCTTTTCCTCATCCTAAACTCCACCTCCTTCAGGGAAATGTTTGTTAAAAATTTGAATCCCATTCCTTGCTACAGGTTAGAAGGGGACAGATCTGTATCTATACGTTTTCTTTCCTAAAGGTAGATAATGTTAACATGTGGCCTAAAACTTTATTTGCACAAAGGTAAAAAAATTACATTTTTTATAACCGAGGATTAGCACAAGTCTTGTGAATAAAGCCAAATTTGTTAATGCATTGCTGTTTTTATTACTTTCCTTTATAACAAAAATGAAAAACTGCTTCCTGCAACAATGGAATGGGATAAAGGTAATAAAAAGGATATTTTAGATCTGCCGTTAGTTTGATGGGGGGAATACTGTCATACTGGCACACAATAGCCCATATTTATCAAAAACAGCGCAAACTGTTTAGGAATTGTGGTAAAAAATTTTGATTAATCTGGCGCCCGCAGCAATGCTCTACAAGCATGCAGTGGACTTTGTTCATGCTGCCGAATTGTGGCACGTCAGACAGAATTGTGGCGCAGGGTCTGTCTAAGCAGTTACATCAGTTACATGCCCTTTCTGGTGCACATTTTTTCTATCTTGTCGGACACAGTGCAACTGTGACACAAAACTGGCGCAGACATTTGATAAATACATGTGCAAGCAGTTTGCGTGTTTGTTCTAGTGTAAAGTCAGACAGAAACCTGGTATGAACACTATAATAGATGTGGGCAAATATATCAACATGTGCATTGTAACATCTGTATGTATAAAGGTATTTTTTATTGCGGCCACAGAGGGACTTGGTAAAGGGTGAATGTGACCTGTAGGTGGGTTAGTGTCCCAAATCACCCTAACACATCCTTTTTTAAAAAAAGGCTTGGTACAACGTGATGATCTTACTCTGGGCACATCCGGTAGCATCTCCCATCATGCAGGTAGTTGTGCATGCATTTCAGACATTGGTTGTTTTCGGTGCACAATTCGCAGTCTTCAGTACACTTGTCACATCGCTTGTCCTTTATATTGCTGAATGTCCCTTCAGGACAAGTAGATATGCAGTCTTCTTCATGTAGATATGTCCCTGTGTGAACAGGAAAATGTTACAATAGTAATAAAAAAAATGTCAGTATTACCATAAGAGATTAAAAGCATAGAACATATACTTGTATTTTAAAAGACTTAAACACTATACATTTTGAAAGATTTGGAGAAAAAAGTCCAAAATCCAGAATAACCAAAGAAATGCACATATGTCCTGAATAAAGATAAATGACCCATATATGTATTGGCCTGGGCAGTCCTTTTTCTATTTATTAGCTGTTTGTTTTTTAGATTTTTTAAATTAATTTGATCTATACTTATATATACTTAATATCCCCGACCCACATAAAAACCATTTCTAGTTTCCCAATGTAACTGGAGCATCCATAGCAGATATTGTTGCATGTGAAAGTAATCTGCTAGATTGCTGGAGCTGTAAATTTACAAAGTTTCCCTAATTTCATGTGGTTGGGTCCCTAAGGTTGAAGAGGTTAGCTAGGATTAAAAAAATATATACCTGCTCTCTTTTCCAGACACCTATCCACAGATTGTCTGTAGTATTGTGGGTCAGCATCATATGAGCAGCGCAAGAAAAACCCCAAAAGTCATCAAGTTGCAAATAGTTCTGAATATATGACCTTACCAGAATGACATGAGGTGCAGGTAATGGATGATGTATTGCAAGTCAGACAACTCTCATGACACGGCTGAAATTCCTTGTCATATTCTGTAAAATGAGATCCATTAAATTCATTTTAGTATATTTAATATTATAGGAGGCATATAATGGAATGTAAAAAGTATCAATAAAGTGAAAAAGATACTGAAACTCAATAAATTTAAGCAGTAAATATTTGTTTATTCATAGTGTTTATCAATATTAAGCTGGTAAGTCAGTTATTGGGAACCTATCACTTGGAAAATACTGATCTGTAGGCAGCATGTTCTAGCTCAGTGGTGGCGAACCAATGGCATGGGTGCCAAAGATGGCTCTCAAGGTCCTCTCTGAGAGCACCCAGGCCATTGCCCCAGCAAAGAGTTCACCAGACAGACTTAAAGAATTTTCCTACAGTCATGGGCAACTTAAGAGAGGCGGGTCTCAGCGCCATTTTAAAGGAAATCTACCGTCAGGATGAAGGATTGTGAACCAAGCAAACTGACATACCGGTGTGTGCCACTACTGGCATTAACCACTCTTCTTTTAGTTTTTACAAAACAAGGCTTTTAAATTATGATCCCCACAGGTTCATTTCTGTAATTTTTTTGTAAAAACAAGGGCATAGGAAGCTAAAAGAAGAACAGATTCCACCGTAGGGGGCACACACCAGTATGTCAGTGTGCTTGGTTTACACTCCTTCATCCTGGTGGTAGATTTTCTTTAATGCAACACATGCCTGGCTTATGAGCCTGCGGGTAGAGTAAGAAGGTGTGAACAGGGTCAGTAATCTTTAGAGCTCCTCCTGCTGGTGTTTACACAGGGACCCTGGAGAGAGACTACAATGACATTCTGAACTTGGAACTTTGTAATAAATAAGTGACTTTTGGTTAAAGTTTGGGCACTTTGTTCTATCTCAAAACATAGATATGTAGCTGTGAGAGAAAAGATCCAATATAACAGTGGCCCATAAACTTTTTTCAACCAGGGATTGGCTGCATTTTTTTTTCCAGGGGCCTGCCCTTATAACACTCCACCATACCAAACCCACTCTATTGTGTGCCCACAAAGTATAATGCTCCCTTTACTAGTTACCAACCTTATAGAATTCCCCTTTAATGATCCAATTCAGAGAGACCCATGAATTATAATGTCTGTAGCTCCTTTTTCCCTTACAGTGCCATCTTTTCTGTTGCTCTCCCACTTATAATTTCCCACTGATAATGGCTTCCCTGTTTCTGTAGCCCCCCACTTATAATGTCTCTCTTACTGCCATCCCCCAATTACAATTTCCCTTAACTGCAGCCCCATCTCATACTGTTTCTCTTACTGCAGTCCCTTTACTTTAGCTCCACACTTGTAATGACCCCCCCCCCCCGACTTCTAAACCCCTTTCCTGCAAAACCCCATCTGTAATGTTCTCTTTTCCGTAGCCCCTTTTGGCGCCTAGGGCCATCCTATATCCTATTCTGGCCTACCAGCCTCAGAGCAGCACATAGCCGCGGTAGGGTGGATAACCACTGGCTCTTTACTTCACCGTTATGTTACTATGGAGGATGCAGATATAACTGAAACCTGGGAAACACCTTCCCCCATTCCTGAAAAGTGGGACACATGGTAAAAATCTGTAATTGTCCTTCTGAATCTGGGATAGTCTGGACATATGCACAGCTGCTTTTGTATCCATATTGTCACTAACAGAACTACCTCCTTGACTTCACAACATAGACAGAGCAAGTACATAACAGGATAAATAATAAGTTATACTTAACTATATATTATATAATCCCACTGAAGTAAACTGCAGTAATAAAGCATGATCACCATACTGTGGACAGTGACCACAGCTATGAATGTCCTATTCTCTGAAAACCCTTTCATTAAGGTAGCTGACCACTATATTGATGGAATGGCTAGACTACTGCTTAGAAACCATACATTTTTTTTAACTTTTCTAAGTAATAAAACATCAGAGATGTAATAAACACAAAGTAAAATAACAGTCCATGCAATTACTAGATTGAACACTAGATAGCAGCAAAACAAAAGAAAATGACTGAAGTTGGCTACAAGTTGTTAATGCTGATGGCATAAATCTAACCTTTAACATCTTATAGTGAAACAGTATATACCATAAATGAGAGCGTATGTTTTACCTATAGAATATTCTAATAGCTTCAACATACATCCCAAATTTATGGCGATAGAAAGGATAATGGTGCAGCATATTTTAGTATTTTAAACTGTGCCCTTAAAGGGGTTTTCCCTGATCAGTGGGGGTCTCAGTGCTCGGCGATCTCCTCCTCCTCCATAGAGATTAATGGAGCAGAACGGTCATGCCCTGTCGTCTGCTCCATTAGTCCAAAGGACCCCTCATTTTTTCGATCTTTGGGGGTCTCAGCACTGAGCCCCCACTGATCAGCAAGTTAGTCCCTATCCCGTGTATAGGATCTAACTTTTGTTCATGGGAAATCCCCCTTAATGCATCTCTAAGTTCACCACTCTGTATCCTCACACAATAAATGCACCCTAGTAACCACTGGTGGATTATACTGTGGGTAATTGGGATGGCCTCCAAAGGTCAAAGTATACAGGATGGGTGTCCAGCAGAATTGCCCAACAGAAGAACGGAACTGTCAAAGACAGACACAGATGAATGTAACAGAGAGAGCAACAAAGCACAGATATTTCTATCTGTGTTCTCTCTATCACACTTACTGTGAGGATGTAAAGACATTTGAAGGGGGTCTGAATATAAATAAATTAGGGGCATATATAGATGTATAATTATAAAGAGGCTATATATAAATTCAATAGTATGTGTTCTATATATACATTAATAGCACTGTATATAAAATGTAAAATCAAGAGGCAGGGTCGGACTGGCCCACCGCTGTACCGGTAAAACTACCGCAGAGCCCTGACTCCTGCTGCCCCTTCTTGTTCCACTGCTGCATTCAGCCTCAAACTGGTAGACACAAAGTGATGATGTCATCCGGCATCATGTTGGCACATATCAGCAGCAGTGAAGGAAGAAGAGGAGATGACTGCTGCAGGGAAATGGGATAGGTGGGTACCGGATGTTTATTGTTTTAATTCTACTGCAATCAGTAATGGAAGAGGAAATGATTTACAATATGGGGAGGAGATAAGAGGCCACTATATGAGGTGGGAAATGATAGGGGGGCCACCAAAAAGGGGGTCAAAGGGGCCTACAATATGAGTGGTGAAGGAGTGTGGGCCACAACAAGATGAGGGAGAGCCCACAATATGAGGGGCAGATGAGGGAACAATATGGGGCCCATAATATGAGGGGAAGAAGGAGAAGGGGCCACTATATGAGGCGGAGATAAGGAGGGGAAGATGAGAGGAAGATGAAGGGGTCCCACTATTTGGGTGGGAGAAGGCACGGGGGCCACTATAGGAGGGAGAGATGAGGGGGACCCATAATATACGGGGGTGAAGAAGAGTGGGTCACAATATGAAGGGAAGGTGAGGGGGGGAGCCCAAAATATGAGGGGGAGATGAGGGGTCACAATTTGGAGGGGAGAGGGTACCCACAAGATGATGTGGGAATGAGATGGGGACCACAATAAGAGAGGGAGATGAAGGGGCCACAATGCGCTAGAAATGCGTTCACACAACGGCCCAGTTCTATTCAACTGGCTTCACCAGTTTTCCGTCTGACTTTGAACTAGGAAAAAACATTTTTGGAGCTTGCACATGTATGTAAGAAGTGTTTGACCAGTTCTGTGCTGACAAGACATAAAAAATGTGCACCTAAAGGGACATGCGAGTGCTTAGTGGGTGTTTGCGACACTTTTAACACAACAACTCGCTAAGTCTGGCTGCATCTGCTGGGCTGGTTCTGACAGTATCATTACAACTATGTTCCGGTTTTGCTGAATGCTATTCACTGCTTAGCATTTTACTATTCCCAATGGAAAAATGACCTTTTGTTACATCAAGGAACCTTGTGTTCAAAGTTACACAATGGTTTTATGGGCATTGGGTTGGGAAATAAAGCATATGGCTTTAAGGAAATTAAAGGAATAAGACGATAACCTTGAAAATATGCCTGATGTGATTTATACAAGCAGAAGCTTTGGAAATGATGACGTTTTTAGGTTCCCTTCAAGTTTCCTTCAGCTTCACAGAATCAACATGTAGAATATGATCAGTAGCTATGGCCAGGATCACTATTTCAGTAGATTCATGTCATGTATATTCAATGCACAATTTATATTTTGTCTATTTTAATATGCAATCTTATCTTTTTAACCTTTTCTGACTGTAGTCTACAGTAAAGTGAAGAAATGCTTTCAGTTCCATTTTTGGGGAATTACAAAAACTATGCCTTCAGCAATAACAAAAGAACATTTCAATCTCTTACTTCTATGGCTGGACAAATGAAGGACGCTGTAATGTGAGCATGCTGTGTATTACTTCAACAGATCAAAGCCTCATGCTGTAAAAGGCAACTTCATCAAACGGTACAGAGAATGTATCAGCTCAACCATCATCTTTACCCAGCACCTATCTCACTTCTCTGTACTCTGACCCAATCGACACAGGTGTTTTTAGTTCGCAGGAGACTACATATAGTGGCCACCTACTTGTACTCCGCCAGTTTCTGAGACCACATAGAATGGTGAGTAATCATGCCCTGTCTACTGCATGGTGTCCACTGATTCTGTGGTGGGGACCCAGGGCCCAGAGCCTTGGGGGTTTAGCCTGCCAGTATGGATACTGCGGCTGCTGGGTCTCAGTCGCTGCTGAGCGATAGTGTTACAGCGATAGTCAGGGGCGTAACTTTAGGGGGTGCAGAGGTTGCGATCTCTGCTGGGCCCAAGAGGTTTAGGGGGCCCTTATGGTGTCACTTTCCCATGTGAGAAGACTATTACTATAAACCATACATTATAGTCGGGGCCTGGCACAGAATTTGCTCTGGGGCCCATCAGCTTCTAGTTACGCCACTGGTGATAGTGACTGCCATGTGATGCTGTATCCTTTAGTGTAAGGACCTACTTAAACAAGGTCACCGTGAAGTGTTTAGCGGGCATACACAATTTGATCAAAATATAACTTGTTTGGTTAATGTGACCTGGAGGATCATTGTAGAATGTGTGGATGTACTGTCCAGTTCTTTCTACCTCCAAATGTCAGCATACCCTGAATTACACTACACAGCAATTCAAAATTAATTTCACCTAATTGGTACACCTAAAAGTAATAACAGACAAGTAAACTGTGTCAAGGAACTGTGAAAAATTCATCACAAATATCCCCCCCTAGCAGTAAAGAGCATGTATATGTAGATGCAATTTTATGCAGCCAAGAGTGGGTTGAACACGTTTACTGCTCATAGAAAGCAAGCTTCTAGAAAATGGAGAAATGTCGTCCCAAGTGATGGCATTGCAGCTGGAAATAATAATTGTGATGGAACATAAGTTTTATAGATGGACGTGGATGTAGGCTTTTAAGACCTTACTGGGCTCTCTGGGATCTGAAGCTTTCTGAAATATTGTTTTGTGAGCTATATCTGCACAGATGGATGCTTTTTTATGATCTATATTTTCAGTACAGTTTTATTTTATATAGTATGTAACATAACAATGATGAAGAGTGCAATGTTGTGGGTATTTTAGACCACCAGCTTGTTAACCCCTTACCGCCAAAGCCACTTTTCACCTTCCTGACACGGCCCATATTTTCAAATGTGACATGTGTCACTATAAGTGGTTATAACATTTAACATATCCAGGTGATTTTCAGATGGTTTTCTCGTGACACATTGTACTTCATGTTCGTTGAAACATTTGGGCGATATGGTTGGCTTTTATTCATGAAAAAGGAGCTTATTTTTTACGTGCTGAGTTGTTTTTTTCAGTGGTACCATTTTGGCGCACATAACTTTTTTTTTTAACTTTATTGTACAGATTGTTATGGACACAGCAATATTGTATTTTGTATTATTGATTTTGTATTTGATTAGATATTTATAGGGAATGTTGGTGTTCAGAGGACCTTTACTTTATTTAATTAATTATTTTTATTTAAAATACTTTATTAAATGTTTTAAACTTTTTATCTTATTTAATTACAGGTTAGCTTGAACAAGCGATTCTCTGATCACTTGTACAAGCTCCTGTAGATCTAACACAGTGCAATACAGATGTATTGCACTGTGCAATGTAATACACTGAGCATTCTGCACATGCTCAGTGGATTACAGCCGGGTCCTGCCAGGGGGCAGGGTCGGCTCCTGAATACCATCGCGCAACCCCGCAACACCTGCAATTCGAGGAATCTTCTGGTGCCGGCTCCATTTTATAGCCAGTGCCACAAGCTTGACGCAAAAGTATGTAACAATGAAGAAAGTCCCTGCTGTGACATACTATTATGCCAAATGTCATAAAGGGGTTAATATTATGCAAAGCCAGTGATTGACTGGTAGCTTCAATTACTTATTTAAATATTTGATGCTTTATATGAATAAGACATAATGCTATAAATATCATTTTCTACCATATTGGGAAAGTACAATAAAAAACCTTCCGTAAGTTCCGAGTAAGCTGCGGTTTCCACATGTGGTCTTGCTGGTAGCTAAACGCTGTGTCTTCTCCCATTGGTTAAAGAGTTCATCTACCACAGTCCTGGAGTGGATAGAGCGACTAAAACTTTTGTTTAATATAGATAGGATAGATACTTTACATCACAAGGAAAAGGGAGCAAAAGCCTTTTTCCGAAAGTGGAAATATTTTTACTCAATCATTACAGCAGACAGGATATTGTGGGATTCATGACTCCCTTCCAGTATACTCAATGGTATTGTTAAGAGGACTTAAGATCTAGTGGGGCAAACAGGGACTCTGGGGGGGGGGGGGGATTGGGGTCACCACACAGGCACAGGGACGGGAAGGGGAGGGAATGTCTTTATTCTTCTTTTCAGTTTTTAAATGGTTTTATATGGTAATAGCAAATTAAAATGTATCAATACTACTTATGCCACACGAGTTTATATTGCTCGGATGGCGGGTCATTCAAGGATACAGAGAAGTGACTTGATATAAGTGACAATGATTTTGTAAAGCTATACTGTTTTGAAATGGCAAGGCTATTTGTATGTATATATACATTGTACTAAATGAAAAAACTCAATAGAACTCAACATGATTATTGGGAATTTTGTCTATTATGGTTGTTTATCATTTAAAACCCTTGAATAGTGGAGTTAAAACTAAAATAAAAATCAAAGTAATAAACAAATGTAATAATTAAGGGTCGTAATTTGTGTGGTTGCATTCTACATTTTAATGTTTGGTATTGAAAATAAATTCTATAACCTATAACTGTAATAAAAACTAACCTTATCTAACTTTTATCCTTTATCCTTCTCCCACAGCCAGCACACAAGAGGGTAGGATGCAGGGCAGGAGAGTGGTTTGTGATGCATATTTATTTATGGATGCATAGATTATTTATAATATAATAAATAATATATATAATTTGCAAATTATGAGAAAAGCAGTGCTTTATGGTGGAAAGCAGACTGACATAGTTATAGTCAATAGGGTCCTACAATATGGACTTAGTTATGGCCAATGGAGTCTCTTCAATGGTGACCTAGTTATAGTTAATTGAATTCCTTCAATGAGGACCTAGTTATCCCAACGTGTTCCCTTCAGTAAGGATCTAGTTATAGTCAATGGATTCCCTTCAACAGGAACCTAGGTATAGTCAATTGGATCTATTCAATGGAGACGTAGTTATAGTCAATGGATTCAGCATTAGTAAGACACACCACCCTGAAGATGATAGTGTGGAACATTATTTGCTAATGCTCCTTATTAAAGGACATCTACCACTACACTAGTAAGCTGTGGCTGCACAAGGAACGAGTTCTCGCACATGCACAAGATTTGCAGACAGCTGGCTGACATCACTGGCTATCTGCGAGGGAGGGACGGCATGCTTAATTACACAGCGTAGAAGACAAGAGGCGCTCACGTGACGTGTGCATGAGCGCCTAAGACTAATTTGAATAAGCTTCTTTGTTCGCAACACCGGAGGTGAAAACAAGTACCATCATCCTTTTGAGGTAACAAGCAGCCTTATTAGGACAGTCTACCACCGGTAATCTGGTGGTAGATGCCTTGAAATTATTGAGTGGTTTTAAAAATATGGATAAATTCAGATGTAAAAGTAGAATTTCATCACTGCTGGTGTGTACGGTTAACACTTGGGTTTTCTAGCATATATATCTCCCCCAGTCCTGTAGAAGTGAATAGAGCTCTATTTCAGCCTGTGCACCAGGGCTCCATTCACATCTTCATCAGTGGTGGTCCAACCGCTGTAGATAGGTGATGAGTTTCATTAGTGTGTAAAATCCACTCATTGAACTCTGTCTTCTAATCAGATCACTTAATTAATTCAGTGGTAAAATCCAATTCCATTGAGGTAACATTCAACACAGTACAGTTATTGGGAAATGCCGTAGAGCGAATTGTCGGAGAAGGCAGCTATAATATTGGAAATGTCTTCTAAATTTTTCAAAGATAATAGCAAGGATTGTACCATTAAATGAACTTTTGATCTGTCTAAGGAACAGTGATAGATCACTGGGGTGGCACCCTGACACTACATGCACGGGAACACTTTAATTCGCTTGGGGTGCACAGGATATAACATGTCTCTGCTCATAACTCATGTATTTGCCCATTCTTATCATACTGAAAATGTGACAATAACTCATTTTCTAAACAGCAAATCGTGAGTTAATATTTTCCCCGTTTCCTGTCTTACCACTCCAGTATGTTCCTGGAATAATCACGCTGTTCTGTCCTGATGGATTCACACATTTTCCGCTTTGAAATTGTAGTTTTGGTTTGCAGGTTGTACATTCATCATAGTCTGGTCCAGAACATGCGTCACATGTTCTATAACAGTTCTCACACTCTCTGTCTACATCATCAGCAAAGAATCCAAGACCACAGTCGCTGACACAAACCCCATCTGCGGAAGCAAAGCAGATTACAGATTTGTCTAATGATTGGGCACCAGCCTTTGAACAGCAAAGATGCTTGGTGTGCATCCATCAGGATGAAAGACTATATGCAAATGAGCCCCTCAGGATCATTTGCATACAGTCCTTTATCCTGGTAGATGCCCTTTAGGGCTCATTTTAGGTGGCAGGCTAAGACTGACAGTGCATTTTAAGTGGAGAGGGTTACTGAAATAGGCTGCACTATTCTATATGGGAGACAAAAAGGGCTATTATACTTTTTGTACACACTAGAGGAGGTGGGGTTAGGAAAATTAACTAATTTTAATGAAGTCTTAACTTTATGTCATGGTGGTCACGTAGAGATGGGCTATGACTGCCCATTCATTTATACATTTACTAAAGCAAGAAGTGTGCATATATGAACAAAAGTTCATCCAAAAAACAGCTACAAAAAAATACAAAGGTTCATACAAAATAAAGCCTAAAGCGACTAACTCAGGGGTATGTAGCTTCTAGGCTTTTAGCCACATACCCCTAAGGAAGCCGCTTTAGGAGACAATGGGGCAAATTTACTTACCCGGTCCATTCGCGTTCCAGCGGCGGCTTCTCCGCTCTGGATTCGGGTCCGGCCGGGATTTAATAAGGTAGTTCTTCCGCCGTCCACCAGGTGGCGCTGCTGCGCTGAAAGTAAACTCATCGCGCCGGAATGCACCGAGCTGGACCAGGTGAAGGTAAGCGGTCCTTATGCGACACATTTTCGGTTTTTAAATGCGGCGGTTTTTCCGAATACGTCGGGTTTTCGTTCGGCCACGCCCCCCGATTTCCGTCGCGCGCATGCCAGCGCCGATGCGCCACAATCCGATCGCGTGCGCCAAAATCCCGGGGCAATTTAAGTACAAGCGGCGCAAAACGGAAATATTCGGGTAACACGTCGGGAAAACGCGAATCGGGCCCTTAATAAATGACCCCCAATATGTGTGGGGAGCTTCTACACTCACGTCCCGATCTATTACTGCTCTACCACCAGTCCGTAGTTTGATCCAGATAACCAATTTGTATTCTGATGACTACATTTTGGTTACAGCAGCAGGCCATTAGTCTGACTCTTAGGATATTGATGGATTTATGTATTCTTTGATACTTATACTGACTGGTTGTCTAAGATCAATGGTTTTATCATGATGGGATCATATGTTTTCATGTATTTGTGACCAATCATTTTACCTTGCAATATAGGTGGTTGTTGCGGAATTACCTATAGATATATTTTAGTGGACTTTTGGTGTGTATTATGGTGGAGATACCGTGCCCACCATTGTGTATTCATGTACTTTGGTACTCTTAAATGTTTTTAATCATCACATGTATTGTTTCTCAACATTTGCTTCTATATTCAGTAAAGCTGTATTTTGTATGAACTCTTGTCCATATATGCACACTTCTTGTTTCAGTAGAGGTATATTTGTATTTGAGTGTGCTGACATTTTTGTGATCTATATTTATGTCAGACACATACCCTTTTTTCAGTCCTTTTTAGTTACTCCACTAATCTCTGTGCTACACTATGTAGACTATGTACTGTATAAGTAATGAGAACTAAACAAAAAAATGTATCCATATCTAATCCGCATAATTCATCAAATCCATACTGTAAAATAATAAAATAATAAAATAATAAAAGTCAGTCCTTCCTCTCATTATTGAAAGTTACTTTTGAAAACCATACATACGTAAATGTTTCTCAATGGTCTTGTTAGAGAAGCCATTAAAGGGAATGCGTTTTGTGGCATATCATTGTATGTAGATCATATCATTGGATTTAGATCAGTGGGGGTCTGATTTATGTCTAAATATTCAAGTAAATTTGGCTCATAATGTTCAATACCAATACTTGACATGAAAAGCTATTCCTACAATGCCAGTATCGTCCTTTGGCAGTATGGTGAGTACTCCATGTACCTTTGAGATAGAAGTCTTCATCACAATACAAGCACTCATCTTCAGTACAACTGAGGCAGGATGGTTCACAGGTGAAACACTTCATAACCAAGTCTTTGCTGTATGTGCCATCTGGGCAGACTGGGTAGCACAAATCCTTAAAACTGCACAGAAACATAATGGGGATATCCATGATAGAGCGTTAAAAAAATTACATAAGTGTCATAAATTGAAAAACATAGAACAGTTATACGAGGGCGGTTCAATAAGTACCCATGTTAGAAATAAAGACACCATTTTTTCAAAATGTTTTTTTTATTTTTCAACATAGTCCCCTTTTAGAAAGATACACTTCTCCCAATGTACCTGACATTTTTTTAACCCCTCCAAAAATAGGATTTGTCAAACTCTACAAAATACGTTGCTGTCTCAGGGATGACTTCCCCCTTTGAGCGAAATTTTTTTCCCGCAAGCCATTTCTTCATGTTAGTGAACAAGAAAAAGTCGCAGGGAGCCAGATCAGGCAAATACGGGAGTTCGGCAGCAATTCATAACACAATTCATGCAGTTTGGCGGCGACAACTCCGGATGAATGTGCTGGTGGGTTATCACATTTTCGCCAAATGCGGCCATGTCTCCTTCAATTTTTGTCGAAGCGGTCCAATAACTCACTGTAGTATTGTCCAGTGATTGTTCTTCCCTTTTCTAAAAAATCCAAAAAATCCCAAAAAAGTGCCACCATGACCTTTCCGGCCGATGGGACCGTCTTCGCCTTCTTTGGACCAGATTCAGCAGGAGAAATCCATTGTTTTGAATGTTGCTTAGTTTCTGGTGTGTAATGATGAATCCAGGTTTCATCAACGGTGACAACTCGACACAGAAACTCCTTCAGATCTCGAATAAACACTACTTCGAAGTCAACAGCCACATCCGCTTGTTGTCAACCGTGAGCAATCGCAGCACCCATCGGGCCAACAATTTTTTCATCATTTTTTTAACAATATATAAAATAGACCTGTTAGTGCTAGTTATTATGTTTGAGCTAAGTGAGTTAGCTTTTTCTTTATTGGCCGCCGTGATCTTTCTGTGTTACTTCGTGATCACTGACATTTTTGCCTTATCACATGGAGAGAGATGCCAGGTATGGACAATTAATTATAAACATATCAGGTGTTACACTCTTTGGTCATATGCCTTATGGGTCTTGTATTTACAAGAACGGATTTTATATTTGCAAAAATTACATTATAAACACTGATTTGAATAAGCACATGCACTTTATTGTTGTACTACATATTGGGGCACATTTACTTACCCGGTCCCTGCGCGATCCCCGAGGTGCGTTGTCTGACGAGGATGAAGTCTGCCGCGATTCAACAAGATTGTGCGCCTGAGATCCTTGTGCCCCCCTCCTTGTTGGGGGTTTTAGACACTGTGCTTCTGTGGACTTTCTTTTTTTTAATCTATCTATCTATCTATCTATCTATCTATCTATCTATCTATCTATCTATCTATCATTATGGTGAGTATGTGTCCTGTGTAAATAAATGATTTTACAAATCATTAATGAATATACTTTACTTACATGTAATAATTAGGAAAGCATGATGAACACATGTCAGGATCATCTGAAATGAGACAAGATATACTGCGTCACAATATCTATGAAGAATTGTTACTTGTCTAACAGAAGATAATGGAAAAAATATTCTGTAATTTGCAATGTAAATCCCAGATTATGAATAGAGATTAATGGCAACGCATTATCATTCCATTCGAGTTCACTTATTGTAGTCAAGAAAGAAACAAGACACGTAAATTGGATGTGTAGGACAGGTGAAGGCCAATGCCCAGTGAATAGTGTGTAAAATAAATGAATGTAGGACCGTCTATCTACTCTTAGCTGAGGTCTCACAGACATGGACCAAATTAAAATGATTTAGCCATGATTGTTATGGCTCAGAGCCCTACCAATAAATGCCACGTTATCAATCAAACATGATTCATGCACAGAGGTTAAGGAAGGTAGTAAACAATCTGCCAGCTACTCCATTTGTATTCAGCTTACTCAGTCCTAAAATACCAGACATGTACAATGCTTCAAATAAAGAGGCTGGACTGCAAGTGTCATTCTGTCACAAAGGCCTTCATTGCACAAACAACCTTGTTAATCCAAGCCAAATTCCTGGGGAAATACAGAGTCACCAAACAGTAGAGCTGAAGGTGAACTATAACAGTGATAAAAACATATCTTCTACAGGTTACTGGCAGGTCACATGCATCATGTAAGAAGAAAGCTATATAGGTATAGAAAGAGAACCTATCACTAGTATTGAGTGGACTGGTTTGTATCGGATTTTATTAGAAGTTTGGATCAGGGTTTGGCTCAACCCCCCCCCCCCTTTCAGCCCCCACTGCATTAATGCATTTAAATCCCTGCATCCATGCTTGCGCCTCCACAGGATTTGTGCCAGCGCTGATCGCGGTTGCTTTTGGCGGGAGGTTTTTAGAATTCAAACCTTACTTTTAATGGTTACTACCTGTCACCACTCCAGACTTGCCAGTTTTAGTATATACTTCTATACACCATTATGTAAAAATTCCAGAAAATCTTTTCTCTTAAGACCCATTTAACATCTGCATCAGTATCCGTTACATTCTACAGTTATAGAAGGGCTTAACAGGAACTAAATACTGGTGGTAAACAGGTCTTCCGTTCCCCATAAAGTTGTATGTATAAATGTATGAACCGTGGCTTCTGTCTTTCTTCCATTTTATTGGGCCCTTCCCCACTAACTAAAAATATATACCTACATATAAATGTCCCTGCAGAGTTTGAAACTGTCATATTGTGTAAGACGTTTCCCCCCAAAATTCACTTGTCAACCTGGTATCATGTTTATAACCAAGACACGGACGTAGGGATTTGTGGATCGTGATAAAAGAACAACATAGGTTACATTTTATATTTAATTACCCTAAAGGCACACTAGACAAAACAGTACACATCATAGATATATACACACACACATACACAGAGTGTAGATTGCAAGTGTAGGACTACAAGTATAAGCAATGTGAGTCAGTTACCGTGTGGACTAATGGGGAAACAACTGAAGATCCTTCCTGCTTTTGATGGTAAATAATTCACCCAGGCAAACACAATGGGCAGAATGGGTGTTTTGCTTATATTAGCTGTAGATACACCCCTATGGTACTGGGTGGATCAGATCCACTTACTATGCTCCCATTGAGTGTTCTGTATATCTCCTTTTCTAAGACCGCAAAAACAAGCTGTGACCCCGGTAAGCGTTCACCTTGCTGCCCTGATCCCAGATATGTATTTGGCCTTGGGCTGGGATGGACCATAACTTATTAACTGACATATGGAGTTATAGGATTTATGGTTCTTTGTCTCTTTCTAAAAAGTGGAATTCTAAGATGAGCCTTCAGTGCCAACAGTCCTGTGGAGGTGTTAGCTGCTTGCTTTCCCCGCACAGAATAAATAACACTCTCCAGCTTGTTTTTCTATGAAGCCTATACCTCCCAGAGAGTTAAAGTGCAACTGTAAAGTATACAAACTTTTGCCTAACTCTGCACTAAGCAAAAATAAGCAAAACTGACTCTAATTAGCTATCTAAAAATTTTTTGACTGGGGTTACAATAATAAAATATACAGTTCTGACTTACATACAAACTCAACTTAAGAACAAACCTACAGAACCTATCTTGTACTTAATCCTGGAACTGCCTGTACTCCATATACTTGCAGCAGCTACTAATCTCAAATAATCAGACATGCTGGAACCCAGAATGCCCTTTGCAACTATCAATAGTGCTACCAGGTGCTATTGATCTAATATGTATTATGGTACCTGCTTTTGGAATGACTGAGTGTCAATTTATCTTGAGCACAGATTTTTTTCCCAAACATGCTACCCCTGGCTTGTACAGAGAAAATATGTGAGTTACAGTGAGCGTGGAGCCAGTAGTGCAGTTTGTAAGCTGAATTGAAGGTGAATCACGTTGAAATTTCTCTCTGGAGCCAAGGTGCATTATATTTCAGAATATATACATAGGAAAAATACTTTGGAATATTGATGCCATTTTTATAGGGATCCATTACTTTAGTAATTTTCTGTGACATTTTATCTGCTTTTAGAATGTGTCTTTAGAGTATAACCAACGCTGCTGTATTGCTACATATCTTTTAGGAACTTACCTGCAGAGCAAACTTTACATCCATCTATACAAGGTATACATGCCTCACTGTCTGGATCTTCCACTTGCCCTACACAGAAAATATGTTCCAGATATTAGATATATTAGATGTATAAGATATATACATTTCATAAAATCAGGTCTCCTCAAACAATAGATTGTGATGTTAATCATTTTAAGTACTCATACCTGGCTATCGCCCATACATTGGGTAATAATCTGCATTAATCCCTTATAAATTCTATATTTGCACCACACTTCTTTACTACTCTAAAAAATTTACTACACTAAGAAATTTAGTTTCTTAAAGAATGAATACTTTTAAATAAAGGTGACACTAGGTTGACTAGATGTCAGAACTCCATCCAAGCAATCCATTTAAGTTCATCTGTGATTTAATTCAGTGCCTGTTAGAAAAGTTTGGCTCTTGGTTACGTGTATACTCTACTGTGCTTTTGCTGTGGTTATATCCCCTTGGCTTGTATCTTTAGTCTATACTACTGCCTTATAATTTTGTACCTCACTGCCATCTTGGTTTTGACTTTTGACTAGTCCTTGCATATACCCAAGGTTGGGACAGCAGCTCAGTTGTCGTCTGTGTTTTAGCACAGGGTCGGCAAGCAGACAGGGACAGAGGTTATGGGAAGCACAAGGCTCTCACTTCTTCCCATTCTTGACACTAGGTATTTATTATATTTATTACTGTTTCTTTGCTAAATTTTCTTCTAGCTTGCTTACCTTTGCATTGAGATAAAAAAGAACATGTCCGTTCTTCTGAACATGTTGTAAATCGTTATATACTTTATAAAATGTGGAACATCTTTTTAATAATGCCATGTTGCTCAAAGTGGGAAATAGTTCAGTTTTATCAACAGAAGAACTTGTATGGGCTCAATCCCTACTACAGACCTTCAGGGCAGTCCAGCTCTTGGCAGACACCATCCACAGAGTAGAAGCCTTCCAAGCATTTGTCACATTCCTTATTACTTTTGCACGACTGACAATTTTCAGTGCATGGCTCACACCGGTTGTCTTCTATGTGATATGACTCTGGGCAGCTTTCTCTGCATTCCCCATTATACATATAACGTATTCTTCCATTCTTATCTTTTAAATGAAAATAATGACAAAATTATTATTATTTCGAATATTTTAAGCCCAAGGCACATTTCTTATTTTTTTGTAAAGTTTACATGTCTCCATTGTTATTGCCATTTATATACATCTGTATTTTGACATTGCCCTGACCAGATTGTAACAGAACACAAAGAAATTACACTATAGACAATTAAATTCTGAAAATTAAATTCAGAATTCAATTACAGATTAAATCCCAAGACTATATATTGCCATCTATTGCCACCAAGTTTCATAAATAGGCCTCGGCATGGATCAGTTGGCAAGCACCTTACATATTTCATGCATTAACACATGCTTATGTTATGTCATCATGATATTAATCCTTCACTATAATGAAGTATTAACGACAGTAGTAGACTCTTCAAATGAGGAGGAGACACCTAGTTCGCCCCCCTACAGCTCTTTGACCCAGATATAACTGTTCACTGCTAACCCATCAAGCTCTCCCCTGATTATAGCCAATCACTGACCACTACACACATGGTACATCAGTGACAACACAACTATAGATACCGCTGTAGCAGGCCAAAATAAACCCATCCCAGATTATACTTGGGAATACAGTATACCCAATCCCAGATTATACCTCCCAGGCCAGACTATACCACAGGGTATAAAGTAGCATAGGACGGGCCGCCCAGACCATTATATACTGCTGTAATGTGGAGCACAGGTGTTAAGAGAAGGCATGGATGCCTTATCGGACTCACACCTAGGTAAGTACAAAAGTTTATTATTTTAATTATTGCCCACCCACAGTCCTCATATAGGTTGATATGGGACAGCCGGCACAGGCGCGCCTTAGAGAGCGGGGACGCGCGCGGCCTGGCAGATCGGGAAGCGGCCTCGTGGACAGGTGAGTCTGGGTCCGGGGATGAGGTAGCCACATCCCCACGGAGAGGAACAGGGGTGTGCTCGCAATGCGTGACATGGATCCCAAGGTCACCCGAGACAGTACCCCCCCTTTAGCAATCTCCCTCTTCTTTGGCCTTCTACCAAAGCACCTCTGGAGGAGAGCAGGTGCAACAGTGCGGAGGAACTGGCACCTTACCAGCAAGATCTGAAGAGGTCAGGACGGGTGGCAGTGAAGAAGTGCCGCTCGGGTGGAATTCTGATCCCCAAGTCAGGAGCTCACCATTCTTCCAGTTGAGGACCGGAGCATGGAGTTGCAGCCATGGAAGACCCAGGAGAAGAGATGAGGTGGAGCGAGGCAGGACATAGAAGAAGAGCCTCTCTTTGTGGTGAGTTCCAACCTGGAGAATAACTGGCTTGGTGTGGTACCGGACCGGACCTGTCAAGATCTGGATGAAGGATTCTCAAGATGAACCACTGGAATGTGATGCTGGGAGACCAGAGCAGCACCCACAAAAGTCCCCACAGAACCAAGAATTCTGAGATTTGCAGTTGAGCTCTGTTACCGACACTGAGGAGTATGGGAACTCTTAGGCGTGGAGGCACAGTATTCACACCTAGGGATGTCTGTCCCAGGACCCCAAGGTGATGGTGTCTCCCAGACATGGGAGGACGGACAGGACAAACCCCGATGAGATGCTGGGGACTGGCACAGTATAGGCAGAGGTTCTCTTGGAGACCTCTGAAATGCTCCTCGATGGTGAGACAGGCACTGTCAACTTGCATAGACTCCAATTCAGACTGTGCAGCTGGAGACTGGAGCGGCTTTTGGAACATCGGAGACTGGAGCTGCTTTTGGAATACCGGAGTCTGGAGCTGCTTTTGGAACATCAGGGTCTGGAGTGGCTTTTGGAAAACCCGAGCCAGGCGTGGAATCTGGACTTGAGGTTGCTCATTGAGCAATTCTTCAGCACACTCTGTGAAACGCACGTGTATCCGAGACCACTCAGAGTAGGCGGCAGATCACGGGCAGCCGTGCATCTTTAACCTGGGAAGACAGTCCTTTCTTGAAAACTGCTGTCAAGGCTGCATCATTCCAGGAGAGCTCAGAAGCTATGGTGCGGAACTTGACAGCATATTCGCCCATGGATGAGTTTCGCAGGTTCAACAGCGCCATCTCAGCTGAGGCTCGTGCAGGCTCCTCGAACATGGACCGGAGTTCAGCCAGGAATATAGCAAGGGTGGCCGTGACTGGATTGCCTCTGTCCCACAAAGAAGCAGCCTAAACCAGGGCCTCAACGGAGAGCAAACAGAGGAGAAACGCAACCTTAGAGCGTTCGGTGATGAACTGGGAAGGCATTAGTTCGATGTGCCATGACCTACTGTAAGGCACTATTATGCTTTTAATTCAATAAAATCTTGTTGAAACTAAAAATTGTAGGAAGCGTAGGAAGATTGTTACCCCTTTAAGTATTTTACAGAACAACAAAAATGAAGATTTGATTTGAAATTTACTTATTTTGTCATTAATATGTTCATTTAGCTCCAAAATTTACCCACTTAAGCCACATAAAAGTGGAAAATGAATCTACGTATATATTGTGCAGTTTCTTCTGAGTAAAAGGACACCCCAAAGTGGATGTAACTTACTGTCTGGGCACATGGCAGAGCACAGAATGTGTACCACTTTGCTTTTGTAGGGCACATTTTGATAGAATAGTTTTCAGGTGCCATGACATGCTTGCAGAGCCCCTGAGACCGCATTCACACGTGGGGTTTTGGTTGCGTTTTGAAACGAAATCCAGAGACTCCACCTGCGATCACATGATGAGTTAAGATTGCATTTCCTTCACGTTAAGTTTATTTCACCATGTGATCATGGGTGGAGCCTTTGGATTGTGTTTCAAAACACAAAATCAAAACGCAACGTGTGAAAGCAGCCTCAGGTACTACATACCCTTATCTCAGAGAATTAATCCATTTTGTGAACTTTTTATCAAGTCGTAGAGGGGGCATTTGAACCCTTAGCCACTAATGGCCTTTTTCAATTTTACTTTCTGTTTATCACTTTCCACTTTCAAAAAGACATATTTTTCAATGTACAGAGCTTTATGAGTATTTTCTGCGTAACAAATTGTATTTCTTAGTGAAGTGGGAAAAAAATATAAAAAATCCTATAAAATTGTAAAAAAGGCACTGCATTTACACCATTTTCATGTGAGTTTAGTGTTTCTGACTTTCACTGTGTGCTGCAAATGACATCTCTAATATATTTTTTGGGTGGTACAATCACAGAGATACCAAGTTTATATAAATTTTATTAGGTGTTAATAGATTTTTAACAAAAATTAAATTAATTATTAATTTGTCCATATTCTGAGGGCAATAACCTTCTTATACTTAGGTGTACCTAGATGGGTAAGGTGTGATATATTTCAGGGATGAGCTGATGTTTCAATAGTTTTTATTGGTTTTAACAGTACAAAAGGGTAAGTACATAGTAATGAACAGCTACCAGCATACATCTTAGGTCATGCAAGTCAGATATCCGACGCCACTTGTTCTCATATTAAAACTGTATACATTTACTGTTTATCTGTAAAGGTTTTGCGTTTAGTTTAGCTGACGTTTTCTACCATATTGGGTACTGTGGACCCGTTGATCACTTTTTATTCAAATTTTTATGTGTTGAACAACAGAAAAAAATGTGTAGATTCAGACATTTGGGTACATTTTTGTGTTACGCAATTTACAGCTCGGAATAAATGCTTTTATTCTTTTTTAGATTGGGAATTTTGGGACACAGTGATACCTAATATGTTGTTTTTTTCACTTTATTCCACTTTTTTAATTAGCTATTTATTATGTGTTGGGGACTTTTTGTAATAATTTAAAAAAAAATTCCATTTGTACTGCAATGGTACATTAGCAAGTTTTCATCTCACCACTTGTTCATACTAATGCACTGCAATAACCATGTATAAGTGCATTCATTAGTAATGTCAGCCTAGGCAGATTACTCGGTCCTGCCAAAAGAAGGGGATCGAGCAGTCTTATGCCGTGGACAGACCAGGGACCTATATTAGTTCCGCGGCTGTACAGAGGAGCAGACAGCACCTAGTAATCATATTGTGGGGTTCCATTAGGAGGAGGAAGGAACCCCCTCCCTCACCAGGTATGTAGATCCCGCAATCAAAGCACTGACAACGAGATCTTACAGTCTGGATAGAATGTCATTCTGATCCTAACTGTCAGAGAATGGGCCCGTCTGTTATATGCCTTGTCACTGCTCGTCCCGTGCAGAACTAACCCGTTGGCCTAGCCTGAGGCCCCTTAGCGAAACCTATATGTGGAGTCACTAAGGGGTTAAAGTATATTTTCCTGTAACATCACTATATTATTAAAGCGGTTGTCATATATGATTTTTCCATACACGAATCAACAATTTTTATTATGAATGTTATTGTTAATTTGCTGTAATGTTATTACACTTGTGCCCAGAAGGTGGCGCTATTGTAGCATCACACACATTGCTGATTTAGAAAGCAAATAGAGTGGCTCATTATACTATTGTATAAAGTCCTACCAGGCTGCCCTCCATACATTCTGTATACAAAGGCTAGGTTTTACCTGTTGACATGAATTAACAACTGTTAAAATAGTATTAAAGAAAGTTTTTGTTTTGTTTTTGGCTCAATGTAACAAAATGAACCCATAAGAATGAGAAAACTTCTTGCAAAAGCATTGCAAATTCCACCTCTGCAAGTAACAGAACATTTATCATCCAACTTGCCAGGTTCCACTGTGCCGTGAGATGAAAGAATTTTACTTTCCGCCATGTCAAATATAGTTTACATGGTGAAGAGGAAAGATCTATAAATCTATAATATAGAACAAGCATTTATTGGGAAAAACCGGCAGGCGTTTCTGTAAATTCCCTTTTCACATGGTTATTATTATGTATGAGGACATTACTACAAAATCTTTGGACGGCAATATGTATCGGTGACTGAAAAGTATTTAGAAGCTGGCACCTAAGGGTAACACATAGACGCCTGACATACTCCTGGTGTGGACTCCATATCATGGACAGTCAGCAGTTTCTGCATTAATCTCCATTTGGAGGAGGTTTAAATGAAGGGCCTTAACCTGTGCTTATATTGGTTATGTACCTTGCCACTATATTAAGGAGGTTTTCCCAACGTTAATTACTGTACACGCATTGGCATCTAATGCCACCCAGGTCACTGCGTGGATCAATAGGTAAGCACCTTACGTATTTCATCTATATGCATATTGCACATGGTATCAGTCAGCATGACATTGATGCAGAAAAATAGAGTTTCATTTGTCTGTGTGTTCAGGAGCCATTAGGTGCTGTTATTAACCAATAATATATAGTTAACTAATAATTTACGCGAAAACATTAACTAGTGCTGCAAAATAATGTATGAATAAGTAGTTTTTTTTTTACCACGACTGATCATTATGGCAGAAGGTCAGATTAGTGCAGGATCAGGAGTTAGTCCAACAATTTCCAAAGGTCCTGTCACTTTTCAGCAGTGTCATTAACACCTGTCAGGAGGTCATATTGAGGAGAGTCTGGGAACGGGTCCCCCCACAAATGTCCTAAAGAAAGGATCCCAGCAGTTTTCTCATACATTGTTTAGACAAGACCACCTCAGATCTACAAATGGACTGATCAAAGGTTGTGGCATGTCTAGAATGCATTATTCAGCCATGTCACAGAGTGAAAGGACTTTCACCAATGTCTTGAAATTCAAAAAGGGTTAGTCAGACCTGTCAGAAGGTCACATTGGCATAGATTTTAAAGCTTAAACACATCCAACATTAAAGTGTATCATCACTTTTACTAACTCATCTTTAAAGCACATGAGAGGATTTAAAATACAGACACTGTCAGATTCCCTAACAGAGGTTGGTAAAGTTTGCCCCTGGTTGTGGTATATATGGAGCAAGTCATGACGATTATGTCGGATTACAGCCAGAAACAGAAGATTACTGCACTACATGACTTAAGTGGTAACTAAAAGTCTCTCCAAATGATAACAGGCTTTACAGTTACATGTTTGACAATGGCACAGACTCATTCGGTAGCATTTCACCACTTCTTGAGTAATTGGTTAATGAATATATTAGTTTCTGTATATGAAATGGCCAGGAGTTGCTGCATGTCCCACGGCTGTCCTGTGTTAATGAACGCTGAATTCAAGTGGTCAGGCAGCAGTGGTCGTCTCTAAAGACAACTATCTTGTTTCTAAGAGACAACATGGCTACATTTTTGGTAAATTATCTTCACACAGGTAATTTTTTTAATAACAAGCTATTGAAGAAACTTATATATATGGCATATGAATTAAATTTAATGTGAATGCTCATATAGGAATACCCCCTAAAGTCTTTTCCCTGTATTTGGCCTTTCACTAGTCGTGGATTACCTCAGGGCAGTAATCTAGGATTACAACAGTCTAGAGATTGCTGCCATATATACAGTCTCCCAGGTCTTTGATCCACCAGTCTCTGATGCCTTACCTGTGGCAAATTCATTCTAACACAACTTTATTTTTTACAGGATCAATAAAGTTGTATTGTATCGTAACACAGTGACTCATAGCAACATTTCATAGACATGGTTTCACATTAGTTTCATGTATTTTTATCTGCTGTAACATGTTCTGACTATATATTAATGTGCTACCCAGCCAACTCCACCAGGAAGGTCTCAGAACCACTATTTATTCCACACTGTGCATTCCATTTGATGTCTTTTTTCAGCTAGAAATCAATATTTCGATTTTACTTCATGAGTCAAGCAGTGCATTGGTGACTTTTTATGTCAACAGCAAAAGCTCCCACTCTTTTTTTGTGCTGTTTTTATCAGAGGCTTAATCCCATTGCCCTGTAGAGCTTGTAATTCTCGGCTGATGCCAAGACTCAGGAGTCACTAAACGCTTGCACAAAAACAGAAATTCATATTTATCTCAAGCCCTTACAACCCTTCCCAGCCATGCTATGTAAGAGGACTTACCAATGCCACAGGATGTACATGTGTCAGGCTCGCTTCCATTGCATGCAAGACAAGTATGATGACATAAATGACATTGCCCGTTCAATTCATATTTGCCGACAGGGCAGGTTAATACACACTGTCCATCATCCAAGAACCTGCGACAAGTAAAATGGAAATGGGAGAAAAATAGGTTATTTATACCACCTCCAGGACAATTACTTAGTAATGTTTATATATCTATCTATTTAGTATCCAAAAAAAGCAATAGCAATGACTCCAAAAGTTAGAGAAATTCAGCGGATTTGTTCCATATTAACAGCAATTTTTCGGCTCCAGTGGTGATCCTTTTTAGAGCTTAAGCTCACCACTGGAGCTGAAAAATATTGCAGCTGGTATGGAATAAATCCACTGAATTTCTCTTCTTCTGACTTTTGGTGTATTGTTATTGGAGGAACCTATTGGAGGGCCTACTGCTGGCCCTAGATAGTGTTCAACCACCATCTTTAATAATTATGTTGCTTGGATTTTGACTGTCTATCTATCTATCTATTCATCCATTAATCCAGGTTATTCAGATTGCCTCATTCCATGGCAAAATCAGAAATGTCCCCCCCCCCCCTCTTTTCGCATAACAGCAACATAATTCTGTTATTTTAACTTTAACTATATGTTGATATCTCTACCTTCTCAGGTAGATGTGGGACTTCCTTCTTTTTTCCCCTGGTTCCCCTGAGTTGTACTGAGAGATGTAAGGGAGAATCGTACCTGTTGGCTGTGCTATACATACATAAGATATAAGTGAGGCTGGTTTGTGCTAATTCAAGTAGGTGACCTCCTTGATGTCCCTTTACTTCAGTGGACAATAAATGGTGGTAAATTTCACAGATTTTTCTTGACATTATTTTTTGACTAGGTGTTGTTAAAAAGTATAGGGGGATTTACAACCACGTTGTCTGGGATAAATCCCCCCTTGACTTATAAACAGGATTACAGTAAATAGATTTCTGGTGCCCTGGGACAATCTGCAATTCAATGTATGTCATTGATATATCTTATGATGATTCTTTATTCATTTATATTGATTTGTATAAATATTTTTTTTATTAAATAGTGACCAGAAAGGACATAAACACCATTTACTGTACATTAGTATAGGGTGCACTCCTCCTTACACAAGAAACTGTAGCACTGCTATTGGCGCTGAGGGAAAATACAGTGTATAGCTTATGCATTACTGCTTTGTCTTGGCAATATAACCAGACCAGGTGAAACTTCCACTTGGAAGAACTTACATGTCATTGAGTTACATGAATATACTGCTTTATATGTGCACCTAAAGGGGCATGTTAGTGCTAAGTCTGAGTTTGCGCCACATTTATTACTGACATATGCCACAATAATGCCCACTTCCAGAGCAGTGCAGGGTGCACTAGATTCTTGAACACCATGTGACAGGCGCACCCTACACACTCCACAGGCAAACTGCACATAGTACAGACTGCGCTAGTTTTGATAAATGTGGCACATTATGTTCTTTCTATATGACATTAAGCCATCCTGCTGCAGACAACAGGCCTTCCAGTAGAGAGAAGTTTGGAGATAGGAAGCAGAAAGGGAGTCTTCCTACTTGCTACCCTCCTAATGTAAGCCCCCCTAATATAAGCTCCTAATGCTACAGAAGATGAAGATTTAACTAAATTAATTAGAGGTTTTTGTGCTAAGAAAGTTATTCTGAAGAAGAAATTATTCCTGAACTACAACATACTATTAGAACTGTTAGCTGTAACCTTCAGCTTTAGTATTCTGTATTCATAGGCAGCCTGCAAACTAAACAGTGTAAAATCATCCATCATCTACAGGAAAAATCCTCTACGGTCAGGGACACATATTGCAGAATCGCTGTGGAATGACTGCAGGATGCCGCTTTGTTTGTGGTGAGGGGCAGAGTACAAGTTTTGCATTGAAAAGGTTGAATTCTACAATTAGAATCCTCCGCAATAATAACCATGATTTTAAAATTGTAGCCTAAATATATTTATACTGCTGATTCTTCTGCACAAAGTGAAAGAGATTTGTATAACACCGGTGATTCCACCATGTGTGCCTCAGACTGGGCTACAGTGCTTTTTGGCATCATTGAAGATTGCAGTCTACCTGGAAACACCAGTAGATCTCAAAACTACAGCTGCATGAACTGGGTTATGCATGTCCATTTTCCTTGGAGAGAAGTGGTTCCTTAAAGGGGTATTCCCATTTAGGCAAATTAATATTATTATTTGTATATGAAAAATTATACAATTTTCAAATATACTCTGTATCAATTCCTTATGATTTTCAGGATCTCTGCTTGCTGTCCTTCTATATGTATTTCCGGTGTATAGAAATCTGACCATGGTTACACAAGTGTACAGCTCTGTGTGTTATAATGAGCAGTGCACCTGTGTGACCATGGTCAGATTTCTGCCCAATGGAAGTAAACAATAAAGGTTTCTAAAAAAAATAACAGCAAGCAGAAATCTAGCAAACTGTGAGGAATTGATAGAGAAATTATATTGGGAAATTGTCTTATTTTTCATTATACAAACAATAACATTTATTTGCTCAAATGGAAATACCCCTTTAACTGCAGGACCACAACCCGAGTGTGGACTGTGTCTGATAAAATCTGATGCTAGCTATATCCCCTGCCAGTTTTTGTGAAGAGAAGTTTCTGATCATGCTATGTAACATGCTTACATGACCTAGTCCATCAAAACCAAAGATATTTCAGAGTATTCCTAATCTCAACTCAACATTATCAGCAGCACAAATTCCAGCAGAGTCAACGCTCCTATATCTTAAATGGAGCTTGAACATCACATTCTGTTCAGTTACTTAGAAAAACCTAATTTCTGTTCCACTCCTTGGAACACGAACGCCCAGTCATAGACCCCATTTCATTACCCAGACAACCCTTGTAAAATAAAAACAAAAAACGGAAAAGACTGTGAAATTGATTCTTCCTAGCTCCGGGTAGCTACTGTTTTTTTTGTGGTTGATCCTGTATTCCTAGCAGACTCTTGAAGTATTTGTAAGAAGCCAGGTTATATATGGGCACATACATTAACAAGGAAAAAATGTCATGTAGGTACAGAATGTTTATTTGTTTCGTTCTCATAGCGGCTGGGAAACTTGGGCCCAGGGATTCTGTGGTTAGGGACCAGCTTTGATCAAAATGACTGGCACCTTTCTGAAAAAGCACGTGTCTGGAAGCAAGAACAAGGGCTCTTGCTCATGGTTTAGGGAATGTTATTGAATCTGAGTGGAAGAAAATCCCAGCTAATGAAGAGACACATTTTTTTTTACAAATTTACAAGCTCCTTGATGGAGCTGTGATTAATGAACCATAAAGGAAAGGAAAAAAAACCACACGAGGTTATGATATTGAAATATATCCGGAGAAATGTTATACATTGCTAACATAGTAATAGTATTTGTGAAAACTATTGGGCAACATTTGATTAAGAGTTGTTATGATGCAAACATTAAATACCTAATTCCCCCAAATACCAAACTGTGACTGTTTATTTTTTTTTTAATCAAAATTGGAACAAGTTATTTTTTTTTATTTATATTTTTTTCATAATTAACCCCTTTGTGCACCACAAAGTACTATAACATCTTGGTGCTGTAGGGTTGTATGGAGAAACCTTACAGTCTCAGTACTTGCACCGATGGCAGCAGTTAACCTTTTCAAACAGGGCACCTAACAGCACTACTGGGCACTGGCATTTTAAATGGCCGATCAGCCATATACTGACGGTCCCCTACTTAAGAACACCCGACTTACAGATGACCCCTAGTTACAAACAGACCTATGGATGTTGGTAAGTTACTGCACTTCAGCCCTAGGCTACTATAAGCAGCTATAAAAGTTATCAAAGATGTCTGCAATGAAGTTTTATTGTTAATAAAATCCAACAATCCAACAATGTTGACAATCCAACATTTTTAAAATCCAATTGTCACAAAGACCAAAAAAGATTTGGCTGGGGTTACAATGATAAAATATACAGTTACGACTTACATACAAATTCAACTTAAGAACAAACCTACAGAACCTATCTTGTACATAACCTGGGGACTGGCTGTAGTAGTGTTGCAGTATATAATAATAATTTTAACATTGTTTTTAAAAAACATAAAAAAAAAAATTTAGTGATTCAAATCACCCCCCTTTTGCTAGAACACATCTACAAAAAAACGCTCATATAGGTCTCAAATGTATATCAATGAAAAAATCAGCTTGTTCCACAAAAAAAGTGACAACTTACCGATTTTGTATGTCATAGTAGGAAAAAGCTGTTTTGCTCAGAATTTTGGAAAATTGCAATTTTTATTTGAACACAAGATATAGTTTTTTTTTACTAAAAAAACTAAAAATTTGTTATCGCCCTGATGGCACTGACCCAAAGAATTAAAAGGTGGTATTTGGAGCATACGATGAAAGCCATAAAAGCAGAGCCCAAAAGAAAGTGCTGCAAATGTTTGTTTCCTTTTAGTCAATTTCATCGCACATGGAATTTTTTTTCCAGATTTCCAGTGCATTGCAAGGGATACTAAATGGCTCCACCAAAAAGTACAATTTGTCGTACAGACAACAAGCCCTCATATTTCTTTCTACGAATAGAAGAATAAAAAAGTTATGGTTTTTGGGACGAGGGAAGTAAAAAAGAGAAACGCAAAAACAAAAAAGGGCTGAGTCCTGAAAGAGTTAAGGTACATTTGAGTAATTACATTTATTCCCCTCTTTATGATAAAATATTCACATGGGTTGGCATTTTATGTATTTAAGACCAAAACTTGGAATTATGTAATGTAATGTCATGTAATCAATTAATGCACCTTATATGTCTAGAACTATTTACTTCTCATTAAAAGTGTAAATTCCACATAGTCTTAGGCTGTCATTGATAATAGGGTACTATCGGTTGATAATTGTAATAGGGTACTATTGGTCAAAAACCAAGGGACCCATATCCTCTTATAAAGTTAATGATTATTATGGATTATGGGGCATTAGTGAAAGGGTCGGTGAAAACTGAATGAAGATCACACGATGGACCAAGAAAAGTCAGTAAAGTCAGTGATGTGTGATCTTAACTCATTTTAAGTTTGCTATAGAGTCTCATGTTTTTTTTTGGGCTGCAGACTTATTCCTTATTGCCTATATCTTTTGTCCTTTTTAAATAGTTACCCCATTCTATGACTTGCAAGGCTACATTCACATTTCTCTTATTGTATACACTCAGCATATACCCGACATACATAAGCTGAGCAAATACATATTCAAATACTGGCAGATAGAGGCATCCTTTTTGCCTCTGTCTGGTAAGTACAGTTAGGGCCAGAAATATTTGGACAGTGACACAATTTTTGTGAGTTGGGCTCTGCATGCCACCACATTGGATTTGAAATGAAACCTCTACAACAGAATTCAAGTGCAGATTGTAACGTTTAATTTGAAGGCTTGAACAAAAATATCTGATAGAAAATGTAGGTGCCAGATATAGGGCCACATTTATTAAACTCACCCAAGTTTCTGATGTATTCTGCACATAAATACAGTCCCCTACTTAAAAACACCCTACTTACAGACGCTTATGACAACCCAACATTTTTAAAATCCAATTGTCACAGAGAGCCAAAATCTCTTGTTTGTTACAAATATAAAACATACAGTTCTGACTTACATACAAATTCAACCTAAGAACAAATCTACAGAAGCAATCTTATACGTTTCTCGGGGACTGCCTCTACATGTGCAAAGTGCTTGCACATGAAATTATGAAGTGTTTGCGCCAGTTTTGTGTTGTGGCTGCACTGCGTATACTACGACACAAAAATCTGCACCTAAATGGGCGTTCTGGTGCCAATTTGGGCAATGTGCCACATTTATTACTGTGACATAACAGAAAAGTGGTTCACACCAATAACACTGAGTGTACCAAAAAAGACCTGATGGACTCAGTTTAAGCACAATTGGCAGGGTGCACCAGATTAATGAAGATGTTGCACCAGTAATCATCAGATAATACAGAATATTTGATGATCTGACAACTATCAGATTCAGCTAAAGCCAGTAACCTTGTAATTTTTGCTCCCTTTATCTTGAGCCACAATCTTCCCTTCATATATCTCTGACATACTGTATATGTATAAGATACTTCTTTCCATCCCATTTCCTCCTGCTTAACGATGTATACACTCAATAAGGCCGTTGGGCACCCCTCCTCTGACCTCCACTGAGTGTAAGCCCATTGATGTCACTGTCTCTATACTTATGTACAGTTATATGACTGGGATAACACCCTGAACATAGGCAGCAGCCAATCACTGGCTGTTGCCGATGTTCACTCCTCCTCTAACTGAAGAGGGGAGAAACAGGAAGACATATCCAAATGTATCAGCAAACAGTGGGATATGCCTTGGCCTACATTGTAAGGAATTCTTTACCGTATCTTTATAGTGGACGTCATATGAACCCAGCCTAAGACCTCTTGTACATGACTGTGTGCTCTTTTTGGAGGCACAAACAATGGACTTTGTGCAGTTGTTTGTAGCTGGGTGAGCTCCCACTGAAAATGACCAGTCAGCACATTCATGGTGCATGCGCTGCACCTCACCGCACCAACGTGCACAAAAGAAATCTATGGGGGGTCCAGATGTAGTCGCCATTTGTGGGCCTAGCTCACGGCCCCATAATATGGTCGTGTGCATCTGGAAGCCTTATTTTATTCTTAACTGCTGCCCTCCTTTGCTGGTCATTAGCTATGGTAAGATGACTTTAGCAGCTGCGTTGAGGTGGACAATAGTGTTTTTGTGGGATGGCTGAAGTGTAGCTGTGGACTTACTCTCATGTTACATATTAAAAAAGAGATGTAAAAGCCCAAATATACCTAGTCTAGTATAGATGCATATTTAGGAGGTTATCTCGTATAGCTAGCTAGTGTAAGAGTGTTCATATATCGGTAATCCAAGAACAGAATATAAAAAAATCTCATTGGCGTACATCACAATTTAATAACATCTCTGCATTTCCAGAATGCATAGCAGAAATTGTTATGTATGATGCTCAATGTATGATGATATATATGATGATCAATGATATTTTTTCATAACCAGGGGCCTATTTAAACATTGTAAGCATGGCTATTTTTATACATGGGTTCTCCAAGAGAAAATAGACCAACTTCTGAAAATGAGGAATGAAGTGTGGCTTCTGGATCAGATGGATATTTAGCAGGTAAGGGCTGTTTTCTTCTTTATTTTACACATTTTAGTGGCTAGTTTATTTTCATTTATTATCAGAGATGGACAACCCTTTTAGCTTATTCATTTAAACACCATGTTTTAATTACATTAATGCTTTTTTTCACCTTTTTATGGTACATTGTAGATTTAAGTTGTATTCAGTTATATACACAGTCATATACGCATATACAATAAGAAAAGTATCTCAACACTGTCATGTGTTACTGTGTGAGCAAGACATAAGATGTCATTTTACAATTCACATAGGTCAGCCTGTACTCATCCATTTTATATAGTCTCAGCTTTGAAGTGAATTGTGAATCTGTGATGTACGTATTGTTATAAAAGTAACAGGTCTTCTAGAAAACTATAGAATTCCTAGAAAAAAAAGTAGACTGAGTACCTCTGAAGTACTGTCACTGCACTGAATAGATTGTATATTTGTGATGGTGATGGAGTGGGATGAACTTCTACATACTTACAAAGGGACAAAGACCACTGGCTTGTTTCACAATGCTCTTTCAATGGCTTTGAGATAACATCATTCTCTAGTCAATACACAGTTCATTGTGAGGAAGAGACCCTTGACCGGAGACGCCTCCAGCACTAAGCCTGTCCAATGAGCCATGACATTTAGGGTAAAAGAGGGCACATTGTAGGTGAAGACATGAAGGGAACTACAATGGAGAAGAACTGGCATAATGAGCAGACAGGAACTGAAAATGTGCTGAAAACAAAAGTGTCATTTGACCTTTGTGCATTTGTGAATATAAATATGGCCAACACTGTATAATTATTTTTCAGCACAGCATTCCTATGTAAAGGATCTTCATGTGGGATATTAATTATTATTGTGGGATATTGTGGGATTATTATTATATGGGATATTAATAATTATTGGGAATTAGCAGTAGTTAAGATATAATGGCACAGGTCTCACTACAATGCTAAATTCATTCCCCAATCCCTCAATTTCCAAGTCTCGAAAGTAGCATGGAGTTGTATTCTACAACTGAAAACCTCAATTACTTAGCTGGATATGACAGAGGAGATAAGCTGACTCCTGATATAGAGCAGGAATCTGTGCAAAAACTTCCTATCCTGTTAGAGCAGACAATGGCCCAGATGTATCAAAAATAGTTCAAACTGCAATATGTGCAGCCTGCCTGTAGAGGGAGCAGTGTGAGACAGATTTATGAAATGGGGCAGATTTACTTACCCGGTCCAGTCGCGATCCAGCGGCGCTTTCTCTGCGGAAACCTCCGATAACGGTAACTAGCACTGCTGTGCTGTATACTACAAACGCCGGACTGCTCTCCAAGCTGGATTGGGGGTGGGATAAGGGTCACTGCCTCTTCCCTGGACTGCCCCACACACTCCATAGGCCGGCGGTGACTGCTGCGCGTCATGCGGCAGTGACTGCCCCTTATCCCGCCCCCAATCCCGTTTGTATTGTACAGCAGCAGTGTTAGCGTTACCGAAGGTTTTCGATAATGCTAACATTGTAACACTGGTGCGTTTGTTTTAGCACTAGGAGCTGATTACTTTAGTAAGCTGCCCCTAGTGCTGTTTTTCAGGGTGACAGGTCCTCTTTAAGCTTTCTGATCTGAAAAAAAAAATCAAACAGAAAACTGGCAAATTATGATCAACAAATACAGATGGCACACAAATGACATCTGTGTTGCATCAGTCTTTATCACATTGCTATAGACTTCAGTGGGAGGATAGAGCTGTCAAAAAGAGCACCTGCTATAAGCACTAGGCTCATACAAAGGGTTTGGAAAACAATAGCCAAGAGTATGAGCCCATAGAATTACATGAGGAAAAATATGTTTGTGTACATGATGGCTTACTCTGCTTTTTACAAATTCTGCTCCATATCAAATAAACCTATGTATTTCGCAGAACTCAGCTTCTCTGTCATGTTTACCTCTCAAGGCAATAACAGTGGACAGGTTCACTTTCAAATATGACAGATTTTTGCCAAGCTCACTTCTATAACCATTTTCTGCCATTGAACTGCATTTTCTTTATCATCCAACCCCCTAAGTCACAGCAGGGTGTACTGAGTCGCCAATCTCTGTATGGGCATGTGCCATTAGCTTTAGGGACTGAGAGGGCAGGATGTCTTCAGCACAGCAGCATGAATCCAGCCCATAGTTACCTGATGCCACTCTCAGAAGAGGGAAACCATGTGACATGGAGTCAGAGCATCATTGCAAGGCAATGAACATGCATTGATTCCTGGTCCCTTGAACCAGATGAATTGTTGAAAAAGGGGAGCAAAGGAGGACACCAGGTTTTATATTTCCTAATAATCCAGTTAGGAAAGGCTGGGCAGGTCACTCATAGGTAGGTACATCACAGGCGAAAAAGCACACTTAACCCCTTAAGGACGCAGGGTTTTTTCGCTCATTTGTCGCTCTCCACCTTCAAAAATCCATAACTTTTTCATTTTTTATGTGTACAGACCTGTGTGAGGGCTTATTTTGTGCGTAACAAATTTTACTTTCCCGTAATGTTATTTATTTTAACATGCCGTGTACTGGGAAGCTGAAAAAAAATTCCAAATGTGGAAAAATTGAAAAAAAAACGGCACGTGCGTCACGTTCTTGTGGGCTCAGTTTTTACGACTTTGACTGTGCGCTCCAAATAACACCTCAGCTTTATTCTTTGGTTCGGTGCGATCGCGGTGATATCAAATTTATATAGGCTTTATTGTGTTTTAATACATTTTCAAAAATTAAACGAATGTGTACAAAAAAGAAAAAAAAATGTTGACATCTTCTGAAGCTAATAACTTTTTCATACTTTGATGCACGTTGGCGAAATGAGCCAACGTTTTCATTGCTACCATTTTAAAGTCTGTGCGACATTTTGATCATTTTTTATTCCATTTTTTATGTGATGTAAAAAGGTGTAAAAGTCGCAATTCAGACATTTCCCGTCTCGGAGGTCACCGCCGGCCGTAACCGTTTTTATATTTTGATAGATCGGGCATTTTGGGACGCGGTGATACCTAATGTGTCTGTGATTTTTACTGTTTATTATGTTTTATATCAGTTCTGGGGAAAGGGGGGTGATTTGAATTTTTAATATTTTATTAATTTTTTTTATTTTTTAAACTTTTTTTAAACTTTTTTTTTCACTATATCTTAGACCATCTAGGGTACATTAACCCTAGATAGTCAGATCGTTCCTACCATATACTGCAATACTTCTGTATTGCAATATATGGCATTTTTGCAGCTCATTCATTACAATGAGCCACTGGCTCATTGTAACGAATCTGCAGAAGCCATTAAGCCTCGGGTCAAACGAAGACCCGAGGCTACCATGGCAACCGATCGCCGCTCCCCGATGACGTTCGGGGGCGCGGCGATCGGAATAAAGATGGCGGCGCCCACCCGTGCGCCGCCGTCTTTTAAATGCCGGCGGCGACTTTGCCGGCGGCGACTTTGCCGGCGGCAACGGACGGGTTATTAGCGGTGGGGGTTTGCTGCAATATGCAACAACCCCCACCTCTGTATGAAGGGGACTCAGCCCGTGAGCCCTCTTCATACATTCCCTATACCTCTGCGCCGTAGAGCTACGGCGCAGAGCGTTAAGGGGTTACAGATACCCCTACACAGAGAGTGCTAGCTATGGTAAACACCATACAACTAATTGCCTGGTTGCACCTTCTATTTAAAGGGAACCTGTCGGGCACGTCTGGATCCAACCACATTTTCTTTAGTGAATTACTCTGCGTGGTGATATTGAAATGAGTCAGCAGCTCCTGTGAATTAAAAAATGCCCCCCACACACACAAACACACACACACAAACAAACAAACACACACACACTCTGAGTTAGGCTGCAAAACTCTCTTTCTCCTCTATCCTCTTTTAAACACACCCCATGCACATATCATTTATACCCCTTGCTGTTCCACAGTTTAGCAGGAGATGTGTGCAGGGGGCCTGCAGGGGCGTGTTTATAAGATGGGGAAGGGGGTGTTACAGCCTGACTCAGGTCAGCTCAGGAGCACCCGGCTGACTCACTTCATAGGATTACAATGCATTTTATAATTCCCAGGAGCCACTGACTACTTTCAATATCATCATGCAGAGAAACTTACTAAAGAAAATGTGGTAGGCTATTTGGATTAGGGGGTTAGATGTGCCTGACAGGTTCTCTTTAAACATTAGCAAGTACCCATTTAGCTGTCAACAAGTGATAATTCGCAAGTGTTCACAAGTGCCAGATTTAGCAAGTCCAAATTAATATTTAAGCAGAAAGAAGAGGATCATGAAGGCACTACTGCATACAGTAAGGCTCATTTATGATGCAAGGATTCCTGTCTGTTATCCAATCACCAACACTGTTATAGTGGTTTCTGGACTTTCGTTCACTGTTCTATGCTTGGACTGTGGGATTTGACCGGAATAGAGGTCCATTGTCACGGGCTGAGCATGTTTTTGTGCAAGGAACCTAATACTACACATCTTTTATGCATTACTATTGAATACCCTGGACTTCCTGTTCCCCGTACACCTTGTGCCCTTAAGCAATTACTATGGCTGCTTAGACAAAAGTTACTCCTCATTTAATAAATAAAGGTTAATCAATTAAATATATGTATGCCAAAATGGTTCATTTAAATACGACAATTTCTCCTGCTTAATACAAGCCCAAAATATGAAAGTTATTGCTCTTGAAATGTGAAGACAAAAATAATATTGATAAAATAACAATTAAAGCTTGAAACAAGCCTTTTACTGAAGGGATTAAGAAATTGTGAAATAATATACAAGTCTTGTTAAAAAGGTTAGATTTAAAATAATTGTCAGATTTAAACCTCTCTATGGTACAATTTTACATGAAATCATCGAAGACAGGAATTTGCTTGAGATTCGGACAATTCCATATTCTCAGGTCATTAGAGATATGTGGTCACTGCAGGGTTAAACGTGCTTTGACAGGTGTCACTTTGATGCTTGCTAAGGGTAAGAGGTGAATCATTTGACTAGAAATTAGGTGACATTTGGGCTATAATTGGATATTTAACATAGGACTCTTTTATCTTTCTTCAGATTCTCAGATGTTTGGAAAAAAAATTATAACTATAATAAAAAGAAAAAAGCCATTTTTTATATGAGACCTTTCAACCATAAACTTTTGTCTTTGTGGTCTGTATTTGCATAGTTCTAATTAAAAATTTGTCCTAAATATCCAAAAATGTCATTTAAGTTGGCTGCACATTGTTTTCAGTCTGTAGAAACGGACCTGTGTGCTTGTCTGATCCTACAGACTGAACGCATTGCACAGGACTTGAATCATACAGGGGCACATTTACTTACCCGCCCCGTTGCATACGCCGAGATTTCGGAGCTACCGCGATTCACTTACAGCATGCGCCCGAATGTGTTGCTTCCCCGCTCAGGTCCGCCGGAGTCACCATCTTCTTCCCGGTGTATGTGAGTGCTGATCTTGCAACACAATTTGAATTGTAGATTCCGGGGTTTGTCCGAATCAGTCGGGTTGTCCGACAGCCAAGCCCCCCGATTTGTGTCGCATGCAAGCCAGCACTGATGCGCCAAAATCTGATTGCGTGTGCCAAAAACCCCTGTGCAATTCGGGGGAAATCAGAAATATTCGGGAAACCCGATGGAAATGCATCCGAAGGACCCTTAGTAAATGTGCCCCACAGTGTAGCATGGAGCGTTCCAGGGGGACTAGCTATTTCCTGCATCCGTTCAGGTGCAGGCTATAGCACACTACTACGCCAGGCCTGACCTGCCGTTGCCGTCCGTCATCTGGCAGGTGTGGATTTCATTATACTCTGGGGCACATGGCAGTGTATTATAAATCTCCCCTACAGACTGTAGTTTTTTTAACATCAGTAAAAAAAACGGATGTCACATGGTTGTATCTCCTCTGTTTAAAATGGACATATTTCACAGCCAAGGTATTGCCTCAGTTGTGTGTAAATGGATTCCGTCACCGTAAACTTGTGTTACGTGTCAGTGTGGACTACAACTGGTTGTCAATAGATTTTCAAGGAGTGCAGAGTATTTTGCTTTCTGCAGCAGGTGCTTATGTATAATGCTAGCTCCCCATGAAATTATTCTTGGCACTGTAGCAGACCCAGCTGTTAAATGTTCTCAAATGTATCTCATATAACATGCCAGACTGACGTATCATAAAAATCTGAGGTCACATTCAGTTGGTTGCAATATGGCTCCATATGGGTGATAATATTTAGTGGGAATTGAAAGATGGGAACCGGTCAGGACTGTTTTATCCTGACAGGCTCCCTCCCTGAGCTAACAGTTTGGTCATCCAGTAGTGACTTAAACTGTCATTATAAAAATAGAGTGCCTTGCACAGGCAGCATGTTATAGGGCAACAGGAGCTGAATATACAGTAGATTGTACCCTACATCTGCATGTAGGTGGCTATAGAGCTAAGCAAATTCCACACAGTGGCTTATAAAAAACTCTTTAATAAAAAGGTATTACAGGCGATCCCCTACTTAAGGACACTCGACTTACAGACAACCCATAGTTACAGACAGACCCCTCTGACCTTTGGTGAAGCTTTCTGGATGCTTTACTATAGTCCTATATTGCAATAATCAGCTGTAAGGTGTCTGCAATGAAGCTTTATTGATAACCCTTGGTCCCATTACAGCAGAAAATGTTTAAACTCCAAATGTCACTGGGCCAAATTTTTTTTTGTCTGTGTCTACAATTATAAAATATACAGTTTCGACTTACATACAAATTCAACTTAAGAACAAACCTCCAGACCCTATCTTGTACGTAACCCGGGGACTGCCTGTATAGAGTTTGAAAAACTGAGACAATCATTATATCATTTTTTGGAGAAGTGTCAGTGACTGACAACTACTTCTTTACGCTAAAGTACAGAAGTAGAAATTAATAGAAATAAACCATTATCAGTATTTTGTGAAATAGGTAAACACCTTCATGTTTCGTTTATGACCGATGGTGGTGTCATCCGGAAAATCATCTTTGAATTGAAATGTAAAATGGTTGTGTAAAGTCAAAGAGGCGGAGAGTTTAGCACTAAAGTCAAGCTCTCCCTGCCTCATCACTGTAGTTGATGGTTGTGCGTCCAGGGACATAGCTATCTATATCTCCTAAACTCTGAGGTGCGTAGAGCCTGACTTGATTTTCTGGTCATTGACATCACGCTTGATCATGAATGTTACACAATTTGGAAGGTGTTACTCTTCTTTACAACGTACTGGTAGTGGTTTATAAGGGTGATTCCTGCTGACAGTTTCCCTTTGAGTAATAGATAGAGGGCAATCATATAAAATGTCATAGGTCGTCTCACCTGGTAATAGAGCAACCAATGCACTTATGCCTACCAGGACCAGTGCACTTATGACATGAGGCATCACAGGGCATGCAGTGTCCAGTCCTTTCAATGTATTCACCTGGAGTGGAGAAGATGACAGGTTAATGCAAATATTATCTAATAATGTGTATTATGATATTGTTATATTATTATTATTATTATTATTATTTTTATCTGAAATGGATATGACAAATTGCAGCACATAATAGTAAATAGTAAAACAGGCACAAAAGAGTGTTAGTGGCAACCAATAGCTGTGAAAGCAAAAGCATAATAAAGCAAGCAAATATTTTAAAGAACTATTTTTAATTTAAGAGTTTTCTATCTAGATAAATGCAGGGTTAGTTGGGTAGTTATACTTACCTTAGGGTGGAAAGTGAAATCATTTCACTACTGTATTTCTGCCTCGATGATGGTTGGATGTACTTACATCTGTGACATTTGGTAGAAATGACAACACGATTTTCCTACCTCCCCGCTGAAGGTCTTGGATTGTGTAAAATTGCTATTGATTACTTTGGCCATTTAATGTGACTTTGAAATGAGATCAACAGAAAAATAGTCTACGTAATGGCAGTGAATCGGGAAGTTCTTGGTCTCTCCATACTGAACATTACCGCTTGTACCTAAAAGTCTAAATTTAAATTATAAAGCATTTTCATTGCATTTACTCATTTTAGTTAATGTTGTAAAAAATACTTTAGCTCTTTTAGTGTGATCTACAGATTTCATACATGCATTCTGTGGGTAACAAATAATAATAATTATTATTATTATTATTAATAGTTTGTCTGTGAAGATTGTTGTTCTCAATGGCAATGTGATCTATGATGGTGCTGTGATCCATGGTCTAATGCACCAAGACTCCACACAACTTTGCCTCAAGTGCAAGTCACATGACCCATTGATACAGCAAGGGCCATAAATAATTAAAAACATAAACCCAAAGATATGTTTTCCTACTCACCCCCAAAATACACCTAAATAGACACCTCTACACCATAGTTTGTTCACAAGCTGTATACAATGAGAATGTTTATAATCACCTACATGTGTTAGGGGGATTCTGGGGTGTGTATCCGGCAGCATGTGTCATAAATATCTGTGCACAGATAAACGATTTATGATGCTGGGACATCTATGGTTATATAACTGATTGTACCTTACCATACCTCCCAAAACAATAAATTCTCCTTTTTAATAGCCATCTGCTTATGCTTAAATCTCCAAAGGGTGAATATAAGTGAAAAAAGCAGAATAAAAAAAAAAGTTCAGTGTTAAGGAAGATCATTAAAAAAACTGTATACTGTATAGTGGCGAAAATAATAAAATATTATGATAAAATATTATCAGCAGCTGATAAATAGAGAATGGAATTAGGAGCAGTCAGTGCTGTATGTAGTGGACAAGGTATATTGCAGCCTCTACACTGATAACAGAGTTGTCTACTCTCTGTTCCATTCTCTTGGGACAACTGATCTGAGGGGATGCTAGGTGTTGGACCCCCACAAATATATATATTCATATATTCATGAACTGTAGAACATAAATATTTTCAGCATTGAACAATCTTTTCAGTTGAAATGGATAATGTGCACAGTTACTCTGTATAGGTCCATCCATGAAAGCAGAACAGATATGTATCATCATGTATAATCCCTTGTAAACAACTCTATTAACAAAATAGCTGGAACAATGCTTTGCAAATAAACTATATGGCTCAGGTTAATCCATTCCCCTGTTTATCACCAAAACGTGTCTAATTTTACTGATGAAATCATTTACAATATAATGGGATTCAGGTTCCAAAGGAGACAGGAACACCAAGTATTTCACTTTTGAGCTGTAATAAAAACACAAAATCAATGCCATTAAATCATGTTCAGGATACTGAGCGCTGAGCAACCTTCGTGGGATTAGGAAGTGTTTCAATGGTTTTCTTATCAGAAAGACACTGAGTTGGCAAATTACAATTGATCGCTCTTAAATGAAGTCGAACAGACCTGCACATAGAACAGGAGAGCGGCAGAGGAGTGTTTGACCGGGGCACAATCACATGAATATGTGCGTCATAAATTATTTCTCATTTCATATTTTTTCTACCTAGATTTTTTCCCTCGAGGAGTAAATTATAAATTACTTGATATACTTGATGGGATCATTTACGACTGGACTGCAATGAGAATTAGAAATGAAGATCAGCGAATGTTTTATTTCCAAGGAAAATGAACAGATATTGATTTTATTGGACCATTATATAAACCTTGTGACACTTCAGAGTACTGAGTTGCGTCTGCTTAGGCCCCAAAGTATTCCTTTTCTCTTCTCAGAGTAGATTAGTTTATATGAAATATTATATATACAATTGGATACTAAATACCGCTGTTTAATTGGTTTATTCTTCAACAACATTGGGGCACATTTACTTACCCGTTCCTGTCGCAATCCCCGCTGTAAGTTGTCCAACGATCATGGACTCCGCCGCGATTCACTAAGATCGTGCGTCCAGTTTCCTGCATGTGTCTTCTTTTTTCCTGGTGCATATAAGTTTATGTCTTGTGACACAATTTAAATGTTAAATCCCACGCTCAGTCCAAATCCATTGGATCATCCAACGGGAATGCGGCTGCAGGACCCTTAGTAAATAAGCCCCAATATGTCACTCCTTTACTTCTCATTTAGAATCTAAAAAACCCCCCAAAAACTGGAACAAAATGTATTAGGGGAATTTACTATTATATGGCGATAGGTCTGTTTTTTGCCACCCAACTTTAGTGGATGTTTGGACTGAGATTTTACTTTTTCCAGAAGGCCTTAATATACAGTATTGGGCGCACAGTAAAAAGTTTAACAATCTGTAAATCTGTTGGAACAGGCGCAAACTACCCCCCTGGAACTGCCAAACAAAAAACATAACCATTAATAAAGATGCCCCACTGTGCCCATTGTGTAGGCTTACAGATTTTAACTATCCAGTTATATGATTCCAGGAAATAAAACAATAGGGTCAATGTGCCTGTAACACTACATCACTGCTAGGAGAATGGACTCCTTATATAATAGTGATATATGATGCAAGAATTTCCTGTTTCTTCATCATGTAAGTCCTATCGCCAGCAGTATTGTAGGTCTGTAATAGAGGACTGCAATGTCCATTGTTCATGGACTGACAATGACAGTGTGTGCAACATATTCCAATCCTTCATATACCGTAATGTAAATAGGTTTTTACATAGCAAACGAGGGGGATATGTATCATTGGGACAGTCTATGTCTGTCTTTGGAGCTCTGCTGCACATTAGCTTAATTAAAGACGCTTTGGTCCTTTAATAAATGTTCTTATGGCTTACTTTCTGTCTGGGATTTCTTTTTCAAAAAGTTTCAAAATGCATAAAAAGTCCCAGCACATACACCAGCAGGGGACCGGAGTAACTTAGAGACTTTTTATGGGGCTTTTTGAAAAAGTCCCAAGTCAATAATATGGCTTTACACGGCGTAGCACAGTGTTGTAGTTTACTCCAGATTAATGAAGAGGTGAAAATATTAGTGTGCGACTTTTTAGCAGTGAAAAAAAATCTCAGTGTGACTTTTTTTAACTCCAGGAAAACCAGTGCTAAACACCCCCAGAGTCTTCTAATTGTTTTTCAATCCAGTTCTTTCAGTATTTGTCATTTCTCTTTTCTTTGTCTACCGGAGGAGCTTATAACAAGCAGAAAAGACACAGTAATTAAAACAATGTTTTTGGAACCACTTCTTAAGAAATTATGACATCACTTGAAACCCAAGCAAAGAGAGGGCAATGGATATAATAACAGTATCATGGCACATATGGGCTGTAAAACCTCTCAGATTGTGAGTTATGGAAGCATTTACAGGCTTGTTGGACTCTCAGCAAGTATATCTGTGCAGATGTTTCTTTTGTTCATTATTTTCCTCTAGATGCTATCATTGGAAACATGTCATAATGAGGAAACAAACATTGAAAGACAGATTCCATATTTACATTGTATGGCTATAAGATAATAAAAGGCCTTCCCATCTTAGTCTATAGCTGTATGAAACAGCATGTTGTGTTCTATATATATTCTTAAATGTATATTCATTTAATGTTTTGAAATAAATTGCTTAATCCCTTAAGGACGCACGTTTTTTTCACTCATTTCTCGCTCTCCACCTTCAAAAATCCATAACTTTTTTTTTTACGTGTACAGACCTGTGTGAGGGCTTATTTTGTGCGTAACAAATTTTACTTTCCCGTAATGTTATTTATTTTAACATGCCGTGTACTGCGAAGCTGAAAAAAAATTCCAAATGTGGAAAAATTGAAAAAAACCCGCACGTTCTTGTGGGCTCAGTTTTTTCGACTTTGACTGTGCACTCAAAATAACACCTCAGCTTTATTCTTTGGTTCGCGGTGATACCAAATTTATACAGGTTTTATTGCGTTTTAATACATTTTCAAAAACTAAACGAAAAAGCAAAACATTTTTTTTGCCTTCTTCTGACGCTAATAACTTTTTCATACTTTGGGGTACGGAGCTGGGGGGGGGGTGTAATTTTTTGCAAAATGACCCGATGATTTTATTGCTACCATTTTGAGGTCTGTTCGACATTTTGATCACTTTTTATTCAATTTTTTTATGTGATGTAAAAAGGTGTAAAAGTCGCATTTCTGACATTTGGGCGCCATTTCCCGTCTCGGAGGTCACCGCCGGACATAACCGTTTTTATATTTTGATAGATCGGGCATTTTGGGACGCGGCGATACCTAATGTGTTTGTGATTTTTACTGTTTATTATGTTTTATATCAGTTCTAGGGAAAGGGGAGTGATTTGAATTTTTAATATTTTATTAATTTTTTTTCTTTTTTAAACTTTTTTTTTCTTTTTTTTCACTATTTCTTAGACCATCAAGGATACATTAACCCTAGATGGTCAGATCATTCCTACAATATACTACAATACTTCTGTATTGCAATATATGGCATTTTTGCAGGTCATTCATTACAATGAGCCGCTGGCTCATTGTAATGAATCTGCCGAAGCCATGTAGCCTTGGGTCAAACGAAGACCCAAGGCTACCATGGCAACTGATCGCCGCCCCCCCCGATGACGTTCGGGGGAGCAACGATCGGAATAGAGATGGACATGAACCGTCGTCTTTTAAATGCCGCCGGCAACTTTGTCGGCGGCAACGGAAAGGTTAATAGCCGCGAACGGTGCAAGCACCGACTGTGGTTATTAGCGGTGGGGGTTTGCTGCGATATGCAACAACCCCCACCCTTGTATGAAGAGGACTCAGCCCGTGAGCCCTCTTCATACATTCCCTGCACCTCTGCGCCGTAGAGCTATGGCGCAGAGCGTTAAAGGGTTAAATAAATCTTTCAAAGTTGCAGATATTGTAGGATGCAGATAAAAGTAGCAGTACTAGAGAGCTGTGTAACCATCCCTTCGTGTATGTTGATAGTAGCAGTAGGACTGTGAAAATACATTTCCTCTACATTACAAGATCAGCTCAGACACAGAAGATTTCCGCCAGCAAGCAGCATGCCAGGGCTTACTTTATAAACTACAGATAAGTTGTTTTTAGCAGGGGAAGGAGGTGGAGCAGAGCTGACAGTATGCATTACAGCAGAGATGTAGAAGAGCTAAGAGTGTATTATAGTTTATATGGTTAAAAAAAACTTGTCCATCAAGTTCAACCAAGGAAGGGAAGGGATTGCAAAAGGGAAGGGATTGCAAAAGGGAAGGGATTGCAGGAAGGGAAGGGATTGTTTTTTATATCCATCTCCTGGATCTTTAATCTCTGATCTGTCTCATCTCTCTTTTTCTATGTGTCAGATGCTAATGACTATTCAGAAGCTAAGTGTAGATAAACCTGTACCCTGATAATCTAAGCACATTGTCAGCACACAGCACCTCACAGCACAGAGGGATCATGAAGTGCCTGCATACAGAGTCTCTGCTCAAACAGCAATAAAACTGAGTAAAATTGTAAAGTAGGACAGTTAAAAATAATCTTTATTGTGTTAACATCACTAGGGGTTTGAAAATTGAGAACTTTCTTTCATGGGCAAACCCCTTTAAAGAATGATATATCAGGATTTAAGGGAAAATGTTGCAATCTTCTAAGAAACACTGCTCCTTAATCAATTATCTACTTCCCTGCATAAAGTCTTGAAAGAAGATTGTATGAAGTCTGGGTATATGTTTGTCCTTTAGCAAAAATTAGCTCCGATTACCATGTAAGCAGACCAAATTTCCCTTATTAAACGTGTCAGTCAAAAGGCCAGTAGCAATTTGGGCATTAGACAATGGTTAAAAGCTTGAAAATCCATGAAGTATCTATTTCTAATGAAGCTTTTCATTGTAATTAAAGCAATTTTCTATGACAAGCGGGGTCTTTTGACACCATGGGTAATAAAAGATTTTTCTGTAATTGTAATGAAAGCCAAAGATGAATACACAAACGTGACACCAAACCTTAATTAATTTGTACTTTGAAGGAGATTGGAAGTATTGAACTCATTTATAGTTTAGCATTACAAAGAAATGAAAATCAGCAAATTGGAGATTCGGTGATATCTGTATAATACAGTCACTATTTCCATGACTGATCTATTCAATTCCCTTCTTTGTGGTTGAAACATTACGGCCATTTTCTAAAAGAAACAAAAGATTTTAGGTGACTGATTGATACAACCATAACAATGGTTATTCTACACATACTGGGGCACATTTATTAAGACTAGTGCAAACTGTACTATATACAGTGTGCCTGTGTAGTGTGCAGGGTGCGCCAGATTCATAAATTGTGGCGCCCATTCTTCATGAATCTGGCGCCCTCTGCACTGCTCCGAGTGCCCACTTTTTGTAGGTGCACCTTAAACATGGGGCGTGCAACACATTTCTGGCAGACTTTGCATGTTAAATGTGGCCCAACTGAACACCGGGGCGCCCATTTCAATGCAGACATTTGTGTCATGTTGGGAATAGTGCAGCCGCAACAAAAGGGTCGTGTGTGACACGTAGATGATGCGGGCACTTCTAAAATACATGTACAGGCAGTTTGCACATAAAAGAATTGTCTCGATAATTACCTATTTTGTAAATCAAGTCTATATATTAATATTCATTATGGGTTTTTTTTAGGATTGTTTGAATACGTTCCATTTTAAAATATTTAGTGAAAAGTCCTCCATACTGTCATTTACGCTGACATAAGTACAGCAGAAGAAAAGACCATCAGTGAAACCAATAATGTCACTACTTATCTGCACGGAGCATGTCTAGAAAACTCCTCATAAGTCTCAATGGGGAGAATTTATGAGGGCTGGCATTTTGCACAGGGTAGGGGAAGCTCTGGAAGAGAGGGCATAATAAATCTGCCACAATGAGTCAGCTTCAGATTACTGCTGCCTATGGCCATGAGGCTGCCGTAAAGTATATCCCTAAATGCTGTTAACAGAACAAAGGCAAGATGCCAAGATGCTCTTTTAAGAGATAACACAGGAAAAATTGGTTTCTTTGACAAAATGGACCAAAATGTTCAAAATTCATTACAGTGGAAATCATGCATTTTTATGTAACGTGTAGGGCATCCTGAAAGTGGCTGAAATCTCAGAATAATTACACCCCTTTGTCATGTCTCAGTCACAGTATCACAAAGTTAATATAATGCATACATGAGCCAAATAACTAGCATCGGCTCCAGATTTTTAGTAGGCCCCTGGGCAACAGAATCTCAGTGAGTTCCTTTGCAGTGAACTCACAGCATTAAAAATTCTGAAACTAAACCAGTCTCCTGTTCCCTAGTTTATCATACCAAACAGCCCACTCATGTTTTTCATATAAGTTCCCCTCAACCGGATGGATTCCTTATGTACAGCCTTATGTGGACCCTTCAGCAGCTCTGGGCCCTGGCACTTACCCAGTTATGCCCAGTGCACCTGTGTGACCATGGTCAGATTTCTGTCCACTGGAAGTAAGCAATGAAGCTTTCTATGGAATGACAGCAAGCAGAGATCTAGAAAACCATGGGGAATTGATACAGAAAGTGTTTTGGAAATTTGTATAATGTTTCATTTTTCAAACAATATCCATTACTTGTTGAAATGGGAAAATCCCTTTAAGGTCTTTGATGGGGATGACCACTCCAGCCAGGACTTCTGTTTTTCACGACTCACTACTCAACCACAAGTGCATTGGGACTCACTTGGCCAATATGAGGCCTCCTCACACCATGGGATGTCACTTTCGACATAAGAGAAAGACGCTGATTGGCCATAGCGTGTCTTCTTGTTGAGCTATCAGTCCTAAAAACCATAAGTTCTGGCATGACAGCGGAGCCAGAGACTTGCTTTGTGCCTTACAGAATTTTCCAGGATACCTGGAAGACCCACTTAAGTGCACCAAAAGTCATACAAGCAAGAAACTCTGGGAACATGGTTATCTGCAGTCAGTACCTTAGTGATTGAGTAATACTTCTGCATATAAAACAATTATACAATATCATAATCAGAATTTAATAGCATAAGGTAGTTTTGATTAGGAATCATCAGAAACACAGAGGGAAAGACAAGGTGAGGAGGAGCAAAAGTGGAACTAATGGTAAATTACCATTTTCCTTCTTTGTTCTTTCTTCCTCGGCAGAGCTAAGCATTTTAATGTTTGATTGTGAGGTTAATATTAACACTCTGTCTGGAGCATCACTGGTCATGAACAAAGTTGTAGTCAATATAGTGCTTCCAAATGTTTCCCCCTTGTTGCCTTATGTTTTCTGAAATTTATTTCTGTACATGTCTTATTTATTTGCCATCTTAATGGATCTCCTTAGGCCTATATCATATCATTTTAACTGAGGGCACTATCCTGTTAAACTGTATCCTGATTTTTTTCAGTTGCTTCTATAATTTATATCTTGTTATAAGAAGTTCATCATAGTGCAGCAATAGTAAATAGTGGGATTTTTTTGCTGGGATCAGCATTCTCATAATCACACCCCTTTCCCATCTTTTCTCATTTTTAAGCCTATGTCTTAAAATGGTTTTGACATGATAAGCCCCATGCTAGCAATTGCCATTCTGAAAATATGCAAATCTTCTATTGCATAAAAACTAGGAAAAAATAAGAAGAACTCGAGAGGACAATGCCTAAGACATGAAACAGTTTTAATTACAAACAGTTCCGGAATAATAAAAATGTGACTTTAGGGCTGCTTAGAAATTCATGAATAGAGACCAAAAATATAAAGTCCAATCAGGAGAAGTTTACTTGAAATGATATATTCATCAGTGGATATATTCTAATATGCTTCTACTGTTATGTAGTTAGTTGAATCAATGAAAGTGGCACCATAAATAAAATGATATATGCATTTATAACTGTAATGCCCCAAGTAAAAAAAATGTAAAGTGTAACTAAACTTTACATTTTTTTATTGCAGAAATGAGCAGGTGATAATAGAAAACAATGCAATACTAATGTAATACTTCATTAGATAAAGCACTTTCTTTATGCCTTTTTTGCTGCAGTGAGTAGTTTATCTGAAAGCATCGAGAGACTAATTTTTCCATATCTATAACATATCTACCTTAATATCAGTCCTCCCCATATCACCTAAAATTAGCTGCCATTGAGGCTCTGTACCTTAATTATAGATGTTTTTCTGATATGCAAATTAGTTTTTGTGACTCATGTCTGCTGTTTGTGACTCTTCTGGGAGTGAACTACACCCTCTTATTTTGACTGACAGCTCTATGTCTCTTCAAATCACTGCTCTGTCTCTTTGTACTTGGGCACTGTCTGCTAATATTCAACTACAGACATATAAAGCTCTATGTACAGATGGGAAATATTGTGTCAATTTTTTTACATGTTGCCTTGTGTTACATTCATGACAGTTACATTCATGACCAGTGACATCATCTCAGGTCCTTTAGCCATCTGACAAAAGCAAACTGAGCACCATGTATGTGATTACATGAAATCACGGCAGCCTGCATGGAGGATGGAGAGGAGAAGAAGTCCTTGGAGGCAGCTGTGACCTTATGTGGTCAGATAAATGCATGGGGTACAGTTTGCTATTGTTAAGAGGTTAAAAGACCTGAGATGATGTCACTTTGGTCACATGAGATGAACTTTGAGGAGGCATAAGGCATGGGAAGAAATTGATGGGAGGGGCGAGGGTGAGCAGGACATGCCCCCCGCTGATGCCAGGTAAAGGGGATTTATGGGGATCTAATCAAAACAATTTTTAGCTAAAAGAAGGGTGTCAGTTAGTTATTATGGTAGGAACCTGTCACTGGCTGCATATGTGCAAACGTGGTGACAGGTTCCCTTAAAGTTAAAGCATGCTTAGATGTATTCAAACTGAGCATTTTATAATGTTTTTCATAAAAGTTGGCCCACAAATGGGAGATAGGCTTGCAGGTTAATAAAAGTTACTGTAAGTGTAGCTATATTTGGGAGAAAAAACAGGCAATGTCATGAACTATGGGGACATTTATTAGTGCTTCTTCACCAGTTTTCTAGTGGCAGGAGGCAGACTATGCCAGCACCACGCCATGTGGGCATAGAATGGACATGGCCAACACCGTTCCTGTCCCATGCCTGCGCAATCGCCAAAGCCTGGAAACAGCACTGCTCTCTTGCCTGGTGACACAGCCGTCCGGCAGATACATCAGGAGGCCGAAGCATCTTGAGGTATCCACCGCGGTCACATTTATTACCAGCAGTGTGCACGGGTGCTGGCTATGATAAATGTCCCTCTGTGTGTGTATTCAGGGATAGCTGCCATTGAGGCTCTGTACCTTAATTATAGATGTTTTTCTGATATGCAAATTAGTTTTTGTGACTCATGTCTGCTGTTTGTGACTCTTCTGGGAGTGAACTACACCCTCTTATTTTGACTGACAGCTCTATGTCTCTTCAAATCACTGCTCTGTCTCTTTGTACTTGGGCACTGTCTGCTAATATTCAACTACAGACATATAAAGCTCTATGTACAGATGGGAAATATTGTGTCAATTTTTTTACATGTTGCCTTGTGTTACATTCATGACAGTTACATTCATGACCAGTGACATCATCTCAGGTCCTTTAGCCATCTGACAAAAGCAAACTGAGCACCATGTATGTGATTACATGAAATCACGGCAGCCTGCATGGAGGATGGAGAGGAGAAGAAGTCCTTGGAGGCAGCTGTGACCTTATGTGGTCAGATAAATGCATGGGGTACAGTTTGCTATTGTTAAGAGGTTAAAAGAACTGAGATGATGTCACTTTGGTCACATGAGATGAACTTTGAGGAGGCATAAGGCATGGGAAGAAATTGATGGGAGGGGCGAGGGTGAGCAGGACATGCCCCCCGCTGATGCCAGGTAAAGGGGATTTATGGGGATCTAATCAAAACAATTTTTAGCTAAAAGAAGGGTGTCAGTTAGTTATTATGGTAGGAACCTGTCACTGGCTGCATATGTGCAAACGTGGTGACAGGTTCCCTTAAAGTTAAAGCATGCTTAGATGTATTCAAACTGAGCATTTTACAATGTTTTTCATAAAAGTTGGCCCACAAATGGGAGATAGGCTTGCAGGTTAATAAACGTTACTGTAAGTGTAGCTATATTTGGGAGAAAAAACAGGCAATGTCATGAACTATGGGGACATTTATTAGTGCTTCTTCACCAGTTTTCTAGTGGCAGGAGGCAGACTATGCCAGCACCACGCCATGTGGGCATAGAATGGACATGGCCAACACCGTTCCTGTCCCATGCCTGCGCAATCGCCAAAGCCTGGAAACAGCACCGCTCTCTTGCCTGGTGACACAGCCGTCCGGCAGATACATCAGGAGGCCGAAGCATCTTGAGATATCCACCGCGGTCACATTTATTACCAGCTGTGTGCACGGGTGCTGGCTATGATAAATGTCCCCTTGTGTGTGTATTCAGGGATACAGACAAAGACAAAGGCTACTGAAGCTTAAAGGGAACCTACCACCACGAATCTACCTATAAAGGTAGATCGGGTGGTAGGTGGATGTAAGGGACGTGAGGATAGCTCTTTTTAGAGCTAATCCTCACGTCCCCGCTAACTTTAGGTACACTTTATTCCCCTAATATGTAAATTTCGTTATGCGGCTACTGGGGCGTGGAGTAGCCGGCACGAGGCTACACAGCGCGGCTACTCCACGCCCCAGTAGCCACATTACTCCTCCTACCCGGTTGCGTGCGGCGCGCAGCTCCTCGCAGCTGCGCGCCCTCGTCCGACAAGCCGGAACGCCATCATGCGCAGAACGCCATCATGACGGACGAGGGCGCGCAGCTACGAGGACGCAACCGGGTAGGAGGAGTAATGTGGCTACTGGGGCGTGGAGTAGCCGCGCTGTGTAGCCTCGTGCCGGCTACTCCACGCCCCAGTAGCCGCATAACGAAATTTACATATTAGGGGAATAAAGTGTACCTAAAGTTAGCGGGGACGTGAGGATTAGCTCTAAAAAGAGCTATCCTCACGTCCCTTACATCCACCTACCACCCGATCTACCTTTATAGGTAGATTCGTGGTGGTAGGTTCTCTTTAATAATTCGTTATGTGTACCTCCTTTCTAATACATGCCTCGAAAGTCATAATGTGCACTAAACTACAAGCAGTTGCAGGCATTATTGAGGAATAACCTATATGACATTAGTGCTTGCTTTGTATGAATGCTGCAGATGTGTAATAAGGGAAGACAGTGGTATAAATATATCCTTCAGAATGACAGATAACTAAAATAGAATCAATGTGTCACTAGGGTCTAGTAATCAGTGATAAATGAAAAATGTGTTAATGCATACATTGCTAACATGGTAACTGCTCCAACAAAGAGAATTGTTTGTGCTTATAGCATACATAGCAACAGAATCCACATATTATATGGGAAGAAAATTGCATAGTTACATGATAGCTGCCTGCAACCCAGTCTCCATTTTATAATAATAATAATTATTTATTTATATAGCGCCTACAGATTACGCAGCAATGCACAAAGCATACAAAATAAATCCCTTTCCCCATGGGGCTCACAATCTAAACAACCAAACAGTATGTTTTTTAGTGTGGGAGGAAACCGGAGTACCCGGAGATGTTGACCTGGGTGGGATTTGAACCCAGGACCCCAGCACTTCAAGGCAGAAGTGCTATTCACTCAGCTTTATTTTATGAATGTACAATGTGCATAAAATTATTTGATGTATATGTTTGTGTTTATATTGTCTGGAATATCCTATCTGGGGTTTGGAGGTAAGTGTAATTTTTGTTTTAAATAAAAATAATGGGGCTCATTTACTCAGGCAGATACATCATGCGACACAAATTAGGGGGCGTTACGGTGCTCAGTCGGATCATGTGCCAAATGTAACATGCAAAGTCCGACAGAAGTTGGTCCCTTCCCCTGTTCAGTTCCACATTAGAGGCATAAAGGATATGTTCTACATATCATATAGAAATCCAGTATCTTTTTATATAGTCTGGTTTCTTGGGTATCTATGAATAGGGTGTGGGTTGCAACTAGCACCTGTAGCTACTATCATTGGAGATTACTTGGCACCAACTGGACATCAAGAATAACAAGAGTTTTATCCCTTTAAAAGTAACTCTTTTGGTAACAGCAGGTTTCAAACACATTGTTCATGCTGTACAGCACAGAAGGTTACAAAGTATTGCAGATAACACCATGAAAAAGAAATGTATTGTGGCAGATGTGTGCCACATGTTCTTCTCTCACATCTGATACATTATTTATGCCACTTTCAGCTTAACAGTTATTTATCAAATACCAAAGGGGAAAATCACCAGAAAGCACAATGTGCAACATACTTTTTACACTATGTAACTGTATCGTAGCTCTTATGGACTTTCATTAAAGCTACATCTGTGCGGAAATTACAGAACAATTATATTATTGTATCTATACTGTATAAAATGTAGCCAGGTGTTAAGTGGAAACAAATGCAAACGTACAATTAAAATGGTTAAATCAATGGCTTATAATCAACACAATGAAAAAGGTATACATTATTAATCATATATATATATAAAGTACAAATGATTAAAAGATTAATAAAATAATATTCTTCTAAAGTATTTGTCAGCAAGGGCATTTTTTTACTATATAGGGATCCTTTGCATCTTCTATAGTTTTCTATATAGTATAAGAGAAGCCTACGTCAAAGCATCAAATCAAATCAAAGTAATAAATCTTCAATTCCAACCATATATTCTAGAACCTAGATTTTTTCCAAAGATAGTTATGAGTATTGGACATCATGTTTGACAGAAAGACATAGAATAAAAAAAAGTATAGCACCAGCCCCCCCCCCCCCCCCATTGTAAAGCGTCATTTTCACCTTGGTAATACACATAATGGGACTAAACAGTTAACACAAGTATAATCTTCTGTTTGATTTATTTAATCTCGGTAGTAGCTTAGAAGCTTTATATACTTAAGAAAATATTTTATAAGGTTCATGGGCAAAACCTTAACCAAGGACATTAATAATAATGAAAAATATTTTTGTATATACAGTGAGCTGAGAAAACATCAGGGTACATGGAAAATAGCTAAACTGGAAGATATATAGTGTGAGATGTATAAAAAGTGTTGTTGTATAGACCAGTGCAGATTTAAACTGCACAGTTGTATTCTGTGCCAGATAAATCATGTCAGGGTTAGGTCACGCCCCCCTTTTCCAGGCCACAGCCTTTTCCAGACAAGTTGAAAAACTACCTGAAATGGCACACGGCATTTGAGGCAGAAATTACACCAGATTTACACCAGTGTTGGGACGAGGGGTAGGTGATTCCCTAAGGCACACACAATAGTGATCACCACTATGTGCATCTTTAAGATTCACCCAGCACTGATCACTGGACACAAGCAGCAATGTTACCACTGCCTGCGCCCTTTGTGCAACACAGGTACTGAAGCAGACATGGTTGCTTAGGCGATGGCACATTAGTCATAGAGAGGAGGGTTCTGGCATCTGCTGGAATCCTGAAGAACACGGGGTGAGAAGGAGGCGGTGGCTTCAGGGAGCACAGGTAGGTCAGTATTCTTTTTTTTTTACTGTGCTGCATGTACCAGGACTACCTATATACAGGGTGCATGTGCGGGGCTACCTATATACAGGGGGCATGTGCGGGACTACCTATATATCGGGGGCATGTGCTGGACTACCTATATACAGGGAAGTATATGCTTGGCTACTTATATTCAATGGGCATGTGCTGGGCTACCTAAATACAAGGGGCATGTGCTGGGCTTCCTATATACAGGGGGCATGTGCAGGGATACCTATATACAGGGGACATCTGCTGGGACTACCTATATACTGGGAGCATGTTCTGGGTTAACTATACACTGGGGGCATGTGCTGGGCTATAAATACTGGGGACATGTTCTGGGATACATACATACGGGGAGCATGTGCTGTGCTATCTAAATTAATTAGTATTTGCTGGTGTTAAATATGAATAGATGGGGGAGTGTGGAGGGGGTGGGAAATTTTGCAGTTATATGGCCGGGAGAAGTGATGCCTGTGCCTAATAAGGTTGGCGTTTAAAGTGTGTATATTACTACTTGGTAGAAAATGAAAACGAGGTGACGTGTTGCCTGTAGTAAACAATCAACAGCTTTGTCAGAACCTGAATGCAATCAAACACTATTTTATGAAATAAAAAAAACAATATATTTTACAGTTACATTGAATTAACTAAGAAAAATTGTGTAAAACAACTTTTACATTCATTAAATAATACATTTTTTAGCAACAACCGCAATTTCAATTAAGATATATGTCCATATATGTACTCTGAAATAAGTATAATTATTTTCAAAGCCCGTTTCCCAGCTACAGATAATTTTATGATATCATATAGTACCTTTTATTTAACAGGACATTTCATAATATGAATACATTAATATAAACCCTATGAGCAATGTTAAGGTACCTGCAGCAAATCTCTCCTTGTTGAACTGTACATGGTAAGAAAAGTGCACGTTATTTCAAGCACATGACTAGCCTTGTTTTTACTTGACTCCCTTAGAAACATGCTTGCTGTACAAGCACTGAACTTGACTCCTCATTTTCATTCTATTTACACTGAAGGTTTCCTGATTGGCCTTCATATTTAAGCCTTGAGGTCTTCTTAACTCTTTTAATTCACTAGTTAACGACAGTCATATATTATATTTAGTTAAACCCTGAGATTTTGTCTTGCAGATCTACATACAACTTCAGGTACTGTAACTCTGCCCTAATATTTTACAGTCTTGTTCCTCATGTAGTGATATCAAGCATATTTTTCAACAGAAAATCAAATAACCAAATGAAATAAAATTGTGGATAAATATTTTTATATTTCACAGAAAAACAAGACATAAATCACTGTATCCCTTCATTAAATGGCAGGTCATCTCAATACTAAATGAGTTAAAACGTGTCATAGCCCATCCTGCCTTGGGGAGGCCAAACAATTAACAAGAAAAAGCAATACCTTGAAGCTGACATCACATCATTAGCTGACTCTTTATTTTGGCATCAATGCTTTGGTCACACAATACTGACTGTGGATCCAGGTGCTTGAAAGTAAACACCCGGTAATACAAGGTAGGTCTGTTGTAGTTTGTTTGTTTCTTTGAAGTTCCAAAAAAACTGTTCACCATTCCCCCCACCAAAAGGGGGATAAGGGCAATAGAGAGTGAGAGAAAGAGGTGGCTTTTTATTATTAATATGAAAAATCTAGAAGTCTAATAAGTGGAAGCTTCTGCAGCAGTTCAATCACACCTTGAGTGTACATGTTCTGCAGCAGAGTTGCTGAAGTACTTTCCTTATGCACAAATTGTTCTTTTTTACTAGCATACAGAAGCCACCCTCAGCCCACGCTTCTTCCGTTGCTTTCCCGAGGTTGAGAGTAGGAAGGAGCAGAAATGTCAAGATTTTCAAGATGGACATGGAGGAAGGTTTGATTGGGGAAGAACAGGAAGATTGGATGAATAAAACCATTCAGCAGCAGGAAACAAGGCAATTTGGTCCGCCAGAGGTAAAATTTTCAGTGAACATGGTTTCAACAGGTAGGAATATAGGGATCCGTGGACAGTGAGTGATTGACATCCATTGATGAAAGAGAGCAAAGAAACAGAAAAAAAACAGTTGAAAATTAGAATCTGACATCAAGGATTTGTGATATGTAAAGCAAAGAATGTCATATAAAAAGACAATATAATCATAGAGAAGGAATCAGGTAATAGGGTTCATTCAACAGGTATTCAAAGCATCACCAACATTCTGGGTTTTGCTGAAGATAAAGAAAAACTGCTACTATGTTATATATAACATAATATATATGTGGAATAATATGGATATTGTTCTCTAGTCTCCCGGCTAACGGGAAGAATACCTGGTTAAGAATACCCATTGCCATATACTTTGCAAGGGCGGTAATTTAGAGGACATGTGTGATGCAGTAGACTTTGGATATACCTCCAGTCGTTGTGTTACCATACTGAAATATAGAGTTGACCATGAATCTATCTATTCTGATAGTGGATAGCAGTGTTATATGGTGTTGGTTGGCATTCCAGGAGTTAAAGTGTTTAATCTTTGTCTAGGAGAATTCGAGCCTGTACACAAAGACCTCTGACAATTACATCTAACACTACAAAGAAGACAAATGTGACTTTTACACTCTATAAATAAGGCTGGTGTGAAGAGGTTTGAACTGCGAAATGTCTTTCTCCGCTTGCTGTCAATACACTGAAAACATTTCAAGGAAATACTGTCATTGGGATAAAAAGGCAAGGAAATCAAATGCGAACCAAAGACGTAAAATGAAATTGGTCACTGGAAAAGAAAACATCTAAACCAAACAATCACAACGTATTTCAGAAGATAAGAATAAAAAGATATTGATGTGAGGAAAACACAAACATTAATCTCCAGTGCCTGAATAAGGTTTTCTGCACCACATACACACCAAACAGATACCTGTAATCTTAGTCAACAGGTCTGCCCAGCATTCGAGAGAACAAACCACTACGGAACAGCCCCTGCCTTCAGCCATCTTCAGAATAACACTTCACCTGTAGCCACCACTTGCTAGTTAAGAGCTCTCAGTTCCAGCACTTTCACAGATTTTAAGAATCATCACTAAGGTCAATGATTGTCAGAGTGAAAAGCTGTTTCATAGAACATTTTACATGATTTATTTAGGTCCCATGCACATGATGCTTAAAAATCCAGCAGCATGAAATTATGGGTTTTGAAAGCATAGCATATAATTTATTTCCATAGTTTTCACCTTTCAGATCTCAACATTTGCAAGTCTTTTTATCCTGGTAGATAGGACTGGGAATATAAAAGATTGTAAAACTTGGTTATCCAGGATTTTAATATTGTTGACTCAAGATAAGTGAATCATCCATGATTCGACTAGCTGAAGCTTCGTTTAATTTGTCTGAATATTTGGTTAAAGTGAACTTGTCATCGCTGTTTGCAAAAATTTTGTCTTAGGCAAGTTCCCATAGAGTGGTTATAGCATAAAGACACCGTTTGTTGACCTAAAAGAATCTCGGCTCACAAAAATATAAAATGAACTTTGATTCTCTGCCTGGTAACCGGGCAGAGAATCCAGCGGGTCGAAGTGGGTATATTCCATTTGCTGTAGTCTGACGGCTTGTTCTCACCTCCGTATGAATTCCCAACTTCCTTTCCCTACGCCAACAGGAGATCTGACCGAATTTTCATGCCTAGACGCCTGCAGCTTAGATGTACATGTAACACTAAGCAGGAAGCCGCGCATGCGCAGTGAGCCGGCCGGCCGAGTTAAAATTCAGCCAGACTGCCTGATGACGTAGGAAAAGGAGGTGGGGAATTCATACGGAGGTGAGAGCAAACCGACAGACTCCAGCGTATGGAATACACCCACTCGACCCACTGGATTCTCTGCCTGGTAGCAGAGTTCATTTTATCCTTTTGTGAGCGGAGATTCTTTTAGGTGAACAAACGGTTCCCTTAAGCTATAACCACTCTATGGGAACCTGCCAAAAGAAGACAAAATTTTTGCAAAACAGCGGTGACAGGTTCCCTTTAATATTTGCTGCAAATTGGTATATAACCCCTTTCCAGTCCTCTAAAACGCAAATACAAAAAGGTGCTATCTGGTTTAACACATTTTTTCCCCCTTGCCTCTCCCCTAACCCCTGGGAGGAATGACAGCAGTAGCTAGCCACCATTTTAAAAGATTGGTCTGAAGCCAAGGAGAAAATATTGAGAATCGCTTTGGTGAAAAATGGAAGATTCATATCTATGAAACAACAAATATATTTTCTCATCTCTATTTATTTAATTTTGAAAGAAGCCTTAAGATGTTCTTGGTAAAGCATGGAGAATGCATTGTGAAACATAGAAATTTGCATTGCACAAAACTTTAACATTTTTTGTTTAACTTGTAGCTAATTACACATTTCTACGAACAAAACTCCTGGTTCTAGGCAGTTACTCTTCATATGCTATTTGTGGATTTCCCTAATGACTGGGGGCTGCATACACTGCCCATTTATTCATCAGATATTTCAGAAACATCAGGAGAATGATTAAACAAAGACGCTTTACCTTAATGGGTTTTTCATGAAAACACAATGATGTAATTGGTTATGCTGTATCATTGGATATCGTTCAGTGATCTAGTTAGAGCAGCTTCATTATTCTGCACCGAGACAGATGAGACTAGATACGAAGACTGGAAGCCTTTACTCTCTTTAGTGTATTTAATCATAGAGACAGAGCACATTGGTGAGGAAATGTAGAAATGGAGATGATGAATGCATCACTGTCATCATTATAATGCTACACAAATGTAGTCTATGTCATTAACCAGTGAGGAGCTGGGTATCATAATTGGTGGCTCTGTGTGTTTGGTGATAAATAGGCCATTTACATTTCACACCGCTCATCTCAGATTTGATATGTACTCTATAGCATGAGCTTGACTGTGGCTCCACGTCCAAAGTGCACAGCTCTTTGTTCCTGGAATCAGTGTGAAATTGGTGGTTACACTGAGGAAAGCATATCACTCCAAATGTTTGCAATGCTGCCTGCTTGTCTCCACAATGACAGCACAGCGCTTGTCTACGCAACATAAAAAACCTGCTGCTAGAAATGAAAACATTGTGTTTGTAATTCACAGCTTCATGCCCCAATAATATGTGCTCAACCTACATTAACATTGACGTTCTTTGTGAGGTTTGTCATGAAAGGCAATAAAAATAAATTGTTACAGGACATTGAGATTTATCTGAAGGGCACTGTGGTTATAAAGGTTTGGTTTTCACAGATAAAGAGCATATAGACTGTGGACTGCAGAGTTCAATCCATGTCTGAGCGATCCTTCACTCATCCGCCCGTCAGACATAGATTTAGCCCTTTATCAAAGTACTTATCATAACGTGGCTCCACGACCGGCATAGAAAATACACACATTTCTCTGGCGAATTTTGAATCCTTTTCCTACAGTTGTAAATTCTCTTGCCGGTTAAGCCAATAACCTTCACATGTTCTTGTTGCTTGAATTATATGAATGATAGCCAACAACTCACCATCTTTACAGACTGTTCCAACTAAACAGGTACTGCCTTCTAGTAGATAGCCATCCGGACATCCAGTACAGTTTCTATCTCCAGGACCAGAACATGATAAACAGCTGCCGTCACATCTGTAAAAGATCATGTGTCATATAATCTATAGCAATTACTACAAATGCTGTATTTGACAAGCTGGTGGGGCTAAGTGATTCTAAAAGACACATTTGTCATACAATGGTGAGAAGAGGATGAGGGGGGCCAACACAACTGTACATAGCCAAGTCCAGTAAAATGACATCCAGATAATGTAAAAATGTGGCTCAGCTGTAGAGCACTGACACTTCCTTGCTTGCTCCTTATGACCGAATGTGAATAGGAGCCTATTGTGGAGTAAAGCACTGACACTTTCTTACTTGCTCCTTATGACCGAATGTGAATAGGAGCCTATTGTGGAGTAAAGCACTGACACTTTCTTACTTGCTCCTTATGACCGAATGTGAATAGGAGCCTATTGTGGAGTAGAGCACTGACACTTTTTTGCTTGTTCTGACTTTTGGCTTTGGGGAGTGTACCTAGTCAGTAGCTCCTCTGGATACATAAACTCTGTTTCAGGAACCAAAACATTTTTTTTTAAGGCTTTTTTTGCTAATAGCACACAGTGTAGCGTGGCGCATGTTATTCTCTGGGTTCAATATTTAGAGTTGGAACTCATTTCTTGAGGCCTCTTCCAGACCTTGTCCTTAATTGAGCAGGGGCTTCTGGTGGTAAGGAGGCCACATGAAGGCCACAACTTAAATAGAAGGTACACAGTCCTATAGCAGCTGATTCTAGACAATGGGGCTGTGGTGGAGGGATTCCAGGGGCTAGGATATGGTTGACGTGGATGAGGCTCTACTTATGGAAAGTGTGGAGGTTCCAAACTGGGTGCTGAGTTCTGGCAAAAATTGAGGATGGGGCTTCTGTCTGTGTATAGGTTTGCAAGACAGTAAAGGAGGTCAAAAAGGTTACTGGGAGCGGAATGGAAGATGGACATGGATAATCCCATGACTTGAAGGAGCTCATTAGAAGGGATCGTACCCCAGATGGATGTGGTAGTTTTAGAAAGTTTTGTGGCACTATTGTGTCGGGATGGTATAGGATTTAAATGAGGATAGGGAGCTTTCTAAATGCACGTCTGTCTTTCTTGGTGTATGCACATCCCTGCCAATTTATATGAGGGGATTGAAAAGAAAATGTGTACCACATTTACAAACAGCTATATATGCCATTCATGTATCATTCACAATCAATGGATGTCTGTATTTTAATGTTTTATCTGGATCAACCTAATTCTTTAGATCTTCTGTGGTCAAGTACATAAACGAATACATGAAGATTGATAAAATAGAAGCGCATAAAGCTATCTGAAATAAGTTGTCTCCTTTCTAGGAACACAACGCATGTTTACAATGTAATATACTCAGTGTGGAATTGAGTACTTCATTACCATGCTGATGATAGTGGCCAGTAACTGACCAAGAAGAGGGCAGATTAGGCCAATTTCAGCTTCAGGTTGGTATAGGACACTACTGATGGAGCACACAGTATACTATTAAGACAGAACCTGAGAGTTTTCCACATTGTCAGAAATGATTTGATTATGAAAACATTTATTGCATCTCCATTAGACCCATCTGGAATGACAGCACATTCATTGGCCAGAGGTATTTAGAGGTATAAAATATCCTTCCATTGAGAGGAGCACAGCTGGTCTCGTTTTATGCTATAAAATCATATCTCCGTCCTGAGTCTCAACACTCAAGCCTAGAGAAGCTATGTAATGCGTATTAATGGGTGTAATTGGAAGCAGAATTCCCGGCTTCTCTTGATGTAATTAGCTGTGGCAGCCTCTCGCTGGTTTAATCTGATGTGTATGGGGGGCTGAAAGGTCTTATTAGGATGGGAAATTCACATTAATCGCCACATTTTTCATTCATACATTAAGGATCCCCTGTCACTTCTAAACACTGAGCTTTGGGTTTAATGCTTATTATTCTGCAGAGCAAACACCACAACTCGCTGCTACCTTAAACATTCACGTCACACGTACACTTATTTATTTACATTACATAGAGAATATATGTATGCCTAGTGCTGTTTGTATCCCCTCTCAAGAGACATCACTACAAACAGGTTTGTCCCAGAGCTGGTCACCTCTTCCCCCTGAGTGAAAGTTGCCTATTTCAGTGAATAATGGCATCTTCATTCTAATACAGCACTTCTCCAAATTATCTATTTATGCTCTTTAAAGTAGGAGAATCTGGTATATGGTAGACATCCATATGCTGGAAAAAAACTCACATTTTACATATGCCTATTCTGAAATAATAATTCCAGTTTTCTATTAAGTCATGATGACTTTATACATTTTGGCCAACTTATATTAAAACTGCTGCACTGTGCATTAGTTTTCTTTGCACTTTCTTTCAGCAAGTTGCACCACATTATGGATTAATGCTATGGATTAATCAGGTAAGTTTTCAGGATGTGCACGCAGTTGCACCTAGTTTTTTGGTGCACTTGGTTGCATTTTGTTGCAACAGAATTGTGCCTGATTTATAAATGTGTCGGAATGTATGAACTCACACTACCACACCCCTTTAAGTGCATTGGATTCTGAAGTGTCAGACAAAATGCAACAGCAAGACAATTATGTCGCATGGACATAGTAAATGCATGTGAAAGAACAGAATACACTTTTTTATATGCACAAGCACAAAATGTTGCAAATTCAATAATATATCTCCACCAATATTTTTAATTTTCTGACCATTTCAAGATTAGTGTTCAATGTTCGTGAATAAGAATATTTTACTTTACATTCAGAGGCAGTAAGGCTCCATGTAAACGTCCATTAATGGCGGCCGAGAGCTAGCCGCAAAAACTGCAGCTAGTGCACGGCTTCTGTGGAGGTGAATTGTGCATAGGGTAGTCAGGTGGCTGCACCACGGAAGATAGGGAAGGTCCTGATTTGAGGTGTTGGCTTGCAGCACACAGCACATGTCTGCTTATGCGGATGTGTGCATAGAGCCTAAACTGTACATACACAGCACTGTTTTTACTATTTACATGGACCTACTGGGCTATATCCTTATCACCAATGAAGAAAACGGTAAGCACTTTGGGAGAATGTAGTAGACAACTTGTGCCATTTATGGCATGCAAATTTTGGCACATGGTAAATCTGCATAATTTTTTATAATAATTGACAAAAAAGTAGCGAGGGATCTCCAGATTTATTATAGTTTGTGCCAGGTTATTATAACACAATTATACATATAAAAATGTGCCACATTCATTAATTTTGTCACAATTTTCTCCAATGCACTTTTAATTATCACTGGCACATCAAACTCCAGTCGGAGTAAATCTCCCCCTATGTCTTATACAAAAAAAACATTCCATTAGTTATCCCAGAGTCACTTCCAATACATTCTTCCCTTTTGTTCTATCTTGCTATTCCTTTGTGCTCCTCTCAATATGGGAATGTTCTATACATTATTGATGCCAAGTTCTTTCAGTTATTACACTATTTTTGCCTGCGGACAAAAACTAATAAGCTCCATATGTTGTTTTTTAGCAACTCACCCATAAAAAAATCTATTTAAAAGCACAATCAATATTTCACCTTACTATTTGTCAATACCGCTTACCTTTTACAGGTTCGAAACCCATTTGCTTTAGGTGGTGCTGTATAAAACTGAAGACCACAAGAGGCAACACAGCGTCCATCTTCCAGGAACATTTCTTTTGCACAATTTATACAATTATCTATTCCAGGACCTAGAGTTATATGACATAAATATAAATTTAAATTTGATGTTTTTACATCCTTATAAAACATATATTTTGGTTCAAAATGTACTTCTGAATACATATGACAATAATGTTAGAAAGGTGAAGGAAAATGGTGAGCCATTTTCCTGAAGACTGAGACTAATTCCATTAGTTCCATTAGTTTATTAAATATAACATAAAAATTATCTATTGATACTTAATGGTTCTCTCCCATTGGCGGGACCTTCTATATAAGATGGCGGATGATGGTTGGTTCAAGCAGCAGAATTTTTATGTATTAAATTATTTTATCTTCTTCCCTTCACCAGGAGTGAACAAAGTAAAAATTCCCTTATCAAATACTACATTGAAGTACCGTATATACTCGAGTATAAGCCGACCCGAGTATAAGGCGAGACCCCTAATTTTACCACCGATAACTGGGAAAACCTATTGACTCGAGTATAAGCCGAGGGTGTAGTATACAGCCAGCCCCCATGTAGTATACAGCCAACCAGCCCCCATGTAGTATACAGCCAGCCCCCAGTAGTATACAGCTTGCCCCCAGTAGTATACAGCTTGCCCCCAGTAGTATACAGCCTGCCCCCCAGTAGTATACAGCCTGCCCCCAGTAGTATACAGCTTGTCCCCTTGCAGTATACAGCCTGCCCCCAGTAGTATACAGCTTGCCCCAGTAGTATACAGCCAGCCCCCAGTAGTATACAGCTTGCCCTCAGTAGTATACAGCTTGCCCCCAGTAGTATACAGCTTGCCCCCCATAGTATACAGCCTGCACCCAGTAGTATACAGCCTGCCCCCAGTAGTATACAGCTTGTCCCCTTGCAGTATACAGCTTGCCCCCAGTAGTATACAGCCTGTCCCCAGTAGTATACAGCCTGCCCCCAGTAGTACACAGCACAGCCCCAAGTAGTATACAACTTGTCCCCAGCAGTATACAGCCTGCCCCCATCAGTATACAGCACTGCCCCCAGTAGTATACAGCCTGCCCCCAGTAGTATACAGCCTGCCCCCATCAGTATACAGCACTGCCCCCATCAGTATACAGTCTGCCCTCAGTAGTATACAGCAGCCCCTATTAGTATACAGATAAAGAAATAAACGTAATACTCACCCTCCGTTGTCCCGATGTTCGTCGTGGCTCCCGGCGGCTTCCGATCCCCATCGCGGCTCCCTGCGGCTTCTTCACTCTTCACTGGCCGGGAGATCGCGCTGGCCGTCGCACACTGTGATGCGCGATCTCCTGGCCAGTGAAGAGTGAAGAAGCCGCCGGGAGCCGCGACAGGGATCGGGAGCCGCCGGGAGCCGCGAGGAACATCGGGGACACCGGAGGGTGAGTATTAATTTATTTATTTTTATCATTGACTCGTGTATAAGCTGAGGCGAGGTTTTTCAGCACATTTTTTGTGCTGAAAAACTCGGCTTATACACGAGTATATACGGTAAGTAGTATATTGTCCAAGTAAATAGTGCTTTACCTGAGCATGTGGCGCAGGATCTGTGACATGGATCACACTCCTTCTTCGCAGTGCTGTAGTATTTTCCATCATCACAGCTGATGAGGCATCGGAATCCCTGCAAACTAAAGAAAGAATAGCACTAAAAAAAGCAGATCACTTACTACAAAACTATTCTGCAGAAGACTGTAGTGGTGGGAAGAGGGTTTAGGGATCATGTGGGTGGATAACCCTAACCACTCTGTCTATAAATATTACCTAGTCTAAACAGAACAATAAGCTGGGTAGCTTCTTCTTCATGACTTCATAACTTGCTTGGTCTATGAGCTTATGTATTTTCTTGCACATTATAGTAGACACTTTAGGCCCTGGTCACACGTTCTAAGATTCTATTAACATGCATTACCTGCTGCCTACTCATAATTTATTACTGAGCCATGCAACCATTCCAAAACGTATGATTCCAGAGAAATGGGGTGTAGGTTGTTTATGTAATAAAAGGTGGAAGTATTTTCTTTAAGAATAAGGGTTTTCAATACCAAACCCTGGCAATCCTGTTGAAGCACTACACATAGCACACAACTGGCGACAGAAAGCTCCATCCATTGTCTAGTGGCTGTGCAGGGTTACTGCAGGCTAAGTATCTATTGTAGTAAATGGGAGTCAAGCTTATACTAACCCAGAGCGCTGTCAACTTCTGGCTCTGACCTGCGTGAAGCAATGTTAGAGGCACTGCTGCTCTGAGTAGTACCGTATTTGTCCCCCAAAACACTCATTCATAAATATAGTAGAATCATAAACTAAAAACCACAAATAGACTATGTTGTAGTACTATTAAAAGGGAGAAGCCAAAGGAGAGTATTTGTAATATTGGTATGAATTATTTAACAGTGTTTAGTATTTATGGAGGACATATAGTCCCATACCTAGCAATCTTATAGTTGTTTGAATAGGATAGATATATTCAAGCTCTGGAACACTCCTGGATCTCCCCAGCTTTATACTACTTCATTTAAACCTTAAGAAATTGGATTTTGTCAGCCTGTTATCCATTCCAATTTGGATTAAGCAGGATAAGCCGATACATACTTAGATATAAATGGCAACTGCAATTTTTTTGACAAAACTATATACTATCTACTCATCTGCTCTATAACATGTTTTCACGGTGATAGGTCCCCGATAAACTGAACATACTACAATGAAATAACACACACAATATCATCTGGGTGTAACAAGTATCACAAACCAGATGCATCTACTACTGTGTACAGCAGAGGAGGGTCCTAAATCCAAAGCTCTGATGCTCTAAGCATCACAGACCCCATAAACACCCATTACATGTTATTAATTCAGGCTGAAGAACAAAGCACCCTGGTGAAATGTCTCCTCTCCCTGCTTGATCTGTGCAAACCTCTGTGAGTAAAGAAGAATAAAGAAGTAAAATCTAATATTTATGAGAAGTTTCTGTTTTATTGACAGAATCTATATGACATTTAATGTAACAGCCTGAGCTAAAAGATCTTATGAGTCAACTGAGGTTGGGAATCATGCACTCAGCAGCACATCGCATTAGTATTTCATCACTACCCAGAGTCTCCTTAAGCATTTATGTTACTATAGAAATTTCTCACCTCCTGCCTCACTGAGCTCTTTCATTCACTGCTAAATTTTATGACAGAGAGTCAAACCCACTCAGGACCTCCAACACCACTGCTTGTTAGTACGGCTTTGATGTTCGGTCATGTGGTTAGCTACAGTAATTCATTGATTTCATACCTCAGGCCATGTCTGCATTCCGTACAATTGTCAGCAGAAGTGCACGTCTTACAGCTCTCGTGGCATTTTCGGCAGAGGTTCTTATCTGTAAAGTATATTGTGCAATGGTGTAAGACATATTCAAGAAATAAGCATTCAGCCTGTAAACATTTTTTCAAAAATGTATTTAAATCTATAAAATTGTTATATAAACGTTGTTATGGTTTGGTTTGTACTTGGGGTCAGGATGGAGTGTGTTCAGACATGTCATCTATTTTTGTCTCAGATGCTGAGTGACAACTATTATTACTTACATCATTACAATGCCCAGGGGTGTGTCAGTAAACTTTCCATTGGTGTGAAAAAAACACAGCAAGATAATACAATTTTTTATGTCATTCAGAGTCTCTTAAAATCTGAGCAATCCCCCTCATGGGGGGATAATCACTGTTATTATGAGCTGTTCCCCGGGATTGATGTAGAAGACCCAGTTTAAATAGATTTGGCTTAATAGCAAATAAAATTGCTTTACATGTAAAAATAACTCATGACTTATTATTCTAGATCATTTTCATTTCTATTGTTCTATTACTACAGCATTGCCCAATGCAACACAGTACAGCATAAAATTACAAATCAGAGAATAATGTTCTAAAGAGATTAATGGCAGGCTTTTCAATGTCATCCTTGATGTGACTTTAGGGAATAGGAAAATTATCAAGGAACATGTGTGATAAATGACTGACTATTGGATTGATTGATCAGTGTATACCAGGTACTGAAATGTATTTTAGATACAATTTAGTTACATGGTTTATTTGTGGACTTTTATTTGACTTTTATTTAAGTCATATAAGTAAATAAGTAAAAAAATCCGATCTAGGTAGCACTGAAAGGTGTCAAGAAAGAATAAGCTTCAATGAAACCCATTCAAATATTGAGGGATCTCAATGGAGTGGGATGGGTAATGATCTGTTCTCACCAAAGTCATGATATCTGTTTTTACAGAATCTATAACCCATATTGCCATTGCCAGTTGCAGATGTAGACTCCTTGAGCTGCAATGTCTTGGGGCTACACCTGGAAATGGAATTTTTAGTAAAAACCCATCACTTGGACACGGCTTATAAATCCTTGCGCTCACCAGCATATACATGTATATCAGGATGTTCTGATAAATTTATCTTCAAGTAATTTCAGAAGCAAGGGTCAGTGTGCATATACTCTATAATCATTACCAGCAAGTCAATGTCTATGGCAATCAAGAGGACACAGAGAGTAGGGATATTAGTCAAGGCACTGAGAACAATGGGAGAACATTGGAAAGCTGGAAGTGCAGGGTGGTGTCTTGGCTGGTAAACCATAACATCATTTGTGAACATTTAATAATGAGGCCGACTGCCTTACCAACAAATGGAGACACCTTAAATTTTAATAGGTATTCCAGGTCACTTTAAAATTGACAACGGAAAAAAGTGAAACCAAAATACTCATGAAAACTTTCTGGAGCAAGTGCCAGAGAAGCATGGGGTGGGGGCCTGGAGGACCGGGTAGTGTTTTCAACAGTGACTTGGACCTGCCAGGATACACTCCAGTGACTCCAGGACAGAATGGAAACATTTTTTAACTCAATACCGACCACCCACAGTCTTTTTCCTAAACCCATAAACAGTTTGAGTTTAATGTGACCAGCAGCAACGTGACATCACCTTAATATTTTAACAGTTGATGACGGGTTCCCTTGTGTTAAAAGCAATTTACAATGTACTTTTGTATGAAAATACAAAGCTTTTCTGAAAAGAAAGGTTTTGATGGGAAGAAAACATACTTTCATTCAAGTAGAAGCCATCTGGGCAGTTGGTGATGCAGCTGTTGGTCTCTTCATTTAAGTAGTAGCCAAGTTTACAAGCTGTGCACTGGTCACTACGACTTCCTATACACGTCTCACAGTTTGGGAAACATTTTTTACACCTCTTCTTTTCAGCATAGTAGTGGCCTGGGGGACATTCTGATACACAAATCCTGAAAGCAAACAGAAGTGCCGAAAGGACACCATGACACTTGCAAATTATTATAGGATTAATATGCGACAGGTAAATGTTCTTGAACTGAAAGTTTGATAATCTCTAGGCAAATATCACCAGAGACATGAACAAAAGAAAAAAAAGTTCTACAGGAAAAGCTCAGTTTATTCTACAATTACCATTCTACAAGTAAATTTACTTGCCAGATTAAATATGCTTTTATGCACAATTTACCGTAATAAATTGGTTAATGATTTAGAGCAAATCTCAGCTTTTGCCTGTTCATCCATACATGCAGTCCCTCAAATTACTTCTGTTCACAATGATGGGTTAAGTAACAACTTCAACTGCATAGATTGTAAAGGAATTCTAACCCTAGTTATTTTCCTGGTTGTTTTGAATCTGGTGATAAGCACCATGAATGACCTAACATATTCTTTCAATTTTTTTCTTATTTGATGGAATAAAATAAACATACATTTTTATAGGTAATACAAATATGTGTAAAAATGTGTGCTTTTCTTTCAATAAAAATAACAGACTGATTAATATACAGGACCTGAGCATATACATTATAGGAATGATAGTTTGAAGTTAATATATTTTTAGGGGGGGGATGGGATGGAATAGGGTAAAAAAAATGGAGTTAGAGATAATAAAGCTATTATGCCTCATGTTTACCTTGTATTATTCTTTGCTTTATAATAAAAGTGTAGACAGTCAGTGCAATGATGGGGTCCTGGACCGTCACACCCAACGTCACTGCATTCAGCATCACAAGGACCTAGTGGCATAATAAAATGTAAATTGGTATAATCCAAAACCAAGGGCAATATATTCAAATTAGGCACTAGACACTTTTTACCACACCGCACGCTACATTCAGGATAATCTGAATTATATAGAGAGAGAAAAAATCTATTTCTTTATGTATTGTTATTAGGCCCCGTGCACACGAACCTAATGGCGACCGATATCTGACTGCAAATATCGGTTCCCATAGATGCCTGTGGCACCCAGTCATGATGCAGTGAGCACACGTTGTCTAACAGCACCATGACCATGCACGGAAAATATAGGATATGTCATATATTTCGCCGTACTACAGCGCCAATCGTTTCTCTATGGAGGGGTGAGTAGCAGAGCAACATCCATGTGCTGGGGGCCTTAAAGAGGTGTTCCCATTTCAGCAAATGAATGATATTTGTTTGTATTATAAAAAGTTAGACAATTTTCCAATATACTTTCCATATCAATTCCTCATATTCTCCTAGATCTCTGCTTGCTGTCCTTCTATAGGAAGCTTCTATGTTTACTAACAGTAGAAGAAATCTGACCATGGTCACAAAGGTACATTGCGCGTTATAACCCACAGCTTTGATTACTCCCTGTAATACTCCCTGACCAGTGTGACCGTGGTCAGATTTCTGTCCACTGGTAGTAAACATTAAAGCTTTCTATAGAAAGTATATTGGAAAATTGAATAACTTTTTATAATAACAACAATAACATTGCTGAAATGGGACCAACCCTTTAATGGGATCACTTCCATTAGTTACATTTTATAAGAATCTCATGTTATCAAAATTACATGTAGTTATGTATGTATATCAGCAAAACTTAAGGACTGCCTGTTCTGTCTTCTGATCCATGGATCACCAATGAGGGGAAATGATGTGCCTATGCCTCACCTGTGTAGTCATCAATGTTGTATTCCTCCGATGGCTCCTCAACAGGGCTGGAACGTACCCTCTCCACTTTAGGAACATCATTTCTAGGGGAGTATGGCTGAATAGAAGTTCCATATAACACTAAAGACCATTCCTTCAATTTTCCTAGGAGAGGCAAAATACAGAACATGGAGATTAGTACAAACTAGCCAATCTGTGTTCGCTTGCAATTAATAACTGTTGTAATAACTGTTGTACCGTACAATAAAAGAATAGTTCCTGCAGTACATAGGCAGTGCATTTGATATCATTCAATGTAATCTTAGTGTACATATTACAAAGGGTTATATGTGTTATAGGCCAGTGCTGCAGGAATGGTGGGGAATACTGGAGGGCAATGTTTATATACTGGAGATCAAAGATAGAAAATAATGGATGATAACTTGATTTTTTCAGAAATAATGTAATCTACATTGATCAACATTCAAAGGATATCTGTAAGGGCTCGAGAATGCTACAAAATGTTTTACAAAATGATCAAAGTATATCAACATAAATCTTTATTTTACAAAAAACATAATGATCATAATTAAAGAACAGCAATGACTGTTGCACAGAGAAAGAATATAACTAAATTTTCTACAGATTACAACAGTCACCAGTCAGTAGGAAGCGTATGGGCCTTTGCTTTTATTGACTTTAGCACATCTTGGGCCACAGGGCATCACTAGTCTCTCACACTAGTGCGATTTTGGTCCACTATTCTTCCAGTCTCTTCCACAGTTTTGTGACTGTTGTAACCAAGGATTTTCCAGAGGTTTTCTATTGGGATTAGACCAGGACTCTGGCTATTTCAATGTTTTACTGTTTTCTTTTTAATAAACTACTTTACCCGTTTTGTTGGGGACATTGTCCTACATGAACATTTGCTGGCTGATTGAGCCATGATTACAAGTAAAGAACCACATGTTGAGAAGGTTCTGATACACACTTGCATTCCATCTGAAATGTAGATGTGTGAGAGGTTCAAATCCTGCTGCAGAAATTTCCCAAATCATGACACTTCTCCGCCAACTTTCACAGACTTCTTTACACACTTTGGGTTTACTTTTTCTCCAGTTTATTAACAAACATAATGTTTCCCATCTGACCCAAATAAATTAAACTTACTTTCATAACTAAAATGAATTGTGGACCACCTCTCTTCTGTCCATACAACATGCTTCTCAGCAAAGGTGAGTCTAGCCTTTTGATTCTTCCTGCTAATGAGAGGTTTGGTCACTACAGAGTGGCCTTTCAGTCCAAATGCTCTTAAACATTGTGACACTGTATGATGTGGCAGGTCCTTACCCTGTTCAATGCTGAACAGGTGAGCAATTCTAGCAATTCACAGACTTGGAACGGCCAACTTCTCTTGCTATGGCTGACAGGGTCACACCTTTGGCCTTCATATGGACAACAATTTCATAAATTATATATATTCTAAAGCACAGAATAAAAATGCTAATTAGATCATTGTAAAAGAATACTGATCAAAATTAGAGAACAGTTTCAGATATCTGCAATTATTGGTGTTAATCTGGCACCTTATACTACTACTTTGCAAAAATTGTATGCCATATTAAAGTAACTGAAAACCTCTTGCAGCAGGTTGTCAAGATGAAGGTCAAAGGATTGACCCTAGGAGCCATAGCAGGAGAAACTGGTCATTCCAAGTCTGTGATTTCTAGAATATTGTGTAATTATAACATTACAAACTCATTCAAAAAATACAAATGCAAGATAGGACACATTAATGTAGAGAATCCCCATGAGTAACGGAGATCTGTCTCATCATACAATGCCTGGATGTTTAAAAGCATTTGGACTGAAAGCCCAATCTGCAGTGACCAAACCTCCCATTTTCAGAACGGATCAAAAGGCTTGAGGAGCATGCTGTATGGACAGATGAGAGGTGGTCAGCAGTTCATTTTAGTAATGGAAGCAAGATTATTTTTGATCCGATGAGAAAAATTATGTGATGTCAACAAACTAGGGAAAGACTGAACCAAAAGTGTGTAGGGAAGTCAGTAAAAGGTGGTGTACGCAGTGTCATGGTTTGAGGAATGTTTTCTGTAGCAGAAGTTGGACTTCTAATACAGATACATGGCAAGTACATGGCGAGTGAATGCAAGTACTTATCAGAACCTTCTTCAACAACACATGGTTCCTTCCTTGCGTTTGTCACTCAATCAGCCAGCAATTGTCATGCATAACAATGCCCCCGGTCATACAGAAAAATGGTTAAAGCAATTCCTAGAAACAGAAAACATTGAAACAATGAAATGGCCAGCCAAGAGTCCTGAGCTAAACCAAATAGTAAACCTCTGGAAAATCCTTGGTGATATAGTTATGGTCAAGAAATCCACAATGTTTACAGAACTGTAGAAGAGACTGGAAGAAGAGTGAACCAAAATGACATCAGAGCAGTGTGAGAGACTAGTGATGTCCTGTGGCCGCAGATGTGCTGAAGTCATTCGAAGCTTGTACACTTCCTACTGACTGGTGACTGTTGTAACCTTTAGTAAAGGTAATTATAATCTTTCTCTGTTCAACAGTCCTTGCTGTTCTCTTATTATTTTCCTCTTGCAAAGTAAAGGTTTTATGTAGATATACTTTGGTTATTTTGTAAAACGCTGTTCGAGTGGTAGGGTGTACTCCTTAAAGGGAACCTACCACCACGAATCTACCTATAAAGGTAGATCGGGTGGTAGGTGGATGTATGGGACGTGAGGATAGCCCTTTTTAGAGCTAATCCTCACGTCCCCGCTAGCGTCACATAAACTTTATTGCCCTAATATGTTAATTTAATTAAGCGGCTACCGGGGCGTGGAGTAGCCGGACACGAGGCTACACGGCGCGGCTACTCCACGCCCCAGTAGCTGCTTTCCCCCGCCTACCCTGTGATCTTCGGCGTGCAGCTCCTGGCAGCTGGCGCCCTCGTCCGAGAAGCCGGAGTTCTGCGCATGCGCAGTAACTCCGGCCAAGATGCGCGATCTCGGGAACGAGGCCGGAGTTACTGCGCATGCGCAGAACTCCGGCTTCTCGGACGAGGGCGCGCAGCTGCCAGGAGCTGCGCGACGAAGATCACAGGGTAGGCGGGGGAAAGCAGCTACTGGGGCGTGGAGTAGCCGCGCCGTGTAGCCTCGTGTCCGGCTACTCCACGCCCCGGTAGCCGCTTAATTAAATTAACATATTAGGGCAATAAAGTTTATGTGACGCTAGCGGGGACGTGAGGATTAGCTCTAAAAAGGGCTATCCTCACGTCCCATACATCCACCTACCACCCGATCTACCTTTATAGGTAGATTCGTGGTGGTAGGTGCCCTTTAAGTACTCCTTTAAGTACTCCTACTTAAAATCCATCAAATGTTGATCAATGGAAATTATTATTTCTGAAAAGATCAAGTGATCATACATTTTTCTCCTCATTTCCCCTATATTAATCACTTTTATAAATATAGAATTAGCAAAAAGTTGATGATAGATGTCTAGAACTCTCCAGTAATGAGGTAAGAGGCCACTTCATGGAGAGGGTCTTGGAGGGCACCACTTGCACATTTTCTATAGGACACGCCTGAAACCAAGTTTCTAGAAGCAAGTGGCTTAATTAAAAATGAAATTAAAATGTCAAAGTGAATAATTTGCAAGCAAAGAAACTTTAGCTCAAGAATGAGTTTACAAGCTAACTGTATTAGATTAATAAGGATCGACACTGGCTTTAATCTAATCTAGTCAAAAATAGCTTTCCAAATGGAGGTGAAATGTTCTTTCTAGAGTCAAATGTGAAGATATAATGTCATTAAAAGTATACTTCTAAGATAATAAATTTTGCCTTCCATTGACTCTAAAAGTAGATTAAATTATCTTTTGCCGACTTCGTTCCCAGCAGCACTTCTCATGGTCACCTCTTATTGATGTCTTAAGCTCAAGTCTGAATATTAGTTTCATGGTAATGAGTGATAAGAATCTGATGACTATATACCAACTGCTGCCCAATGAGGTTCATAAATACAATCCCCTAAACAGTAAACAAAGCTTATAAAATAGTACTGTTTAAAGCAACAAACTTTGCATCAGTTACTAGTCCAGATTTTGTGCATGACTAGTAGTACTACTTACAACTAATATTCAATATTGGGTTAGCAGTTTTTTCCTCCACATGCTCTATTCTTAATTGTTTCACAACTGGTCAGTGGAGACTAGCTGATATGATGGCTCCTATACTCTTTACACAGAAAGTAGAGGCAAATCTGCTCACTCTTACCTGACACCTATTAAAGGATGCAAAGAGTCAGAGGAGGTGGCAAAAGGCCCCCTTTAAGTAGTTTGATAGTTTGAGCCATTTGTGGATGGATGTATTGAGAGAAGGATCCACAAGCAAAAAAGTTGTGTCATAATAATATCCCTTTAATTTTAATCTAGATAAAAGTCAACTTTTAACTACAGAATTCTTCTGGAGGACTATTTTTACTTTCCTAATTTAAGATTCTCTAGTTTTTTTTTCAGGCCACAAAAATGCAACAAAAAAGGAATGAATGATTTTAGGCTCAAGCTTTCATTACACAATTATTTTATCGCAGAATATAACAGTGGAATGTCTTTGTCACCGACAATCAATGACAAGCTCCTGTGTTCAGATGTCCAACATGTCCAGGAAATGGAGAGTAGGTAGCATCGATGGATATTCTTATATAGCTACATTTTTCGGTGGACAAGCCCTTCAACACTTTTAAATACAGATTTCATACATGTTTCAGTTCCATTAAACAGAGGTTCATCTGATCATGAGGAGATCAAATAGCAGGATGTGGAGACTGCCAAATGAATACCGCAGCTTATTAAGAAAATACTCACTTTCATACTGCCTGATTTTAAAAGGGTAAAGGTTAAGCAAATGGTACATATGCAAACACATCTCTCTTGTCTGGAAAGAGGTTTAAAAATATTTTATTTTCAGATAACATCTGCCCCAGCTGAATTAAAGGTTGTTTATCTTACAATAAACTGAACTAGATATCTGTAATGTGACTTGCTGTACCTGCAAGTGGCTCAGATGTTATTATAATGCAATGCATGTTCCAAATTTTTTATAGAAAAGTCTATGAACTTTCTAATGGCAAATTCAATTTATATGGAATATAACTGCAAGGCATCCCTGCAATACTCGCTTTTTAAAAGGTGGTGTTTGTGGTTCAAAATGTCTGATGAAGTTGTAATTTCCACCTGAAATTGCGCCTGAAATTGTCTTGTAAGCAAAAAACTGGCATTCAAGGCATAATACATTGGCCCAATAATCACATCTTCATGTGCACCTAGCATTTGACTCCTGGTAACTCTAGTTTTGTTACATACAGAAGCATTATAGCCAAAGATAGGAATGTTTAAAGTAATGCTTCCTCTTCAGCCTCTCATCTGAATCCATCAGAGGCAGTCTCTTATATTTTCACATGTCTTTGGAAATTATTTTTATAGGTAAAATAGAGGAGTTTTCCCATATAGAAGGGAATGCTAGATGAACATTTCATACCCTACATGAGGGGGCTGTTAGTTTAGTGGTGTAAAATCTAGTGTCAGGTTCCTTTAAAAGGGAAACTATAATGAGGATTCAGGCTATAAACGTGCACAAAGCTAGGATATAGTGACGCTCAGTTTATTTCTTTTGGGGGTGGGGGCAAAATTCTTCTTAAGCGTAATGCTGAATTATCCAGAATATTGAAGGAAATAATTGTTTTTCCACCACCCTAGGTAATAAGTGGGTGGAAGCAAGCCAGGTTCACTTTGGACCACATTTTGATAAATGGAACTGAAACTACAGCTGGAAAAGTCTGTTTACATTCTTGTGTCTTATGTCTGTCTGTGACAAAATGAACTGTGTGTATTGAGCAACTTCATCATTATATAAAGTAAATTATAAAAAGTCTGAATTAATGCCTTAATCTCCACGGTGTTTGGATGGATGTTCAACCCCTGTGCTTGCTTTATTCTTTTTTGTTTTTTTATTCATTTTATTATTAGCCAACGTACAAAAAGAAGAACAGGAATGTAGTCCTTATCACATTTCAAATAAACAAATCAAACAGGAGTCACATAGGATGATACACATAACATAAAATCACGTCAGGTATAAACTTTCACAGGCTCACGTTTGAGTCTCTCCGCGCCTTTTTTATAGTATTTTAATAAATAAGGCTATGGGGGAGTCCCTGGGCTCGGTAGAATATCCACAGAGGGCTCCCCAGGGCAAACACTAACTGTAAGAACAGTACGGTAAATTATGGGAGGATAAGGTGGTAGTAAAGTAGTGGGAGGAAGGAATGGAGGTCATGGCGGAAAGGTAGACAAAGAAATGAGGACGTCCAGGTCAAGGGGGGATAACAACAATCAGAAAAGGCTGAAGAAGAAGCCACTCTAATGGATTGCCTTTATTCGTCTGATTGTTGAAAGAGGATCTACGGCTCCCAGGTTTAGCTGAATTTAACATATGTGTTGTGAAAAGCGGACGAGAGGTCTTCCATTTGCATGATGTAGTTTACTTTGGTGATACACATAGCAATTGTTGGAGGGGTGGTCTGTTTCCAAAGTATGGGAATGCAGGATCGGGCCGATATTATTAAGAAACGCATTAGTGATCTTTTGTACGTCCGTGTTGAGGCATCAAATTGGTGGAGGATGAGGAGAGGAGGATCCAGTTTCACAGAATCTCCACAGAGGAGATAAGACGCTGCAAGTTTTGTCAAAAAGGGCTAAGGACCCAGCAGGACCAAAACATATGAAAAAAGGATCCCTCCACCTCTCCACATCTCCAGCATGTAGTGGGTACCAGCTGGAAGATGATGTGTAATCGGGTAGGAACCCTATACCACATGGCCATGAGTTTGTACCCTGCCTCCTGGTATCTTGAGCTTACTGCGGTGCTGTGACAGAGTTCGAAAATGCACGATTTCTGTTCAGGCGTGAGTGAAATATTTAAATCAGTTTCCCAATGTGTCAAGTATTGTGGGCCAGGGTTGTCAGGGATGGATAGGAGACACGAGTAGGAAGAAAAAAGTGTGTGACGTATAGTCCACGTGTTGGAGCAAAGTCTTTCAAATGAGGTTGGACTTGCTTGCTTTATTCTTGACTAATAATCTGAAGCTAAGTCTCCAAGATTGTTGGACATGTTCTCAATGAATTGTTAGATAGAAAACTTATTGCATTGTTATTTTATGAAGCTGGTGTCCTTTACCTGGTGTCTTGTAGTTCCTCAGTTGCGATGGGGTATCATAAATCTCCAGTATCCAATCCCCTGAGGCTTTTTCACCCCAACAGTGTGTTGTCATAAACTCCCAGTTCTTAAAGCCTTCCATGGAATGATCAAAAAGCCTATGAGTAGAAATTGGTTACAGTAAAAGTGACTCTTCAAGTTCTCATTTCTCACCTGCTTAAAGAAATTCTACAATCAAAATCAAGCATTGATGGCCCCCTTTTTTCTTAAATCGACTTTTATTATTATGCTAATGAGCCAGAAGGGCTTTGGGGGACTCATGGTGCTTCAAAGGTTGTTACAATGTCACACCCTCCACATTCTCCCTCAGCAGGGAGGGAGCATGCTCCTGTACAGTGTTACAGCCTGTAAAGCTACAACTCTTTTTGCTTATTAGCAAAAAATGTAAATTTTATTTTGGAAGGAAGGAGGCCACGAATATAAAAAAAATAAGGTAACCACAGTCATGGTTCCGGGATTTTGATAATAGATTTCCTTTAAAGTGTTATTGTGTATGTTCTTTTGTAGTCTGCTACGTATCACGGATGTTTTTTTTTTTTTAAAATAGAGTTGATTTGACCATTTCTCTCTGCAGATGGTGTATGTACCAGAGCCATGGTTCCAATGCAAGAAGCTCTCAGACTACTTGCATCTTCTTATGTAGCTGAGGACCCTTTGGGACTCTATAATTATATCCTTTCCTGATGGCTTATTTGTGAGCATAATATGAATTTATATTTTTGAGACTTAATTAACCTATGAAGTAGGTTTTATTAAAAAAAAAACAAACTCAAAAAAATCAATCTGCAATTCCATTAAGCAATAATACTTTACTTTTTCTGTTTCCTGGTTTCAATTAAAATTAGTTTTATATCTGTACTCAGCAGCAGTGTGGTTCCAAAGAACAGTGCGTGAAAACCAAGATGAATGCCTCAACGCACAATAAATAAGGAGAAAATTGACAGCCCATACAACATTTATTGTGGTTTTTATGAATCTGCCAATTTTTTTATTTCTTAGATTTAAGTTCTGAAACAAAGATTTTATTTATTACCTCTTGCTGTATCTATCCCCCTAGAATCTATGTACATATCTATCTATCAAAATGATAAACAGCTGCACAATCAAAAAACAAAGAAATATGCTATCCTTACGCCTTACCCAAACAAAGTACCAAATTTAATCAAAAAAGAAGGCACCACTCCCAATAAAGGGAAGAAAGTGAGGAATTTATTTCATCTCATGTGCAATGTTTCACATGAGGTGATATAAATTCATCATCAAAGAATCTTGTTACAGTAACATTTAAGTAGCAAGAGTTGTATTACTATAAACAGTAAACAATTCTATAGAAAGTACTCTTTTTATTAACAGATGAGATGTGAATTGCAGTGGTAGTGGCCTAGGACTGACTGGAGTCTTGTATAAGTCAACAGAATCTAGAGAATAATGCAAAATTCACACATACATATATATATAATGATGACTATAATGTGTAATCTACTAGGGTGGTCAGCTGGTGCTATAGTCAATGAATATTACAAGTCAGAATAATGTTTATAAAATATCTGATGATTGATGTACATTTTGAAGAACCTCAAGCTAACTTTCGCAGCTTTATCACCCCAATTGACATCTATGAATGGTTGTGTACAAGTCATGTTAAGAGGAATTTCCTTAGAGCAGGTGAAGGTAGTGCTTAATCACTGAAAACAATAGCATAAGCACCTAATATAAATCACTATTTATGATAAATTCTGGGACAGAGGATCCAATAGAACCTGATAGAAGGAAAAAGTGTTTGAAACATAATTTTGTCCTGGAGTATTAAAAAAGGAACCTGCTAGAGCAGTGGTGGCGAACCTATGGCACTGGTGCCTGAGATGGCATTCGGAGACCTCTCTGTGGGCACACAGGCTGTCGCCCATGCACAGAGTTGGTCAGACATGGCATCTTCCTGCAGTCTCAGGCAGTCCAAGTAGTGCCCTGCTATTGTAAAGTGACCCATCCTGTGCTGCTTGGTCCTGTCCAAAGAGTCAAAAGGTGTCGGATTGGAGCTCAAAGATCCTGGTAGCAATAAGTTTGTTACTGCCTAAATTGCTGTGTTGGCACTTTGGGAAAAGCTAGTGGTTTTTGAGTCTCAATTTGGGCACTCGATCTCTAAAAGGTTCACCATCACTGTGCTAGAGTATATGAGTTGAACGTTGTTCTGAAAATGTAGAGATTTTTTTGTAAACACCTATGTACACTTGTATGAGATGCAACTATGTAATTTAACTATATGCTCATTTCCATTGGTTTTTCATGCCTAAGGTGCTAAAAGGGTTAAATTCTTATTGTTGTTTCAGAATTTAATGATCTCCACCAGTAGATATTGGGAAACCATCAACTAAATAGGATGCGTGCCAGCACATACATGTCTTTGATGTTCTAAAAGCACTTCAAGGAATAAAAAAGTGCTAACCTTCCATTATAAAGAAGCATTTACATTCTAATGAAATGATTGTATCTGCATTTAGTCTAGTTCATAAATGAGCCCCATTGAGTATTGCATTCAAAACACTTCTCACATACATTGAATTTCAAGCTACTCTGCTGGGCATTGAAAGTCTAGTGGCTATGAGAGCCTGAGCATCAGATCTGCCTTTAGCCTAAGCTAGGAACGTGCTTTTGAAATGATAACCCTGAGCATTACAAATATGGAGTTGCATGAAAAAAATTATATAAAAATAGAATAATTAACGTGTGAAGCCCACAGGCAACTAAGTGACGCTATTTAATAGGACTACTAATAACATAGGCAAAATATAATAGCTTCAGAAGAATAAACTTATGTGTGAAGTGCCAGAAAATAGGCACTTTCAGTGTGATTGATGTCCTTTCTCTAGAATACTGCAAATTATGATTTCCAGCCCACAAAATGAGAGCCCTGGTCCATAAGTAGTCTCTAGAAATAGGGGGTTATGAAAGAGTAGGCTTGCAGATGTTATTAGAACTACATTTTAATTTGCATTTATAGTCATTGGCTAATCTTGTTTGAATTCCCTTTAACAGCTGTTTCCCTCTGGCCGTCTGCTGTCAACCTCTATAGAGCTTCAGGTCCGTAAGCTCTGTTCTATAGGTTTTGCATTGTTTTCTGGTGGATACTAGATTCCCATAAAAATTTAACCTGTCATGACCTGTACCATATAGACTTAAAGTGTTCTTGTTATTGTTATTACATTACAATTTATTTTAACTCCCACTAACTTTTTCAGCCGAATCTCTTTGATGTTTAGATAATGGGGAATATATCTGTTATGTTCATGTGTTTTTCTTATTTGTAAAAGTGTTTGTATTCATAGTCTTTTCTAGGTGCTTCATCCTACTAAATGACAGTTGGAATCTATTTATATACCATTTTTCGGACTATAAAGGCGCAGCGGATTATAAGGCGCACAATAAATGCCCGCTAAAACATCAAGGTTCATATATATAAGGTGCACTGGACTATAAGGCGCACCTGATTATAAGGATGAATGACCAGCAGGTGGCAGACCTGTGCACAATTCAAGGCAGCTGTTGTCTGTAAGTGTGGTTCATATATAAGGCGCACTGGACTATAAGGCGCACCTTTGATTTCTAAGAGAATCAAAGGATTTTTTGTCCAAACAATATGGTAATCCCTTGTGTTAGGCTACATTCAAATATCATTTTTTGGATATATTCAGTATATACACCAGGAAAGCTCCAGTGTATATAATAATAATATAGTTCATTAATAGTATAGAAAAGTTGGTTAATGTTTCATGTCAATTGAAACTGTTGGCAACTTCAAAAATCAATTTTAGAGAATGTCAGAATATGATATTGTGAAGGCAATAAGATGTTTTCATGAAATTAAAATAATATAGAATTATAGAGATAATTTACAGGTAAGTTTTTCTTTTTGTTCCTCTTTAGTTATATTCTTATGTGATGTTTTATTTAAAGGGAGATAATCAGGACTGTAACATTAGATCTGCATAAATAAAAGAGTATATGTGATGTTAAATAAAGAATGTAATTACGTTTTATCTATGTTTCATATTTTGTTGAGGAGTTGTTTCTTTTGATGTAGATGGGATTGACCAAGGACTGTGAATATGTAATCCACTTGTGAGTAGAAAAGAATCTGGTGAACTAATGAATCTTGGTTTCCCTTCATGAAAGCATTCCTGAGCTGAAAAGCAAGAACAGCTCCATGCTACACTGAAAACATAGAGGAGTAGAATGCTACCTCAAGGATGAGAGAGGAGCATAGGATACAGTTGTGAAGGGTTAGTATAATAATTATTACTGTGGTCAGTATATACGTTCTTTATTATCTACAGCTTTCATTGCATCTGATGAAGTTTCTGACTATTGCCTGTAGGTATATCTAATAATTCTAACATAATGAAGAACATATCACAGCTTGTTTTGACATGCATAAGAATCTTATGAATAATCTAATTTCATATGAAGGAACATAAAAAAAATGTGGTGTGTGCACTTGTATCTAATTATAATGAAGGGGAAATTGGGGAAACCAACCCACGTAACACAGTTGCAATATGTACATGAGCTTTTATTTCACCTTAAAAAATGTGCATTTTATAAATATTATAAATGAATGGTGGCATTCAGCCAGAAAGCAGGTCCCTGAGAGTGACTTACCCCTGTGGTAGTTACATCCTTGTGATGAAATACATGGGTATGCCTACTTCCATACTACACTTCTATCATTTAATGGATGACCCTCCACTAATTCAGGTGCAGTTGGAATTTTTTTTCTTTACTTCTCACCACTCTCTAGCAATCAATGCAGTTTTTGATCCAAACATGCTAATGAAGTTCTTTAATATCAGGCCAGTGATTCTGGGTTGAATCAACCAGTTTAGAGGATGAAAAGCAATGGAGATGTTGAAGGTGGTGAAAGGACCTCTTTAATGTGTTTTACCTATGGCATTAAGAGCCTACCTGTTGGCTAGTAGCTGTGATCTGGTGCCTGAAGGAGACGTGAGATAAATAGCCAGGTCTCCTCTTCGTGGGTGTGTGATTGTAATGCGTACAACCACGTGTTCCAGGTAAATGACGTGGTGGTTGACATTGTCAGCACATCCGGTGGCTTTATAGACTGAACGCACCACGTTGTCTGGACGAATTGTCCTATATAATAGAAAATTTAAGAGGTGAACATGAACTATTCATTCCTGCAGTAGTCACAATTGGTTTATTTAGTATATCTTCTATGTTGTGTAAGTAGAATTTTTATTGTAATAAATAACTATGTTAACAGACGTTCCCTGGTGAAATGAATGGCACTTCAATGATGAAATGGACTGCCAAAGCACCACTTTGTTGGATATATCTTAAAGATGATGTGTGTGTTATCCTTATTCACATTTGTATAGCCATATTTATGACGTGTTCTGCCCATGTGTGCAAATGACTGCACATACACACAGATAGCACATGGACTATTTTGGACTATGAACTATTTCTGTTCCTATTGTGAAGGACATGAACTTGGACACTATCTGAGATAACCCTTTATGCATGAAAAGATCTGATTTGATTTCGGCCTCTAAAGGTAGCTTATACATGCCCACTGTAAAGTTATGCTTCTTGTAGTTATTGAACACAAGAGAGAATGTCTTGTGTTGCCTGATTGAAAGCATTCCTTGAAGGAATGATGATAACCTTTCTAAAGAGGTTATATCCCATATGTTCACAACACATCACAAATGACATGCTGATGGTACTATGTATATAAGAGATGGCACTGTAAACACACAAGGGCCATAATTGAGTAATACATCTGTTGGTTGGGAAACCAAATAGTATTGAGAAGAAAATGGTTTTTCTGAATGCAGGGGGTGTAGACAGTTGTCATGTTCACTTATTACTAAAGAAATACATGAAATATTTGACATATTACTTGATTTGGCGGTCTGTGTTTTCAACGCAAATGTGCTGTGCAGGGACCGTCGTCCACTTCTCTGCTTCTATCACCATTGCTTCAGCATCCATCAAGCCAAATCCATACAGGTGGCTCACTGTAAAGTAGATAAATATGTTATAATGTATTATAATACTAGAATATATTCGGATATATTCCAGAAATTTCTCTGACCACTCCATTCTGCCGACAAAACAACACAGATTACGGTAGATGAAAGGAACACAGTTTGGAAACTAGTCTCCCACATGCAAACATACCCTTATTTTGGAAGTACCTTTTGCAGAAGAGTATAAACATCAAAAGCAAAAGGTTTCTGTAAGCGGCAAACTGCAACATGAAGATGTATATAGACTAGGGTATTTGTAATTGGTGGTCTAATACTGACCCCCATGTTTAATTGTTTTTATGGATTGTTTTGCTGGATATCTAATAAAATGTAATGATGAACTCTGCACAATTTTCTTTTTTGTTTCTCTTTTCCAGATATGCTGTACTGATTTTTTGGCAAATAAGTATAGGCTGAGCTATAGGTTATTCAGTAGTGCTGACCTATTGATTTAGTATGTTGCGATACTCTGAAATGTGAGACCACTTTCTATGCCATCCTATGACTAAAGTGAGATTGCAACAATTTTTGCAAATTAAGATCAATCCTACCATACACTGCCATACTACAGTATGGCAGTATATGGGGATTTTCCTGTGGCTGTCATGGCGATGGATCCAAACTACATGATGATGTCACGGGGAGCGACGTTTCTCTGCAAGATGTAGGCGCCCACGATCGTTGGGATAACACCCAATAGTGGGTGTTACTGGTAAGTCTTTGCTCAGCCCACGAGCCCTCTCCATGCACCAGGGCCTGGAGTGTGCCGTGAATATACGGCGGGTAGTCAGGAACCGGTTAAAGCAAGTAGAGCTTGATAATTTCCCCTCTTAAACAATTAAATCATACCATGTGGATAGAGCAATAATAGTCCATCATTCAGAAAACTTTTCTAAAAAGATCAAAATGAAATACAGAAGTGTTGAACTGGAAGCAGGCTAAACAAACAATATCTTTACCTACTTTTATATAACGATAGGAATGGGAATTAGGTAAGTGCTCCAAGAATAAAAAAAGCTTTATTAGTTAAAACATTGTTCGGATGCATGTGAGAAGATCCGCAATCTCAGATCATTATTGATTTCCAGAATAAAAAGACTCTACTACGACAATTTACATGGTGTGCTTAGAACATAAGGTAACATTCAACATCAAGTGGTTTACCACCACTGGGGTCTGTAATGAGTTGGTATCTGCCATGTATCAAGACACACAAGGAAGTCATTCTTTGTAACTCACTGGAAAACCCGTGTATGATCCAATGAGTAACTATCTGCACATATTTTAATAGAACCCTGACAGGTCAAGATTTGTATGAAAAGGGCAATATATAAAAATTTTCTAACTTTGCATCAAACCTTAATTGACATAGATAACTAACAAGTGTCAAGTTAAAGCCATTTACTGCCCGTATTCTAACAATATATGCAATTGTAGTGATGTGTCTCAGTAATAATAGGTAGATTTCAAGACCTCTGATCATTTTAATTTTGCACAGTCAATGAATGAAGAGAAGACAAGAGACACTACACAAAATTTACTTAAAAGTAGACAGCATTTTAAAACACAATACTAAGAACATGAATACAAAGGTGTCCAGACATCTGTCAACATTACTACTTCAAAGCTCTGTCCTGTATGGTTATGTGTACAGCTGCCCTTATTTAAAGAGAACAGAGGCTACAATTTCATCAGTAGGTAGACAAAACACTACAGGATAGCAATGAGTAGGTGTCTATGTACATATAATCATTAACAATTGGATTATTGAGATACTGTGTATTCAATTAATAATTAACAATATGGTTATAATTCATGGTTTTTTTCAGTTACTAAAATAATCAACAATAGCATTACATCACTGTTTTCTATACTCTATTCATCTGACATCTTCCAACCTATGCTGGAGATGCAACTCCCAAGAGGGATACAACCTACTTGTGGAGCTGTCCAGTTTTAAGCCCTTTCTGAAGAGAGGTTGTGGGGAAAATCAAGAAAGTATTTAAACTTTTGACTTCACAGAAAGTAATAAAAATGTAGTAAAAATTCTCTCTCATTATTCTGCCATTTGGCATAATTTTCGTAATCCTACTAGACTTAAAACCGGAAATGTTTTTCTGATTCCATGTTCATTCATATTTATGTATACTTCTAACTTCAACTGTACTAAAGGGGTTGTCCGGGATTTAAAAACTAGTGAGGGCCAGGCTGGGGAGGGCTATTTAAAAATAATAAACATCCACTTACCTCCTCCGGCGCCGCCGATGTCCCGTGCCGCGGTCCCTTCGATCCGTGCCCCTGTTTGTTTACAGGGGCCCGGAAGCCGCGCACAGGGAGCTTCCGGTCCACGTTGTGGCCGGCTCCTCGCATCCGTCCCTATCTCTCAGCGATGTAAGCACTGGGAGATGGTGTCGGATGGGAGCTACCGGCCGGCCGGAAGCTCCCTGTGCGCCCTTGTAATGAAACCGGCGCACAGAGAAGACAGGCCGCGGCGCGGGACATCGGCAGCGCCGGACGAGGTGAGTCCATGTTTATTATGTTTAAATAGCCCGCCCCAGCACTGCCCTCAGTAATTTTTAAAACCTGGATAACCCCTTTAATAATATTATATAAGGTACTCAAATTAACCATGGCTCTTAAAACATTAATTACACAATTAATATTATTCATTAATGATAACTACTATATGGAACCATAATCACAGTTTTTTTTCTTTAGCTAATTATTGAATATGAAGTTTTTCTTGGCATACACATTGAGACTTTAGACCTACAAAGAGCTTATGCGGGTATGAACAAATGCTGAAGCTTCAATAAGAAAACATTAAAGTGCCTCATGCTAAAAAGTTGTTTGCACAATGCACACCCACAAAATGCTGCTTGATTAGTTTCTACCCCAATTTTTGCATTGAGATAATGTAAAAGAAAACTGATAAAAACTAGAGAATACTTTTAGATACCTGTAAGTTATCGGTGTCACCTGGAGCTAATTTCCTTTAGCCTCGTTTTCCAGTTTGTACTGACTGCAAAAATGGTATACTGTTTCAAAGTGACTGAAACTCTTTGGTTGTAAAGATAAAGGCCAAAGTGCAAGTCTATGATTTCTAGAATATTGCATCTTTACAACATCATAAACTCATTCAAGTCCCCCAAGAAGGCTGGACACCATTGAAAGAAAAATGTTAGAGTGGACAGGATAATGCAGAAAAACTCCATAGGTAATTGTTTCCACAGTGCAGCTAGAATTGCTCACCAGTTCAGCACTGAACAGGGTAAGGATCTGTTTCGTCATATTTAAGAGCATTTGGACTGAAAGGCCACTGTGCATTGACCAAACCTCTCATTAGAGAGAATTAAAAGACTAAACCACAGCACTAAACTAAACCACAGCATGTTGTATAGACAGAGGAAAAGCAGTCTACAGATGATTTTAGAAGAGGAAAGAGATACTGGACACTAAACTGCAGACTCAGAAGGCAAGACTAAGTTCCCCGTAAGATATAAGTTCCAGGTTACGACAATTTTGATCTAATATCCTGTGTATGTTAGACAAGCAGGATTGAAACCCAATGACAATTTGGGATAAAGCCATGCCTGTTATGTATAATTAAGTTGGTATGTTTACTAGAACATGCTCACTTTGTTACATTATTTGGCTGGCTACATACACTCATCGGCCACTTTATTAGGTACACCATGCTAGTAACGGGTTGGACCCCCTTTTGCCTTCAGAACTGCCTCAATTCTTCGTGGCATAGATTCAACAAGGTGCTGGAAGCATTCCTCAGAGATTTTGGTCCATATTGACATGATGGCATCACACAGTTGCCGCAGATTTGTCGGCTGCACATCCATGATGCGAATCTCCCGTTCCACCACATCCCAAAGATGCTCTATTGGATTGAGATCTGGTGACTGTGGAGGCCATTTGAGTACAGTGAACTCATTGTCATGTTCAAGAAACCAGTCTGAGATGATTCCAGCTTTATGACATGGCGCATTATCCTGCTGAAAGTAGCCATCAGATGTTGGGTACATTGTGGTCATAAAGGGATGGACATGGTCAGCAACAATACTCAGGTAGGCTGTGGCATTGCAACGATGCTCAATTGGTACCAAGGGGCCCAAAGAGTGCCAAGAAAATATTCCCCACACCATGACACCACCACCACCAGCCTGAACTGTTGATACAAGGCAGGATGGATCCATGCTTTCATGTAGTTGACGCCAAATTCTGACCCTACCATCCGAATGTCGCAGCAGAAATCAAGACTCATCAGACCAGGCAACGTTTTTCCAATCTTCTACTGTCCAATTTCGATGAGCTTGTGCAAATTGTAGCCTCAGTTTCCTGTTCTTAGCTGAAAGGAGTGGCACCCGGTGTGGTCTTCTGCTGCTGTAGCCCATCTGCCTCTAAGTTCGATGTACCGTGCGTTCAGAGATGCTCTTCTGCCTACCTTGGTTGTAACGGGTGGCGATTTGAGTCACTGTTGCCTTTCTATCAGCTCGAACCAATCTGCCCATTCTCCTCTGACCTCTGGCATCAACAAGGCATTTCCGCCCACAGAGCTGCCGCTCACTGGATGTTTTTTCTTTTTCGGACCATTCTCTGTAAACCCTAGAGATGGTTGTGCGTGAAAATCCCAGTAGATCAGCAGTTTCTGAAATACTCAGACCAGCCCTTCTGGCACCAACAACCATGCCACGTTCAAAGGCACTTAAATCACCTTTCTTCCCCATACTGATGCTCGGTTTGAACTGCAGGAGATTGTCTTGACCATGTCTACATGCCTAAATGCTCTGAGTTGCCGCCATGTGATTGGCTGATTAGAAATTAAGTGTTAACGAGCAGTTGGACAGGTGTACCTAATAAAGTGGCTGGTGAGTGTATGTAAATAACATATCGCGAATGGGTTACTTATAGTTGCTAAAAGTTTTTGTGTTATGTCCAGACATAGTTTTATATATCACATTGTTCGTATACTCACACCTAGCTGGGAGTGGGAGTTTCTCTTGTCCGTGATCATGTGACCTGGTAGGAGGTTCCGCTTGTCATGTAATGAGGGCGTGATATTTTAAATAGGGTGTGTTTGCCACTAGAATGTAGACCATAAGGCTGAATAGCCAAAACGCGTAGGTCTGTGTGTTGGTTTTTTTGGATAGATGTTCTGGTTTTATATCCGTTGCTAAATAAAGAAGATTTTGCAAAGTCTTGCCTTCAAAGTCTGCAGCTTAGTGCCGAGTATCTCTTTCCTCTCCTGTTTACTGATGTGTTAAGCCTTCACATGGATACACGAGCACCGGCACATGATTAAAGGCAAAGCGGCTGGAAGGGTGAGCTAAAATCGCACATAGTGCACTACTTTGTTTCTACAGATAATTTTAGGGATAAAAGCAATTTTAATTTATTTGGGTCTGACAGGGAACATAGTGAAAGACTGAATCCAAAGTGTGTAAAGTCAGTGAAAGGTGGTGGAGGAAGTGTCATGGTTTGGGGAAGATTTTCATAATTTATCAGAACCTTTTGAACAACACATGGTTCCTTCCTTGCATTCATCACTTTATCAGCCAGCAATTTTTATGCAGCACAGTCACATAGTAAAACGGGTAAAGCAGTTCCAAGTAACAGAAATCATTGAAGATATGAAATGACCGGCCCAGAGTCCTGATCTACATCCAAGAGAAAACCTCTGGAAAATCCTTGGTGCCAAAGTTATGGACAAGAAAACCACAACACAGAACTGTGGGAAAGACTGGAACAACAGTAGACCAAAATCACACCAGAGCATTGAGAGAGACAAGTGAGGTTCTTTAGCGCAGATGTGCTGTAGTAATTCAAAGAAAAGGCCTGTACCCTTCCTACAAATTGGTGCCTGTTGTAACTCTCAGAAAATTTAGTTATACTTATTCTCTGTGGTACATTCTTTGCTGTTCTCAAATTTTTTCAAATTTACGGTTTATGTTGATAGAGTTTGGTAATGTTGTGAAACGAGTTTGGTAATGTTGGATCAAAGGAGATTAAATTATTTCTGAAAAAATCAGGTGATCATACATTGTTATCTAATTTTGATCTCCAGTGTATATTTTGTACATTTCTGGTAAACACATATGGGAACATAACTTTTGAAAACATCACTGAAGTTAAAATATTTGACAATTCATGCATGTGTACTAATGTGAACATTAGTTTTATAAACACGCTAGCTAGAGAGAAGATGTAAAAAACATCAGGAAGAAGCAGGCAGGCTGAGAATAACCAGCTCATACCAACTTTAGTAACAATGGTAGATGCAGCACAAGCCTACAACCCTGAGAAATCTTTTATTGATGTCATTTTCATCATGATGCAGTGTTCTGGCTGAGAAAGACAAGTCTGGAAACCCGTAGCCTCATATTTAATCTTTGCAGTGCTCTTATGATGTATATGACATTCAGCAGAACCTTTTTGATTTTTGAGATGTGAGTTTTTCGTTTCCCTGGCAACTGTAGACTTTAATGTTTTTTTATCAATATGAAACTATTCATTTATTTTTTTTTTTACAAAAGTCTTCTATTTGTAGCGAGTTAGGAATAAATCTCTAAATCGAATAGTGGTAAGAGTCAGGTTCTGACCTCTTAATGGGCAGTGGAGAGTGGTATGATACATAAGTTAATGTGATAAATGTAAGAGAGAAAAAAACACAAGAAGATAGTTTTTATTTAATTTAATAATGGTCTGTCCACATCACACTGAGAAAAGCTTGCAATACTAATGCCAAATTATCCATAGGACTCCATTCATTCAACAGAGGACAAAAAAAGTCATTTTGATCTCCACTTTTTTCAGGATAGAATCTGTTTATTCCCTCTCATCTTGTCGAGCATTAATCAATTGGGTTCTATTTCTGTATAATTTATTTCTGCTAGTTAATGTGCTCATGAAGTTGGTATCCCTAGTGTTTACAGGGCTGAGACAAAATTATGATAATGACCGCAATGCCATACGGAGGTCATGAGAAAGTCTGTTTGACATGAAAATGATAACAGTAATGAAGCACTTCTCTCCATTTCCCCTTTTCTCAGAATTATTGGTTAAATAATTGATAAATATAGGCAACATGCCTTTAGCAACCAAAGTGTCAGACATAAAAGTATGTTCACCTCGTCCAGGTGCAAGGTCATATTGTGTCTAATAAAAAAACAAAAACTAAAAAGACAAAAACAAACAAAAAAGTAAATATGAACATAATGTATCACTGCACTGTAGAAAATCAGTTCCAACACTAGTTCCATTTACTTTATTACTGAAAGCTGTGTTGCAGGTAGAGACAACAATGCTAAAGCTTCATTCACATTCTTATGAATACTAAACTCAGTGCAGGATCTATACCTAAAATTAATAAGGGGTACTGAGATGTGTGCACCCAACCCAAAAATACCACCAAATAAGGAAAAATTGTATACTTTATTTCAATTCATTATAAAAGTTATATAAAATACAAAGACATACAGCTGATATGGAAAAAAGTGCCCCAACCCTCCTCCCCCGCACTATAATGAATCACAAAAAATATTTGCAGGTCACTAGGTGGTGCCAGGCTATTAACTCTCGTCCAGGCACAGCAATCTGACAGTATATCCTTATTGGAAAAGTCTCAAAGTTGTTTCAGTAGCCAATAAGCTTATTAGGCTCTTTACATTCAAATGGGTGATCCTGTGCTGGAGTAGACAGCCTGTCACTTCCTATCTGACTGTAGGCATCTGATTGTTGGTTCTGGGCCTGAGCCAACAGCCTAGCCCTCCCATCTGGCTGTGGAAATCTCATAGGTGAAGACCACCAATTGGACAGTAGAGATCTGATGAGTGGTCTTGGACGGTAGCACACAGCCTGGCACCCTGCCACTGGACAGTAGAGATCTAATGGGTTTTCTAGGGCTGAAGCAGACCGCCTGGCACCACCCTTTTCACAATATAGATCTAAAAATAATTACATTAATCACAATGAATTACAATAACCCAACCCACAACACGATTAGTGGAGCACAGCCTACTAAAGGATGCAAATAGTAGGAGTTTTTGCAGGTGGTAAAAGGTTCTCTTTTGCAAAAAAAAAAATACATCTACATAAAGAACATATTTTCCCAAAGCCCAAAATGTATTTGAGGTTAATACCTGCATAGTTTCCACATGAGGCTATAGAAATGCCTACTATATTTTGTTGCAGGATTTATGTCTACATGGAGACAACTGATGCAATGAAAGTGTTTATGATTGAGACATAATTTATGGCTTCTTCCTGATGTGAAGTAATGTCATGCAGTGACTGCCATAGGCAATATTTTGACTCCATAACATTCACAAAGGCATGGAACTGTAAAAGAAGCAGTCTGTATCTATCATACAATCACATTGTGCCTTGCAGGCATGTCAAGCTGCAGGTATGAGAGGTGCTAACATACCCCCTGTAATGCAGTCTACATCTCAACTTTCCTTGCCTTAGGTTTCTTCACCTCATGCAGCTTTGCTTTCAAAGCCTATGCTTCAGACATAGAGCAGTTATTTTCCTGGGAAGCACGTTTAGTGATCTACAGCCATAAACTATACAGCCTGGGATATACTACACATACAATTACACACTACTTGAAGATGATTCATTTCTACTTTTTACATCTACAGAATTAACACAATAGACTAGTTACGTTTAACTGATCTCAGCAGTCGACAAGTGTCTATTTAATAAAGCCCTTTTCTATTACAGGATTTATCTTGTGGTTAATAGGTATAATTTCAATAATAATATTAACATACAGTATACTTGAGAACTATTAAATAGTCATATTGAATACTGTGTAATTCACTTTGAGAAATATATATTTTGTAAAAGTAATAAATGAATAAAGAGAACATATGAAAAGGCAGAGATTTACTTAGAAAATTCCCCCAAATCACCAATGCAAATTATGAAACTATGGCCCACATTTATTGACCCCTTTGGGACTCAGCCTATTTTGGCCGTTTATCATGCCATTAAAATAGTATATTATTTTTATTCTATTAGTCGCCACAATTATGAAAATACCTAATTTACATAGATTTATTTTTTCCCCAATTTTAATGAATAAAAAGTAATTTGGAGAAAATTTTGTTAATTTTAGCATCACCGTCTTTTCATATGCACAACTTTTTTATTTTTCGTCTGACAAATCTGGTTAAGGGTTTATAATTCTGCGAGAAGCGTTGTTCTTCTGCGTGGTCTTATTCAGGAGCAAACTTGAACCAGCGATGCTCTGATCTACAATACTAATTCATCTTCTCGGGGCTGCCCAGAAGAGGGGCCATTTACCATAGGGGTAAGACCCTTACATGCCGTGATCATGCTTGACTGCGGCGTGTAAGGGGTTAACACTCCTGATGGAACCATGCAGGAAAAAAATGGTCTTAAATCAAAATAAAATAAAAAAAGGGCACAGTCCATGTAAGATTTTGGCGCACATCTCATTTGTGTCTGCATTTTTATGGAGCCCGACTGATTAGTTCCGTTTGCACTTTAATTACTTACAGATGCGCGCTACTTTAATACATCGGTCTATGCTTTCCACAGTCTGATCTCAGATACCGACTGTTGAGGTTGCGACAGAATAAATAAATCCCCCCACTATGTTAAAGGTGCACCAAAAACATTGGTGCACTCTGTTGGAGCAGTGCAGAGGGCGCCAAAGACAAACACAAGCTGACCCAAAAAAAATTTTTTATAGGAGCCTGCAAGCTTTTAAAGAAGCCCACAAGTAAAACCAGCAGTGTATAGAGGACTCTATAAGCAATCTATACATACTTTTCCTAATTCTCAGTGATTTGCCATTTTAAAGAGAATTCCATTCTATTATGTTTGCATATTAGTTTTATAAAGATAAAGAATTATTTTTCCCCAAAATGACAAATCTTTGGGACAAAGGAAAGATGCATCTAGAAAGATAATTAAGTGCCCTACACAATGCTGGTTTTACTTATGAAGACTTCCAAAAGCTGGGGGACATCCTTTAATAAGACTACCTAGTACACAATCATTGAAATGACATTTATACAATAAAGGGAACCTATTACCAGATTTTTCACAAATGCAGCTAATGGCAGCTTCCCACAGAGCCATATTAACTATATGCCACTATTCTTTTTTTCTAAAAATTGTTTCCCTCACATCCCATAAAATCAACTTTATGTTATCCTACCTTGCATCTATGATCCAGTAACATTAACATCTACCTTATGTATGCATCTGATCACATGAAATCACAGCATGCCCCCATGGACTTCTACTCCTCCCCATCCTCTCTCGAGGAATTCTGTGATTTAATGTGATCAGATACATACATGAGGTAGATGTTAATGTTAGTGGATAAAGCAAATGTAACTGCATAAAGGACCATAGATTACATCACTCTGTTCACATGAGATGAAATTCTCAAATATGTAACAGAGCTTTCTCATTCAATATTTCAGCAAGGCATCGTGTAAAACATTTGACACAGTATTTTCTACACATAATAAGTAACCAGAGCTATATGTGTCTGTAGTTGAATATTGGTCCTAAATTCTAGTTCCATACAGCTGAATGACTTAGCAGTGAGACATCAGGAACAAGGAAGAAGGACAATGCAAGTAAAATTTAGTATGCAGGACTCCATTGGTATCAATGGACTCACCACCGATATGTTGCATACGAGTTTACAAACTGATTTTTTTTTAACATTGCAGCCATGAAAAATTACCATTAAAGGATAAGGGCAATGCTTTTTAACCATCTCAAAATATTTATTTTGGGTGGTTAAATTAAATGTTAGGTTCCCTTTAAATGTGTATGAAATTAACCCACCAAAATTGACCAAACATCTAATGTTTATGAGGACCTACCAAATTTAAATGTCCTGATCCTATATTAGGAAAAGGGTAACAGATTTATTGTGCCTTTCTTTCACCCCAACCAGTTGAGAAACCATTTTCCACTTGGCTGACCTGGGTAATAGGTCAGGTTTGCAGCCTGACCTAATGCCTTTTTGCTGCTGATGTGCTATAATGTGTTTATGTTTCATTTTTAGGTTACTAGCGTTCAATGCTTGTCAATGATGCAAAATATGAGTAGAATATAAATTAAAGTTATTGCTATTATTACAGTAAATAATAATGAACAGTCTTATGGTCCCCAATAAATGTCATCCTTGAAAAAACGAGCACACATTAAGAGCTTCTGTGATTACAATGGACATGTCACTATGCAATGTCTCACGGCCAAAGGCTTGTTTACACGCAAAATATATTCAATATGTTACATTTTATCTAATATAAAAATCTTTAGAGCTCAATAAAAATACTAACGTTTTACATCTTTCTAGATAAAATTATATTGAAGATGCAATAAAATTGTTGCTTTTATATTTGCGCACAATCAAAGAAAACATAAAACTGGATGACACTTGTAATTACAATTAACACTTTTATTTGCTTACTGTATTGTTGGGACATAAACTGGTCTATTTAAAGGAGTGATAAAATAATAAGTAGTAACTTGGTAAATGTGAACTGCATGTAGTTTGTAGTGGCAAGTCTCATTCTATGGTGGTTTTAAGGAACATGTACATTTTCAGGATCTGACTTGCATGTTGTGAGCTGGCCACACACAAAAATGAATGTGTTCAGAGGTCTCCCGACACTCCCTCAGGTCTTAAGAAATATTGGCAGTAGGATTTAAAGGGGTTGTCCAAGAATAAAAACTTCTGATAAATGGCTTTGGGGGCTAAGAAAGAAATAAAGACCTGATATTCTGCTTCTATGGTACTTACCAGTTCAACTGCGCCACCACCTCCAACTGCTGGTCTGTGTTTGTATACAGAAGCCAGCGCGTAGGTTATTTCGCCAGACAGCCGCCCCTCCTACCAACTGACACCACTTGTGTAGCAGATGTCAACATCTCATCACTGCGGGCCTTTGAATACATACTGAGGTTTACAGTGATGGGCGATACTGGAGGACACGAGTATCACTTATTATTTTTTCCTTTCCTAAAGACATATATTATATGTTTTTTTTTTAATTCCAGACAATCCCTTTAAGAATCAGCCATCCTTTAGTGGAGATAAATTGCTGCCAGGCACATTTGGCAGCTATTTGGAGTGTGTATGTAGCTTCAGACTTGTTTTTAATGCTACTAAGCTCAATATATTCTAATCAAACAAATGATGTCAATAATCCCAAATGTAGGACCTTATACATACAAGACATAAAAAAAATTAAGAAAACCTTATACATACTGCCTATCAAATGCACAAGATGAGTACAGTGTATAAATACTGTAATGCCCAACAGACCTGTTTGGTACCTAGTGCAATATGTAAAATATAGGTTATAGCTATAGATACATAAGTATGTAGTCTAGTACAAAAGCTTAGAGAAAGTATTCATATGCATATATAGATATTGACGGTTGTAAGAAGTTAGTAAGATATTGATGGATGTAAGTTTTACATGGAAAGGTAATAAAACAAGCTCCTTACTTTAACTGAATACAACATTTTCAGCTTCTTCTGATGACAGAGTTGTGTAATTTGCCATTAGAGCTAGTATAGTGATAGCTAAAGATCACATACATTGATAGTATGAGAATATATATCACAACAATTAGGGAGAGCTGAGCCTGCCAGATTGATGTGTGACTCTGCTTTACTGTTTGTGTTGCATCATGATTTGTCTTCTCAAGCAGTGATTACCGATAAGCTATGTTTACTATCAAGTCATTTCATTTATTCTACTGCCTCGCTTCTAAACCTATTATTTACGCAGCCAAAACTATAAAGGGGTTCTCCAGCGACAAAGATTGACATAGCTATACCTCATCTCTCCACACTTATAACTTCTCTAATTCAGTGTCATTAAATCTTCTGCGCCCTTTTCATGAAATCAAAGTCATTCCTGTGCCCTGCCAGCTCCTGCTACACTTACAGTGTCCATAGAAATGACCTGTATACTTTCTCTGCTCTCCTTCTGATATGTGATGTTCCTCTGTATGAAGAAGCTATGCTGACTAGGGGGATTGTGGGAAATGTAATCTTTTAGCATAATGGGGGCAGCCATCTTGGAGTAATGCAGCTGCAGCAGTGAGCTGTGAAGTGACAAGTGAAGGAAGAGAAAATATAAAGCCCAGGGTGGTGGTAAGGGTGTGTAACTGTAATAAATGCAAAAGAACTGGTCAGTTTTTTTTTTTTTTAAAGTACATTTAGTGACCCGAGAACCCCTTTTAAATACACTAAGATTAATATGCCTTTAAATAATTTGGGGCAGGCAATCTTTGGAAACATCTGGTTTATCAGAAATAGCTGAGTTAATTAGAAACACAACTGTGGGTGTATTTTATGGCACACTTGAAACACACTGTTTTTGTGTAAAATCATCGGGAAGTCCTAATACATTATCCAAAATATCTGGCAGAGAATTGGTGACTTCCACAATTCTCATCCTTGGGTGCAATTTCCATAAAACTCAAGGTGCCTTGTTCATCTGTAAAACCAATTATATGTAAGAACAAACAAGATGGGAATGTCAGCCATCATACCGCTCAGGAAGGAGATGTATTCTGTGTCCCAGAGATGTTTTAGACTGAAATGTGCATATCAAGTTAAGGACAAAAAAAGTACTCTATTTGACATGGGCAACTCTGCTAGGAAAAAGCCATAACTCCAAAAGAAACATAAAAAAACCTTAAAAAATCTCTCTCTCTATTCTGGCGTTTGGCAGACATAAATATTTTTGGTAATCCTAAATGAAAAGGAAAAAGTTTGTCTGTAGGGAGAAAAACATACATATGGATCTTTATATTGTGTATGGAAACGGTATTGTCTCTACAGCTGAATGGTTCACATCAAGGAAAAATAGTTATGACCCAGTACCAAGTAATGTTCAAAAGGAGCGGCAACATTTACAGCATGGCTTCCTAAATAGATCGAAGAATATTCTATCTTAATACTTGTTTTCTTTCCTTTTGGATTGCTCCACAACAAAAGAAAGCCATTCGGGCCTTCTATTTTCTTATTGGATGATTTTGGTTAAAAGTACAAAAATATTAGTGGAGGCAACATTAAAAACAATAGATATAGTAGAAATAAGCATGATAAAATACCCTTGTGTCCTGCAGCATTTGTCTTCCAGTCTGGTGCATTTAAGTGTCTTTGTCGAGAGGTCCTCACAATGATATGCTGTACATCTCTCCAAGTTAAGAATGGGCTGAAAGAAAAATTTACAGACACTGCTTTAGGTATATAGTATAGATATGATTATTGTCTGTCACGTTACCATAGCAGAAAACACAGGTCCTTACAAATCTCGGGGGACAAATACAATTAAAAAAAATTGTTTTACAAAAGTATAAAAATTAAAGTCCCCCTCTGTGCATGAGAAACATGTAAAAATAAACAAAACATATATAAATCATATACATATTATTGTGTCCAAAATGCTTAGTCATTTGAATATAAAATAATTGTCCCATTTGGTGAAACTAATAAAATCTGAAAAATCCATATGTCCAATTTTGCCACTCACAAATATTTTTTAAAAAAAGGGATCAACGATTTTAAATTTGGAATTACCTTATCATCCAGAGATTCCTGTCCATAAAATAGCCCAGATGGAGGGTCATTTGATCTCTATCTGTCCTTGAACAATTGCCCTGTCAAGACCTTATGATAGTACAGGCGGTCCCATGCTTAAGGACACCCGACTCACAGATCACCTCTAGTTAAAGACGGATCCCTCTACCCACTGTGTCCTCTGGTGAAGCTCTATGAATGCTATACTATGTCCCAGCTGTAAGGTGTCTGTAATTAAGCTTATTTGATAATCCTAGGTCCCATTACAGCAAAAAATTTTGAAAATCCAATCATCACTGGGGCATAAAATATTTTGTCTGGAGCTACAATTATAAAATATACAGTTCCGACTTACATACAAATTCAACTTAAGAATAAACCTAAAGCACCTATCCTGTATGTAACCCGGGAACTGCCTGTATTCATTAATATAAGATTAAGCTCCTGAAAGGGTGGTTGTCCATGGACAGATAGAGCTCCATCTGCAGCCATTTTATGGACAGGAATGTCTGGATGAAGAGGTAAAAGACAGGAGACTTCAATTTACATATCAATAAAGCGGAGCAGAACTTTTAATAGATGTATATTGGTAAATTACCTAATATCCTGCCCCCCACACTTACACACACATTACAAAAAATATGAGGTAAAGTGGCCAAACCCTTTAAGCGCTTTAAAGAGTTATTCGGTCCTCAGTGAGGTGACAGAAAAACTGGTTTCTGGAAAATGTTGATTTCTTTATCTTAACATATTATACTCCTAAGGACTAATGAATTTCTAATAAAAAAACAACTACATTTGACAAATTGCAGGAAGTGGTCATTTTTACTATGATTCCAAGTGTTTGATTGATTAAATAGTTCTTAGTCTAGTGCCAGGAGGAAGTAACTTATCTCTGTGGCTGGTGGTACATGCAGTAATGTCTATTTGGCAACAGTAATGAGATAGATGAAAGACTCCAAAGAGCCATATATAGGATTTCTAAGCAAATGGTGGGAGAACAAATCCTCAATGAATTGCCAAATGGTCTTGTAGATAACAATAGTACACCACATGTCTCATTTCAATTTCAGGTTTTGGTGTTAGTGAATGTGTACCTGACATAGAAGTAGTTAGGCAGTAAAAATATACCAACCAGTCAAGTCACACACTACATAATTCATCAAATGAAAAGCGTGATCTATATGAGTTTGCAGAAACACCCCTTCCTAAATGACCTGATCCACGGCTGTGCATAACTGTTAATGTCTCTGACTGGAAAGATTAACTGGACTTTGATCGCTTCCTGATGAAACGGGAAAAGCTAAAAGTTTAGCTTTAAAAAAAGATTAATAGATGATGGCTTCATCAGCCAATGCACGTCATTAATCATAGATGCACTACCCTTCTAATTCACGGTAAGACCTGTTCTGTACAAATAAATAACTTCCACATGGAAATCTTGGCAGTTTTCTGCTGTCTAAACAAAGGAAGCCTGGTTACAAATTGTAACACAACGTTGCTTGTCGTTGAGCTAATTGTAGGTGCCAGATATAGGGCCACATTTATTAAACTTATAGACGACCCCTAGTTACAAATGGACTTCTGGACATTGGTAATTTACCGTACCGTACACTGATCAACTGTAACTAAGGTGCCTGTAACTAAGCTTAATTATTAATTCTGGTTCTTATGACAACCTCACATTTTTAAAATCCAATTGTCACAGAGACCATAAATATCTTGTTTGGGGTTACAATTATAAAACATTCAGTTCTGACTCACATACAAATTCAACTTAAGAACAAATCTACAGAACCAATCTTGTACGTAACTCGGGGACTGCCTCTACATGTGCAAAGTGTTGCACATGAATTTATGAAGTGTTTGTGCCAGTTTTGTGTTGTGGCTGCACTTCGTCTACTGCGACACAAAAATCTGCACCTAAATGGGCGTTCCGGCGCTAACTTTGGCAATGTGCCACATTTATTACTGCGACTTGACAGAAAAGTGATTCACACCAATTACAGTAAGTGTACCAAAAAAAACCTGATGGACTCAGTTTAAGCACGATTGGCATGCACAAGGTGCACCAGATTAATGAAGATGTTGCACCAGTATTCAATAAACTGATCACAATGCATTTTGCCTTGCTATTGATAAATATGGCCCATAGTGTTTACCAATATTAACAATGGGTATGTATAACACATGTATGCATAACACATGTATGTATAGTGTACGCATGAAGCAAACGGCAGGGATAACCAAATAAGGAATGCTTCTAAATTACAGTAATATTACATTAACATTTTATATCTTTTTTGATACCTGTTTTTCAGATTTCATCCTAATCATAAGATAATACAGAATATTTGATGATCTGACAACTATCAGATTCAGCTAAAGCCAGTAACCTTGTAATTTTTGCTCCCTTCATCTTGACCTTCGGTGTTCCCTAAGGGTGTGCTGTGAACTGACCAAATGTTTTATACTAGACATACAAGACTACCCACAATCTTCCCTTCATATATCTCTGACATAACTTCCTAATACCTACCCCAAATATACTCAAACTGGGGCAGATTTGACCTATGATATTCAGTGCCTGGAAGAGGAATATGGACATTCCCCCAATGGCAAACATTGGTGGCATGAAGGATCCCCTGGAGAGGTTGTGAGGAGAAAATTGCTATTTCACAGAACTATGAAGTAGAAGATTACTGCCTACAACCAGCCCCATTCTGTAGCTCTCCCTGCACACAAAACGCCAATCAACATTTCTTCCATCTACCCCCATATTTTACTAATTACTTACCCATCTCTTCATAAATTTACGGCTATTATAACCTTTCTGTCACTATATGACTAGATAAAGATCTTCTAACCCCCACCTACCATCCATATCCCTATTTCCTTTTAGAAGTTTCTGCTCACATATTTTTTGTTTGTAATGTTTTATTCTAGTTCTAACTTACATATTGCTATTATTGCTTCTATTTGAGATGTAATATATATATAACATTTCCTAATTTACATATAAATGCATGATTTTCTGGTAATAGTTTTGCTATAATACAATCGAAATGTAAAAAAGCCCTATTCCCATTGTGACTAGCTGAAGTAAATATTCATAGCAAATGCTGGATTAACCAATAAGGCTTTGGATATTGTAATTATATCAGCAGCCCTGCATATGGCCCAATGTGGACGAGGCTGCAAATGGAAGATAATGGGTAGAAAGTAATTTATAATATTCACAGTTCTCAACCTCTACAAAATCTATTAATCTCCATGTAGAACGCTAAGATATGCAATGCAAGTCACGACTCGCAATTCTAGTACACTGACACACATAGTCAAGAATGCAGCTCAGCCAGAGGGAATAAAAATGTGTTTTTATGTTCAATTGCACAAACCAGCCTTTTGCTATTAGGCACAATTAGAAATGATAAGTCATATAAAAGCAACTTTTATCTGGTAGCACATTACAGAACATAATCATTTCTATAAGTATGTTAGTGAATTGTGCAGAGCTAATATATAAATCAACAGGAGCTAAGGTGCAAAAATTACGATAATAATGAGATAATTTGAGTAATGTGGGACTACAATGATTTTCACAGTTAATATGCAGTTTCATTCATTTTTAGAATCAACTTTTTTTTATCTATCGAGTGTCAGGGTATTCCTGTTGGATTATACAAGGTTAAAGAAAGTGAGCACTGTATGTTCTATAACTTTTCATTACTGTGTGAAATTGTACCCCTTTCCGCTGATGTCCTTTTTCGTTTTTTGAACTTGCACCATTTTCTTGAGGGCTCTGTTTACATGGCTTTCACTGTGTGCTACAAATGACACCTTCCCTGTATTCTCTGGTTTATGTGATTAAATTACCAAATTGATATAGGACCTGCAGCATGCCCCCTTATAATGCCTGCGTTCCTGCAGCAGCCTCCATTATAAGGTCCCCATTTCCGTAGTCCCCCTTATATTGCCCTCTTTTCTGCAGTTCTTATACCTCATGTTTGAACCTCTACCCTCCTTCCCTATGTGCTATAAAAAAATCACCTTTCCCCATTCCTACTCCTTTTAGGCAAAGCTTGTCGGCAGAGGCAATGAAGTCATCATGACATTGCGTATATTGTCTGCAGAGCCGCACACAAGCGGAAGGGTAGAGAAGTGTAGCAGCGGGAGATTCCACACAGCACATACAGATAAATAAAGAAGTGCGAGAGACAGCCTGAACAGTGTGACTAAATGCAGCAGTGTTGACCATACAAAGCTACAGACAGTGTTAGGTACCAGTTTGTGTAACTATATATTTGTGTGTGTATGTGTGTGTGTGTTGAAAGCAGAAGGACTGTGGGAAAAAAAAAATCATGCATACTCCAGGATTGTAGCTGGACCTGAAGCATTGGAGAAAACTTCTAAAAGTTTTGTATTCTGCTCTTGCCTTGTATATCTCCCTTGCCTTTCACTTCTGTTGTAAAAGCTAATCAGAAACTTTGTACTGCTTTTACCCAGAGTAGAGGGGCTTGCAGCAGCTAAGAAAAGTAGTGATTGGTCGTTCGTTAACGATGGGACCTGGTTTCCCTCAGTGAGCCGATGGCTCATTTAAACCCGCCCCCAACTGGCTCACCACACCCCTTTCAACCCGATACAATCAGGTTAAAAGTGGAGTGGTGTGGGGTGATTGACTGGCCAGTGGCTCCCTATTAGATAATTAGTAGGGAGTCTTTCAGGAGCCAAAAGATCTGGCTCTTCTAAGTGAGCCTATTGAGCCAGCTCACTAAGAAGAGCTGTAATTCCCATCACTATAGTAAAGAGATCTCTCATTGTAGTGCTCCCCAGTTCACTAAATACAGCTAGAATGCTGGAATATAAATGTATTTTTCTGAATCCTGTTCCAGTGCTTTTACCTATTACCTAACACTCTTAAAAATGCTGGTAGATACAGCACAGATGTGAAGTTTCCTGGATACCCACTATTTGAGCAAGTGAGTGGATGTAAATCATATTTATGTTTAGTCACACAATAGCTGTAAACACTCGTGCATCTATGACCCCAGTATGTGGGTGACTTATACTTACTTTGCTTCTAGTGCAAGGGCTATGATTCCAGCAGCCATAGGAGCTGATGCTGAGGTTCCAGTGTGACTGTCTGTGCAACGCTGCCGAAGATCTGTAGTTATCTGAAAAGAAATGTTACCATTTATTGATGATTAATAAGATATTCATATAAGACTAAGCCCGCTGGATATATGTATATCTATATATATATATATATATATATATATATATATATATATATATATATATTTATCATGGTGGGCAGTATATTTCCATTTGTGTTATTACTTATGCAATTAAACATTATAGATTACAATGTACCGTATATACTCGAGTATAAGCCGACCCGAGTATAAGCCGAGACCCCTAATTTCAACACAAAAAACTGGGAAAACCTATTGACTCGAGTATAAGCCGAGGGTGGGAAATGCATTGGTTACAGCCTCCCAGTTTATAGTCTACCAGCCCCTGTAGCATACAGCCTACCCAACCCCTGTAGCATACAGCCTACCCAGCCCCTGTAGAAGGAAATAAAATAACACTGTACTCATCTTTCCGACGTCCCCCATAGGTCCTCTTCTGTCTCAGACTGTCTCAGACAGAAGAGGACCTATGGGTGACGTCAGAAAGGTGAGTTTTGTCTTTATGTTTTTAGTTGACTCGAGTATAAGCCGAGTTAGGGTTTTTGAGCACAAATTTTGTGCTGAAAAACTAGGCTTATACTCGAGTATATAAGGTATACCTTTCTTGGATGTAGGGCAACATTGGGCTATTCAAGTACAATTCACATTTAAGAGAAATTTGGAGTGCCTGAATTTAGCCCATGTGAGTGGTGGTATTTATTTAAGGAGAAAATATTTCCCTAAAGAATATCAAAAGCAAGTATGGTCATCCAGGGACATTTATTCATAGATCCACTGTGTCTGCATTAATATTCTTATATTTGTTATCCATTGCCTCCTATCCTCTAAAACAACTTTTATATTTATGCTAATGAGCCTGTAAGCCGAGTACCTCTGTGTAGGAGCATCTAGCCTCCAGACTCATTAGCATAATTTTAAACATTGATTTTAGAAAGAAGGAGGCAATGGATAACAAAGATCAGAAGAATACCACATTCACATGCCTGGATCTATGAGTAAGTGTCCCTGGTGTATCATGCCTGATGTGATGGTAGCTTTCCTTTAAAGGGGTTTTGCATCTTAATTTTATTGATGCCCACAGGATAGGCCATCATTATCTGTTTCCACTGACGTCAGCACTAAAAAATAACGGTAATTAAATGTCCTGAAAATACGAATAGTTTTTAAAATTACTTCTAATATGACAATTTGTAGCTATGAACAAAGAATATAAGTCAATGTCAACGTAGATGTCGACATCTTGGATGCCCAAAGAGGGAAGTCACTGTGTAATAGATAGCCATATCAATAATCTTGGAATAGTTTTTGATTTGAGTCCAAAAGTTGAGATTGTCTGGTCCGAATCAAAAACTATAAACTTTTGAGTACAAACTGCCCAATATCATGTCATAATAAATGCTTTCTGTAGCTATATATTGGCTTACAATTGCAACAATTGGTCATTGTGGAATTTCTTGGGTCCTAAATTGAGATTTACTTATAGCTGAATTAGTTTTTTCATTGCTCAGTATTTGGTATAACTATTTAATGAGCAGTAGGCATTAATTAATAATTGCAATTTTAAGAGGACTTTTCACCACCTCACATGTGTGGTGATGAAAATACCATAAAGTAGGGACTGCTTCCCATATTCAGAGGAACTTTGAATTTTATCTCTAGTTGCTGACATATCAGTTCCAGTATCTAACCATCACAATCATGCCCACTTTCAGAGAGGAGGTGCTGATATGTAGGCATGTGTTATGCTAATCTTCTCAGTGTTTCAGTGTCAGTCAAGATTATCACAACACACAACACTTTATCCTATTCTTCAGAAACTCTTTCTGACACTGGTTGGTGCTGATTGGACAGTGTTAGAGAAGTTTAGCATGAAACACGCACCTCCTCTCAGTGGAGAAGATTTTAATGGTCAGGTACTGGGACTGATATTTCAGAAATAGCGGGGGCTAGAAAGAAAATTCTAAGTGTCCTGAATCTGTGTAGGGACCCCTTTAGAATGGTATGTTCATCTCCACATGTGTGAGGTGGTGAAAGGTCCTCACACTAGGGCTATATATATGTTGCATTAGACTGAGATTTCAACATCAAAGCCATCAACAAAATACTTGGATGACAATAGAAATTAATGATATCATTATTAATAGCAGTAACAGTAGTAGTCATGTTTTGGGTCCATGTTTTGGGTCTTAGCGTCCATAAGAAGCTATTCTACAATGTGTTCTTTAACACACCAACTTTAGAAAAAGGAAAGGGCATCCAATCTCATTATTTTAGCACATGGTTATAGAAACAATGGGTTCTGGTAATGTACTGTATTAACTCATAGTATATACCAGCTGTGTCTATGAGAGTACTTCATGTCATTCTTTGGGAGGAAGTTAAATGGCCTTATTCTCTAACTTATTCCCACAAGCACAGTTAACCTTAAAATGAATTTCAGGTTGCAAACTATTTAGTCATTTTCCTATTACACAATTTATTAAATATAATATATAACACAAAATTGTTCTATAAAGTCAAGGGAGTGATTTAACCTACTTTGTGAAATATCCTTAATTCAGATCCAGAAAATACATTTGAAATATTACTATATGGGCTTCTTGAGGATTAAATGGTTTATTTTATACATTTCATTCTGGTACATTTCACATTCCTGTCAGTGCCAGAACATCTGTATTCAGATCACAGAAATCTTAGTACAAGTCCAATATTATTGTTTTTTTAACAACACTTCCGTAGTTGATTTGGAACATAATTGTATTTTTCTTTTGGTAAACATGGCAAGAGTGTAGCAGCACCAGCTGGTGTCATGTGGGGGCAGAGTTTGTTTTCATAGCCTGTAAATGCAGTTTTGGAAGTTATTAATGATTTTGTGTTAACAGACTTTTGACCTCATGAATATTTGTGTGGATATGAGTGTGTGGCGAAAACTAGAATTTTATTTTTTGAAAAATGGACACTTCTTTCAAGTATTTCTGATTCTTTCCTTCTAGTACTGGATATCCCCCTTCCATCTACAAAGATAACAGGAATTTAGAATAGTTTCTTGAATTTATTGTTTCGACTCAAGTATGGACTGTACTGTTTGTTCTGTCCCTTTGTCAATAGGTTACTCCAATTACTAATTGAACCCCAAGACTTGGCCCTTTTTAATTTTTCTGTTTCCGTTTTTTGCTCCCTACTTTCAAAAATCCATACATTTAAATTTTCCATGTACAGAGCTCACGTGTGTGAGCTTGTTTTCTGCGTTACAAATTGTACTTTCCAGTGACTGTATTTAATATTCAATGCTGTGCACTGGGAAGTTGGAAATCAGATTTAACATCAAGCATGGCTTTTTTTTAAAGAAAGTCTTATGATGCAGGATAAAAACCAAACCAGTATATCTATTCCATAAAAAAAGTTGGAAATCTGTTCCTTATGGAATAGATATAATAGTTTTTCTTTTATCCTGCATCATGTCATCTCTGCAAAAGCGATGCTTGACAATCTCTGTTCAGAAAAGAGCTTAAGAAATTCAAATTTTGTTTAAAATAACCACTAATACTGTAAGTGAACATAATTTTGGCTACTTGTGATAAAAATGTAAGGACATCATGTAGGAATTGCGGAGAATACCTCTTTCTGACAATCTGATATAACCGTTTATTGGGAGGTAGAGTATACCAGGAAAACATCTGTAGTTTGATTGTACTTTTCCTTTCTTGGCTACTAGAGAGCAAGTGGATAATACCTAGAGAAAGCTCCCTGGCTGGAAAATCCATCAGGATCCTTTCAAAGAGAAGCTGCTGACAGGAGTTGGGGTGTTTAAGCATAATTACCAGAGAGATCTAAAACAAGGCTTTCAGCTATAAAGCTTTCACTTTCACAGAGGTCTTCCATCTATCTTAAGAAGGAAATAAGAAGGGCATAAGACCACCAACAGGCAGGAAAACATCAATTGCTGACATGATGTTCCAAACTCAATACCATGCTGGGACAGGCTCATTAATCACAACATGTGAGGACGGATTGTCGGTATTAGGAAGTCAACATGTGCAGGGTAAGTAATCTGCATTACCGCTTGTCAAACACTCATATTTACTTTCATTTCAAATGGACAAATCCTTCATATATACTCAAGTGATACTTTAAGCTTGCCCCTAGAAAAATATAAACAGCCCGCATTAGAAGAACCCTACTGGGATATGTTATATTTCATGACATAAACATGACCTTAGAAACACTGATATTTTTGTCAAGCCCCATTTATATCACAAGCTGCATGAGATATCACAAGCTGCCGGTTGTCTTCCACTTTGCAATGAAAGTTTACCAGACTGTTAGCTAAAATAAACTCACTAAGTACGAGCTTTCCTTAAGGAAATGTTACTCACATAAGAAACATTTCATAAATGTTTCTCTAAAGCAGAAAATTAGATAAAACTGTACTACTCTGTAACTGCATTTCTTAGCAAATAAACACTAAAAGGTCTATGACACAATTCAGCAGCTGATGGCCAGGGGTTTTGAGAGTTGAATGCCCCCCTGTGTGATATTGAAGTTATAACCTATTCTTAGGATATCGGCAATATGATCCAAGAAAACCTCCTCTAGAAGACAATTTCCCTATATGATAATAAAAATAGTAAAATGAATTCCTTAGCGCTGATGAGGGCCAAGATAAATCCTAAAGATACTGTAAACCCTGAGGTTACCTTATGTTAACTAATGAAATAGGATAATACAGTATATATTTTGCTTTATCAGAAGGCTTCAAGTTAAACCTATAGGTGACCATGAAGGGAACCCATCGCCACATTTTCACAAATACAACTAGTATTCTTCTTTTAGCTAAAAATAGTTTCCCTTACTTCCCCATAAATTGACTTTATGTTATATTACCTGTCATTAAAGGATGTGTGCCCTGAATAGATGGTCCTTCCCCTCTAGTCCTCAGCACTTCATGTCATGTGAACAAGGTGATGTCATCTATGGTCCTGTTACAGCTGCTACATCTACTGCATGTATGCATCAGATCACATGAAATCCCAGCATGCCTCCATGGAGGAATGGGGAGGTGAAGATTTACATTAAGGCATGGGGAGGTGTAGAACTCCATGTAGGCATGCTATGATTTCATGTGATCAGATACATAAATGGGGCTGACGTTGCTGATGTAATAGGACCTTAAATGACATCACCCTGGTCACATGACTTTTAGTGACCAAAGAAGTAACAGAACTCTGCAGGGAGATTCAAGTAACCACTGAATATGTAAGTCCTCATTGGACTCAGTGTGACTGGCCTCATATCAGATGAGTTTCACAGAAGTTTACAAACTGATTTTTTAACCTATAGGGATAAGCAATGCTTTTTAATCAAAGTTTTTAGCGAAGTGTGTATTTTGGGTTGGTTAATTTCAATGGCAGGTTCTCTTTAAGAGAAAAAATTTACCTTTTACAGCAATGTATCAATGCTATTCACTAATTGGGTGACATCCCATGTAAACCTCTGGCTCTACAGCCACTTTAGTCCCCTAAAACCCAATAGCAAGATACTGTATGTAGCTAATATAATTAGGAAGTCCAATAGTACACCTCTATCCACTTCCCATAACAGAAGAAAGTGATTATCAATAATGTGAATGCTGAGCAGAAGAATAACACTTATTACATTTTACATCATAAGTAGTGTTGAGCAGACCTGAAGTTTGGGTTTGTATCGAACTTCATTGCAGGTTCTGGACTGGATCTGGGTTCGGATCACCTCCCCCCACCTACTCAGATCACCTTACTGCATAAAATAGGTGCTGTGGGTCAATCAATTTATTTCATTTTAAAGTGATGTAAAATTAATCACCTATATATGTATTGTTGAGATAGTTTTTGATACATTTGCTGAAGACTAAGAGTTTTCTTTATAAAACAATAACTTTGTGTGAATTAGTTGTACAGTGTATATACACTGTATACTGGTTAATTAGGCCCCTGTAACCTGGGTGAGTATGTGGCTCTCCATAGAAAGCAGCCATTGTTAAATGGCAAAATAAAGGATAAGTTCCATACTTCGCATAGTGGACGATCGTCAACCATGAGGTCGTGTGCATATATGTGCTATAATGGTCCTGTGCATGAGGCCTAATAGTGAAAGCTAGGTTAAGGTACACATGTTGAAGTTCTCGCGTCTGGATATTATTACGAATTTTGCATAAATGTAACATTTTATATGTATTTGTTGTATTTTTAATTGCAGTAGTTTATTAATTTATATTACATTATAAATGAGGTCTAGAGAGTCGGTGGATTTTTTCTAAATACATACAGGCAGTCCCCGGGTTACATACAAGATAGGGTCTGTAGGTTTGTTATTAAGTTGAGTCGGAACTGTATATTTTATCATTGTAATCCCAGCCAGAACTTTTTTGGTCTCTGTGAAAATTGGATTTTAAAAATGTTGGGTTGTCATAAGAATCAATATTAATACTAAGGCTACATTCACACTACAGTATGGGGGACGTATATACGGCCGACGTATATGCGGCTGATATACAGCCCCCATACACTTCTATGGGCTCACGGCGACCTACGGGAGCAGTACGGTGCAGCACACGTGCTCCTTAGCCCGGGAAAAGATAGGACATGCGCTCACCTCCTCCTCCTCTCCCCGCGCTGCCGTGTGCCCGCCGTGCTACGGTGCGGCGGGTTCACGGCAGTGTGCATGTAGCCTAAAGCTTGATTGCAGACACATTTGATAACTGTTTCAGCTGTTTATTGTAGCCTAGGAGTAAAGTACAATAAATTACCAATATCCAGAGGTCCGTTTGTAACTATGGGTCGTATGTAAGTCGAGTGTTCTTAAGTAGGGGACCGCCTGTACTAAGAATGAAAAGATTTCAGTAATAGATACAACATACCACTTTTCTGTCATATGATTCGCCACTGCTGTATGTTGTAGCCAATGTAGAGGCACACTCTTCAAGATACCAGGGCTTCTTGCCACTCTCTGTTGTACTGCTGATTGAGATTGTATAGATACTATTGGTATAACCATCACATGAACAGTGATCTCGACTTCTGCCACCATTGCCAGATGCCCAGACAAAAATTGAACCATAGCCTCTTCTCCCCTACAAAAGATAAAAGCAGCAGGGATTATGGATGAGGCAATTTTAAAAATGCAATAAATACAGTGTCTACACATAGAATACAAATACTGTACTACAAATTGACTTTCACAGAATATCATTAATAACACTATCCTAGATGTTATATCTTTTTGAGAGTTTTCAAAATAAAATGAAGTAAGCAGCTAATATTAAATGGCATTCACAGGCATCAGAGCCTTGACTAACAGAAATTCCATTATGAGTTGTGATAAAAACACAATAAATACATTTGAACTTTTCATAGACATAGAATTGCATTCATTTATATCATCTTTAGCTTACAGCAAACAAAAAAGGATACATCAATGATTTGTGAATTGTTAAATCTCGGCTATTTATCTGAAGCCAGCTGTTGAAATCTACTGATGTACATAAAACAGAAGAGATTATCTAAACAGGATACTGAGTTCTGAAAATGAATGAAAGAGAAAGACACCAAAAGCAAAATTGCAGGTTTTCATATTTCAGCAGTGCTTAACTCTTTGACAGACTAAACCATAACTGATTTCTCTTCCATTAAGAGTAGTCCACCTCTGTGTTAAAGGCCTGAAGAAATAGATTAAAGAATGAAGAAACATGATTCCCAGCTTCCCTGCCTGTATACTTATGGTATGGTCCATATACATAAAGTAGATCATTAGAGTGCACTCCCAGTTAATAGAGATAGTTTTGTGATCAATGTGATGTTGTGCTGAGGCATCATATGATTAATAGAAAATCATAGAAGTATAATTGAGAGTAATTTATATAAAATGAGTGCAAACTTTTACATACAATAAGGTGGGAGGCAGAGATGGAAAGTTGTGTTTCTCCTAGAGGTCTTCTAAAAAATTTTATTTGAAAAGATGATCATAAATAAAACACAAAGGCCAACACTTGCTAAAAACAGTGCAAACTGCACTATGGGGGCATTTATTATGGCCTTTCAAACGGAAAACTGGCAGTGTTTTTTTTCTTTATCTGCACCTCTTGCACCTGAATTTATGAAGTCCAAAATTTTGGCGCAGCTTTTGTACCCACCAGTTTTCTGCCGCTTCTTTTTTGGCGCAAAAATAGCCCAGCTAAATGCTAGTCAAAGGAGTTCTAAATCTTTCAGTCCCTGCCCCAATTCATTAATCCCTTGCGCCACAAACTTATATTCCACTGAAAAATATAGAAGGGTTCCAGTACCACCCTGCGCAAAAATAATAAATTCCCTTCTATGTGCAGTTTGCATGTGTAGTGTGCAGATGGTGCCAGATTTAGGATTTCTGGTGCCCGTTCTTCATGAATCTGGCTCTCCCTGCATTGCTCGGACAGAGTGCATCAACTTTTTTTTGGTGCACCTTTAACATAGAACACAATTCTGTCAGACGTTGTATGATAAATGTGGCGCATGGTCCAACTGTGCAACAAAACACCTATTTCTGTGCAGAAATCTGTGTCTCATGAAAAATAATGCAGCCGCTACACAAAACGACATATTTCCCCTGAGGAAGCCCGCTAGACGGGCGATACGCGTGGGGCACTTGTGGTCTCTCCTCTCTATGCTCTGCATTAGGTAATGTGATGTATCCCTTTATTGTATCTATCTGAAATTTATTGTTTACGTAACCAGCTGCTATTCCCTTGCACCTAGCACTTTATTTATGTGTTTCATTGTTTGTATTCATAGTATTTATTGGTGTGGTGTCTCACACACTTCACTCATAGTATATTAATTAATCTTTTTTACAGAGACACCGCCCTCATTTACTCCAAGCACTACACATCATAAAGTCTAAGTGTTTCATTGGTTCATATAATTTAGGCACATTTGCACTTTACTTATACACTTTACACAGATTAAAACCTTAAACACCACTGCTCTGTGTGTGGCTTTGTGCTCATTTATATATATATACATTTAGCAGCCTTGTTATCTACCGTTTATTGTATATGTGGGGAATATCTCTTTGAGGAGAGACCATTTTGTTCTCATCCCCTTCATTGGGGTTTTTAAATGTTTTTAATTTGTATCTTGATGGAACAATAAAATTTATCTTGTTTGCACATCCGCTTTTTCTCTTCCTTTCAAATCATTATTGCATTTGGGATGTGTTATTAGTTTATTGTATTATTTCCCCCTTCTTTTCAAAAAATTGCTTGGTACAAAACGACCTATATGTTGCGCGTACACTTCTTAAATACATGTGCAAGCAGTTTACACTGAAAAGAATGAGCAAAGTCCACCAAAAAACTGGTGTAAGGAGCTTAGTAAATGTGGGCCAAAGTATGTTGGACCTCAGAGCTTGGAGATATGCTTGTGTACTGAGAATTCTGGGAATTGTGACATTCACATGTATATTTATTGAAATGCCAGACTGAAGCCATTGTCTGTAGTTAGAGAGTACACTTGTGAACCAGGTGCAGGTCCATATAACAGTGTAAATATTTACATAGGGTTATAGTGCTTAAAGGGAACCTGTCACCAGGAGACCCATTTTTAGCACTCCCCCAGTCTCCACAAAGCATAGTACATACACTGCCATAGTGTTTTTGTATAAAAAATAGGTTTTACAGAAAAAAAAGATATGTTATATAGAACCTTTCATTAGCATGTGCTGTGTGACTAGGCAATTGCCCAATGGGAGGGGCTGGAAAGGAGCAGTCCCCCCCCCCACCCCTGGGAAACATGTGACCTTTTCAAATATATGAATAACTCCCCTCACTCGGGATTGTCTGTAGAGGAGCAGGGGCGTCGCTAAGCCAAGTGATGGGTGTTTTCATATATTTGGTCGCATGGAGTAGCTGTTCCCCAAGGTGAGGGGGAACTGCTCCTTTCCAGCCCCTCCCATTTGGCAACTGCCTAGTCACACAGCACATGCTAATGAAAGGTACAATATAACATATCTTTTTTTCTGCAAAACCAATTTTTAATACAAAAACACTTTGGCAGTGTATGTACTATGCTCTGTGGTGACTGGGGGAGTGCTAAAAATGGGTCTCCTGGTGACAGGTTCCCTTTAATCAGAATTGTGTTTTGATCTTACTAGAGCTCTAACAATATTCTCAGATCAAAGGCACTGAATGTGATTTATTATGGACATAGCCCCTGGATTTCTATATAATTGTTCCCAATTTTATTATATACCCCTGGAAGATAACAGTTAAATAATACACAATTAAACATAAATTGAATTATTTCGTATTATAGTAAATTCTAGATTATTCAAAAGATCCACAAGGTAATGTAAAGTTATTTTAATAAAAAACTTAAAGGACATCTACCACCAGGATGAAGGATTGTAAACTAGTACAATGAATCACTGATAATGAATCAAATACAAGGGCATGAGAAGCTTAAAGAAGAGCATTATCCTGCCAGAGGGGGCAAACAACAGCATGTCAGTGTGCTGCGTTTACAAGTATTACAAGTTAGAATTTATCCTTGTGGTAGATCTCCTTTAACTAAACCTATGAAGTAATTTGAATTGAATAGCCTCACATTTTGTTTCTTCTTTCTCTTGTAGTGAGGAGTGTATCTGAAAACCTATTCAAGATTGTGCACTTCAGATAGATAAGGGCAGAAGCCAATGATTAACCCTTTCCATACCAGGAGCATTTATTGAAAACTGCTAAAAGCAGGAAGGCAGTGAAGGAACAAAAAGGACACAGGGACATGTTTCTTCAATAAAGTATATTCATGTCAAGACAGACAAATGATGCTGATAATGTGTCAGATGTGTCTTATGGTTGTGACAGCTGAATTCTTTACAAATGTGCTCGTGTGGTGGATTGGAATGATGCTCTCTAATAACAAAAGACAGCAATAAAACCTTATCACACATCTATTTGAAGCAATTCTAAAGTTCAGTATGTTATTACTGGGGTTTGATCTGTACACCTGCTGAAGGTTGAATCAAGACCTTTACATATAGCAGTTTTTTCTGCAGTAATCCCTCTGTTGTAGCTCATAAAGGTTCTCCTAAAATGTTCGCATTAGTAAATTGTCTTTTTACATTAAGTAATAATTATGGGACATTTATCTCAAAACTATATGGCAATATGTTCTTCAGCCCAGCAGTGTATGAATAAGATGAATAAATGGCAATACCAATGACAGAGTGTAGGGGCGTAACTAGGAGAGGCAGGGCCCCATAGCATTCCTCTAAATGGGGCCCTTTTACTCCCTCAGAAAATATACATATTTCTATAGTATCACATTTATACACTCTTACACGCATTTATACACTCCTGTGCACACATTGATTCACTGATATATATACTTATACACTGATCTGCCCCAGCTGCTGACCACATGGGGGAAGTACACGCAGGAATTAGAGATGAGACATTTGAATCTCAGTTGCCGATTCATACTGTGGAAGATGTGCACTGTTTTTATATATATATTATGCTGCACAATGTGCATTATAAAATGTATATAATAAGTATAGGTGCACATACTCTATTATTTAGTGAGGCAGGTTGTATGTCGTGGCCCACCGTGTCAGGGCTACTATGGCTGCTACCACTGTACTTATGTACAAGAACTGTTGGGTAATGGGAAGTATAAGTATTTACTAAAAAGACATGTTAGGGTACCTGGGCTTAGTACTGCTAAAGCAAATTATAGTCATACATACAGAAATTTATATATAAATAGATATTTAATATCTTTATTCACTACATGTAGTGCTGCTGAATTATTTGTAACTAGATAGATAGATGTGTGCTATTAAGATAGACCTGATCTATATAATGAAAGAATGGCAAGTCACATGGTCAATGTTATTCACTTGGTTGCAGAAACAAATAGAAATGAATATAGCTATTTTCTGCACCTTTAATGTTGCATGGAGAGCATTCAAAAAGCAATGCATATTATATTAGTTAATTCAATCAATGCCAAACACTTTATAGAGTAAGAAAAGATTTTCTGGGAAGAAGGAAAATATTAAAATCATGTGTTGGAGAAAAGATGAATGGATCAGCAAGCACAAAGTTATAAAAAGAACAGCAAAAATGCACATTATGCTGTCAGTAAAGCTCTACTATAAATGTGTCCACTGGTAACATAACAAGTCGTCTTAGGACAATGAAACCAAAATGTATCTATTCCTAATAAGTGATGTCAGAGCTTCATGGACTATTACAACTTCTTGGAAGGAATACTATGTTTAGCAGAAACTGACTGAATACTACGGCTCATGCATTTGGGCATATTATGGCTCCGTAAAAGGTGCACATTTTGGAACAAATCCACCCAGTCTGCTTCTGGCTACCCAAAAGGTAGGACCTAGTTGTGCCAAATTTTAGACTTTTTTGCAAATCCACTTCAGATATTAACACCGCATGTACCACATTCATGGTGCTGTCAAAGCTAAAGAGCTCCTGAGACAATCTAAAAACTGGAGTAGGATACCTGGCTAATGATTAATCTCCCCCAGTATGTCTACAGTATTCCACCAAGAGCAGTCTAGGGGGCCATATTAATGGATTTCTCTGACCATTAATACATGGTTTGCCTTCTATGGGATATATTACATGACCAATAATTTGGTGTTATTTTCCTGTAGCTTTATGGTGATGCCTGTAATTAAATCTTGCTTCAGTTCTACATAAATATGGCTTTGTAATGAAGTCCAGTAATTCTGCAGAGAAGTAAAATATTGTGATGTAATTATTCTGCACCAAGAATGTAAACAGTGATATACATATCCGAACTGGTGGAATTCTCATACACAAATTTCTAAAGATAAGAAAATAATTGATTTTTTATTACTCTTCAAGGTATTACATGCAGGCTTTAGCTCAGATAGAAGAAATGCCAGCAAATGACTAGAATAATAAAGGAAATTGCAAGACTTGAATTTTTAATAATGCTGCCAACAAAAAAAATCTTGGCATTAGCTATAAAGAATGGGTTACAACTGTGATGCCGTGAGTCACATTAATGAAATTGAGTAACACAGTTTTGTCTTCCGAATGCTTGTGCCAACCATTATCTGCAGAACGGCAAAACTCTACTACCACAGTAATAATAAATACAACTCCATTTTGCAACTTCTTAGACTCAGAAGGGGTATTCTCATCTGGACATTCACATTCAATGTAGCCATATGGCCCCTTAGAAAGGAGATAGCCTGGTTGCTGCAAATACATCAACAGCGTTGGTTGAATCCAAGAACAATCTTGCATTTAGGCATATGACTACATTTATGGGAAATCTTTATGTGAAGTCCAGTATAGCATTTATCATATAAGATTGTAGAAATACCTAATAATCCCTTCATCAGAAGCAAAAAAAAAAAAGAAAAAAGACAGCAACCAATCTATTTACCAAAAGCTGTTTGTTTGATGCACGCAGCCCAGGGTCCTAGTGTGCATGATCCAAGACAAAAAAAGGAGAGAAGGCCACAGCATCCAATATGATGAAAATAGGTTACACCTTTATTCACATAGGCATAGAAAAAACTGCACTTATTACTATGCCTGTGTGAATAAAGGTTTAACCTCTTTTCATCATATTGGATGCTGTGGCCTTCTCTCCTTTTTTTTCATCAGAAGCAGTTATTTGGGTAATGTGGCTGAAGATCTATGGATAAAAGCTCATAATGAAATTATACTGGAGTAATGCTCTCAGTTGCTGTCGCGTTACATTTTGCCATGCTTTAATTTGAAGGGTTCCCTCTTCTGTGATTTCCCTTAAAGCCAGTTCATGTATATCTTAGTAAAGCAAACTTTTTGTGTTGTTTCCTCTTGCCTAGTTAATTCTATTTTGTGCTAAATCCCAATGAATAGCAATAAGATAACCAGAGTTACTTTAGAGAAGAGAAGAAAAGGCTCTACAGTGATGGGAGGGGAAGTTTCCAGACGAGTATGCCCAAAAGGCCTAGCAGCACCACAGGTCATCATTAATGTCCATCAAATGCATTGGGAATACATCCAATTCTCTAAGCACAATGGTGTAATGGGAACAAGATGAAGTCCACCATGTAGTGGAGAGAGATTTGTTGGCACAGAGCTGCTTCATTGGAAGAATTTCACTATTTGTCCTATCCTAAACTAGGCAATGTGTTGTGATATTATGTGACAACATAAAAATGGCACAGGTCAGGTCAAATAATTGGCCTGAGCCAAAGCTTCTACAATTAGATTATTACATGTTAGCAAAAATAACTTAGATAACATAGTTTTCTAACTTAATACTTTAGGGTTCAGATTATTTTACATGCTTAAAAGTACTAGTGGTGCTTGTCTACAGGTTGTCCTCAGTCTGGAGAGAAGATGTTAATTCAGCTGCATATTCCCTATATGTATCCTGAAATGCAAATAAGATGTCCAGCCAGACCCAGTTACATAATACCTGCAATTATACAAGTACATTAGAGCAGCATGTGAATGCTTATAGATATAATATTATTTAACCCTGTGACCACAATACTGTAGCTATATTAGAAGTATCCCTACTACCTACTGTATATTCTTATGGAAAACCTTTTAGTAATCTCAATTATTCCTGTATAATTATTCTTGTCAAAAATTGTATTATTCTTGTCAAAAATGAATGTATGTTCCTTCATATATAAATATTACATAGCTGATTACATGCCCTCATCTCATCTACGACAACCCATGATAATGATTGATCACCTCATTTACGATAATCCCCACATCAGCTACATTTCCCCATTAAAAACCATTAATAAAAAATAACTATGCAACTCTGAACGAAACATGGAACGTAAGAGCTCCAAAAATAAAATCCTTGTATGGAATAAATCAGAGCTCTTCAATGTTTTTAGCTACAATGTATCACGGCCTGTGCTGTTAGTTCTTAACTTTCATGGTCAAGGGTATGGTTTAGTCTCTGCATAATGTTTCCACTATGCTTTAACAACAATAGTGATAATGGTCATACTTTATGACATCCTTCAACTTCAGGATATCTGAGCTCATGGCTGAATACAACCATTGTCACCAGACACTGTTAAATGGAAAATCTTTGGAATATGTATTTGAACATTGTATGACAGTACACACTATGAAAGTGGGTGGGCTGCAAAAGGGCACCATGCATTGTAATCCTCATTGCTATTATGTTACTGATCACATTTCCCTCTACATAAAGATTACCTGCAGTGCACACCGTACACCTAATACTAAGTGACTATTACAGGCTGAAATAATCATATCCCATTATTCTCCTCATCAATCTAAAGCTTAAGGCACCCGAACGGCTCAGTATATTAGTGGCATGACCAGTATGTGGATTCCGGTCTCTAGATGTTGACCTATTGTCTAGCATTTAATGACTACATTATTAAGTCTGGACATTTGCTCAACTGCACCTGTATATTCATCTATGAAAGCAGATGACATATTTTTTAATATCTTAAAATATGCCGAGGGTCTGATTCTCCACTCTATGACCTCTACCAGTAAATGAAAACACATCTGCTCTAGGTTTCTCTGTTACATGTTTAATTATTGTAATCATTTATCTCCACAGTAATATAATTAAAGTGGCCATAAACCAGAGATTTGACCATGGCTGATCTGAAAACATATCAGGGCTGCAATTATTTTCCCCTTTATGCTATTTCCATGTCAATGGGGCGTGGACTGGCGTTTTTCCCCTCAAGTGTTTTTTTTCTTGGTTGGCATCTTGATTTTGATTTTTGTTTATGTGAATAGTCATAAATCCTATGAAAGATATTTCATATATAGTTCATTATGAGGCTTTGACCCAAGGATAATAGCCACTCTGTGGGTCTTCTGTATTATTTATATACTTACAGGTTCAATAAAACCTAATTGAACCATCAAAGATAAGAAGTAGCAGATGAAAATTCCAATAACTTAAAAACGTATAAGCAGTCATTTAATGTATCGACTTACAGACATGAATTATGAAGTAAAAGGAAGAAAAAATTATCTATTTGAAAAGAAGCATTTTTTAAAATGTATATGTTATTGACTGGTTGTGGATACATGGAGTGGTCTTTGCTTAGGGGACAGGTGTCCCCCGTATAATACAGCAGACACCTCCCATTAATTGCTGCAATTGGTGAAAGCAACTTTTGCAGTTGCTAATTAGTGTTTGATCGCGGCACCTAAACATCACCGGCGCATAGACCCCAGCTATATTGTCGCCAATTGTCGCTCCCCATGAAATATTCCAGGTCGCTGCTCGATGGCCATGACAGCAGAAAAACTCTGAAGCTCCCATGGCTGTCATTTCGCATCTTCTATTACAGTCTGCCAAAGGTGCATTTAAGTAACAACTTAATCCACACTCCATCCGCAAAAAGCCATGCTATTTTTGCAGGGTATCATAAAATGTTTAAGATCTGTAGGAATCCCTTGATAAATGTTACTTAAATGTGGGTGCTAGAGCTTCACTTTCCCAGAACCCTTTTTGAGATTATGAAAATATGAAACATCACAACTATTCATTTGAGAATACATATATATTTAATGATTTGGATTTATTGCTTTGTGACTATTTGCTTATGAACAGCTGGAAACAAATAAACCCTTTTTATTTCCTCTAACAAAAGCCTATTATTGCAAACTTGTAAATGGCCTTATGGGTCACTTGCTTCTTCCTTCACCGCAGGGCAAAATCCTCAGGCACCTCAGAGTAAAGGACAATCATAGTATTTTCACCTTTAGCATCAGGAGGACCATAATCTGTCACTATCAATTCTGCATCATCAGACCTTAATGAGGGGAAATACCAGTGCCACTATTACTAGCTAAGCTCCCATAGAGAGATCTATCTGTTCCCACACATTCTGTCTTTGCTCAGAATGGACAACGCTAGAAGCTCCACCACTGAAGGAATCAGGGAATTGCCAATAAATCTTACTTAAAGAGAACCCGTCATGCAAAATAACCCCCCTAAACTAAATATATTTTCATAAACTGCCTTTAGAGTGCATTGCCTCTATCCCTTCATTGTCCCTCTACATGCCTGTAAACCTAAGCTATGAGGTCCTAAAGCTGTATGCAAATGACCTGTGAAATGTCCAATGAAGCATTAGCATATTCACGCTGTCCACTCTATTCATGAGTGGGAGGCACAGCCACACCCCCAGTGCATGACTGACAGCCTGTATAATGATGTGAGGCTGTATAATGATGTGCTTCCTGGTGCTGGTGGCCACACCCCCTGCAGCCTGTGTGTGCATGTGTGTGTGTGTGTGTGTTTAGGAGAGATACAGCAGCTCCAGGCAGCCATGTTATAGCAGAACATGTCAGATTCATGTGTAGCTCATGTCTGTGTCTCTCACCTGTGTATTAGGAGGATGCAGCATGTCAGCAGATGCAGGACACACACTAGCCATGCTTTACTATACATTACACACAGACATGAGCAGGGGGAGGAGAGGGGAGGGGTAACAGGGGTGACATCACTGCCTCTGACCATGTGACCAGCCTCATTTACATGATAAAAAATAGATGATTTTACAATGAATAATGTATGAAATAACTAGATAAAGGCTGCGATGGGATCCTTGTGAGCTGCTCCAACAGGTAGAGGTGACAGGACAAGTGACACAGACCTGATGACAGGTGTCCTTTAATACTTCTATTATTAATATAGTCAGCTGCTGAAAAAACAGTTCCTACATATTACAGTGAAAGATCAGCAACTTTGCTACATAATGTAACATAACAGTGATTGGACCTAGTGCATGGCGAGGGTTCACGGGCTGAGCCCTCTCCATAGCCGGTAAGTCTTTGCTGCATATTGCAGCAAAGACTTACCGGTAACACCTGCGATCGAAGTTAGCTTCCGACGGCTTAAAAAAGATTGCCAAAGATCGTCGCCCCCCATGATGTCATTGGGGAGTGGTGATCAGTTGCCATGGCAGCCTCGGGTCTTCCCGATGTGGCACATAAGGATGACTTGTGTTAACCCTATCATTACAATGTGCTATCAGCATATTGTAATGAGTGAGGAGGAAAATCCCTATATATTGCCATACAGTAGTATGGCAGTATATGTTAGGATCGATCAAACAACCTAGGGTTAAAGAACCCTAGGGAATAGTAAAAATAAAAAAAAGTTTATAAAAAAATATATAATAAATAAACCTAAAAATTCAAATCACCCCCCTTTCCCTATAACTGATTGAAATATTAATAAACAGTAAAAATCATAAACACAGGTATCGCTGCATCCAAAAATGCCAGATCTATCAAAATATAAAAATGTTTTTTCACTGCGTTTAACTCCGTAACGGAAAATAGCGGCCAAAGTCAAAAATGGTACTTTTTTGCCATTTTAAAAAATATAAAAAAATAAATAAAAAGTGATCAAAAGGTAGCACAGTCCTAAAAATGATAGCGATGAAAACATCATCAAAAGTTGCAAAAAATTACACCACCCACAGCTCTGTACACTGAAGTATGAAAAAGTTATTTGTGCCAGAAGATGGCAAAACCAAAAAACTATTTTTTGTACAGGAGGCTTTAATTTTTGTACATGTATGAAAACAATATAAAACCTATACAAATTTGGTATCCCCGTAATCGTACCGACCCAAAGAATAAAGTAGTCATGTCATTTGTGGCGCACAGTGAAAGCTATAATATCCAAGCCCACAAGAATACGACGCAATTTGTTAAGCAAAAAATAAGCCATACAGCTCTGTACATGCAAAAAGAAAAAAGTTATAGATTTTTGAAGGTGGGGAGTGAAAAATGAAAACGCAAAAACGAAAAAAGTTGCTGGTCTATCTGTTTAAAAAAGACTTTTAGGTTTAGTGGCATAGTATATTAGAAGGCTGCATATAAGTTTCCAACAATGTTTCCACTATATATTCAGTACATTCCAATATGCACAAAGGGATGTAACATAGTCATGCTTACAAATCTCCACTAGTTTTTTTTTTAAGGACACTATAAAGATGCTTATTCCTCAAGTTATGTCAACTAGTCCATAAGCTAAAATTAGCCTGTAGGCTACAAAATTTTGAGCCAACAAAGGGCTGGATACAAAAGAGAAGTCACCTTCGATCCAGGCGAATGCATGGATGCATCCCCTCGATCCATAGAAGATACAGGTGTGATTTCAGCCTAAGATTTATGGTTACTATGGTTATTGCATTGTATACTACTGTCAACAAAATATTATATATATATTGCATGGTGTATATACAATACATGCTAACATTACACTACACTGTTTACCCTTGTAAATAATGCAAGTTTTTGTGGCACAAGTATATAAACCCTTTGTTCATTCCCCTTATTGACAACTGATGAAAGGACATCTGGAAAGCAGAGCAGAACACAAAGGGGCTTTAGATTTCCTGAATCTACTGCAGGCATCCTACATTTTTCTCTAAAGCTGAAATGTTTTCCTACATTTAAAATTTCTTATTGACTGTAGTAAAACATGGCCTTTGGGTCCTACCTCTATGCACACTTACTGTTCTGATGCCATTCTCAAAGGCATCGCGGGCAAGAGAAGCTGGTCCGTCCACGGTTTTGCCATCATCGTCTGGACCCCAGCTTGCGCTGTAGATATGTACATGCTGTGGGTTTAGACTGAGGGATTTGGCTTCTACCATATCGGTTACATCTCCATCTAACATGCGCACTCCTGTAAATACCCATAGAAATGTTTTAGATATAAACACATTCACTTAAATGTAATAAGATTTGGCTTTACATAGGTGTATTCAGTCTATGAAATATGGACTGAATATTGGCCTTATTTCACACAGCATTATAGTAATCTATATAGTCCATACTTATAATAGTGGCTGATGTTTCCATATTTTCTGTTTTATATGTTTATAATGGAGGAATGTAACAGAAAAAATAGCATAAAAATGAGCTTAGCTGTAACGGGATTGTCTTAATAACTTAAGGACACGGCCGAAAATGGCCGGACAGGACATTCAGGACGCTGAACTTTTTAAAAAATTTTTCCCGCTCAAATTCCAAAAGACATAACTTTTTTATTCGACATATTTTTTTGTGGTAAGATTTGTATTTCCCAACTGGTTAAATTTTATGGTAAATATAGCATGATGATTGGCCCGGTAGGCCGAGTGGGCACATGTCATCGTGCTGGAGAGGAGCAGTGCAGAGCTGGCACTGTAACACAGTGAAATATTGGACATGTCCTATAATTTGCTATCCACGGTCATGGGGCAGTGCGACGTATGCTCACCACACCATGACCAGGCACCATAGACGCAAATGGTGCAGCTGCATACATAACTACACAGGCGGTTACGCTGTGCAGAGCAGGTCTCCCTCTGCACTAACTGCTGTTGTTAGGTTACACAGGAATAGGGAGGAGGGAGAGAGAAGGGGAAGATATGTTCTGCACATTGTAACATTGAAAAGACATCACTGAGGGGCTCTGGAAACCCCTTTCAGAGCCCTTCAAACTCATTAGCATTATTAAAGGATTACCACAAGGATTGTAAACTAAGTCCACTGGCATTCTGGTGTACCCCCTTTGACAAAATCTGCTCTTCTCTTAGTTTCTTAAGCTTTTAAAAAAGCATCATTTTAAGAGCCTTTTTTATTACAAACAAAAGCATAGGAAGCTGAAAGAAGAACAGATCCTGGCAGATGGGGATCTACCAAAATTAAAAAGCCATGTAGTTTTATTATTTTCCATATCAATCTAATAAATAATAATATAAGAAATTATGACATATAAAATCTGATATGTACCTCCAATCTTGGCATTGAATGCTATTCCAACCGTACAGTGTGAATTGTTTGCAGTAGCAGCAACTTCTCCAGCACAGCGAGTGCCATGTCTGAGAAAGGTAAAAAATAACAACTTTCATTTACAATGTGGAGGGAAAGAAAAGTACTAATTATAACACACAAAGATGAAAATAATTGATGACATTGAATATTCTAATTAAAAAATATATGCTTCCTGTATTCTCACTGCAGTCTGCAACCAACTTATTTTTCTCTACTCCATAAATTTCAAGGGTTTTAAATGATGTTCATAAGCACTTTTGTACTTGAAAAACTATTCATTTGGTTTGCATATATTTAAATGAACCCTGTCACCAGATTTTACCTCATTAAAATACCAGCACCCTCATTTAGGGTATAAAACGTCTTTTCTGTAAGGGAAATGTTGGAACCAAAAACAGCAACACATTCTGGGAGCTTTAGCAGTGCTTCTGCTCCAATTATTCTGGCAACTACACCACCTTCACGCCACAAGTGGGCTGGCATGGGGCATTCCTGTCCTGTACCTGCGAACTTTCGAAAAATCTGTGAACATTCACCACTCAATGTTTGCAGAATTTGACTCAAAACTACACCAGTAGACCTAGCTGGAGGAAACATCATGCGATCTAAGCCTCATGATGTATCCACTATGGCGACGGGGCTTTATCATATGCCAGCACACAGAGCATCAGCGTAAGATAAATCTCCCCATTTTGTACAGGTTGTGCTGGGTATTGCTGATTCACATCAATAGAGCTGATCTACAATAACAAACAACTTTAGACTCGGACCTTTAGTCTAGTTTTTCTAAACTTGGAAACCCATTCAACCCAAATAAATGGATTTAAGAAAGAAGATAATAACTAGACATTTGTGGTCCCGCTATAAATCCCATTAGCTCAACCACTTGTAAACCATTACTGCACAAATATCCCTCACATTAAACCAAAAAATACAAGTATATGGAAATATGGATAATTTATTTAGAAGAAAATAGGTTTATAAACATTATGTAAATTAGGTTGTTGGGGAACCCAGGCCATTGTCCCTATTGCGCAAGCATCAGCATAAATCCCATCCCCTATCCTGGTTGAGACACCCACTACCCTTAATTCTCACCCCCGTCTCAGCTGTAATATTAACAAGAATGGGAGGGAGGTCCAACCAACAACCTAAATTTCATAGATTATAAATTTTGATGAAAATGGATGATAAGTCTGTTAGATGGTATGTGTGGGTTCAATGTCAGTTGTAGTTGTAGCATTATTCTGGTATTTTTAAAAATACTTTAGGACTATAAAAAAAATGTAATACTGCTATAATAATATAATAAAATAATAATAAAACGCCCTTAAAAGTTTGGGAAAAAGTGTCAAAGTGTAAAATGCTGGTCAAAAACAATGTGAATTACCCATTTTTGGTACAATTGTTTTAGAATTTATTTGAATAGGCACAAACTAGGAGTATACCGTATTCAGAAACGTCCAGTTTGGTTGCATTTGTTGCTGCCATGTTGCCATAGCTAGTACACTTGCCAATAAAGAACATTCATGGATCATATTTGACCATATTATCACTGCTATGTATGGATAACATGTGTGTCACATTATAATTTCTCCAGATAAAGTAATGTCTGAGCTGTCTTTTTTCATAGTCTTTGTATAAGGTTTATTAGTGTAATCATTGTTAAGTGCCCATTGTTACTGCGCTTTATACAGCTGTGCCACATGTGAATATAGAACAATGGCTTCATGTTTTCTCGCCTGTGCATCTGTGTGTAATGTGCCCATAAACCACAGGAAGAGCAAAGTGCTTTACCATAGAGAAGAGAATATAAAAATATCAGCTGTGCCCTGGAGTAGTTTAGATAAAAATCTTCTAAAATGTCACCAGCCTGATATGAATGAGATGGGCACATGCACCACACTGGTGTCCAATCTTCCACAATGTCCTCCCAAAGAAATGGGCAGATATGGCTACAGGACTGTAAACAGCGTCTGTAAAGAAGTAATCCATGTCTGACAAGACCACTTATAGCTGGTATTTATTGTAGCATAAACATTGTCCATGATACCAATTTCTCTGACCCACTTTGTACCTTAACCTTTGCCTGTACAAGTCCTAATTGCTTCCCATAAACTACACAATATTCCTGTCCTGTGCTTTTCGGATCATGCATTATATATCTGATGCCTAGGAGAACCATTTTTCTTCGAATTATACTAGAATAAAAAGCCTAAGGGTTCTATAAAGCAGCTTTGTGTGTTATTGGAAGTAAAGTAGATGAGAATGATGACACGTCCCTTATGATTTACAGAGCGATACATCCAGGATACCATATATATATATATATATATATATATATATATATATATATATATATATATATTCATATTATAAAACTAAATGTGCAGGGTACCACTTGCTCAGCTTTATGACATTCTTTGAACAGGTAAACCTTCACATGAAATTTCCAGCTGTAAAAGAAGATATAACTGCAAAAAGGTAATTGACTTCCCAACTCCACTCAGAATTCCAGCAGCGTTTAACTCTGCGTGAGCTGTGACATTTTGAGTAGACTGTTGTTCTTAAATGTCACAGGTCCCCAGAGATGTTTGAAAAGTGTCCAGCATACTGCTGTCTGATGGGGAGATGGATTTCCCAGCACTTCTTCTATAGCTATGCCTTTGCCATTAGATAATGATCAGAGCAACTTTCTTTTATGTCTGCCAGCAGCGAAAATCAGAATATAGCCTAAAATTATCATCATACAATGTGATATTCCTCACAAATTTTCAAAAAAGCTGCAGTATTATATTAAAAGAAAAACTGTATGATAAAAGTTACAACTTGAGTGTCAAAATCATCATCATATTAGAATAGCTTAAATAGAATAGCTGTTCATGGCTCAGGTTACTGAGTATGGCTGCACTACCAAACCCAGAAGTATCTTCAGAGAGAAACAGTGTCAGCACTGAGTAGCAGACAGCTGCCCTATGTAAATCATGTAGCCACAGTGCGCCATTGGGCACACTGACATCAGCAGCTCCAGCCTAATTTATATATTTTTAAAACTTAAAAAAAATTTCAGCAGAAAAGCCCCATAAAGCTATAATAGCAAGATACAGCTAGAATAGGGGCCCACAGCTGTACAAGTGAATGATGCTATATTATGCACTAATGTAATGATTGATTTCCTTTAATCTACCTTTTAAAGAACCTCTACAATTACCTTTATTAGGGATATTAGCCTGCTGCTGTTTTTCAAAAATGACTTTTATTTTTATGTAAATAAGTAGGAAGTGTCAACCATGAGCAAGAAACATGTGTCATTACAACCATAAAAATACAGTAAATGATCAAACTTTATTCTTACAAAAGCATACAAAAATTTGACAAAGACCAGACAATAACATTTAAAAACACCCAAAAAGTGTAACAAAGTACACAACAACAGACTCAATGAGCTGAATATAATAAATTCATCTCTAAACCACCCTGACTGCAATTAAGTATTTAATTAAGTGTTTGTTAGTTACACAAGAGTAATAACACAGTGGGATAATATCCAAGGTTCATACCATCAAAATATCACTGTAATGCCCTGTATATACCAATACCAATCAAACATCAAAGGGATGTGTAGAACCTATATGAAGATGGAATCATGATCGTTATCCAGGAACAAAACACCCTGTCAAATCTTTGTATGCATTTGTAAGAATAAAGTTTGCTCATTTACTGTATTTTTATGGTTGTAATGACACATCTTTCTTGCTCACGGTTGATATTGTGTCATGGTTGATACTGTGTCTTTGAACCAGTCATAAGATACATTGCAGTGGAGGACTCATATTTGTGCTTCTGAATTAGTATGAAGTGCTAACCATAGTTAACTAAAGCACAACTAAGACATTTATTTTTGTGTCTATAAAAATAGAGCACGGAATAGGATGTTGGATTCACAATAATGTCTAAGAATTCCAAAAGTGCTGAGGTGCGTGTGTGCATGGGTGAAGGAAGCTGTCTCAACACCCATCAGGAATGTTATATCCAACGTCTTTTACAGGACAATGTCAATTTACAAAGGGAATCTATAAATAAATCAAAAAGCTACTGCAAGGTGGTCGAACCTCGAGAGGAAACATGTTTAAACAACATAAAGAGCCTTTGCCTGAGAAACTCCAAATCTCGAGCGCGTGCTTCATTTCACTGAAGTTCTTTTATTGTTTATAATGGAGAGGAACAAGTTCCCAGGCTTTTTAAATTACAGTCTAAAGAGACAGAGGGCTAAAAGGTTGTGCATTTGTTCTTTGTGTTACTGTCAGGATGATAAAGTAGGCTGAAAGACTGCAGGAAACCTTGGTAACACAAAATGTTGCATTATTAAGAAAAGCTTGATAGGCATGCCTCTACCTGGGGAAAAACACACATTTTTTAAGTATCAGAAATTCCCAATACGTTTAATGATCTACCTGTTACTCTGTATTTTTTTTTTTTTTTTTTTTTTTTTTTTTTTTAAATGCTTTATTATTCCATATAATGATACAAGACATCGTTTGCAACAGAAACCATGTACCATTTAAAACATTACATGTAAAATTGTTAATAACCTCCTATGCATTTACTCCATCTACAAAGATCATCCATCCTATTGCAAAACACAAAATGTCCCAATCTTGATCCCCCCCCCCAAGCCCCCCTCCCTCCCCACCCTCTACCGATGCCGGAGACGCTGAATGGACACAATCTATACACCATGGGTTACAGAGAACCCTCTATAACCTCCACTGATTCCATACCTCATTAAGTCTATTGCCTTTCTTATATCGTTTCTCGAACGCACATTCATATGCTTTTATACGCTTAACTAAGTTGCTCCATTCATTCACATCTGGAGGCTTTTCGTCAAGCCAGTGTCTAACTAATACTAATCTTGCGAGAAACATGGTCTTCAGGGCCAGATCCCTTTTTAATCTGTCATCTAAGAAGATCGGTATCAAGCCCAGGAGCCCAAAGGTGGGGACTCGCGGGAAAGAGCATTGGAACTGGGCCTCTAATCTCATAAATATCTCCTCCCAATAGGGGTTGATCTTAGGACAATCCCATAGAACATGTAAAATATCTGCTTGTGAACAATTACACCTCCTACAGTTCGCATTTTCCCTTAAACCAATTTTAAACATTAAATCTGGTGAAAAATAAATTCTATATAAAATGTATAATTGTGTGCATCTGTGATTTAGATTAATTGTTGCTCTTACCACATTCCTATAAATATCACGCCACTGAGCCCCAGTGATAAACCCGACCTGGTTTGCCCATTTCAATTGAGATACGTGACTAAACTTCTGATCTATAGTATACCTAAGAAGCCTATAAATATTTGCTAAATTAATTCGAGTTACATCTAAATCTAATAAATCTATAAATTTACCCCCTATGTGCGTCCTAAACCTATCGTGCTGTGTCTCTTTCCTATACGCATGTTCAATTTGACGGTACCTCAGAAAATCCCTTTCCTCAAGCATGTCCCTCATACACCAGTCCTGAAAGGAGGGCAAGGTCCCATCTTCCTCCAACTGTCCCAAGGACGTAATTCCCTTTCTTTCCCAGAACCCGACATCGTCCATCTTAGCTAGTTCCGCAAAGTTGAGATTACTCCACAACGGAGTAAATTTAAAACCTCCAGTAATACCAAATAACCTCCTAAGATCTCTCCAAGTATACAACAATAGCCGAGCCAAAGGGAATCTCTTAGCGTTCAAACGCTTCAGTTGGCCTGACTCTAATAGTGCCAGCATTGAATCAAATCTACGTTCCACCAACGAGGTGAGCGCCAAAAATATATTGGATTGTCTGTTTTCCAAAATGAACTGGGTCTGGGCTGCCAAGAAATAGTGATAGAAAGAGGGAAGCGACAGCCCACCCCTTTCCTTATTCAGCATTAGAGTTTCTTGCTTGATGCGGACCCTTTTCCTCCCCCACAGTAACTTGTTTATAATAGCACGGATAAACCCGAACCATTTCTTGCCTATCCAACATGGAGCATTAGCTATAACATATAAAATTTGGGGCAGCAGAACGCTCTTTATAAGTATTACTCTCTCAGCCCGATTTAATGGTAGCGTATTCCAAGTGTTCACCTTATTTTTAATTTTTATTAATAAGGGCACTAGATTCAAGGAGATGTAGTCGTCAACCTTGGCGGTGATCTTTAAGCCAAGATATTCACAAGCAGTGGAGATCTTAAGTCCAAACAACAAATAGTTAGGATGGGAGTCCTCATCCAGAGGCACCATGATTGACTTATGGGTATTTATCTCAAAACCGGAAAACCTACCATACTCCTGAATAACCTTTAGGGCCCTTGGAGCCGATGTATCAGAGTCCTTGAGGAAGAGAAGGACATCATCAGCATATAACATTATCTTGTCCTCAACACCAGCTATTCCTCCCCCTTCTATCACACTGTCTGCCCTCAGTTTTATTGCTAGGGGCTCTATAAAGAACGCAAATAAGAGCGGGGACAGGGGGCAACCCTGCCTTGTCCCTCTAGACAGTGTAAAGAAAGGGGAGAAATCACTATTAACCCTGACGCAGACCTTCGGGGATTTATAAAAGAGTTTAACCCAGCTCAAAAACCGGTCGCCCAACCCGAATCTAGACAATACCTCCCAGAGGAAGTCCCACTCCACCCTGTCAAAGGCCTTAGAGGCATCCAAAGACAGGATGGAGCGAGACCCCCCCCGACCCATCTGGAGACCCGCAAAGAGCCTTCTTATATTGGTCTTACTCTGTCGCCCAGTCAAGAAGCCACATTGGTCTTCATGTATCAATAATGGGGCGCGCTCTTTGAGTCTATTTGAAATTAACTTGGCCATCAGCTTGGCGTCTGCGTTAATAAGCGAAATCGGCCTATAAGATTCCGCCTCCAAAGGATCTTTATTTTTTTTCCGAATCAAGACTATGCTGGCTTCATACCACGAGTCAGGTAGCCTACCCTCCCTTTGCGAAAATTCCCAGGTCTCCATCAAAACGGGTAAAAGAATGGCACCAAATCTACTATAAATTTCTAAAGGGAGCCCATCCAAACCCGGGGCGGATTTACGTCTAGAGGAAGCAAGAGCCTCCTCCAGCTCTTCGATCGTTATCGGGCGCGATAGCGCCTCTACCCCTTCCCTCGAAATCGCGGGAATTTGAACCTTACCTAAAAAGGATCTTATATCATCTAATGAGACCTCCAAATCTGAGGTATATATACCCTGAAAAAATTGTAAAAAGGTATCCCTAATCTCCTCAGCGTTAGTAGTTGTTTCCCCAAAGTTGTTTTTTATGGCTGTTATTCTATTATCCTCTTGTTGTTTTTTAACTTTCTGCAGGAGCCCCTTTGACGGCATACCACTCTCACAATGTGCCCTTTGGTCCAAAAAGAATAGTTTCTGTGTCGCCTTCTCTGCCATGAATCTATTATATTCCTCTTGTGCCCCAATAAAACTATTACGCCGCTCCCTCGAACCACTCTCCAAATAGGCCCTTTCTTTTTCTTTCAGCTCTTTGTTTAAGAGCCTCTCCTTACTGGCCCATTGCTTACGCAAATAAATGATTTCTGAATTTAGTATCCCTCTAATAAAGGATTTCAGGGCATCCCACATTAGCCCCTGGTTAACCCCGGCTCTGTTTGACACAATAAATCTATGAAGCTCTCCCTTGATTTTATCCTCATCTGACAATAACACTAACCAATGCGCATTGAGCTTCCAGAACTTGACAGGCGGGTTCCTTGATCCCAACAACTCGAGAACCATTGGGGAATGATCGGAGATAGAACGGTTATCATACCGCATCTTCCCTACCCAATCAATGGCCAAATCATTAGCCAAAGCTAGGTCAATCCGGGAAAAAGTGTTATGGGAACGGTTGTAGCATGAGAAAATCTGAAGTTCCCCCTTTAAACTTCTCCAGACATCTCTCCAGCCCACTTCCTGGCAGAACCTAGCAAAGGGGGTATCTCCATTCTCTATCCTTCCCAGGTTTTTTTTCCCACCTGTACGATCTTTCTCCTCAGACATTACAGCGTTAAAATCGCCCATAATCAAGACCGGGCAATCCCCCACCCTTTCAATAAACCGCAGTAGCTTTATCAGGACCTGATATCTAAAAGGGGGAGGTATATAGACTCCTGCAAAAACGCATTTATTGCCATCTAGTATACCTGACAGGAATACGTATCTTCCTTCTGGGTCACAACTTATATCTGAGGCTTGGAAGGCAACGGATCTGTGAATCAAGATAGAGACTCCTCTAGAGAATGATGAAAAGACAGAATTGTATATCTGACTGGCCCACCTCCTTTCTACCAGAGCCAAAGATTCCCTATCAAGATGTGTCTCCAATAAGATAACAATCGCAGGGAGTTGTTTGACTATGTAGTCAAAGATAATGCAGCGTTTCAGACGATCTTTAAGCCCTCTTATATTCCATACTATAAACCTAGTACCCATCTATTATATCTAGACAAAAAACACCAAAGGGCACAGCAGCATGCTCTAACCAGACAGCATCCCCAGCATCGGCTTTTCCCACCCCCCCCAAATCCCACCACCTGTTCTACCATAGTACAACTCTTCCTGCTTCAGCCACTTTCCCGCCCCCCCTTCCCACCTACCCCCCATTGCTGACCCAAAATAGATGTAATGGCCTAAGTATTCATATTCAAAGACCTTTTTGATCCAACCAATCTGAAACTTGTTCTGGGGTATTGAAAAACTGGGACTGGCCTTGAAAAATAATTTTTAATTTGGCCGGAAACATTAACGAATAAATAATACCCTTGTCTCTCAACCTTTTTTTTACCTCCAAAAAACTCTTCCTCCTCTGAAGAGTGTCCTTAGAAAAGTCCGGGTATATTGCTACTTTAGCCCCTTGTATTGTAAGGTCTTTTAGATCACGTGCTCGTTTCAGTATCATATCCCGATCTCTCGAGAGTAATGTTTTGCATATAAGGGTACGGGGAGTATTCCCCGGAATATAGGGGCCTGCCGGAATTCTATGGGCCCGCTCAATATCAAAATGCGGGGAAAGATGCTCCTTCCCTACTTCCTTCAAAAACCATTCTTTAATGTAGCTTACGGGGTTATCCCCCTCAGCTTTTTCTGGGACCCCTATTAATCTTAGATTCGCTCTTCTTGAGCGGTCCTCCATATCCGCTATTTTCCCTTTCAGGGCCTTGTTCTCTACCTCCAGACGCGAGGTGACTTTTTTGAGGGTACAGACCTCTTTCTCAATATTAGTAATTTTATCTTCTGCCATTTTTTGCTTATCTCTTAGCCGGTTCAGCTCTTCCCTCATAATGGAGACATCTCCTCTCAAGGCCCCGACCTGGTCTGTCAGCCCCAGTATTGCTGAATTACAGGATTTTATGGAGTCTAAGATCTCTTTTAGCATTTCGTTTTCACCTCCCATGTTTGCCTCGCCCCCGTCCCGATCCTCCTCCTCTACCGGGCCCGACCTCGAGCCCTGCGGTTTGGGATCTACAGTTTCATTTTCCAAGTTTTTCTGACTCGATAATCCTGTCCTAGTTTTAACTGGGGGAGATTTCCATAATTTGTCCAACTTTGCGGAGTTCTCTCCTTTAGCCCCTCCTTTCTCTTTTTCTTTGGGGGATGCTGTCCCCAAGGACTTCCTTGCAGCATTTTTAGGAGGCATCTCTGCTACGGTAAATATACCCCAAAGCACAGTGTTACACAGCTAGGAAAAAATACATATACCCAAATTGAGGCGCCTATAAGCCGGACCAGGTGTGCTAACCCACTTGACAATAGCAATTGACAATGAGTAATATTAAGTTATTACAATACACATATCACTTAAACAATAGGAGGAAAGATCGGAGATTGACACAGAAAAACCGCAAACTATTCAGTAAGCCGGACGGGCTGATACTAAAACCGACACATAGGCAGAACCGGAACCAATTACCCTAGGGGAGGTAAGACAGTTTTAAGTCCAGAGATAGTCTATTACGTATATTCCGTTGTAGCTCTCCTATAATCCTGTGGATATGATGCCCCCGAGGACACCGAGTAATAAAATTCCAACTTGCTCTGACAAAATTCAAATAGTTACATAGTAAGTGTAGATATTTGAGATCGAACGATCAGATCAGAAACAAATAGCAAGCAGATGTCCAACAGATGTTAGTGTCATTAGCAACAGAGCAGAGTTAGTAGCATATGCAAGCCAATGTCAAGCCAATGTTAGCACGATTAGCAATAAGTCAGAGTTATCACCATATACAGATGAATTAGTACACGGGTAAGGAAGATTGAGGCCAGGTACATCTCACCCATCTTGACGAACCGCTACGCGTAGCAGGGGAATCAGTCCAAGTACAGGCACATCTCACCCGTCCACGGGAATTGTATCAGCACGGATTCGTCACCAGCTTGCCACCCAGGGACCAAACACGATGAACTGCTTACAGCCTTTATCTCCGGTCGCGCCGTCATCCAGGGAAACTCTCCAACCCCGCCGCCTCGGCAGCGGTCTCAGAATGCACCCCTCCAGGTCAGCGCGTTTCCGGGACCGGGAGTCTTCGTATCGTCTGTCCCTCGGTCGTCTTCATCTTGGAGCCATCTAGAAGCCAGCACACCCCAGGACCATAGGCTTTTCGGCGCTTGGGTTTTCGGCGTTTTGGGCGCCCGTGCGCCACACCTGCGCCACACTCGCGCACAGCTGCGCCCGCATCGGCCGGCCTCCCTCCACAGCACGCGGGGGACCGCTGCAGCCACCGACTATGGCGCCCGGACCTGCGCCCGAGTCCTCCGCTCTCTCTCCTTGGGCCAGGACCGGGACCCGGAGCTTGAGTCAGGTCAGCGTGGGGAGCGGGGGTAGGGAGAACGGCGGTGCAGCGCGACGTGCTACGTGCTACGTCATGCCGTTACGCTCCCCAAAACATTGTGGTTACTCTGTATTACAGAGCAGAATTTTAAGAACTTGACCCATTGGCAAAGTCTTATAAATTATTTTTTTAAAAATCCCCCAAAGTAGCCTCTAACGGTTTAACTACAGGTATGTAGACTACATTTTGTTTGGAGTCATTGGAGAAGGTTTATTTTGGAAATTGAATAAGTTTGTAGATTTGTATAGATATTTTTCAAAAGTGCATATTATTTTACCCCACCATTAAAATTTACCACTAGTGTTGAACAGACCTGCTGCCATGGATCACAGGAGTTATCTGTGAGAATGTTATCTCTCAGAGCTGCCACCAGTATTTAAATCACTGTGGCATGTGTACAAACACTACCGTTTTGAGGAGGATAGCTGCTCTCTGATGATATTCAGCAATGATATTCCCCAAAATGGCAGCACCAATGCGCCGCTGGGGTTCAAATGTTGTTGTGGGTTTTACTGAAGTAGGGGAGACGGGTCCAGGTTCGAGCAGTGTAATACATTTTTCTAAGTTCGGATACGCTCATCACTACTTATCATTTATTTAAGGTATTAGTTATAACTTTCTGACTACTTACGAAGCTGGAATATTCACCAATTGTATACTTGAAGTCTCTCTCAAAAAACAGTGATATCACATGTGCTCTTATGCTCCATGCCAAAATTTTGTGCTTTCAGTGAGAATACCAGGCATGGGACTCCCTTTGATCAGATGCTTATAACTTATAACTTATACTGCAGATAGGTAAAAAGCTGTTATGGTGGGAGAAAACATTCAGAGAAGTTGTGACATTATTGAATCTACATAACACCTTTCCATTTTCTTTATTAAGTGCTTATTCTTTATAAGGAAGAGGACAACAAATGCCTTAGAGTTTCCCCAAGATGTATGATCAACCTTTATGTCTTCAATCAGTTGGAATGGAACTTATGTAAGAGGTAACAGTTATTGAAGCAGAAGCCACAGGAATTAATCAATTGACATGGCCAGTGTATGAAAAGAAGATACTATGCAAGTTGACATTTTGTGTAAACTATACTTCACTTTCTAAGGCTTCAGTATGTGAGCCCTAGCTGTTCCTCTGAATGCACTGGGAAACAGGAAGTTGCTTACTTAGGTGGCCATTTTGAATGCTATGGAGCTACCTTTCTTAGTTACATGTAACCCACCGCACATAAGTATAGAGCGTTACGTCTTTGCTCCCAACTCTTAATTATCTCATAAAGTGTATATTATAAAGTGTAAGTGCTGTAAGTTATTGACTGCAGCTGTATCGGAAGCATTTTATCTTGAGCTACAGCATACATTTCTCTCTCACTGTTATTTTATTTCCTTGAATGAAGGTGTGCTTTTTGTTCAATAGTTTAGCTGTGTAATGAACTCGAAAATTACTTACATTTACCATTGTTTTACAGCCTGTGACATTGTTGCACAGAGACCAAGCAGCAAATTAATTATGTATTAGGTTGTTACTGAACAGTTATGCTATTTGTACATTACCATCTATTTTCTCCCCTGCTGTTGGATTTTCCAAAGTATAGATTTTCATTTTAACAGATAACAATACAGAAATTGCTCCAGCCAAAAATAACATTCATCAGTTCTTCTGAATCCTTATGTTTATTAACATGGAGTTGTTTTTAGTTGTCAGTTGAGCTGGTATTGGAACAAAAAAATTACTTCCTCTGATAGGACAAGTATTCATTCATCTTGGACTCTGCATGTTGTCTCAGACCACTGATTGAAAATAGGAAGGCTGCTGTATTGACCCATGATGTGGGTGCTGTGTTAAGGAAGAAGTAGAAATCATGAGATGCCATACCCCAGGTAAGGTAAATGACTATTAGCAAGAGTAATGTGGTTAGTGAGTTTTTGCAGTTCGAGATTTATGTGTGTATGCAGCCTACCAGCAATGGTCAGTTGTATAATATGTCAATGTCCGTTTCTTCCTCTTCTGATGGTATATTTTATATATTTTACATACAATATATACGTAGGACCCGAAACTATATAGTTAGGAATGCAAAACTAATTTACATATAACTTAGAAGGTGATTTTTTTCAGTAGGTAAATGGGTTATTTGTAACATAAAAGAAGGAATCCTAGAAAATATATTTTATACCCTACCCAAGGGTGTTGTTATTTTAGGGGTGAACATGCTTGTGATAGGTTCCCTTTAACGTGTCCTTCTGTATAACAACCAACAATTACAAAATCTCAGTACTTTATGCAAACCAAATATTTTTTATATAATAATGGGTTTCATTCAGATCCAGGTTTCCAGAAATATCTCACAACAATACATCAACAGTAAATCCACATAGGAATTGTCAAGTTAATAAAGAATAGGAACTAATTCAGATCAGACAGTGACCTTATCCTTAGATTTCCTGCCACCTTTCGGCCCAAGGTATTTTCCGTGGGAATTAATCCATTAACGACCAGGGCCTTTTTTGTTTTTGCATTTCCATTTTTCATTCCCACCCTTCAAAAAACTTTTTTATTTTTCCATGTAAAGAGCTGTGTGACAGCTTGTTTTCTGCGTAACAAATTGCTCTTCATAGTGACGGTAATTACAGTAGTGTACCATGTCTTGTACTAGGAAGCAGGAAAAAAATTCCAAAGGCTTTGAAATTGGTGAAAGAATGCATTTCCGCGGTTTTCTTGCAGGCTTGGATTTTGGGGCTTTACTCTTTGGGTCGTTACGATCACGGGGATACCAAATTTGTATAGGTTTTATAATGTTTTCATGCATTTACAAAAATTAAAACCTCCTGTACGAAAAATAAAGGAACCTATTGTAATAAATAGGTTAAAACAATACAGCTTCGGCATTTTGGCTAGGCTGTGATGGCAACTGATCACCACCCCTCCCCCAAAGTGATGTCCCGGCTAGCACCAATTGCGGATGTTATCGGTAAGTGTTTGCTGCAATATGCCAGCTATGGAGAGGACTCAGCCAGTGAGCCCTCTCCATTCATCCGCAGTCAACGCTCGATGTACTGTTACGTCACACGTCATTAAGGGGTCAAACATAGAAGTCAGGGTCTGAGGTGATGGTGTGTTCCCTCAGGTTGTGACCTCCCTCTTTGATGTGGCACATTTTTAAATGGTTTTATTATGAGAGTGATTTTTGTGTATTATGGAGTACAATCTGTATTTTCATACATATTTGTATTATTTGATCGTTACAGACTTTACAGGTGATTTATTATTTTTTGAATTGTTTGAGGCGTCACAACCCAAAACAACGTGTTCAGAACACAAATTCATGTAGACCATTCCAAACAGCTGTTTTATAAGTGTTTTCCCTTGGATGGTTACAATCTTATGCAACATAGTATTCCTGAGATTCTGGAAGGTAAACAAGTGTGTACAGTTAGTTTCCTGGAATCCCAGGAGAAACACATTTATCTTGGATGCAATGAATTTTGACACAAGATGAATCAGACAGTGAACAAATAAAATCAATGTGAGGCTGATGCAGTGTAAAGCTATTGTAAATGACAGGACATTTCTTACAGCAATTGAGTGTGTGTTCTGCCCATCCCTATTAACATTACACATTCATCCTGAAGTGCAATGTACTGAACGACGCGGCATAGCTAAACTCACCGTTGAATTGCTTTTGGATCAATCTAGACTCATGTAAGGCTCATCCAACAATGAAATCCCGTGTTTACATTGGGGAAAAAACAACTCAAAAACAAAGAGATGAGTAAGATACATCCCAGAAAAAAAATGCTAGTCTTAAAAGAATGCAGGCTATAATGCACATTTTATATTTTATTATTTAAAGGGGTATTCCAGGAATCAGCATAATTCATAATTCCTTAAAATATAAGCTTATATGTAATTAGTCGTTACTTAAAATTTTGCTCCCCTTAGCAGAAAAATGCTGATGACATAGACTGTAATGAAGAATTAAATTCCGTTAATTTCCTCCACGCCGTCCGTTGCAGAGTATACACAGGACAGAAGATGGCCACTGGTCACATGTCCACACCACATGTCCTGCACCTGCCTGGGCAGGTCATGTGATAGACTACCTGGATTTACAAATGAGATAAGGTAGGATGAAGTAAAAAAAAAAAAATAGTACATGCCGTTAAATCCACCTTTAATTCTATTGCCACCTAAATGGCAGCAGCGAACTAACATGGGTTTATCAGGTGAGTATGAATATCCCCATCAGGGCCGGATTAAGGTTGGTGGGGGACCCTGGGCGCAAAATCTGTCGGGGGGCCCCCATTGAATGTTGTCCAGACAGGGAACAGCAAGCACTATACACTGCTCACCAGCATTAACTATATACAGCCTCCCTAGTAATCACTATATACAGCACCCATTAATCACTATATACAGCTCCCAGTAACCACTATATACAGCTCCCCCAGCAATCACTATATACAGCTCCCCATCATTGATCACTAAGAGCTATAATTTCACAAAAGAACAAATGTTCTAAGATATGTTTATTGTATGTAATAAAAGTAGTATATGTGCAATACAGCTAAATGTTAAACTTGTAAATCTTGTAGTACCGTTTTCTATGGTAGGACGATTGTACCCCTGCCAAATATTGCTATCAAAGTCAACATAAACCAATTCAAATATATTAGAATTTCTAGTGACAGCAATCCAATGAACAAAAATTGCGAACTTGTTTTAAATTTAATCAAAATGACTGAAGTGTGCCCTATTTATCCTTTAAAAAGGATAGAAAATCTACTGAAACTGTCTCCTTTCTCTCACTTCGATTAAATGCCAAAGCCATTATCTAGGCATGGAAAGCAAAGGATAGAGAAATGAAATGGTTAGCATAATACATAGGCAAATTGCATCCTCTACTGAATGAACACATTTAAATTCCTGATGGACATTCTGTATTAGTGTGAGGCATGTTCAACTGGGTGGATATCACTTAATTCTACACATAATAATTGCTGAACATGAATGGCGTGTTAATCCTGTAATGTATATTCCAGATAAAAGTAAAAAGTAATAGGACTCATCATTAAGCCTTAATTATGTCAAATGAAGACTGGAATTAAAGAGCCTAAAACTATACATTCCAGTAAGCCTAAACTCAGTTTTGTTATACACAACACATTACTAGGTCCAAATCTCACAACTAAATTACTAATTATATAGCGTTGTAATAATGAGGTCGAAGTGAACAGAGGCCCTACAATACCTCAGTATGTCTCAAAGTTCATAGAAAGAGATATCAGGTTTTTATCTGTTGTGCACTGTTGGCTGACATATTACAGATAGTATTTAATGACATCTATCACCAGTTTACTGGTGGTAGAGTATACTAATTAGACTACTTGTTCATTGTTCAGTCTAGGGGATGGGGGGACCATTTTTAACAAGTTTTCGGGCATCTTTATTAATGAAATAATATCTTTGTAAAGCAGTTGGAGGCACTCAGGCTGACTACGCCAGAGCACCTCTCAGCTTGCCAGGCTTTTATTCATTCAAGCCCCTCGCTGCAAGCCTCCTTCTGCTCCCCATCGGAGAATTACGATCCAGCAGGTGACGTCAGAGGGCTGGGGCATGTGCTCTCTCCTATTTCACCAGCCGGCAGCAGGAGGAGGCTTGCAGCAGGCGGTGTGCATAGATGAAAAGCTTGCCAAGCCAAGAGGCAATCGGGCACCGTCAGCCTGAGCACCTCTGGCTGTTTTACAAAGTAAACTAGTTGTAGATTTACTTTAAGTAAAAGCTGACTTTTTACAACCTGCTTGAAAAGTGAGTGGTTATATAGAAATTCAGCATAGGAAGAAGTAAATATAGACCAGGCTGTGCCCAAATTTTGGGCTTAAAATTGTCTCTCAAAGTAAGACAAATAGTAAATGTTGCCATAGTCTACAGTACATAGCTAATGAAAAAATTAACTTAGCTCACAAATAAAAACATGCCTTACACTAATCTATACATTGGAGAATAAAAAAAGTTCAGAATATGGTGATTTATAAAATAAAAACTATTTTTTTTAAGTTTATTATTATCATCTGCACTATGGATTATGAAATTTTTTCAAAAATGTAGTTATGGAGTCAATGTGTTCTACTATCCCTCATATTTTGTAATGTAGAACACTGATCCTGGAGAATGAAGATGTCAAGAGAAATCCTAGGTAATAAGAGATGAGAGATGATCACGTCTAGTGGATGGAATCAATTTATGTTATCACATAAATCAGTTAAATATGGAATACTGGAAGGATCTTCGTACCTTCCTGAAGTCCTCCCTCTTATCCAGACTATATCCCTTGTGGTCTGATTTTCAGTTCCACATATTATGCATAGTGACCATCTTCCTCTAGAAGACGAACCCTCTTCAATGCAATTCTGTGTACTTACCTGGAGGCCACTTGACTATTGTACAGAGGCCAACACAGGTCACATTGGAACAATGGCAATCCAAGCAGAAATTATACCTTCAATCCTATGAAAGTATGCCTCACTAACAACCAGGCAAGTCATGATAGTGCCTTTAAGTGTCCACCTTTTTTCTTAGTTTTTTTATGCACTTATGCCAATTCATTAATCTCTTGCACCACAAACTTACATCCCACTGAAAAATATAGCACGGTCCTAGTGCCACCAATGCCAAAAAATAATAAAATACCATCTCTGTCTCACTCCCTGCAGGAAATCCCAGCACAATCTCAGCTAAATTTGGAAGCTAAGTTTCAGGTAGGCAGCTGATTGGATGCAGAACCATGTCTCTTTAAGCGCAAGAAACCTTGTGAGACCTATCCGCACACTGAAGCAGGCAGATATAACTTTTATGGTCACAAGGTAATTTGTCTTTCAATGTAAGAAAGCTGAGCTGTACATTTTTTCTCAGGACATTTACAGGATACACAGAATGAGATCTTTATTTTGCTGGCCACTTGACAGCCTGCTGCCTCCCGCCATACTATTTTACTACATTACCATTTACAGCCATTTTAAATGTGATTAATCATTTCAATAGAAGAAATATCAATTTAATGGCCCAGATAACATTACAGATCATGAAAGCTCCTCTCCCTCAAACATGCCAAGATATAATGTGTATTCTTACCATCTGTGCATTCCACACATCTATAGCTAATGTGATGAAAACAATTTACACTCGGAAAGAAAAAGGAAGAAACACCACACAGCTTTCCAAACGTTGCACCACAATAGATAACAGTTGTTGTGAAATACAAGAAAGAATGATTTGTGCTGGAAAGAAAAAAAAAATAAGAAACCACATGAAGAACTTCAGGAAACTCAGCTAGGGTCAATTCCAGAAAACTCTGCCTTCCATATGTGATGTGAAATCCTAGAATTAATGAGAACCAGAGGTTTCACGAAAAAACACTTTACTGGCCGTGCCAAAACCACATATAAGGGATTACTCGCTATGGTCAGCATTACATATAGCGTAGCACAAAGGCTAAATGCTTTACATAGCAGAGGTGACTTCATCCACAGCTGACTGCTGTCTCCAGTGCAGGAGAGTAAATTCCAGCACTTGCCTACACCACTGACAAGGCCTGTGCTTCTCCTGCCAAGTTGTAGGAAATTAGAGTAAACTTTTGACTATGCAGCAAAATACCATAGTAGTTGAACAAATTATTGTCACACCCAGGATTAGAAAACATGTCCCAGAGTGACTTACTGCTGATGCATACTATTTGTATGCTTTTTTCAGCAAACATTTAACATTTATATCTAGCAGGGGTATCTGTTTACATCAGGGGTCAATAGTATATTCCAATAACAAGGACAATCAATCATCAATTATCAATGACCAATTTAAAGATTAAAGATCAAGACAGAACAGTGTCACTGAATCCCTCATGACATGAGCTAGCACCTTCTTCTCATACTGGAGTCCTGGATAAGACAGCAATGTTGTCAGAATCTTTGGTTTTCAGTGGATCTCTCAGGCAAACAGGGTTCTTTAATTCTAGACATCAATGGGGCACCCCTTAGGACCCCTGTGGTTTCCAGCATCTGATATTGTTTTTACGTATCAGATATTGTTTCTGTATAGTTGTATTAAAAATCCCACACCAACTAATACCGTACATCAGGAGATTTTCCGACAAACACTATAAAGATGTGTTAAAGATGATGTGTAGAATTAGAATTATACTGTTTTTAGATACCGGCGGATCAGAACTGATGCCGTAGGCAAAGAAATGTTTTTAATTAAACAACGATTCTGAATGTTAATTAAACAAAGCTAATATAGAAGATTCATACAAGATATCTTTGAATATCCTTTAAAAAAGAGGTTTCTGTCAATTATATTGCCTATCCAAAGATCAACTTATCTGATTATACACGACCTATTATCGCTCCTGAAAGATAAAGTAAATTTTTATCCACAAATATTTCTGAATATTAGGATATATTAACACAACTTTATTTGGGGGCTGTGAGTTGACCCTCCCCCACTGAGGTCTATTGTGCACTGGAAAGGTGGGGTGTGGTGCATGCAACATGTGACCACACACCATTGTGATTTAGCAGCTCATCAGGGGCATCAGGGTCTGTTTGTGGACCACTATACATACACATGAGGCCTTGTACGTGTACATGAGGCCTTAGTATAGTAACAAGAAATTAATGAAAACTCTAAATAATTTTATGTCTCTGGAAATTTAATAATACATGTTTGTAAACAAAAGGTTTCTAAAAGATTTAAGCCTAAACTAGTAATTTATGCTTTATTTGCTTTACATTTCTATACTATCCTTATAGTATAGAAAACAGGTGATAAAATGAATGTTGCTCTGTATTTTACAATTTATGGCTAACCTCACAGATTTACAGACTGGATCTGTAGGTGGATTTGAAATGAAGACAAAGTGACTTATTGGCTGAGCAGCTAATTTCAACCAACTTTATTGCCCAGATGTTCTGGGAACAGATCACTAATGTCCCACATCATCATGCAAATACATCATTCAATATAGAGCCTCACTTTATATTAGCAGGTGGCCAGTTCCAAAATAATAAGAAAAACAGTGATGCATCATTGAGGCTTTATAGGTCACATGAGGACTTTAATATGTGGATTAATGTTATAGGACATAAGCATAGTATAAGTAAGACAGGTTTTTAATATCCACAAATGTCTAATAATTAACATAGTAAATGCCAGATTTGAAACATTTCCAAACATTGCATAAAAATCCACAATTGTCCTAAGTGAACCTGACCTACAGTGCTGCTCACCATCACATATAACACATTCTAAAATATTACTTATTTACTTCTTAGGAGGAGGGACTGAGCTGTAGATGGGAATAGATCAATTCACTGAAACTTACAAGTTTGTCTTGAGGATTTATTAAGAACACATTTCTAGCACTTTATTGACTTGCTGGTTAAAATAAATATATTTCAAATACATTTTGCAGGTTATTCGTCACATAGATGCATTAGAGACTTGTGATCAAACCCAGACAGATTGTTTTGATTTTGCTGATAATAACATGGGAAGGCAACATGAATCATTATGAGAAAGACCACGTTTGACACTTCAAAGCTTCTGGAAATGAACATTGTCTCACAGGCACAATTAAAGTACAATTAAAAGACTCACGCTGTCTGATGTTCACATGAAAAATAAAGTTGATGCCACTGATGGATACATTTAAAGTCGGCAACGCATAAAAGCTGAATTAAAAACAAATTCACGACAGTAAGGCCTAATTCAGATGGCTGTAATCTGGATTACATCTCAACATCCTTATCCGACCTATACTTGCAGCATCATAGGGTTCTGTGGAATTAGAATCTCAGAGAGGATGAGATTTGTTCATGTAGCATAAAGGGGTTTACTAGTAGATATGGACATTATAAAGAGGGGCCACCATTTTCACTCTTTAAACCCAGAATTAAAAGCCATTCTGTCCGAAGCTACCTTGTTTCCTTTATGACCTTAGGTACTACATTCTGAAAAACTGGTGTTCTCTGATTAGGCAACACTTTTTCAGAATGCTCTCGCAATTTAACATTATTTGCAGACTGCATGTGACATACGACTGCTTCAGGATGCTCGCCCAGGTGCAGCCTGTCAGTAAACAGCAAATTTCGAGCAGCTAACACTGTAAAGGCTTTTTCAGACAAGTATTTTCACATTCATGTGATTTTCACTGATGGTATACTGACCCATTATTTTCTATGTGTTCTTTCAGACATCTGTCTTTTTCACAGACTGTATGAACTACTTGTTTGCACATGTGGACCACACACTTTGATTTTTTTTGCAAAAAACGAATGCAGGTACAATGATAACAACACACTGAAAGAATTATAAGTTTTTGATTGCATAGTATTTCTCAATTATCAAGTTATCTTAAAATTAGAAGTGCTTTTGCTTTCCTCTGGTAAATCATGGTAACTGAGTCCCTTTTATTAGCTATTCTCTGCCCAAGTCTCCAGCTTCAACAAATCGCTCTGTAATATTATACTATACTATCTTCCTCTTGGTTATTATGTTCTTCAGCTACTTTACAGAGATTAGTATTATCTGCAAATATTGAAATCCTATTTAAACCTTTTATAAACCTTTTGTAAAAAAAATGATACAAAATAATGGGGAATTATTAAGAGTACTGTTTAAAACATAAACTTCCCCTCTGCTGATGCACGATGTTCCATATCTACTAGAGGCTCTGGCCTCGTTATACTAAGAGGCTCGGGATGGGAGCTCCGTCAGCTCAGATTTGTGTAGACCAGGTCTGACATGGCCGACATTTTAGCTATAGTCTCCACTGGTTTTCTGATGGAGACTATAGAAAACAAGGCTATAGGGGATTTCATGCCCCTGCCCGATTCCTTCTGGTTCCCATCCACCAGAAAAACCATAAGACTGGCAGTGATGGGGCTTTATAAATGCTTTGTCTGCCCGAAAACTTTATAAAGTCTGTTTGTCTCGTTAAACAGTTTTCTTAATCAAATAGTTTGTCTAGTTTTATTTTTATTAATTAGAATTCTTTCATTCTTCATCTTTAAAGAAATCTGTAGTTGAACCACTATAAGAGACAACTCCCTGACTCCTATATTCTACTGACCATAGAGTTTGATGGTGATGTATAATCAAACTGCTGTCTAAAACTGGCTTCTTCTTCTTTGCTTTCATTACAAAGGTAAAAGGAGAATTATAAGCTCAATAACAAGTTACTGGATTTTTCACCTATAATTCAAGGGGATAAAGCAATATGGGAACTAAGTGACAATTATTATTGCTTACTTGTTTTCATTGCTTGCATCATAGCGAGGCATAGGATCATAGTCATTGCCATTGATATCAGTGCTGGCCAAAGGATCCTACATCCAAAAAAAGAAAAAGTATAAATAAGTTATAGGATCATTATTAAGCTGTCATCTCACCTGGCTCATGCATATATAATAAGGTTCCACTGGGCATGTAATTAGGTTAGTGACTGTCCCTGTGCAGTGATGAAAATTCCAATTCCATGTCCTGGCTTGTAGGTTATTATTTGCAAAAGATAAAGATGCCTACAGTCTGTGCCTGTGAAATGTGGCATATACTAGAGGAATATCTGAGGGCTCATTTTCTGATTCAATTTGCAGTATGCTTAGTATCTCCATCTTTAGTTACTATTTTTGAAAATAATTTTTACGTTTCATCCAATGGAGCAATTACTGGCAGAACAGCCATATGGAGCACAAAATGGGTGGCCCTGTCAGGTCTTCCAATGTTTTCTGGAAGAAGAGATAGAGTTGATGAAAATTTTGATAGAAGCTGCTGCTTTTGCCCCTAGTACACCATTCAGCAGAGAGCGGCAGATGCAATGTGATAATGCCATCAGGACGGCTGGCTATTAAAAAATAGTGGTAGGGACAGCCTGGTGAATACAGGGAAGGTGGATAGGGACAGTGATGGAATAATGTGAGGTGTTTGACAAGGTAGGTATAAGATGAGAGAGAGTACAGAAAAGGCAGCATAGATTGGGAGATGTACAGAAAAGAAAACATACATTTGGGAGGCTACAGAATGGGAAACAAGTTTGGGGGCTACAGAAACATAGTGGTCATATGAATTGTGGGAGGACAATATAGTTTGGGACTAAATGAAAGTGGGAAATATAATATAGGGGGGCACATATGAGGGTATTATAATATGTGGGGGGGGTCTAAGGGCAAGAAAATAATTTTAAGGAATGTACGTTGCTATATTTGTACAACACAATGTACCATTGGAAGGGAAGGGGGTATAGCCACTACTACTACTACTATAAAGTATGAATAAGTAAAACTGATGGTGGACCTTACAGACACTAGACTACTAGTCTCTACTAGTCTCTACTAGACCAGCTGCAGTGTAAAGAAGAGACAGTATTGTCTACCTCTTCAGTAACCAGGTGTACATAATGTAGAAAATGCACAGTACACTACCAGTCGCTGAGACTAGGAGGAAGTAAAGACCAAAAATGTGTTTCTTGGTTTTGGGCCAAGTCTTCTTCATATGGGAGTGCTGATATCAGGGAAAACAAGCACATGGATGGTTTTTAACTGATGACTGCTGTTATTTTCCTTGGAGAATGCTTAAAATGAATTTTCAACCAAAATAAGCATATGTTAATGGAGGAGTAAATAGTGATGGCTATACAATGTTCATTACTGTGATACTTGGCTTACACAATTATATATTTATTCAGATTTTTCAGATATATGTATATATCCTTAGGAAAATCAGATCAGGAACAGTGGCAGAAATGGTTAATATGGGTTAATTCTACTAAACAAGTACACTCATTAATACAGTCAACAAGCTTACTTACTGAAACATTTATAAAGAAAATTAGGATAGGATTCTAAACTAAGGGTAACTATAAAATCAAAAGATGAGCCAAATGGTGCTCCTGTACCTGCTGAACATGCCCTATGGAAATATCATAAAGGAGGAAACAAAATCCTCCGGTCCCCTACCATCTTCATTTAGGAGTTCAGTGTATATCTGTAACACACTTGAACAGAAGTTATGGTAAAATTATTTGTCTAAACACCAGACCTGCTTGTTACTAAAAGGGTGGCTACGTCTTCAGAAGGAACTAATGAATGGTGTCAGACATTGAAGAGACAGAACAATTATTATTTTTTATGATTTAGTACAAATAAATCACAATATGTGTTAATTTATGGATCTGTCTAAATTGGAAACTGCATAAGTATAATTTCAATCATATGGAAAAATGCCCTTGAATGCATTTCAAGTGGGTCATCCGAAAACAACCCATTAGTGTCGTCTGTAAAGATTTATAGAACATAACAGCAACCAAAATCTGTGAATTACACTAATCTGGCATTCAGTCTTTTATAACCCAAAGTTGACACAGTTTATTTGGAAGTCGAGCCAAAATTGTTCCATAATTGCTCACAATTTTCACTTCCCCAATCTATTCCCATGAGCATCCGACTCGAATGAAATAATTCTCCCTCGTGTTAAAGCAGCATTCTCAATTACAAGGCAACTTTCTGGAGCAGCGCATACAAAATAGATGGCACATTTACTGCATCCAACAGCTGCATAATTCTCTATGAAATCTCACAGGGGCAATCGATCCTAGATTCACTCAAGTGGAAGCACCTCTCATCAGGAACGATACCTGAGATTTGTTTCACTTTCTAACCTGTTGTGAAAATTCAAGAAGAAAATATTCACATTCCCATGCTGTTGGTAATTGTCCAAATATCTGGTTAGCTCCGACTACAATAAAGAAGTTTCTGCAGTGCAGCAATGGGCCGTTAAGTGTTTAGAATTTTCTTATTACAAATGAATGAACTTAAAATGGGGAAAATCACACAAGACTTGGCATTTACCCATTAGTTTTAACCTTTTAGGAGGTATAACTGCTGGGTCCCAAAGCAAAATATGTACCAAGCCCTCAACCATGTATAATGTACTGTTCTCTTTACAAAGGCTTTTGTGCCCAGGTATGACTTGACCTTCAGTAACCTTCAAGTTTTTGTTTTTTTGCAGCACTTTTTACCATTTTATTGGTATTTATTTTCTACATGACTCCTGTTCTCATGATTGCAGAGGGTCTCAGTGATCCCAGCAATGAGACACTTATCTACTGTTCTGGTCCTCACCACCAATTGACATTATTTTCTATCATTATTAAAGACATTTAAAAACTTGATCCCATGACGGTGAAGAACAAAGATTTCTTGACTCCGATCCGGAATGTCCGACGAGGATTGGGAGCTGCCACTATTCACTAAGATCGTGCGTACAATTTCCTGCATGTGTTGCTTCTCCGCTGAGGTCTGCCAGAGTTCACCTTCTTCTTCCTGATGCATGTGAGTGCTGATCTTGCGTCACAATTTGGTTTTTAAATTCTGTGGTTTGTCGGAATCAGTCGGGTTGTCCGACGTCCACACCCCGATTTGTGTTGCATGAGAGCCGAGGCTGATGCACCACAATCCTATCGCGTGCGCCAAAAACTCAGGGCAATTTAGGGTAAATCGGAAAAAATCCTGAAACCCGACGGAAATGTGTCCGACGGACCCTTAGTAAATGTGTCCCAATGTGTTAAAGCACAGACTTCACAGAATATTTGCTAAAACGGACACCCACTGATCAATATTACTTCTATTATGGACACCCTCTGATCAATATTACTTCTATTATGGACACCCAGTGATCAATAACATCCAAGCTGAAGGCCTTCTAGAGATCTGGTAGAGGATTTCTTGACTAATGGAGGGACTGGTGGTCACATCAAACATATGGGCTACTATGTAACATTTGTTCTAGGCCAGAGGGGCTGACCCACTAGAAGATGTGAACTTGAATCTGTGCAGTCGTGCTGTCTCCTCCAGTAGGTCTAAGGTATTGTAAGTCCAACACCTTTCACACATGTCACTATCGAAGATATAAAAATGAATCTTTTACTAATGTATACATGACTCAGAATGATGCCACTTGAGCCAACTTAGAAGGCCTTTTTAAATGGAGACTGCTATATGGACATGAACATAACAATTGACACACAACCACTTTACAGTCCTTGAGGTCTGAATCTCATTTATAGCCTTGACAAAGACATCATTATGGTAGGTTATTCGCCTACTTCATCCACATCTCTGCTTATGACAATTGGAATTTTTCAATGTGTTTCCAAGGTAAATTGTGTTTAAAGAACTTACATAATTCTGCATCAAGTCAGGATGATTCCTTTCAATGCCATCATCTAGAATAGTGACAACCACATTTTTTCCAGTGTATCCGCGTTTCCAAGCTCCTACAATGTTCATGTCTGATTGACAGTGATGGGCATTTTCGCTGCAGTGCTGTGAGGAAAGAATGAACATCTTGTCACAATATTACCAGTTATACATAAAAGTATCTATATATTATTTCAGTCCATAATGGAATCTATTCATATTTAAAGTCTTACAGTTATAAACTACAAGGTAAATGAGAAATAACTGAATGGGATGTGGTAATTATGTAGATACAGAATAACAAGGTTTTTTTTATGTAGATCAATGAAACTTGATAGGTAAAATTAAAATCACTAGGCTTTATTATTTACCCAGAATATATGCAAGACTACATTTTGGGCTATAATGTATAATTTTATTTACAATAATACATTTATAGGCTTATTATGCAATAAAAATATTTAATATAAATGTGTGCAGGCATCTGAAAGAGATGTTCTCAATATAGACAATACATTTCCATTAAAGGGTTTTTATGAGCTTTTGACATGGTCCGATTCACTTCAGGTTGGATTCATTCGGCCTGGCCACTTCACAGAGAACAGAGCTACTTCTGGCTCTGTTCTTTGTGTTATTTCTGGCACCAAACAAAAAATGGAGGGCGAATCCGACTACATTCTCTGTGTATAGTCAGCACCAGAGGCGGTTGTGAATTGCTGAGCAGTGGGGTCCCAACACCTGACTGATCTCAAATTAATCATATTAAATCAATATTAACTACCCCGAGTGAGATCATGTAATCATACTGTTGTACACTTGAACTTCTCCATGGCTCCCCTATTAGTCAGAGACAGGGTCTAATTCAGATGCAGTAGAATCACAGTATTATGGCATACTGTGGTATATTTTCACTCCATTCGGAATTTTTTCCCCAGATTTCCAGTACATTGTATGGAATATTAAATATTAAATATTAAACCACTATGAAGTCCACATATTATACATCTTTGTATATTGTTCTACACCAGATTCATCATTGTCATACTGTATCTGTTGCAGTTCTACTTTCAGACCTGCTTTTAGGCGCACGTTTTGGCGCACCCTCAATTTTTTTGTATCGATTTTCATATAACCAAGCTCACCTCTTCCCAAACTATGCTCCCTTTCACAGGACCTCACCTGCTTTGTCAGAAGAGTCAGAAATCAGCCAAAAAATGGTCTTAAAGCCTTCATAAATGTGTCAGAAGGCATTTGATACTTTTCCTGGCACATTTTCAGGCGCAGGAGCAATAATGAATTCTCTCCTATGTCTCCAGCATGTAATAAAATACTATTTTTATAAAAATATATTATACAAAAAATAAGGATACCATATAGGGGGGATTAACATGGAATCTCCAACCCACTACTACTGTTAATGCATATGACTAGTCAATATATGGGTTAAGAAAGGTTGAGGTCCTATGGTAAGTACATTAGGATATCTACCAAATACAAAATCAGAAAAAGAAAAAGGAGCAAACTTTCATACACAGCCATACATAAAACTCACTTACTAAGAGTTTCAATGTGACTCACCTTACCATGACGCTTGTTTCGCCTAAGCTTTGTCATATTTATTTACCCCCAAACTGACAAACAGAGCAATTTTGCCACCACTATCTTGCATACCACTAACAAGCACTGGGCAAGTAAAAACAGTTTTTGAAGCCAGCATGCTTTCTAGATTATATTGATTTACTAATATGAAAGCACCATTGTGCACCCAATAGGTATACATAAGGACACTGTATGTGTATACATTGCTCTACTGACCATCAAACTCAATCTTTAGAGAACCACAGCTTTCCAGACACCTTTTATACTATAGAATAATCAATTCATATTTTGACTTGATGGACCCATTAAAAAAAGCTTATCTATATCTGTCATTATGTTGTCATCTATGTTGTGATAATCCACATGTTACTGGACTTTATTGTCAACAGGTTCGCTGTGTGCAGTATGTAATATGAGTGAATGAGCACATATCCTGTACTTGTAGAATTAGCCCTCTGAATTATTTCTTGTCGTGGACCTAAGAAAGCCTAAGAACTCGTCTACATAAGCTCTTATTATTGTAGCTGTGCAAAGAAGTGAAATAAATAAAAGCACACTGCACAGATAACATGGAACGGCAACTCTCCAGCAAGCCAACTAAGCATTACTCAAAGTGCGTTGTGTAGACTTCTGTAGTAATAAGTATTTTCACTGACACAACAGCTCCATAGATTTATTAGCCATGGCTTTATGCTTAGCCATCACTTCATTAGGTTCTTTATTTATAACCTTTATGTATAAAATGGGAGAATGTCTATAAAGGCAAGTGTCTCATTATCACATAAATAGGAAATGATAAAACTTGAACATGAAGCTCAACTTGTATGCTCTTATGTGGAGACAAATAGATTCAATTTAGCTCATTTACTTCAGATGGTCTTTGTCAGAGAGGCAATTTAACCCAATGCAAACAAAGTGCTTGGATTTTATCTAGGTATATTTATTTCTACTACTTTGTGCTTGCCAATTGTATCCCAAGCAGAAACATGTTTGCTTCTTCATTCTTCTTGTCAGTGTAAAAAACGAACCATAAACAATATGCCTTTAGAGATCTACGCTAGCATAAATATGTACATTGCCTTTATTTGTGTCTCCAAAATGGGCTCTTTATAAAATGAAATGGACATATCTGTAAATCTATAGCTATGGCGCAATGGACTGTTTATTTCCTGCACAATTACACAAGTTACAAAGTTTACTTTCTATGGAAACTGTTACAGAAGTAAAGCAGCATTCAGCCGCTCAGTTTTTCCTAAATCTAATGACTTTCACTATATGAAACTTTTCAAGTTATCTTACTGCTGAAGTATTGTAGCTTCCATGTCTCCTCTAGCCTGAAAACTATCTGTAAAATGCTAGAGGCCACCAAACCCACCTTGTGTGAAGCCAACAGATGAGAAAATAAGGGATGTATAGTTGCAGTGTACACAGAGTGAAATCAGTAGATGTTCCTGGTTTTCAGGTAGGTTCACATGGCAAAAACACATACAGTAATGGAAACCTATGGCATATCTATGGCTGAGCCTCGGGTTTCTGCTATTGTTCTAAACTGCTATGGGTCAGCAGGTTCTTTAACCCACTATTCGGTTTGTTGCCACCTGCCAGGGTTTTAGTGCTGTTTTAGCATTGAATCTGTAGCAATAAAAGGCCATACAAATTTTTCAGTAATGCTGAAAATTCGGTGTAGCATTAGCTAAAGTGTGCAAACCTCAAGTGAAAACAGTGGGAGACAAAATAGAAAACACAATAGAAAATGCAGGTGAAAAAAGCCATATAAGGCTTCACCAAAAGGATAGATAATAGGTGACTGTTGATAAAGGCCAATTATAAAAATGCCTATGAAGTTAGTCCTTGTTGCCACAGACTTATAATACCATATGTATTTACACACCAATAAACTGTGAATATATTGAAGCACTGAAAAGTGAGTGCTGTGGACTCCCATTTATTGAGATTTTTTGGGCATGGGGGAGACACATAATTGGCACAGAACACACTGCATTGCTCTTATATGACACCAAGAGAAGCCAACACAGTTTTGTAAAAAAGTGAAGGGCTTAATTCACAATAAACTTCATACCAGTATAGCAGTATAGGAAATATTAAATAAATATACAGTGTTACAGTTAGTTTAAAGTACAATATACATACTGAGCATCATAGTAGCTTCATGATGAGAGTTAGTCTTTCAGAGGCAAACACATAGGTTGTGTGGAATGAAGTAAATACACAAGACTATTCATACATAAATAGCAAGTCAATTGTTGTGCGTGATGGAAGGAAAGTGTAAAAGGCTAGCATGAAGGCACGTGGACAAAGTACTGCTGTGAGATGTTTCAATAAAACTAAAAAAAATCCTCATTTACTATTATAGGACTAAGATGCAGAGACCGTTGCATTCAGGAATCCATTAGGAAGTAACAGGCAATGCTTTGTTTTGTCTCCACTTTATTTACAGACTACTAACATACTGGGCTAGACTTTCTTTCTGAGCTACACAAAAAGCTTGTATAGTCATTTCAAAAGCCTCCAAGTTAACAATGTGGCAATGTTGAATAAGCAGTGTATGGTTATGCAAACACTCCATTAGGCATGGGGTATGAAACAGTAAAGCTACATGGACTGCTGCAAGCTCTTGTTGCCAACATCATTTCATCCAGAATAGTAGCATTGAAGCCAAACAAGCAACATTTCTGAAAAATATATGAAAGAGTCTGGAATTTCACTATACGTTAATATTCCACTAAATGTTAAGAGAACTAAAAACACACATTTTGGAGATGATATTTTAGCTGTGTTATCCCATACCACTTGGTACCATTTATTCCTTGTTTATTTTCCCATATCTATCCCCTTTTTAGCATTAATGTCCTATGTTTATGTCATATGTTTATTGCCATGTTGCTTAGGATTTTCTACTGCCATTATGTATTGCAAAAGTGTTTAATAAATTATAAAAACTATTGAAACAGGAAATATACTATACAATATTGTATTATTCATATTTAGAGTTTCCTGAAAATTACCCCTTTCAATTGAAGTGATTCACTGTATTATTATTTATTAAAATAAAACGGCACAGAACTCAGAACACAGCTTTTTATTGTTATAGTGCCAACTAAGAAAAACAGATTTTTAGTCTTTTTAGATTTAAAAAGTAGGAGATTTTTTTTCCCTACTATGAACAACAATGTTCACTTGATAACCGGGTGATTACTTTGTGATTACTTTTACAAAGGTTATATCCCCTTAATCCCACAGATTATTAGTAGATATTTCTTTGTCAGGGCCGCCACTAGGAAGTTTGGGGCCCATGACTGGCAAATTTTGTGGGCCCCCCTATCCCCTTCCGGTATTTCCTTGCCCAACCACCGCAGTAGTTTGCAAATCTACTGTATATCAAGTAAACTGGCATTTTTTGGCAATTGAGCAATCTTTTTCTCAGAATATAACAATCTGAAAAAATATGGTATGGGAAACCCTGTGCTATGCAAAAGTGAAGGAAGAAAATTACTAAAGCCTTAGCCAGAGGCCTGAAGTAGGGGTTACAATAAAATGTGTTGTGGTGATACTTATTAATTTAACACTCACCCAACACATGATCCGTGGGGCTTATCACTGAGATCCTCAGGAATCAGCAAGTTAGACCCTATCCCGTGGATAGGGCCTAACTTGTTTCATGGGAAAACCCCTTTAAATGTTTATGTGCACCACAGAGGAGACCGCCTTATATGCCCTCCAGAGGGGACTGCTTTCAGCTTCTATGATGAGAATCTATAGAAGGCTTTAAGGCCTGTCATCATTCAATTCCTATCACACCCTGTTGAAAGTTGATACACAAATGAAATATTGTATTCATGATCAGACCCACAAGAGTTCAAGGCCTTAAAAAAATAAATGTAAAACATCAAAAAATTTAAAAATTCTAACTGTTACCTTTTCCCTGTAACTAAATAGTTAAAACCAATTAGCAGTGCTACAAAAAAATCATTAGATCTATATCTCTTACTTAATCATGCTGGAGGTTTAGTTTAGATTTAATCTGTCTATGATGTAAGTGAAATTAGCTTTGTTTTGGTGTGAGAGTTTAGACATCTGCATTAAAGATGTATAGCCATTGTCTGATCTTTCATAGTGTAAACTGTTATCTTCTTGATAATGGGCAGCCTTTTATTTCAAAAGTTGCATGTTATATTGCATTTCTTTCTGTAATGGTTGCTGCATGGTGCTGCAAAGGTGAGAGGCAAAGAGCAACTGTCACATTCCATATTTACAGTGCAGGTCTGAGAGGTAGGCAAGGGTTAAAAGTTTGAGTGCTTTGCTCAGCTGGCTCTTAGCTATCTATATGCCAGCTATAAAAACATATTTGGGGCTGTTTTTCTCTTATTGTGATTTTAGTTTTTCTTCACTGACCAAGACTATTGTTTCCTGCTATTTTGTTACATTTGCTGCCACCTCTTGTCTCCTTATTGTGTGCCGTGCTGTCTTCTAGTCTTTGGTTCATACCTCTGACTATTTTTTCGACTACCATTTTGCCTCTAAAAAATCCCTCTGGGTTGAACTCAGCTTGCCAGCCTTGGCTTTAGTTCTACCTTCTCTCCATGCCTTACATCATACAATGTGGGGTACATCGCCCAGTTGTGGGCTTTCACATAGGATTGTCAAGTAGGCAGGGACAGCAGGTTGGGGGACATGCTTTTATATCAGTGATGTCCTATTCCACTCTCATCTAAAATCAACTTTGGGGGTTCAAAATATTGATTGCACTCCTCATTTCTAATGGATTGTTTAAAATCACCTTGATTTTTACTGCTGACTTAGGTAGCACTTTCATGGTTATATGATGTTTTTTGATAACGTGTACTATTACAGCATTACAATAGTGTGAAGGGGTAAACTGAGCAAAAGGAATTGAGTATGTCTGCATATTCTAATAATTATTGAAGTACTTGTCTGTTTCACTTTGCTAATGTAAGACATTTAATAGGCTGAATATGAAGTGATAAAAATGTATATAAAAGGAATTCCCTAGAGGGTTTCCAGTCATAAGTGGGCCACCCAGAGATCAGGGTAGTTAGGATTTACAGCTGTTAAACCTACAGTATTTTTTAGCACTTGGCAGCACATAAAACATAATTGCTTTCGGTTACACTGCCTTGTTATTAAATGGCTGTTGTCCATTGAAAGGTCATTCCGTAGAGGAGATTGAGACGTGTTTTCAGCTCCTGGTCTTTCATGTCACCACATTCTGGTGCGGGAAATAGTATTGTAGTAGCACTAAGCAGTAAGCCGCTCTACTCAGATCTAATGAGACATTTATTTGTGTACATAAACACAAAACTCCATCTGCATAAAACAGCTCATCCCCTCTGCATGCCAAACACTTCACAGTATGGGGAACTTCCTGCGCCAGTGTTTGCTTTGCTACAAATTGTCTTGATTATCTCTCTTCCATTACTCTCACATACATACATCCAAAACAGGGCCCTCCTGTAGTTTCTATTTTACAGGCTTATTAATGTCATTTGCATCTTGCAAGGAAAACTTCAATAGGAAAATATGTTTTCTTTTATGTGTTTCCTGATGGTTTGGTAAAAGTAGCGATGGTGCTGTACTACAGCACTTTTATTAACGAACATATTCAATGGGGGGGGAATTAATCATTTTCTGTTTTGCAACTTTCCATGGCGCCAAATGAACATAGGACAGTGCAAAGTCACTTTAAAATGCACCAAATTCATTATTAGCATAGACTAGTTTTCACAATACTGAACTAAATTCATGATTTGCGTTTAGGTGCTTGTTTTGGCGCCAAATGACTCCAGTCACCCCCTGGAGTAGAAATAGGACAAAAAACACTACCAAATTTATCAAGATCAATTGTTCCTTTTGCAAAACAAAACAATATTATGAGACAAACCAAAAACCAAATACAGCAACATACATAGACTCACATGATGAATTCAGATACAACAAAAATGGAATCGAACATAGACAACCAAGTCATTCATGTGGCCGATTTATGTGCAAGCTTGAGTTTTCTTTACTTAACAACTATAGGTCCGTTTACAATAAAGAAGCTAAAGTGGTTCTCTAAGACTTAGGACAGGACATTCATTAAAAATAGCTGAATAAGAAAAGGTTCATATGGCACTGTGCTAAATACAAATACTGTAGGTCAACTAAAAGCTGATGTGTTTTGGCTCTTAGATGTACTATGTAATATGCTATCCAGGCAGATCTCTTCGATGCACAGTGGTGACTATCACCAGTGGCAAGATGTAATTCAGATCAACGATGAAGGGTGAGCTGTAGCAGTACTGTCTTTTGCTATATAAAGTATTAATTGGAAGTCACTACAACTCTGACAATGAAGCCTGATTTAAATAGGAGGTGCGGTGGAGTAGCACAGCACAGCCATTGCAGAGTGTACATAGAAATGTACAATGTTATTATAATGATCAATGCAGGGTCATTCAATGAAAAAGTGAGTTGGGACCGGCACTCCATACGGCTAAAAATCTTTAGTCTTTATTTGAATCTATTAAAAATACAGCTCACATGGCATTAACCATAAGACCTACGTTTTTAATGGATTCAAATAAAGACTAAAGATTTTTACCCGTACGGAGTGCCGGTCCCAACTCACTTTTTCATTCGATTACTACATGGGCCTCCCGTCAGCCCTTTCTTAAGGATCCGAGCACCGGACTGCACAGACCATTATCCCTCTGAGATTGCAAAAAGTTTGTTTGTGTACTCAGTGCAGGGTCATTGTTTGACTTCTAACATCTCCAATCAAACTGCTATTGGAAGAATAAGCCATTTATTGTCAGCCCAAGAGCAACCACTTTAAGCTAAGGTGGCTGGCAGGTGCTATGATCCCTGGATCTTGAATAAGATGATGTATGACAGCCATTCATCACAGTTTCTCCCACCTTTCCATGGACCATAAATGGCCCCTTTTTCGAAATACTTTTGTACAGTTATAAGTTTAGTTATATTCTATATCTGTTCCCTTATTGATCTCCATGTGTAACTATCTAAGCTGCTCTACCAAATGGATATTGATCAGTTCAATATGACAGATGCACTAGTTACTGGCAAATGTGGTAGATTTGATCATTGTCTATGGCTATCACAAGTATGCTGGATTGCTTAGATTAGATTAGATGTAGTTACTCTATTTGTGGCTAAAATTGGAGATTAATCTTTGCTATAGACAACATGTTGAGAAAAATATTCTCCTTAGTGCTAAACATATGATAACAAAGTTCACTCCTCCTATTCATTTGTTCAAGATTTCCCAGACAGAACTATTTCTGGTGTAAACTTCCTAAAATGTACTACTTACATCCAAACAGTAGCAATAATGTGTTGGACAAAAAGTTGGATTAAATGACTGAGAAATTGGAACAGCTTGTTTGTGTAAAAAAAAATCCTTCTTAAAGATTAACCTGTTTTATAAGGTCTTTCATCATAGGGGTAGAAATTCAGTAAAATAAGTCACTGTGCTTTCCAACAAGTAGTTACCACTACTTTTTTTTCTTACAAAACTACATACCAATCTTTTCAGCTACACCTGCTCTATAACATAATCATGTTGAAAAATCTCCAACCTGGACTTTTTCTTCCATCTTTACTTATCGCAATGGGAAGGCAGCAGTGAGTCTATAGAAACTCATATACCATATACTGATTATGAATAGGCAGGTTCACTTGTAATGAAGAAGGAAACTTTTTATCATCTGCTTGCAGAGATGGGCTTGTCTTTGGCTGGTCATGTGATGCTGTTATAAAACATCAACGGAACCAGAGCTTATAAGACAGAAAACCATGAAAATCCAAAGAACAAGATGGATGGTTTCAATGGAAAGTAGTATAAAATGTGGTGTCCATTAATGTGAGAGGTAGGGATGGAAAGTTGTGTTTCCATCACAGATCTTCTTTGATGTTGCATGTTTCTTTTAACAATAGTATAATGAACAGTGGTTCACATGATCAAGGGAAACACATTTTACCATTATTACTCCTCAGCCTCATAATATTAACTTTCTCTCAAGATTATAGATATATAGTATGTTATATCATAGAAGTAAATATCCCTTACATATTTAATGTTGAAAGTGGATACTTGCTTCAGCTTACCTACTCTGGCTACACACTAATATGCTGTGCCTTTGTAGAATCCTGATATCATTTGTATGAAGCAAGTTCATTGTATGCAGATCATCTGGCCTAGCACCAAGACAAGTGCCCCAAAGATGTCACCTGCAATGGAAGACTGATGACATCATTACATCCACCTTGGTAGGATTGCACTTACATCTTGATATTTAATACCAGTCACACATGGCCAGAGATCATTGAACATCTTACCCAAAATCGGGGCAAATACTTAGGTACTCCTACTAGATACATTCATATCTGTTCCCATGTCTCTTGGTACTATAGATAAACCAGACTTATGAGTTTATATGGTCGTATCTACAAAAGAATATGAGAAAAGGTTTCATTTAGCAACTGCCTATAAACTACTTTTACGTTATGTGAAGTCTCAATAATTGTCCTTGACAGTGCATGCTGGACATTTAAGGTTCTGCATTTTACAAAGGGAATTCTTAAGAAGTTTTGACTTCTATTTCCTGTCTGGGTAATTTTGTATGGCAATCAAATTAGAAAGAACCAAATTGGTATGGTTTTAAGATACAAGATTCATTCAACAAGGTGTAAACCTTTAGTGTCCAGTATTGTTATATTTTCCCTAATATAATAGTTATATGGCAGAGAAGGCAGAGAGGGAGTTTAGACTTGCTGCAGCTATTTCTTTGCTCAAGGCAAAGCTCCTTACATAAAATGTCCAAAAAACCCACAAATCATACCTGACCACTGGGACACCTACAATCCAAACATATGGCTCCCTTGTACCCTTGTGCAGGTGTGGTGCTGCTATATTAATTTCCATGGGACTGCCAGATTAAGTCAAGTTTTATAATTTGCAGTCCCCCAAAGCCTCATAAAAATGATTGAAACGGCATTAAAATGAATGACTTCCCCTGAGAATAGGTTGTAAATATTTCAGTCTTAGATAACATCCTCAAGTATCCTGGCATCCCATATTGGGAGAACAAGAAGGATTTATGAGAGATTTAAGCATAACTGGAATGGTAGAAAAGATGAAAGTATATAGGAAGGAATAGAAGTCCTGATATGTTATAGATGTCACACATTTTCAGGAAAGATCGTTTTACTTTTTTATAGGGCTGGGCAATTTACACTCTCATATGAATAAAAATATTAAAGGACATCTACCACCATGATGAAGGACTTGTGAACCAAGCATAATGACATACTGGAGTGTGCCCCATCTGGCAGGATCTGCTCTTATTTTAGCTTCTTATTCCCTGTTTTTTTTAAAGAAAGCTTTTAAAATGATGGAAATGGGTTGTAAGGGCTCCGGGCCCCATTTGCATAATATTTAAAGACTTTTTCTTAAAAGCAAAGGGATAAGAAGCTTATAGAAGAGCCTGTGGGGCACACACAAGCATGTCAGTGTACTTGGTTTACAATCCTTCATCCTGATAGTAGATGTCCTTTAATATTTTTATTCATATGTGACGTTAAGATTGCCCAGCCCTACAATAAAGTAAAATAATCTACTACCATTCATGAAAAATGTGTAACATTTAGGATTGTCTTCTAAGAACGGATGGCCAGTATGCATCAAATATGAAGGCAATAAAGAAATCTGATAAGTGGGTGATCTTGTAGAATAAGCGTTTTTGGGAAGTAACTGGTAACAGTTTCTGACAACAACATTACATTATAACATACTGGAGCTTCCAGTGATATACCCATGAGAAATCATGATTATTTATAGGGTGATACCGCGCTTCATGTAAAAAGGGGGGCTGTATCCCGGGAGATGACAGGGATGCAGGAGGTGTGGCTGCGGGTGTATGTGGAAAGATATGTAGCACTGTGTGGTCTGACGGAGACAGCTGCTGCGTCCTCTGGTAGTCAGGTAATATTACCTGGTATGCATAGGAAAATTATTGGATTTCATAACCAGTAAGATGGTCGCGCTGCTTGTTTGGATAGTATTATCAGTAGTGCAGATGAAAAGCAATAGGTCTGCAGACAGATATGAATTTTTTAACAATATACAACATTTAATACATCAAAGATTCTGAGTACAAAGTGTCAATAAAAAGTAGGAGGGTGGACAACGCGTTTCGGGGCGGAATTAGCCCCTTCTTCAGGTCCGATGGTTCTGTAACATGTAAAATTGGTGAGTCGTAGCTAAAATCGTTGCTGTTAAAACGTTATAAAAAATATATATATAGACAATGATAAATAATATATATATAGAATTATTAGTCTGTAAATAGAAGGATAAAATGCGATAAAATACATATATAGGTGTACATATGGAGTAGTTCAAACGAATAAATTCATGGATCATACATAGCCATTCTGAATTTGTCAATTTATGCAGATTGGTATACAAACTTCAAGGAGACATTTTTTAGGATATTATTAAATAGTATGTAGGCTTAAATAAATAAATGTACAGCTAATATGTAGACCTAAATGATGTATAGAGAAATATGTATCAGAGATAGGTAAAGGGTGGTACTGACCTCTCTGTACTTTAGTTTACTTGCTGATGGGAGGGAAAAAAAGAAGAGGGGGGGGGTTAGCATATGTTAGGAAGATGTTATAGATGTGATTGGTGAGATAACGGGTTAGTGCATTGGGTTGCTAAATAACTAACCTCTTAGGCTGGAGGGTAGGGGCGAAGGCAGCTGTTTGTGGGGTGACCAATAACAGGAGGGTACCTGAAAAAACTAAAGGTGTTGTTCGGTAAGAATTGTGGACGTAGGCACAGCGTTAGGGGAGCTTGTGATGTAAGACTTACTTGGTATCTAGTCCGTCCCGGCAGGCAGCAGCTAAGAGAATGATCGCTGCCGGTGACGGGCGGGGGTTTTTTATAGTGGTGGAGAGGAGAGTGCGCATGCGCAGTTCGTGCGGAACTCTGTAGTGATATGCGACTGCGTGGACAGCGGAAATTTGCCGGCGGTCTGAGCCTGCGTTAGTATCGGGACTTAGTTCGGATGACAGGAGACTGGAAGAATGCATCGGAATAACGGTAGTCTGGTCCCTTGGTGGGGAGGGTGGGATGGGCAAGGGCTAGAGGATGGATTTAAGGTTGACCTTATTAGTTAATTCCACTGACTGGATAATGCTAAAGCTTTATTAGGATATTGGCAATTATGTTGTCTGGTGGGAAGAAGAAGGAGCTGCAATAAGGAGAGTGAATGGGTTGGCTGTCAGTCTGGTTCGGTAGTGTTAAAGGTGGTGGAATTAAGTCGAATTTGAGTTGCGGAGATGGATATGTTTAGCGGTACTGGGATTGTTAGTAATGAATGTCATAGAGACTAGGGGAAAGGGACTAGTAATGTGGTGTATGTGGTTCTAAAGCGGGTGGAAAACTGGTCTCTCATCTTATATCTTTTCTATGGATTCATTTAAGCCATATGGGCTCATAGTGTTCAATTTGAAGATCCAAAAGTTTTCCCTTTTGATCAGTTGTTCTGATCTATTGGGGTGGTGTCTTGAAATTTGTTCTATTATGTTGACTCTGGCTAAGGAGAAGTCCTTATTATGATGGAATTTGAAGTGCCTGGATACGCTATGTAGAAGATATCCTGCTTTTGTCTTGCTGCGGTGGGCGTTGATTCTCTCCCTGAAGGGTTGGGTTGTCCGTCCAACATATTGAAGAGAGCAGGGGCATACCAATAGATAAACGACATGATCCGAGGAACAGTTGACGAAAGACTGTATAGGAAAGGTTTCGGAAGTGGTGAGGGACGTAAATGTTTGTGCTTTATGTTGCATGATTGGGCACGTCAGGCATCTTGGGCTATTGCATCTGTAGGTTCCCTTAAGTGTTGGGAACATGGTGTCATGTTGAAGATCAGGGGACTGTTTTTTTGAAATTGGTCGCATCTTGGTGGGTGCTAACAGTGTTTTTAAGGTTGGAGCTCGTTTGAATGTGAGCATGGGGTTCTTACCGAACAACACCTTTAGTTTTTTCAGGTACCCTCCTGTTATTGGTCACCCCACAAACAGCTGCCTTCGCCCCTACCCTCCAGCCTAAGAGGTTAGTTATTTAGCAACCCAATGCACTAACCCGTTATCTCACCAATCACATCTATAACATCTTCCTAACATATGCTAACCCCCCCCCTCTTCTTTTTTTCCCTCCCATCAGCAAGTAAACTAAAGTACAGAGAGGTCAGTACCACCCTTTACCTATCTCTGATACATATTTCTCTATACATCATTTAGGTCTACATATTAGCTGTACATTTATTTATTTAAGCCTACATACTATTTAATAATATCCTAAAAAATGTCTCCTTGAAGTTTGTATACCAATCTGCATAAATTGACAAATTCAGAATGGCTATGTATGATCCATGAATTTATTCGTTTGAACTACTCCATATGTACACCTATATATGTATTTTATCGCATTTTATCCTTCTATTTACAGACTAATAATTCTATATATATATTATTTATCATTGTCTATATATATATTTTTTATAACGTTTTAACAGCAACGATTTTAGCTACGACTCACCAATTTTACATGTTACAGAACCATCGGACCTGAAGAAGGGGCTAATTCCGCCCCGAAACGCGTTGTCCACCCTCCTACTTTTTATTGACACTTTGTACTCAGAATCTTTGATGTATTAAATGTTGTATATTGTTAAAAAATTCATATCTGTCTGCAGACCTATTGCTTTTCATCTGCACTACTGATAATACTATCCAAACAAGCAGCGCGACCATCTTACTGGTTATGAAATCCAATAATTTTCCCATGAGAAATCAGACAGGAAAATATCGTAACACAGGATTCCATAAATTTACTTACTGCCAGCTACCCATGTAGTTTATAAAGTACTGAGATACTAAACAGTCACATACTATATAAATAAAATCTACATGTAAAGCTAGCTGGAATCTGCTTACATAATTATATTTCCATATTAGTAAAGAGATTTTCTTCTAGAATTTCTCCCATGATGCCATGGTAAAATAAATTAGCCACTTTAGCGAAGATTAAGCATTTAGCAGGAAAAACAACTTCGTATCCATGATTCAAAAGTTCAGCAAATAAGAAAAAAAACAACCATCCACCTAAATATGATATAAAAGTAAGCTGGTTTTGGTATAAAGCCCCTAATAGGATAGAAGCTTCTCTTTTATGTTACATGATCAAAAAGAGCATTTGATGTGAAACTGCAAATTATACAGGGTTATTTGCAAATCTTTAATTGGGGGAGAAAATGCTGATTTAGAATATTTTCTCATATTTTCTGCATAGAATACATATATAAGGGGCTGTCAGATTTAGAAAAATTCTATTAGGGTAATCTGCGTAAATAGGAGAAGAGTTTTTTTTTATCAATAACCCTCATCTATTAGTTGGAGGGATATGAGCAGCTACATGGGCTCAGTGTGTACAGAGACTGCCCATTTATTTCAATGAACATTATGTAGGTCTACATCTCTCAATGGTGGAATTAGCGGAGAATTAAATACATGCTGCCAATTTAACAAATGATCGCAGTAGATCGTCATCAAAGTATCTGTATTTCATAGTAATATTTTAACCAAACAAGCACTGCAGTCACTTTAGTTCCTACCAACACACCATTGTACATAGAAAGCGCCTGTGCTTACAAGTGCAGCATAGCCCCATTCACCTAAATTGGACTTAGCTACACATAGGCCACATAACAAACAGCTCTGTAGTGTTAACCAGTTAAATGCCACAGTCAATGCAGCATTTAAATGGCTTAATGGGGGTTTCCCCAATGATTGGCACCCCCTGAGCCATTCTTGTGGGGGGGGCATCATCTCCCCATTTGAACTGCATAGAAGAGAAGCCGTGTCTAGATGTGTTATTGTGGCTGCATCCTAAAATCCATCCCTCAACCATGTGTCTGCTCCTCTTCCTTGGCGTTGTGGGATAGGATTAAAGTTCTTTTTCTCTGCAGTCCCGGCACACTCCTGCAGCATACATTTTTGGTAACTCCAGATTTGTCCCAGAACTGCATGTCTGCCTATTTTGATGGTGGATAGACAAGGGATGACATTGTATAGGTAACTTTTGTGATAGATTAGGTCTGCAGTACATAGATTTCTTCAGGTTTACACACACAATTAATGGATGAACCACCAGTCCAGAGTTTGACAAGTTTTGTTGTAACTAACCATAGAACTTCCTTCCCCCTTCCTCTCTTCTCCCTAGCCCTTCTTCCATAATGTCTGATTTGTACTATTCCACTCCACTTCTTGCATCATAATGTGACACATCCAGTTTTCATGCCACACGAATTGTTTGCTTCTCTATCGATATACCTTATGTTGTAACCCCTAAAAATTCATTGCACATATTTAAAATATTGTGAAAAAAACAAAAATGCAATTTAAAGTTTTTAAATCTACCTACTCCAGAATGGTACTGGTGTAAAATACAACTTGTTCCAAAAAAAAAAACAAGCATAAAAGTAGACATAAAAATGTTATACTTCTTGGATGATGACGATGCATTAGGTTTTCCTTACATTAGGTTTTAGTCTACAAACTTAGTTAAACATAAGAAAACAATACGAAATATGGTATTGCCGTAATCATACTAACCCATAGAGTAAAAGTCACATGTTATTAGGTTATACGGTGTACATTAAAAAAAAAGTCAGTTACAGAATTTTTATTTTACTCCTCTCCCCCACAAAAAAAGTGAATACATTTTCATCAACAGGGAAAGCTAACCCAAAATAATAGAGAAACAAATATTTTATAGCGCAGAAAAGTGAAACTAAAAACTGCTACATCCTGTAGGGAAATACTGTCTTCAGGTTGAAGTGAGAATCCGATCATGGGTTAACCTCCTTCCCTCCGTCTTCCCTATCATTCCGAATTTTGAAAATGGTGATTTTCTTTTTATAAAGCAACACAAAACATGAATCAAAATATATATAGATATACCAAACTATATTTATTTGGACAATGCACTCTGTAGTTTTATTTGTAGTATTCTATTTGTGTGGCATGTTTTGTTTGTATGTTACGTAAGAAGGACAATATGACGATTCCGGTGTTTGCTGCTGTGTCAGTTCTTGAGATTCATCCAGCTTTGCATTCCAGATGGAGACAGAGTTGATGATTTATGTGTGTGCAGAGCGAAATCTAAACAGTATTTACAAGTTTCTGCCATAGGGTATTTTTCAAGTAGACGTTTTACTGAAAACTAGAATGTACCATCAATCATAAGGAACCCCTACCAATATTAGTGTAATGACTGAAGCATTTGATAAATATATCAATGCTATGAGTGTATTTGCTGTATAAGAGCATTTTCTTGTATGCTTGTGTAATGTAAAATGATCATTTTAAAGAGAACTTGGCAATTTGGGGCACTAGAGTGGTTTAGCGCCTCGAGCCAGGTTATGATAAAGAAACAATTAAAATTCAGTGGAATTATTCAGATGCATAACAAAGACAATTTTTAAATCAACATGCCAGAGGCTATTGTAAAAATTACCTTCCTGATGACAGGTTCCCTTTGAACCAATGCACCCACAAATTCACACAAAATTCCTGGTCATAAAAGCTTTCTCAGACCTCATCATTGAGGGATGAGAAGAGGAACAGAAAGGAAGTAAAGATGAACAGTTGCAATTGACATGCACAAAAGGATGCTTTCGGTCATTTACTTGTAAAGTAAAAATAAGATGGGCTGCTTACTTACTGGGCCATTATTAACACATAGTTTTACTAACAAAACAAATACTCCTTATCCTATAAAGTTTCCAGATAAAATATATATTACTGGCCAAAATACTTTAAGATTACATTAAGATAACAGTAAGGAACTTTGAATCAAAAACAAAACAAGTCACTGGGGAGAAAGGTTTCTTCTTCATTCACTCAACAAGAGTCACTTACAAGTAATGTTTTGCAACTAATTCTTTTCATAGAATTAAATCAATTTGGCTCCACTGTGTCATATGAGAGTCTATATGGCAGACCCAGAAATAATTATCTTATCTTGCCACATACCCAGTGTGGACCCATTAAAAAGCTTTCCACAACCTGTCCACTCCATTCATCTCTGACCATACACTCTTAATCTCCGCTCCTCAACACACCTTCTGCTTCACTTTTTTCTTATCCGCTCTTCTCACAAAGCCTCCAATATTTCTCTTTTATTCCCTATACTCTTGAGCTGGCTACCAAAAAAACACTTTCACACGTTCAGATATATCCTAAAAACCTGCCTGTTTATAACTTCCTACAGTACCCCTATGCTCCCTCACCTCGTGTCTCCATCTACCCTCTGTGAGCTCTCAGACAGGGCCCTACTTCCATTTCAGCCAGTTTTTGTTTTTTTTTGTGATTGTTTCCATCTATAGATTGTGTCCTCTATAAATGATAATTAAATCATATAAAGAATCCTTAATTTTCCACATATGATATGATTTAGCTTTTTCCTACATATGGATGAGGTTTTCATAGCATTGACAGTTCTGCAAATTCAGACAATTACTTCTATTTTGAACTTGTCAGACTGATCATACTGTCCCATACTATATGTTATACACATAAAGCTACCAAGAAGACAAAATGGAGGGTTTATAAAGCATTGTCGGACAGTTCGGCGTGTTCACCCTAGTCAGCGCAGCATTATCTGCTGTAGGCAGGGCCATATAATGCAGGATTAGTTCACCACCACCAGTCTGGTTGTGGCTACAGTATTTGCTGGACAGGTTTATGACACATGCTGTACCTTTCAAGTCTCCGATATGTGGGTTTGCAATCCCATGCTTGCCTGTCTTTGGAATAGTCTAGATACATATGTTCATGTCCATCTATCATTTGAAGCAACTGTGTATTCTTCTAAGTGGGTTTAAGAATATGTGTCCTAAAAACTAACGTACACAACGCTACAAAACTTTATTGAATTTTTACTTAATGGCTGAAAACTAACAATAAGAGAATGCACACAGCGAATTGTGCTGGAACAGGAAATCATTTAACGTTTGCTGATCTCCCCAACATTTGTCATATGCTATGATAAACTGTATGCCAAGCTTTTTCTTCAGGAGCTGTACATCTGATTTTATTCATTCCAATGCAGTTAACTGCTACAGAATCTATTGTCACAGAAATATTTCTCCTCTCAGACTACATTGCACTGTCCTGACATCTCTGGTAGAATTTATCAAGGTTAGCAAAAACTAGAATAGTGAAAGTGAAGTGTGACAGCATAACCCCAACTGATCACTCTCTAATGCATGAAGGCATGCCATTTATGAGAAAATGTAAAATATAGTTTTGTGTCAGACTTAGTTCTACTTGCTGATTCTAAACCTTAATAGAAATATGACAAGGACTTCACAGTCTTTCTACCTTCCAGAGAAGACAGATGCTATGATGGTCTGGCTGCTTACAGATCATATGCACCAATCACTTTACATATTACAAGTGCCCCCAATGGCTCCGATCTTAGATTAATACATTAATATAGCTAAAAATGCCAACCAATTCCATATCTATCTCTTATGGATTTTTTACACATATATTTCTTTACTTCCATATGACATATTACAACACATAAGCTGGGTTTGCTGAAATACAGCTTTACAATGCACTGCCCCAATTTCCATCTTCATGATTTTTTAATGGTGTAGACATAAGTAAATATGAATACATAATAGGCATACATACAGAGTCAACATTACATCTAACCTATACACTATGCAATTTACCCAGCGACTTAATATTCTCGGATTTGAGTTCCTCCTGTTTTCAGATTTACATTATGGGTCATATGTGTCATTTCTGCAAAACTGAATTTATAAGTTACCAAAGGGCTGAAATGCATTTTGCAGGAGCTAAAAACTGAAAAAGTCCAAAATATGTCTTTAAATTGAAGTCCCAATCATGTTCCAGCACCATCATAAATAGAGTCTTATTGGAAAGATAAATAAAGCTAAGTTTTAACTGGACCACAGTAATGGCCTTGTTTTTGTGTCATATTCAAGAAGCTCTAAGAATTTTGTCTAAAGTCCATAAATAACATGTTATCTTTTTTTTGTTGGATAGTATGATTACAGTATAATGCTTTGTTAATGTTGTAGATTCTGAAAATCAATATTTGCATCATCATTTTTTAAAGCCATCGTTAAAGGTTTGCTTTTTAGTGGTAAGAGCTGTGATTTTCATTGGTACAATTAACTTTATGATCTTGGTTACATTTAACTTTATGATCAACTTAATATTTATTAAAATGGAGATGAGGTGCCCAAAACACTGCAGTTATAGTGTTATTTTCTAGCGTTTATTTACAACATTCTTCAAGCATAAAAATCCTTTTTTCAAAGGGACAAAAAATTCTTTATATGGAGTTATTCAACTTAAGAACAAGCCTACAGAACCTACAGTGGGTACAGAAAGTATTCAGAATTTTTCACTTTATGTTTCATTGCAGCCAATTGGTAAGATTGGCTTTTTTTCTTATTAATGTACACTCTGACCCCTACAAACTGAAATGTAGATCTCTTTGCTAATTTATTAAACAAGAAAAACTGAAATATCACTTGCTCCTAATTATTCAGACCCTTTGATGTGACTCACATGCTGTCCATTTCCTTCTGTGAGATAGTTCTACTCCTTCATTGGAGTCCAGCTGTGTTTAATTAAACTGACTTTAATTTAACTAATTGGAGTTGATTAGGAAAGGCACAAACCGATTTATATAAGAACCCACAGCTCACTGTGCATGTCAGACCACATGAGAATTATGAGGTCTAAGGAACTTCTCAAGGAGTTCAGAGACAGAATTGTGGCAAGGCATAGATCTGGCCAAGAATCTCTGCACCATTCAAGGTTCCAAAGAGCATAGAGGCCTCCGTAATCCTTAAATGGAAGAAGTTAGGGACAACCACAACTCTTCCTCGACCTGGCCATTTAGCTAAACTAAGCAATTGTGGGAGAAGAGCCTTGGCGAGAGAGGTAAAGAAGAGTCTTAATATCACTGTGGCTCAGTTCCAGAGATCCAGTAGGGAGATGGAAGAAATTTCCACAAAGTCAGCTATCACTGCAGCCCTTCACCAGTCAGGGTTTTATGGCAGAAAGTGCAGACAGTAGATTTTCCTCAGTTCAAGACATATAAAAGCCTACACACAGTTTTCAGAAAAACACATGAAGGACTCCCAGACTACAAGACACAAGGTCCTCTGTTCTGATGAGACAAAGATTGAACTCTTTGGTGTTACTATTTAAGTGGTATGTGTATAGATAGGATAGGGCCTAACTTGCTGATCAGTCATGCGCGGCCGTCTGCTCAATTACTCTGACCGAGAGACGAGGGGTCCGACGGATCCCTCAATTTTGCGATGTGTGGGGGTCTAAGCACTAAGACCCACACTGATCAGCAAGTAAGGCCCTATCCTGTGGATAGGGCTTAACTTTTCTTCAAGGGAAAACCCCTTTAATGCCTTATTCATAAGAAGGTTCATGGCTGTACCAGCTCAAAAGGAGCGCCTACCCAATACAGAGCAATGGTCTGACTAATTATGACCATGTGATATTTCAGTTTTTCTTGTTTAATAAATTAGCAAAATATCTATGTTTCTTCATTAAATTGTTTAATTGACTGCAATGAAACAAAAAGTAAAAAATTTTAAGGGGTCTGAATACTTTCCGTACCCACTGTATCTTCTACATAACTGCCTGTATAATTTTAAGTCATACTCAAACTTGCAAGTTATTTTGTTTCCTTCATGTTTGACTGCTGAAAAAAAAATCATTTGAAAGCTTATTCCTATTTTACATATGAAACTTGTGTAATTTGTGAAGCTTATATGGGAAAGATGCTGCAGGAAAGGAATCAGTTTCTCTAGAGCTAGGTCCTCAAAGATGGCAACCACTAATTATTAATACAGCTTGACACAATGTTTTTACTAAAGTTGTCGTAGTGTCAATTCTTTAGCATATGACATTTACCACAAGGCATTTCCATTAATTATATCCTCAGGCATCTCTTAAAAGAATTGCCGGGTGATGCATAGCACCAGAATGATACAATGGAGTGGAATTTTGTAATTTATAAAAGCACCTTTCTGTACTCTCTTTAGAGGTATACAGCAAAACTTTGAAGGGTCATATATCTTGCTATGCAGATTTCCCAGAAATACTTACAATGTACCACATGCTTGGCCACTTGGGATCGTTGAAGTAGGCAGAATGAATATTACTAACTTTATAATCCCTTTTTGTCCTTGTTTTAACAACCTGCTGTTCTATCCATTCCACCTGCCAAGAAAAAAGAAACATTTGTTAAAATAAGGAACTCATGGCAGTTTTGCTAAAACATCTTCTTTTTAAAAGAAACTCTGCTTCTAACACTATGGGGTACATTCACTTACCTGTCCCGTCGCGATCCCGGAGGTGCATTGTCCGACGAGGATTAGAATCTGCCGCAATTCACGTAGCTTTATACTATACACAGAGTGGACCATGCACAACCACCAAAACAATACACAAGAGGTGGACCAGCACTGCCCAACAGTAAGCACTGATCAAAACATGCCAAAATATATAATCAAAAGCCACAAAAAGAACAGAGGCATGAAAAATAGATCAAACAAATAAAATCTTTATTAATAGAAAAATACACCACAAAACATGCTTAAAAACCTTTAAAAATTGTGAACGAAGTCACAAATGAATGACATCCTCGGGAAAGTACTCAACACATGATAATGTGCACTGTTCCCGGAACTCCAGCTCCCCCTACTGGCCACAATATAGTATACAACAATGTACAGAAATAAATATTATCAATGGTGAGCTAATCAAATCTTTAGACAAGTCCATACAAATGCAGGATAACAACAAAAAGAGGGGTGAAACACAATAATGGATGGACACACAATTCAAGGATCAGCACAGAACCGTGTACAAATAAGAAAGTTGTATACCTAAATGCTCAGGCCATGAGAGCGGGGTGCTGGGGATAGATGCCCAACCCAACCACCAAAACACGGTAAATGTCTGTACACAAAGCAAGCTATAAAATATTCAAAGAGAAAAAGAGGTTCACGTAGCTTGTGCACCCAATTTCCTTCATCTGTCGCTTCCCCGCTGAGGTCCGCCAGAGTTCACCTTCTTCTTCCCTGTGTTTGTAAGTGTATGTCTTGATTTTTAATTTCCGCGGTTTGTCCGAATCCGTCGGGTTGTCCGCAGCCACGCCCCCCGATTTGCATCGCATGAAAGTCCACGTGATTGCGCCAAAATCCGATCATGTGCGCCAAAAACCACTGTTAAATGCGGAGCAACACGGAAATCGGCCGGAAACCTGAAGAAAATGCGGTCCGCTGACCATTAGTAAATGAGCCCCTATGTGATTGTTATTTCAGCAATTCTGACTATTTTTCATGGGTTTGCCCATGAAAGTAAATTAACAAATTTCAATTCCTTAGTGATGTTTACACAATAGAGATCATTTTAACCCCTTTCTTTACAATCTTACTCAGGTTTATTGGTGTTTTAGCTCCTATCACTCAGTGGTGGTCAGTGTAAATCCCAGAGTGTGGGCAGGGACTCTCTAAGCAGACACATTATGATTCATCTAGTTCTGTGAGTTGACAATGTGCTCAGAATATCAAAGTACAAGGTTTATATACACTTTCATTTAGCTTCTAAACATTGTACTAGAGATGAGACAGATCAGAGATGAGATGATGAGATGCATATAACACACAATGACACAGTCAGCTCTGTTACATCTCTGCTCTTCCACAAAACACACAATTTTAAATCTGATGTGCCTCCCTCCCTCTTCCTCCCCAAATAAAGAACTTATCTGCCTGTAGCTTGTAGCTTTCATCTCGCTGCTTCTGTTGTTTGCCAGCAGGAAATCAGTGTGTATCAGTGTGAGCTCTTCTTGGAATGCAGGAGGGAGGGGCTGCTGGAGGGTGCAGAGAAAAACTCAGCTCCACAGTATCAGACAAGATGGCTGCCAACCCTAAAGTCAGAAGATCCAGGGTCGGATCCAGGGGCAACTGAAACTGTGTACACCCGGACTGATAGAGATAGGTTTTATATTTGTGAAATGCTGTATTTTTGTTAATAACAGTGAATTAGAGAATGTGTTATTTTGTTATCCTGAGTATATTTAAGAAACTTGTCTCTGTGGGAGTCTGTGGTCTGAAGTTTTCTTGAATGTCAAAGCTACAAATTTCCAGCTCCAACATACAGTGGCAAAAGTATGCATGTGCCATTAAGCATTCCCTCATTTTAAAATACAATGCAGGAAATGTATCACAAGTCTCTGAAAACTGTTCAGAGCTCAGCCTTCATTTTCCCACTCTATAAAATGAAAGTTGAGCTCTGATTGGTTGCCATGAGCAACTAGAACAGTCACTTGTGATATATCTCTCCCGATGTATTATACAGATATTGTATGCTTCATTCGTCTTTTTTGGTATAATTATTTGTAAGGAAGCGTATTTGCTGTGTGCAAGTTGCCATTTGCTATATTCAGTTTATTAAGGTGGCATTATAGATACAACTATAGTGACATTGTGTAACGGTCACACAGACAACAGACAAGAGGAGTCTGTGGACCAGTGGACCCTCTGGACCACTCTGGGAGATGGAGAGAGTACTAGCTGCAAACCGGGACCGGAGTCTTCACCAGAGCCCGCTCTAAAGCGGGATGTTCTTGCTGCAGCGGGGTGCTTCCACAGGTGCGACTAGGCCCACGGTGGCAGCCAGGGATGACAGGGATGTAGGACACAGTCCGAGCCTGGGAAGACAGCAGGAAAGCGGCAGTAGCTGGCACAGGACCCAGGCGGGCAGGAACGGAGAAGTTCTTGGAGGAGAGTTGATGGCTTGGAGGCGCCTGAGAACGCTATAAGACAGGAGCTACCAGGAGCGTCTGGGAACGCAGGAGACAGGAAACACAGAGGCAACTGGAAACACTGGAGGAACACAAGGAACACGGAGGCGTCTGGAAAAGCTGACGAGCTTTCTTCTTCAACAGGAACCGCTGTGGGAAGCAAGGTATGGAAACCTTGGGAGTTCCTGTAGAATGCTGAAACAATGCTGAAGATGCGACAGGGAGTGAAGGGAGGTGCCGGATTATAAGGGCTGGGCCGGATTAGCCAGCGCCAATACAGAGGACGCTGGCCCATTAAGGCTGGGAGAGACAGCGCGCGTCTTCGCATCAGAAGCGTGCAGCCTTGTGGGAGAAGCCAGCGAGCGGCCTCGACGGGACCAAGGCAGCATCAGGAACCAGGAGAGGTTAGTCCGGGCTGAGGGACGGGGACAGGCCACACAGCGGAGCACGAGTGTACCCGCGATCCGCGACATGGGAGCACCTGTGACACATTGTAGCATTACAAGGTCACTACGTATTGAAATTTGAATGTATTCTGCAGCTGGGGTCCCTCTGATAGAAGAACTCTGTGTGCTGGGGAAACAAAGGGGGTCCTGAGGAGGGATCACCCTAATGAAGACTGTGTTAGACATATGGAAAGCAGAAGTCTTCAGTAAACAACCTAATTAAAGCTGTTGAACACTATGTGCTGTTGTGAGCACCAACGTAGACTTACAATTTAACATAGAGGTTGGTTTTAACCTTGCCTTTCGTACTATTGCACAAAATTGTTAATTATAAAGTTTTTATTTCCACAAAGATGAAATCACAAATGAATGTAATAATCCAAATAAAGAACTCGCCTAAAAACAATACATCAAAAATGTATTCATCTGTAGAAGAATAACACTTAGCTGTTATCTTGGGGAAACAGTTAACTCTCTATCACAGCCTGAAACTAATTTCAAAGAGCAAATTCACAGAGGACGAAGAAAGAGGAAAAATAATAATTCAAAGCCGTGTGATTATTTGTCATGATTCACTCAATTAAGCTTTCAGACGGAGCATTGTCTGAATGGAAGTATTTTTCAGAGCATAAAGACCACACACACCAGGGTACCGAACTCGGAGCTAATTTCTTTAAAGACGCCAGCAATAATGGAAACACTAAATCTATAGGTCAAATGCACTTTTCAAAACGTGTTTCTGTCCAAGGACTCAATTACCAATGTGTACAGGTAAAAGAAAATACAAGTTTAAACCTCAGTTCATATGACCTCTTTCTTTCATGAGACATATAATTATTCTATTCAGGGGCCTTTGTTGCAGAGTGTATTACATAATAGCAGACCAACAGCAGAAATGTAATCATATTATATCCAGCTCTTTTTTAATGTTGTGACAGTATATCTAACTGTATATACTCAAAACTCCCACCAATAACTACGAGATCCACAAGAAATGGGAATCGGAAAATTGCAAGGTTGTAACAGGTCTTTGTCTATTTTTGGATATATTTGTTCAAACTTATAAAAATGAATTTTCCAATCAGACACTGCTGACCTGCACTAGGGAATATACAGAATCCAAAGTTGATACATAACTTACCATATTCCACATTGTATATAACAACCTTTGAATGTGAATAAGCTGCATATAAGAAAAAATAAGCCCTTTACTCATGTAATAAATAAATGGACCTATGGGGATATTTTACCCTAAATGTAGGTCTATGGTTCCTTGATAATGGCCTCAATTTTGTCTTTGGACATGACCACCTTTGCGCTCTGGCTTTCTGGCTTCTGAAATGGCTGGGACTATGTGAATGCACATACCCAGTTCATACCTTCCTGGCCTTCTGCTTGTTCACTAGATCAGGACAGCTACAGGGCATGTGCATTAGCTTAGCTTACTCAGACATCCTGATCATGTTTGACTGGGACAGCAGCTTTCTTCAGCTAGCCATGGCAGTCAAGTGAAAGTGAAAAGTAAAGTCATTTGGTGTACACTGTATATACACCAGAGATCAAAATTAGATAACAACACTCATTTTCCCAAATTGCAAAGTCATTGTGTAGTCCTATGTGAATATATCCTAACATGTGACATGGGCAGTATTTAAGTTGATTTCAGAAATTGCACATATTCTAAAATACAAAATAGAAATCTAAATGAGATTTTTGTAAAAGAACACTGATCAATATTAGAGAAGACTTTCAGATACCTGTAAGTTATTGATGTTATTATGGCACCTGGTGCTAATTTCCCTTAATTATCTGACAAACCCTATTTTACTGGCAGCTTAACTTTCCAGCTTTAACTAACTGAAAAAAAATGGTGTGCCGTTCCAAAGTGACAGAAACTTTTTGGCAGCAGGTTGCCCACCAAAGGGGTAACCCCATAAGCCAAAGCAAGAGAAGTTGGTCATTCCAAGTCTGCGATTTCTAGAATACTGCATCTTTACAACATTATAAACTTTTTCAAGTCCCCCAAGAAGGCTTGTCGCCCTCAAAAGACAAATACAAGAGAGGACAGAATAATGCGGATAATCTCCATGTGTAATTGTTTCAACACTGCAGTTGGAAATGCTCACCTGTTTAGCACTGAAGGATCTGTCTTTTCATATAGTAATACAAGATATCACTGACTGAAAGCCCACTCTGCAGTAACTAAACTTGTCATTAGCAGAAAGAATCAAAAGACTAGAATTACCTTTGTTAAGGAGCATGTTGTGTGAACAGAGGAGAAGTTCAATTTATTTGGATCTAATGAGAAACATTACGTTTGTCTACAAACTGGGAAAAGAATGGTAGAGTGAATGCAGGTGGGCATCAGAATGTTCTTCAATAAGTGGTTTATTTGTTTATTTCATCACTTAATCAGCCAGCTAATTAAAATTTTCATACAAGACAATGCCCCATGTCATACAGCAAAACGAGTAAAATGAAAACATTTCCCCATATTTATTAAGCAATCTACACCTGCATTCTGACATAGATTGCACATAAATATATGTGTAAACAGGTTGCACATGTATTTATGAAGTGTTTCCAACAATACTTAGACTTTCCATGACGTCTCTTTAGGAGCACACCGGCCAACACATTTATTCCGGATATTTGACATAATTGTGGCGCATGCCAGTTAAACTGAGTGCACCAGAAAAAACTGGTGCACTCAGTTCAAGCACTTTGGGTGGCCGCACGATGCACCAGATTCATGAAGACCATGCTCCAGTATTCATGAATCCGGTGCACTACGCACCATACTGAGGCAAACTGCCTGTAGTGCAATTTGCCTCACTATTAAAAAATGTGGGCCATTGAGTCCTGATCTAAACCCAATATAAAAACTCTGGAATATCCCTAACAAAGTTATGGCCAAGAAACCCATATGATGGGCGTAAATCATTTAAAGAAAGGCCTTACACTCCTCACTGGTGACTGTTATAACCTTCATAAAATCTAGTTAGAATCATTTTCTGTGCTACAGGCATTGCTGTCCTCTAATCATGAACATCATACACATTTTTTTGCAAAACAAAGGTTTCATTTTGATATACAGGCAGTCTCCTACTTAAGGACACCCGACTTACAGACGACCCATAGTTAAAGATGGACCCCTCTGCCCACTGTGACCTCTGGTGAAGCTCTCTGGATGCTTTAGTATAGTCCCAGACTGCAATGATCAGCTGTAAGGTGTCTGTAACCCTAACCCTAATAATCCTTGGTCCAATTACAGCAAAAAACTTGAAAACTCCAATTGTCACTGGGGCAAAAAATCTTTTTGTCTGGATCTACCATTATAAAATATACACTTTGGACTTACATACAAATCTTGTATGTACCCCGGGGACTGCCTGTACATTGGTAATTTTGTAAAACACTGTACTAGTATCATGGTATACCCCTTGCAAAAATGTATCAATTGTTGATCAATGAACAGGGCCGGCTCCAGGTTTCAGTGGGCCCCTGGGCGATAAAGCTTCAGTGGGCCCCTTAACAGTGAACTTATGTAGCGACATTAAAAAACAGAAATTTAAAGTACCAAAACACATATATACAGCATATATACACACACATCCAGTATATACAGCACATACGCACAGATATACAGCATATATACACCATACACACAGATATACAGCATATATACACACATCCAGTATATACAGCACATAAGCACAGATATACAGCATATATACACACACATCCAGTATATACAGCACATACACACAGATATACAGCATATATACACCATACACACAGATATACAGCGTATATACACACATCCAGTATATACAGCACATAAGCACAGATATACAGTATATATACACACACATCCAGCATATACAGCACATACACACAGATATACAGCATATATACACCATACACACAGATATACAGCGTATATACACACATCCAGTATATACAGCACATACACACAGATATACAGCATATATACACCATACACACAGAAATATAGCATATATACACCATACACAGCATATATACAACATACATACACCATACACAGCATATTTACACACACATCCAGTATATACAGCATACATACACACATATACATACGCATTTACATTTGTAGCAATCATACTTACCCCAGCTGGATGTCGCTCGGTTGGGACGTGGTGGCAGGTGAAGTGGACCGTGTAGGAGAGGGCTGGTCAGATGGAAAGTGCGCAGGCCGGGCTAGGCCGCAGTGAGATGGAGGGTGCACAGGCCGGGCTAGGCGGCAGTGAGACGGAGGGCGCGCAGGCCGGGCTAGGCGGCAGTGAGACGGAGGGCGCGCAGGCCGGGCTAGGTCGCAGGTGAAGCGAGCCGGGGAGAACAGGGCGGGTCAGGGAGCGCAGGGCCGTGCGGCCACAGGTGAGGTGGGTAGGGCAGGGCTGCTAAGGACCTTCAGCAGCAACCGTCCCACTACCTCTCTGCCCACCTCCTATGCGATCAGCGGCGAACCTGGTCCCCGTAATACGGCGTCACATCGTCGTGCTGGGCCCCTTTGGAGCTCTGGGGCCCGGCACTTGCCCGGGTCAGCTGGGTGCTGACCCTGGGCCTGTCAATGAAGTTTACATTATTTCTGAAAAAAAAAGTGTTTATGCTTTGAATTCTTATTTTGATCTCCAGTGTGTATATGCATATTTATTTGCCTTCCATTGCCGGTCAACCAGTGTTGACTGAAACATCTAAATAGGGGCTAAAATTTAAGGACCAGCATCAAACCCAATTGCCATTGTAAGTGGCTGCCAATGTATTTCAATGTTAATTGGGGGTCTGCCAAAGTGAACCCAGTGGTTGTCTAGTGGACTGCTTCAATAAGCTGATTTCAGCACTCCAACCTGTCACTTATTAATGTCCATTAGTAACCAGAAAAAAACTATATATAGGTTATATCTATCTATAACATGTGCTCATGAAGAATGACACAAACAGCCCCACCAGATATGGTGATAGGCAAAGAAGTACAAGATGTGCATCTTTAAGCTTGCTGACCGTTAAGACATTGGGGAAGATTTATCAAGTGTCTGAAAGTCAGAATATTCCTAGTTGCCCATGGCAACCAATCACAGATCAGCTTTAAAATATTCATGAGCGCTGGTAAAATGAAAGCTGAGCTGTGATTGGTTGCCATGGGCAATTAGGAATATTCTGACTTTCAGACACTTGATAAATCTGCCCCATTGTGTCTCTCAGAAGTCATAAAAATTAAAATCCTTTTTGAACAGCTTCACAAGAAAATAAAGTTATTTCCATAAGAGTTCTGATGCGAGGTCCAGATTACATTAATAATGATATAATAATCTTTATTTATATAGCGCCATCAAATTCTGTAGCACTTTGCAGATTCTGGGGAATATATTCAAATAAAATAAGACATTACAGAACAATAACAATCACATCAAACAATAGGAGTGAGGGCCCTGGTCGCAAGAGCTTACAGTCCATGAGGATGAGGGGGTGACGCTGGAGATATAAGAGCTTGTATAATTGTCCAGCCATTAATATATTAGATAATGTTTTAAATGTCACTAATAAGTTAGAATTGTCTAAGGATCTAACAACCTTTAGGAAGCTTACAATAGGCCAAAAAAAGCAAATCGGCACATAAAATACTGGGGGTTGTAGGGGTTCATATTACACTGGCGTCTTTGGGTGCACATGATATACTGGGTGATGTGATGACATTATATACTGGGGGCTGTGGGGCACATAATGTACTGGGGGCTGTGGGTGCACACAATATACTGGGAGTTGTGGGGGCATATAACATACTAAGGGCTGTGGAGGTACATCATATATTGGGTGCTTGAGACAATATAATGGGGTCTGTGGGGGCACATCATATACTTGGGCTGTGGGGGCTCATGATATACTATGGCTGTGTATATACTTCTGTATAAGATAGATACAATTTAGTGAAAGCACATGTTAGGGGGGTGATGTATAAGATTGGATATTCCTTAAAATTTGGTACATATGCATTGGGGCTCCCTACCCCAGATTTTTTACGACCCTAGAAACACCCCTAGCAACTGCAGTCACTAACTCACTTAATAGTGACATGTGATTTACGGCACAGAACTATGAACTATAGCCCTATTGAGAAACACATTGCAAATTACAATTGTGTCAGAGCAAATACGTCAATAAGTATCATTGGACAGCCTAATGGTCTGTTTACTAGGAAACATATTACCCAGAACTAACTGACTTTATCCATCTGTATTATCACAGTGCAATAGAAGATGAATAAGCTCTAGGGCATTCAGGACTCAATGATTTATACATGATTAAATGACAAAACCCCTTCCTTTGTAATGAAAGATAAAAAATGTTCTGTAAATGCTACACTATAAACATAGCTGCCTTCTGACCGCGTTATGTATTCATAGACCTTCCTTGCTGCTTGATCTTAGTGATATGAAGCTGGGGCAGAGACAATCGGGAAAAATATTTTCTCGATAGATGTTATGTGCTGGGACACCAAAATCCTAGTGCTGCAGTATGAATAAAACCAAAATATTTAAAGGGACTCTGTCACCAAGTTTTACATCAGAAAACTAACAGAACCCTCAGGTAGGGTAGGAAATGTCCTTTCAGTTTTGTTAAAACTAATCCATAAACCTAAAAAAATCTCCAAAGTTAAATGAACAAAGAAGAACCTGAAAATAGTCACTTGAAGAAGAGAGTCACTTCATTGTAAGATTTATAGCTCATATCCAACCCCTACAGAGTAGAGGGGATAGGGAACAGATTCTTATGCTCTTAATGTAGACGTCAAAATAAATTCTATAATGTGGCCAATTATAGGTTGTTAGAGATAGGTTTCCTCGATTGCTTGCATAGCCTGATTATTCTCTTACAGTAGATTATCAATTTATGTGCATTTTTTTTTCAAAATAATTAATTTATATATTTTCTCTCTATTAAATCTTAGAATTATTCAACAATGAACAACATCTTATGAAGATGATTATTCCTGGAATGTGTTGGTGTTTATCCACAAATGTCCCCATTATGGTTTATTGTATAATGAATTTTTTTTTTTTAATGTGCATATTCTCATTGATACAAGGATCAATTTCTATAGATACTTCCTTAAATAAGTATATACTAAATGAGGCCGAACCATATTTCATTAGACGTTATGCAGAATTTTAGAGGTGCAGTCCCTGGAGTTTTTACGGGTACCAAGTATTTGGGTGGTGTCCGTTATAGATAGATCACTGTCCTTAGGGCTGCCAGAGGGAGGGCTATGGTCTTACCGGGTCAGGCAGATTAAAACTTTCCCTATAGCAAGGTTTACATTACCTTGCAATGATGCTGGACGCTTTAGTATTTTCCAAAAGCAGATTTTGGACAGGGACGATCAGGGCACATCTAAGATATTTGCAGACTGTACACTATATGGATATGTATGTTTGCTTATATATAAATATGTATTTCACTTTAATATGATTATGTCATATTTTATCAAAATTGATTATAATGTCTCCACCCATACTGCAGAAATATGTTCACTTGTAACTTTAGGTTCACTTTGTGTAATAGCCCAAACGTCAGCACTTTTTGATATAACAAAATCTATATGCTTTGATTGTATTCAAATGAAGGGGGCAAGCCGACGTATACACTCACCGGCCACTTTATTAGGTACACCATGCTAGTAACGGGTTGGACCCCCTTTTGCCTTCAGAACTGCCTCAATTCTTCGTGGCATAGATTCAACAAGGTACTGGAAGCATTCCTCAGAGATTTTGGTCCATATTGACATGATGGCATCACACAGTTGCCGCAGATTTGTGGGCTGCACATCCATGATGCGAATGTCCCGTTCCACCACATCCCAAAGATGCTCTATTGGATTGAGATCTGGTGACTGTGGAGGCCATTTGAGTACAGTGAACTCATTGTCATGTTCAAGAAACCAGTGTGAGATGATTCCAGCTTTATGACATGGCGCATTATCCTGCTGAAAGTAGCTATCAGATGTTGGGTACATTGTGGTCATAAAGGGATGGACATGGTCAGCAACAATACTCAGGTAGGCTGTGGCGTTGCAACGATGCTCAATTGGTACCAAGGGGCCCAAAGAGTGCCAAGAAAATATTCCCCACACCATGACACCACCACCACCAGCCTGAACCGTTGATACAAGGCAGGATGGATCCATGCTTTCATGTTGTTGACGCCAAATTCTGACCCTACCATCCAAATGTTGCAGCAGAATTCGAGACTCATCAGACCAGGCAACGTTTTTCCAATCTTCTACTGTCCAATTTCGATGAGCTTGTGCAAATTGTAGCCTCAGTTTCCTGTTTTTAGCTGAAAGGAGTGGCACCCGGTGTGGTCTTCTGCTGCTGTAGCCTATCTGCCTCAAAGTTCGACGTACTGTGCGTTCAGAGATGCTCTTCTCCCTACCTTGGTTGTAACGGGTGGCGATTTGAGTCACTGTTGCCTTTCTATCAGCTCGAACCAGTCTGCCCATTCACCTCTGGCATCAACAAGGCATTTCCGCTCACAGAACTGCCGCTCACTGGATGCTTTTTCTTTTTCGGACCATTCTCTGTAAACCCTAGAGATGGTTGTGCGTGAAAATCCCAGTAGATCAGCAGTTTCTGAAATACTCAGACCAGCCCTTCTGGCACCAACAACCATGCCACATTCAAAGGCACTCAGTTCACCTTTCTTCCCCATACTGATGCTCGGTTTGAACTGCAGGAGATTGTCTTGACCATGTCTACATGCCTAAATGCACTGAGTTGCCGCCATGTGATTGGCTGATTAGAAATTAAGTGTTAAAGAATAGTTGGACAGGTGTACCTTATAAAGTGGCCGGTGAGTGTATATGGCCGATATACGTCCCCCATACTCTTCTATGGGCTCACGGCCCTGTACGGGAGCGGTACGGTGCCGTACGGCCGTATCCGTACGGTTTTTTACGGATTACATACGGCCACATTCATTTCAATGGACAATACGTTTAACCATTTATATTGCCGTTTTTTTGACACTGTAGTGTACCGTATACTAGCCGTATAAAAATATAGAGCATGTCCTCTTTTCTCCCGTATTTCAGTTCTGTATGCCCTAGAACATTGGGACATTGGGTCTCTCCAATCATTTGATGCGGAGTGGCGTTTCCTGTCGACGCACTTCCGGTGCGCGACCTCAGGGCACGCGCGCGTCACGTGGTGGGCGCGCCTACATGCAGGGATGCCGCGGGTAAGTATAAAATGTTAGATGCAGCACTATGTCATCACCTCCTGACGAAGCATTTGTGCGAAACGCGCGTCGGGGTGTATCCTTTGGCTTTCCCCTGATCTGCCCAGCGTCTGTCCACCATGTTTTCGGGTAAGTGTGCAATGGTAATCTGACACTTTTTCAACACTGGACGATACCACCAGTGTTGTGCATGGTTTATCCTCACTGCACTATTGCCACTTTTCCCCTATTTATTTGAGTCAAATATTTTGACCACGTTACTGTCATTATCAATTACATTATTTGGACTCTGGGCTAAATAGGGGTAGCCATTGGTCTCCTGTGTTGCCCCTTTTTTCCATCTTGGGCTACTTGTGTCCCCCATACATTGCATTTATATTCTTTTCCCATTTGAGGGTTATATATGTTGAATTGATGTATTTACTTCTAAATAAAGAATATTACTTTTTATACATTAGTGTTTTTTGCCGCTCTGGTTCTTTTGGTATTCTGTATGCCCTAGAAGTCTATGGGCACGTATAAAATACGGGTTAAATACATGCTGCATCCGGATGAAAAACGTCACGTATATACGGGCTCATACGGCCCGTAAATAGGGGACTGGAGAATTCATACGGTCGTGTGAATGTAGCCTTAGACTGTGAAGAGACACATCCCCAACTGGTAACACAGACCTGTCAATTTATTTATAGGTAGAAATGACAGATGGAAATCATAATGTAGAGTTAACAAATATGACTTGTATTACCCATAAAATTGTCATTTTATAGGGAATACAAGTATGGTAGGGAATCAGAAAAGTAAGATACAAAGTTCTTGTAGTCATATTGTGTAGAAGTGGTAAAATTGTATTGCTGCTGCAAAACAAGACAACCCCTTTTGATATACCCTATGCCCCCCAATAAAGCTTATGTGGAAAATGGCCAACATGGTATCCTAGATTTCCAATGTATGCCTAAATAAACCTCACCTTCAAAATATAGTTTTGTTGAATGATGGTAATATTTGCCATATGAATTACAGATGGGAAAAATATCATGTTCCCAGTCTACAGTAAATTAAATGCACAAATGTGATAAGGTTCTTCATAACTGCAAAAAATTAGATTTCACAGGGAGAGGTGATTGCAATGAGACGACTATTCAGTTTCTTCATTTTTAACCAATTAGGAGGATTCTTCCTTTGCTTGGTTTTCATCAAAACTTATAGCATGGATGTTGTGAACAGACCAAAAAAGCCTGAATAGTTATTTTATAGCTATAACATGTTGAACAATGTGTACCGTATAGCTAGACTTTACATTTAGTATCTGGTTTTGGCAAATAGTGATAAAGCATTTGCTCTTTAGTGCATTTATTGTTGAAATAGGCTAGACTTGCCCAAATTAAGGTTCTTCCCCTTCACATTGATAATCCTATTTATCTCAGTATTGCTAGTGCTATGCACCCCCTAAGTACATGCTAAACATATCTATATATAGCTATAATGTTACATTACACAGAAAAAAAAGTGGTAGCAAGGATGCAGGGAGGAGGGAGTGAGCAGTAGCCTGAAGCAATGAGACCATACCTCTGACTACCTCGGCCCCTCTGTAAGCACTGTAACTAAACTATAGTCACAGATCACAGCTATCTTCTACTGAGGCTGTGCTGAAGAGCAGTCAAGCAGCAGAATATAAGTAAAATAAACAAGAAATGCATCTGTTTTGGGTACTAATTTACAGAAACCTGGATAGTCACATAAAGTGTTTTTCCTACTACTCAGGCTTAAGTGTCAAGCATGCCCACCACCATTATATTTACAAGTGGTACTGTCTCGTCATTATAATAAGAAATTATCAATAGGTTGAATGTGTAAGTTATAGAGGACCTGTAACCCGGGAAAAACACCCCCAACAAATTAGCTCCCCCTCATCCTGTCCCCAGCCCCTTTATATTTACAGAATTTTAATTAAAATTTGTGTTTTTATACTTAGTTTTAAACGATCCGACCTCTTATCAAATAAGAGGTCGGATTGTCATACAAGTTCCCTAGCAGTCGGCCATATTCATGAGGGGGCCGGCCAACACACCCCCTTCACGCCCCTGTCAGTCAGGGACCTGTAAGGTATTGCGCAAGCGCTGCCGGCTCTATGTGATGTGGCATTTATTTGGTGGTGTTTATTTATATTTTCTGTAAAAAAAAAAAAAATCCTAAAATCCTTTAGTTTTCAAACAGACTACAAAGTCTATTAACAGTCGGACGCTTCCTGTTCCGTACATTGTTCAATATTCGGTTCATTCCTTGGTCATCTCATTATCATCTCGTCATATTGTCATCTCACCGGCTGGATTACAATAAATTATAACAGCTTAATCACAGGAGCTACCATTCACATGCCTTGAAAACTCTCACATAAATGTCAATGGACATCTCCAGACTATCTGCCTCTAGTACATGTGGATTCTGCCAAGCACATGTCTAAATGCTGCTAATAGCAGCTCAGCTAAAATCTCCCATAATCATAAAGAAAAATCAAAAACACAGAAACAAAAGATAAAAATAACTATATATACATATATTTGAAGAAGAATTATTAATTAACTTCATTAACAGACATCTTATAGCTGATCATTGCAACCTGGGACTAAAGTAAAGTATCCAGAGAAAATCACCAGAGGTCACAGTGGGCAGAGGGGTCCGTCTGTAACTAGGGGTTGTTTGTAAGTCAGGTGTCCTTAAGTAGGGGACCGTCGGTGCATATATAATATAAAGCTGAGTGTATGTATGTATGTCCGCTAAAGGAATCTGCACCATGGCATTTTCAATCACCAATTTTTACACAGCTGCTCCCTGTACACTGGAAACCTCAATAACTAGGTTTTGAGTCTAATAACAAAATGCACTTATTAACAATTATAAGATAGAAAGTGGGAGAAAGACATAAAGAGACCAGGAGAAAAGGACAGACAGAGAAAGAGAGAGAGATGGATAGATAGATATACTATATATATTCGAGTATAAGCCTAGTTTTTCAGCACAAAAAAATGTGCTGCAAAACCAAACTCGGCTTATACTCGAGTAAAAAAATATAGGTTTTACCAGGTTTTTGTGGTAAAATTAGGGGCCTCGGCTTATACTTGGGTCGGCTTATACTTGAGTATATGGTAGATATTCTGGGGGCTACAGCTATATATATATACTATATATATATATATATACAGCATAACAGCATAACAATGATCAGCTGGGATTTATCCTTGTATTTTATAGTTTTATATTACACATATTTTTATCTCTACATATTAAAGAGAACCCGTCATGCAAAATAACCCCCCTAAACTAAATATATTTTCATAAACTGCCATTAGAGAGCATTGCCCCTATCCCTTCATTGTCCCTCTACATGCCTGTAAACCTAATCAATGAGGTCCTAAAGCTGTATGCAAATGACCTGTGAAATGTCCAATGAAGCATTAGCATATTCAAGCTGTCCACTCTATTCATGAGTGGGAGGCACAGCCACACCCCCAGTGCATGACTGACAGCCTGTATAATGATGTGAGGCTGTATAATGATGTGCTTCCTGGTGCTGGTGGCCACGCCTCCTGCAGCCTGTGTGTGTATGTGTGTGTGTGTTTAGGAGAGATACAGCAGCTCCAGGCAGCCATGTTACAGCAGAACATGTCAGATTCATGTGTAGCTGATGTCTGTGTCTCTCACCTGTATATTAGGAGGATGCAGCATGTCAGCAGATGCAGCACACACACTAGCCATGCTTTACTATACATTACACACAGACATGAGCAGGGGGAGGAGAGGGGAGGGGTAAAAGGAGTGACATCACTGCCTCTGACCATGTGATCAGCCTCATTTATATGATAAAGAAAAGATGATTTTATAATGATTAATGTATGAAATAACTAGATAAAGGCAGGGATGGGATCCTTGTGAGCTGCTCCAACAGGAAGAGGTGACAGGACTAGTGACACAGATCTGATGACAGGTGTCCTTTAAATGACCAATAAACTAATGACAGATGCTTTACCACAACGAGATTCAATGACAGTGAAGGTTCTGCCTAATTTAATGTCCATGTCACAGCTATTTGCTTTCTCGGATTCTTTAAACACATTTGACCTTTGTAAAGGTGAGATAACCAAATGTTTTTACATCCATGCAAATGGCTTTGCTGGTTACTTCACAGCGACTTTACTTGATTCAAAGATTACAATTTATGATAAAGTATTAGTGTCTGTGAAGTCAGCTAACAGTTTGTAATGAGAAACATTAAAGCACATTTAGTGCAATATTTTGTTTGATGGATACGAATAAAAACTGTCAAATACAGTGTCCTTTAAAATCCTCTAAACTAAGCATAATAGATGTTGAGATTTTGGTGCTGAAGTAGCTATAGCACCAGCACAGTTTTTTTATGTGCTCCTACACCAAAACCCCAACTTTACTCTTGGGGGGGGGGGGGCCCTCAGTGCTCCAATTGTGGCTTTTAGTCTCCATTTCTTCCAATCCACATTATAGCTGAGTAAGTCCATGGCCTCAGTGGCCATGTGTGAATGACCAGCAGAAGATAGGCAAGGCCAAGGATTGTCTCTTTTGTCATGTGAACAATGAATATGATATCATTACTTCTGAACCCATAGTATCAGAAACACCACAGACCAAGAGCAGCTGTTGGTCGTCCAATAGGAGGTGTTTTTTCCTACTTTTCAGTCACTTTTATTAAAACAGAAGGAACGGGCAGCCAAAAAAAGGCTATGATGACATGGCTATGGAATTTTCATAAATAAAATAGCCTTATGTCAATGACTCCATATGGGTATGACAATCTTTCAGACAGGACTATCAGGTCAGCCATAGATTGAAATGTATTAGACCCTAAGCTATCCACCATTCCAAAAGGTTTTAACCTAATAAAATATATAAATGATTATTCCCCTCAATGAAACTTGCAATAAAAATATACAATTTTGAAGAAAATGGGATCAATGAACACATCTGCAGATCCAGCAGAAAATGACAGCTTACTCAGGTTCGTACCCTGTAGAGAGACGTGCTTGTTGGAGGGCTGGCCTCAGGTACACTAACTGCCCTTTACACACCCCTTTTCTTCAGTTCTACAAAAACTGAATTGTGTCAGAGAGCATGCTCAAAACGTGGACACTGAAAAAAGAGTGTACAGGAGCCCCATTCCAATAACGTGTTGGCTTTCACTCATCATGCATCCTCAGTGTATCTGGGGCAACCAGCTTTATAATTGAGCATGTCACTGTACAGCATTGTGGGAAAAGATTCACTTGTATTGCATTTATTTAAAGGGAACCTACCACTTTGAAATGGGCATTTTGACCCACACCAACCTGCACATAAGGCGAGATGAGCTGGTGCAGGCACATATTTTCATTAATCAAATAATGAAATGCATGGATTATAACACTAGATTGTGCACTTTGCTAATAACCCACTCGGCGCTTGACTCTACGTCACAGTGCTTGGGCATTAGTATACTAGGGGAGGCATGCAGAGTGCAGTCCCCGCCTCCCCCCACCCTTCCTTCTTTGCTCCTGAGAGCCGGTGCTGCGCATGCTATCGCGAGACTTCGGCAATGCGCATGCTCTAATGCTCCTAAGGGCTTGGTGATGTCACCAGCTCTCAGCAGCGAAGAAGGGACGGTGGGGGAGGCGGGGATGGCACTCTAGATGTTAATGCCCAAGCACTGTGACGTTGCTGTATTAGCAAAGTACACAATCTAGTGTTATAATCCATGCATTTCGTTATTTGATTAACGAAAATATGAGCCTGCACCACCTCAACTCGCCTTATGTGCAGGTTAGTGTGGGTCATAGTGCCCATTTCAAGTGGTAGGTTTCGTTTAACCTCTCATTCTAGGCTTTGGAGTCCTGTGGGTCATTCAATGACTGACAAGTATATCTGTAGTTTAAAGGAGTGAACACATGGCGCCTGATGCTAGAGATGATGGGAAGATTGATGGTGTTCAGATGAACTGGTGGAATAGGTTAGTGGTGAATCTGGCGGGCTGCAGCAGATAAGTATATCTGTATGCATGATGGTATATGCATCCTAATGTGACTGCCTTCTGGACTCTTTACCATAGAAAAAAATATTTCCTAGCTGGCACGGTTTGCTTACACTGACTCTATCTCCATTCCATGAGCTTTTCCAGGAATCCTTTAAGTTTGCTATCATTCTTATTAACACGTCTTCACTATTGTCTTAAGTGTCTTTGGCATTATATACATTATATTTGCATAAATATTTGCATATTTTTATGAATATATTCACATGTGGATCCGATAATGCCAATGTTGTTCTGCAATGTGTTATCAGTGGTTTATAGAAAACTGCAGTTAAACCTAGAACAATCTTCCTTGTATGGAACTCTGTGATAGCTATATATGGTCATGGAAATTAGTCAAATATTTGGTTAACCTAAAAAGACTTAATTCTTGGATCTTTGCCTGGTCTGTTTGCCGCTTCTTTCTCGAAAGCTCTGCATTCCACACTATATTTTTGCCGGTAGTCACTTCCAGTCTCCCGCTTCCCTCCAGTGGCAATATGCAGAAGTGGCAGTATGTGGTATAGTATATATAGTACAGTCCAAGTTAATGGACTGTGCCAGTCAATAGTTTTTTGTTTTACAGTCACTGTTTAGTAGTTTAGCAGGATTTAGAGAGATGCCAAAATAGCTGCCCAATAAAAAGACTGGGTAGACATGGATGTATCTGCTACCATATGTACCCCCTTTGACTTGAAAAAAATTTAGGCACCCACTCCACTGTCATGTGGCCACCCTGGGTCTGGAGCCTGTAGCCCAGTGTAGTGTACCAGAGCACATTACTGCGGCTGGGCCTAGGAAGCCAACTGTTTGCAAGTGGTATTTATATGTTTCACGTTCTTATGCAAACTGTGTTATGTATTCCCTATACCAGTCTAACTTACAGACAGAGAATGGGTTAAATTGCACTACACTACACACACAAACTGCAACAGTGACACCTTCAGTATATAATGGAAACTTCCTTACGTAGTGCTAGTACTTTCCTACTTTCCTAGAACATGCTGGTAGGTAGGTGGAGTATGCTTATGTAGGCTACAATGGAGGAGTTGTTATTCAGTTGGTAGGTCGGTTAAAACCAGTTTGGACCAAAAAAGTCTGTCTGCTGTAGTGATGGGTAGTCTGGCTCTTTATAGTAAGCTTGATCGCAGGCACCGCTTACTATAAAGAGCAGTCTCTTCTGGCTCCTGAATGCCTCCCTACGTAATAACATAGGGAATTGTTTTCAGGTAACACACCACCCATCACCACTTCATTTTTCGTGAAAAAAAGGGGTGTGGTCATGCCAAGGGGGCAGGACTATCTGAATTGGGGGGAGCTAATGGAGCCGCAGGCTCTCAGGGCACAGCCAACTCCTCTCATTCGCATGTAAGAGCTGCCTCTTTGTTCTGGCTCGCTCGCGAACCACCCATCAGTACTGCTGTTGACAAGGGAAAAAGAAACCAAGGAGATCAGGAGGACAGTTAAAAGTGAGTGTCAGAGACAGAAATCATCAGGCTTACTTTAAAAAAACAAAACAAAAGCTTCCTCTACTGTTAGTGGGAAATCCTCACCCCAAGAACCCGGAGCAAGTGGACTTGGGTATGTTGGATGGCAGAGTAAACCTAGGCTTCTGGGCCTTAGGCCTCCTAATGTATCTGGTGGTGTGGCCAAGCAGTGTATATTTCTATGCCAGGTCCAACAAATATGCCCCAATAAATCGTATAAACTCAGCACTCAGTAGAAGTTCAATTGCAAATTTTTTTTAAAGCATCACTGATTGGCAATTCACATCTATTTTTTTACTTTTTTGTCTATGTTAGACCTTTTTCAGAGACAGGATTGCTGGTGGGAAGAGATGAAGAAAAGAAAGTCAGCCCAATTGGGATAGATAACATAAAATAGATGCAAATTGCCAATCTATGATGCTTTAAGAAAGAATATTTGCAAATGAACTTCTACTAAGTGCTGAGCTTATACAATTTAGTGAAACAAGGATTGGTATCCTACTCATGCATCTACTACATTTTTGCTCCGCACGGTGGAGTGATGTGCATTAATATTCTAACTACAGCCAGCCAGCAAACTTTCATCGGTGTTGGCCCCAAGGGAACTACAGATCATCAACACTAACCGGACCAAACTTCAGTGCAATCCCCCTAAAATTTCTACAGCGGCCCCCAGAAGAGAGAGACTACAGGTAAGTACCAGAGAGCAGTTATTTTCTGTAGAAGACCTTGTATCCACTAGAGACTGTGACACATCAGCGAGTGAGCAGTGCACCACAAGGCCCAGCCATCCCGCAGGTAACCGCACTACTCTCACCCTGCAGCTCATTTCATCCACTCAATAAAGAGCTCAGCACTATACACACAATGGAGAGAAGCCTAGACACCTACAAACTTTGTTAGTACTACCAGACACATCCTCTCCTCTGTCCCTTTCTTCTACACCTCACCACGCTGCACCAGGACCACCCACCTGACAATTGATATCCTAACTAACATCCCAAATTAGCATTGTTTGCTAAAGAATTGTCAGAGCTACAAAAAAGAATTACATCTACAGTGGAACACTAACTATTAATTATTAAAGTCCCCTTTAACTTTAGATTTTTTGACAATTTTTGTTACGAATTAATATCTTCTATTACGCTTCTTTATAATAAACACACGAGTATTCAGTGCTTGTTTTAACCAAGGTTACAATGTCTCTGAAAGTAAGCAAACATTCATTGCATATTCCCTCATTGTCTGGCTTTGACAGGCACTGACGGAGGTGATGTATCAGTTCCATAGTACTCAAATGGCTTGTGAGCATCTTTTTCTGGTGTGCCATTACCAATAAATAATGCAAGACGCTGTGGACACAGTGGGGATCTACTTACCTTTGGTTCCATTGAGATGAAGTTATGTGTTCCTCGACTTGATAAGACCGACCTCTTGATAGTTTTACTGTGATAAAAGTGATAGTAATCCTGGAGTGACCCAATCTGCAATAGAAAAGAAAAATGAATTTAAGAGCTATTAGAAGAAAAATGATACAATGTGTATATTTGTATTTTTCTGCAGAAAAAATAAATGCATAAATTATGCAGGCTCCTTCTGTGCTAGAACGTTACTTGAGCCCAACGATCATCTTTCAAAAGAAGGACATGTGATATGAAATGGATGTGGTTGTCCTTCAGGCACTAACTGCATAACCAAAGATTATAATTGAGCTTCGAGGAGGCCTGTGCCTACCTTTTAATGTTTAATTTATATGCAGCGTTTTATATCAGTGCACGTCCCTACGCTGACACATAACAAACTGTATTAAAAAAAAGCTGGGCCAAATGACTGGCACCATTAAAAAGCATTCTGTGGAGTATGCTACAGCAAGTATAATTTGTAATGAGCAATGATTTACTTTGGGATTGTTAAAGAAAATCTACCATTTGAGTTCATGCATTATGAACCAAACATACCTTGCGACTGCTGTAGCTACATTGATGCAGAAGCATATCTTGTTTAATCTCTGTGCTGAGCGGTTTTGCTAACTGGTTTTTAACTATTATAACATTCAGGACCTTGGGAAAGCAGGATTGCTTCAGCCTGCCATTGATACACATTACACGGAGCTTAATGAACAGTCCAGACAGGACTAATCAACCTGAGCTGGATCACTCATACACAGCAGCTGGAGGATGGTGCAGAGATTGATTACTCTCAGGGATAACACAGTAATTACATCATTCTCAGGTGCAATGGATTCTATAATGGTCAGTTCAGCTATCATAGTTATTGATACCTACAAACCATAAACCCTTCTTTAGCATACATTCTATCTTTGAATGTTTTGTTGAAGTTGATGAAAACATTGAGCTGTCACTGTTATGTGATAACTATTTGACTTTTGCCACTGTTATGAGGCCACTGTTATGAGGGCACTTATAAAGATACCCCATTGTGAAGGCCACTCTGTATAACACTGTTATGAGTATAAGATGGCTGTAACAGCTATTTATTTATTTTTTTAAATCAAAGCTTTTTATTGAACATTTTCAACTTATTTTTTAACAAACATTTCCCTCCTTCCCCCCGCCCCCTCCCACAGGTAGACATACACTCCCACCCTATCCCAACCTGTCCAGACAATTGCATATTATACAATAACCTGCTATGATATTACAGTGCAATAGGTACAACTTATACAATTTTCTTCATGCATTATAGAGTACTCTCACATTAGTCATGCGTGTCAGAGGAAGGCAGTCAGCGGTTACGTTGTAGCGGTGTTGAAGGTAAACCAGGAGTGTCTACCCAAGGACCTCATATATGTTCAAACTTTGCTTTTGCTTTCCGTTTGCAATAAACACCTTTTTGTAATCTAATTATGTTGTTCATTTTTTTATATATATACCTCTATGTCTGGAGCGGGTAGAGAGTGGCAAGGAAGGATAGGGAGAGAGCGCTAATAGGGTGACACCTTTTTAGGAGTAGTATCGGTGTATAGGAAGCAATGTGCTCACCGTGTGCGGTTGTGCTGAGGGTAGGCACAACGCTACGTTCAAGTTTCGAGAACAATTTTTTGCAGGTGCTGCCTTCAGATAGAAATCTCCTGTCAGTCGTTTGCCAAACGATACAGGAGATGTACAGAGCATTTAGAGAGGGTGGTCTTATCGAATGGCGCACTCTGGGAGATTAGTAGAAGAATTTTTATTGACGGTCTACAAGTCACAACGCTTATTGGGGTGCAAGGACCCCTTTATCAAGTGAAAAAGACTGATGCCACAGGTAATGGATGCCCTCAGAGTTCATCCATTACCTGTGGCATCAGTCTTTTTCACTTGATAAAGGGGTCCTTGCGCCCTGAAACGCGTTGTGACTTGTAGACCGTCAATAAAAATCCTTCTACTAATCTCCCAGAGTGCGCCATTCGTTCAGACCACCCTCTCTATGTCTGGAGCGTCAGGGCGTAACCAATACATAGCTATTAATTTCCTAGCTTGGTATAGCATCCTGCTTACCCCTAGTATTGTACCATCTGCTACATTATCATCCTCTATAAATTGGTGCAGGCCAATTTGTCTTTTGGAAAATTTCATTCACATGATATTGCCAAAGAAAAGCCATATTCAGATGATATGACTATATAGGTAATTTCTTACAATATATAAGAGTTCTCTCATAGGCATAGAACAGTCACTATAGATGTCACTTTTAGATGGACTGGGTGGTTGCCATTGGAATTAACTATAGGGCAATTGTGGACATTATGTAGGCACTGTGTCTGTCAGTGTCATAAGGGCATTGTTACAACTATAATATAGCTAAATATACAATACAATACAACTTTATTAATTTCCTGGTTTGAGGAAATATGCAAAGGAATGGGAGCTATCATAAAGACAGTGGTCAAGTCTATTTGAAAAAACAGGGAATTGTTTGTATTGTATTTTCATCAATTCCCAATAAGGAAATACGTGTCGAATTTATAAACCTAGTTTACTGCATATACAAGTATACGTTTTGACAAGCAAAATACAAGATTTTAAGTAATAGTCTTGGTCAGTGAAATAGAAAATAAAGTCCATGTTCCAACAGAAAAGATTGCTCTTGAGTTACTTGTATGGCATCATTTTTAGCTTCAACCAATAGGAAAAGGAGAATATGTCGGAAATGTGAGAACTATTGTAATCATCAAAACGATTTGTTATCCAGTGTCAACTTCAATAAAGTCAAGGAAACTAATAAAGCTTTTGTACATATTTGTCATCTTTATCTTCAGTCTGATTTGTCACTGTTTTATTGCAGTTCTCAAGAGTAGTTCAGCAAGCACACAGTCTTGCCGATGCTAGGAACAGGATGCATGCACAATACTCTACAATGCAATATTTTTAATACAATGATACATGATCTCACTCATATCACATCATTTTGATAAAAAAAGGACGATATCCATTTGCAATAAATTATCCAAAATCAATTATTGTCTGTTGTGATCTATTGGTTACAACCAGTTTGACATAGCCTGATATGTATTATGTTATGTAAAATGTTAGTGTTTTAGGGTTAATTTCTGGACTATGTAAAGGAGTATTTGAGATTATCTTTTTCCATTATTAACAGTTTTTACTCTATACACTTTGCTGATATCATGACTTAAGCTATAAGTGTCTATTATCTAATAGGAGACATAAAAATTTATGTTTATCAAGGTGCTTTTACATGTTCTATTGGTTTAGAAGAAATCATTTGAAATTGGATTGAAAAATGTCTAAGGGTGGCATCCAGACAGTTGTGATCAATGATTGCTACTCAGAATGGTCACAAGTCATAAGTGGTGTACCCCAAGGTTCTGTGCTTTGCCCACTATTATTTATGTTGTATATTACTGATACAGTGGTCGGAATTAATAGCACTGTGTCCATTTTTGGAGATTACACCAAGCAGTGTAGTGTAATACAGTCTATGGAGGATCTTCATAGGCTGCAGGGTGACTTGGTCGTCCACTTAGCAAATGAGGTTCAATGTGGATAAATATAAGGTTATGCACCTGGAGGCTAATAATCCAAAGGCAAAATATGTCCTTGGGGGAATAAATCTTGGAGAGCCTCTCATTGAGAAGGACTTGAATGCACTAGTAGATCACAGATTATAGGGAACCTGTCACCAGGAGACCCATTTTTAGCACTCCCCCAGTCCCCACAGAGCATAGTACATACACTGCCAAAGTGTTTTTGTATAAAAAATAGGTTTTACTGAAAAAAAAAAAAGATGTTATATTGTACCTTTCATTAGCATCTGCTGTGTGACTAGGCACTCGTTCACTGGGAGTGGCTGGAAAGGAGCAGTTTCCCCCCACCCTTGGGAAACAGCTCCACCATGTGACCTTTTCAAATGTATGAATAACTCCCCTCACTCAGGATTGGCTGGAGAGGAGCAGGCCAAGCGAGTGTTTTTATATATTTGAAAAGGTCACAACATTCACTAACATTCATTATTGACAGATTTAGAGTGAAAATGGCATTGGTTGTTATAGTTATTAAAATAAGTTCATGGTGTGGCAACACATACCAAAATAGATTACCAAAAACCACCACCAACTCAAAAAGCTGTGACAGAACTAATAAGCTTTCACTCTGAGTTCTGTTAATATAATATGGATTAAAATCACCATAAGTGAAGTAAGATCATATTCCTTTATGTATATGTTGCCCAATCATTTTGAATAATTTGATCAATATAAATAGAGTAAACAGAAAGCAATCAAATGGATTAATTGCACCTTAGAGCGCAGAATTTGTTGAATAATACCACTACTGATAATACTGACAGAGAAAAGTTTTGTGCTGTAAATTAAAAGTTGTTCCAGAAAGTACCTAGTATTTCACACTATATCTTCAAGCTGACATGTCCTGTGTCAGATCACTTCTATTTGTAAAGCTATACTATATGATGAAGTAAATGTTCTCTTTTTTAGAACATCACTTCATTGTGCGGGACCAGTTCATGGCCATTGTGTAATCAGCAGCTCAGTTTTCTATATGATGGTGAGAGTACTGCAAACATGCATCATTGCTGAAGAAAAAAGGAGACAAAACAGCCATTTCAAGGTTGTAGAGGAAAACCAGCCAAACATATTGTGGTAAAAATTGGCAGAGACCTGGGTTGGGGCTGGCATGGATCCCACTGCTTGTAGAAAATCTTATAGAAAATTCAGTAAATATTATATTACCAAAAGTAATATACAGTAGCTGAAATTGTAACTGATTCTGAACATTGTGCCTAAGGGAACAAGCAAGCATTCCACATTAAACACAGACCTGCATTCTTCTTCACACAGCCTGTAGTTTTAACTTGCAAACTGTTTTTAGGAATATCAGCTAATGTTCACCTATTAATCCAACATTATATCCTAAAATAACCTAATGCATAGTAATTAAAGCAGCTCCTTTCTCCTACAAAAATGTAGGTAAAACACATTTCTATTACTCCTGTGTGGGGTGGGACTTCAATTACAGCACTTTTCACAATTCATTATTGTCAGCCATTTTCAAATCAATTATTAAAGAGGACCTGTCACCCTTAACCCCTTCCCGCCGCAGTCCTTTTTCATTTTTGCGTTTTAATTTTTCACTCCCCACATTCAAAAAACTGTAACTTTTTTTATTTTTCCATGTACAGAGCTGTGTGATGGCTTATTTTCTGCGTAACAAATTACACTTCAAAATGGTGGTATTTAATATTCCATGCCGTGTACTGGGAAGCGGGAAAAAAATTCCAAATGCAGTGAAATTGGTAAAAAAACGCATTTGTGCCGTATTCTTGTGGGCTTGGATTTTACGGATTTCACTGTACCCCCCAAATGACAGGTCTACTTTATTCTTTGGGTCGGTACGATTACGGGGATAACAAATTTATATAGGTTTTATAATGTTTTCATACATTTAAAAAAATTAAAACCTCCTGTACAAAAATTTTTGGGGGGATTTTGCCATCTTCTGGCGCTAACAACTTTTTTATACTTTGGTGTATGGAGCTGTGGGTGGTGTCGTTTTTTTTGCGGATTTTGATAACGTTCACAATGTTATCATTTTTAGGACTACAACCTTTTGATCGCTTTTTATAGAATTTTTTATTTTTTTTAAAATGACAAAAAAGTGGCATTTTCGACTTTGGGCGCGATTTTCAGTTACGGGGTTAAACGCAGTAATATTATGATAGACCGGGCATTTTCGGACGCAGCGATACCTAATGTGTTTATGATTTTTACTATTTATTTATATTTATATCAGTTCTAGGTAAAGGTGGATGTGATTCGAATTTTTAGGTTTTTTTATAATAACTTTTTTTTTTTAACTTTTTTTTTATTTTTACTATATTTCAGACTCCCTAGGGTACCTTAATCCTAGGGTGTCTGTACGATCCTATCATATACTGCCATACTACAGTATGGCAGAATATGGGGATTTTACTACTCATACATTACAATGTGCTGATTGTAATGTACATTGTAATGAATGGGTTAACCCGAAGTAGCTTCGGGTCTTCGTGAGACCCGAAGCTACCAGGGCGACGGATCGCTGCTCCCCGATGACGTCACGGGGAGCGACGATCCTCGCCGCCATCTTTTTGAAGCCGCCGGCAAAGGAAAAACAAGGAAAACACCCGCGATCGGTGCCGGCAATATGCAGCAAAGATTTACTGGCTATGGAGAGGGCTCGGCCCGCAAGCCCTCTCCATACACTGGGACCCGACATGTGATGTACTATTACGTCACATGTCGGTAAGGGGTTAAAAACGCCACTAGTGCTAAAACAGTCCCAGCAGTGTTACACTGCTAGGGTTATCGGAAACCTCCCATAAGGCTAGCAAACACTGCTGCGCTGTACACTAGAAACGCCGGACCACTCTCAAAGCGGTCCAGAAAATTCATGAGGGGGGCGGTCCGAGACGCTGCCTCTTCACCGGACCGCCCCACCCACTCCGTAGGCCAGCGGTGACTTCGGAGCGTCATGCGGCAGTCATGCCCTTATCCCACCCCCTCACGAATACGCTGGAGAGCGACTGGCATTTCTAGTGTACATCGTGGCAGTGTTCTCCGATATAGCGTTATTGGAGGTTTCCCGATACAACGGGCCTGTGTAGCGCTAGCAGCTGATTACAACTTTTTCACTTCTTTTTCCAGCAGGCACCAAGCAGTATTTAATCAGATTTTTTTGAGATTTTGTATTCTTGTATCCACCACTATTCCCGGTCCAGCTACATATGGAACATGGATGGCTCTTGATACAGGGGTTCAATTTCCATAATGAGCTTTATCATTATTTTGCTGGAGGTGTATGATTAGACATGGCTGATAGACCTGGGCCCAAGTTATTATAGTTATTTCTTCTAACAATGGAGAATCAAAGTGTTAATCCAATTATCACAATAAATCTGAGATATATATATAGCAATGAAAATGTCATGCTTCCATTCTATTTTGATTCCTGCTCAAATGAAGCACAATAGGTCACTTTACCATGGAAGGAAGATTAGTCAGGAGCAAAGTTTTTTCAGCTTAATAACCTCACTCGTTATTACAGAAACAAGTGAGTGTCATTCTCCTTTAAAGTTTTCCACACCAGTTTTGTCTACTTTGAATGTAAACAGAGCACAACCCATTCATGACTCCACAGTACTTCCCACAAGTTGTCCCAATATTGGAGCTATAATTTATCTACAACAGTAGCCTCTGTATCTCTCCTTAGTACTTAGTTCATTGACTGCAATGAATTCCAGAATGGTGATTACCATATTATGGAGAAATAATCACCATTAACTGAAATCCACAAATAGCTGAGAAACTGAAAGGCTACCAAGACTGTAGAGAACCGGTAATTAAAGTGGGTTGCAAAATATTCATATCACAGAATAGGGCAACCCCTGAAACATGTGTTGGGCATTTTTCAAGGGCACTTCAGTAGCGTGTATGCTATACCGCATAGTTACCAATGTTGAGTATCATTGGGGGTTTTTTTGTATTAAATTGAAATTATTACCTATGGCTTGCTTTCTTATTATTCTTCATCATCTACAGTAGCCTTAGTATCAAATCTTATTATATATCAGTGGTGGGTGTAATTTTCATTTGTATGCAGCCAGCTCCAAAGCATTTGTTATACAGCACATTTTTAAAGTCCAGGATCATTTCAATACATTCCACTGTCGTTTATATACAGGTAGTCAGTGACTTAAGGACACCCAACTTACAGACGACCCATAGTTACAGACGGATCTCTTTGGCCACTGTGACCACTGGTGAAGCTCTCTGGGTGCTTTACTTTAGTCCTAGACTGAAATGATCAGTTGTAAGATGTCTGTAATGAAGTTTTATTAATAATCCATGTTCCCAATACAGATCAAAATTTTGAAAATCCAATGGTCACAGGGACAAAAAAAAATGTATGGAGCTAAAATTATAAAACATACCAGTTAAGACTTACTTACAAATTCAACTTAAGTACACACCTAAAGAATATTGAACGTAACCCGGGGATGGTTTGGCTTGAAATGAGTTGCATTGCATTTATCCATTATGTTGGTTTACTGAGCAGGGAACTATGTAGCAAATCAAAATTTTTATTGAGTATGTTCTGATATCTTTCTATGAGCCTATCAAAAATATTTATAAAAGACAGCCTCTAATTAACTAAAGCTTAAAAAGGAATTGTGACTTCAGCACTCCATAGATGTGTAATTGCTGCAAAAATACCTTCATATTTATTCCCAAAAAGTTAAAGAATTACAAAAATGAGGACAATGTAGCAACATAGACAAAACAAAAAAAAAACAGAAGACAAGAAAAAAGCAAGCGACATGTTTCAGACTTTTTAGACCTTACTCATACCTAACATGAACGGAGCTAAACACTTTTTCTATAGTATATTGCACACAATGGAAAAGTGATACCCTTCAACGTGTGATGAGGCTGGGTAAAGTAAAGAACAAGTAAAGAACAGAGGGTCATACTATCAAAATTAGAAATTGGAGGAACGGAGTATCATTCCTCAGCTATCTGAGGTTTTCAAGTTATCCTTTTGCCTGAGTTTTACTAATTCTAATGACAAAGCGCTTTGATGTTGCGGAACAATATCTGGATCGCTCTGTTCATGATGCATTACTTCCAGGCATGTTTCCAACTGCTTCATGAACAGACCTCCTACGAAGATGATACCAGTGCTACTGTGATGAATAGCTAATTATCAAGAATACAGTTATTAGAAATGATTTTAATTACAGCACAATTGATTTCATGACACTATATGTTTTACATACATACAATAAACATAAACCCTGTAAGTATGGGCTTAAGATAAAGAGATAGTAGGTGAGGATAGAGGCTGCCTTAAATTACTTAAAAGCTTCTGCTTAGACCACTTAGACACTAAAATGTCTAACCTTTGTATTACCTTGATAATATTTGTTATTACAATTACAATGACTTTAGTAACATATCATTGCATAGTGAAATATCAAAGTATGTTTCAATAAAATATGTGTACATGGGATTCTCTATGAAGAGAGGGATGATACAATGCATTAAAGACATCAGGATAAAATTGCTTATTTTGTGTTTTCTGAACAGTTAGGTAAACTGGCTCTAAACCACTGTGGTTATTTCATTAACTGAAAGGTCAAGAGCACAAAGAACATGACTTCAAATGTTAAGTTGAAAAAAATATTTACACTGATCTAGGACTAACTTCAGTGCACAATACTTTGGACTTTTCTGGAGCATATGACAAAATCACTGAATTATAATGTAAATACTACAGGATGAACAAGGAGTATTTTTTATGGAACTAAAGCTTAAAAGGGGTTGTCTCACTACAGCCTTTACTTCTGAATTATACCCAAATACCCATAATATTCCCTTTTATGTTTCCTTTACTTGGCAATTGTAACATTTTTAAAGAGGACCTGTCACCCCATTTATCGGCACTAGTAAAAATGCTTGATCAAACGCTGCAGTGTTAGAAGGGTTCCAGATAGCAAATAAGTGGAATACTCAATAAGAGTCTGATTTGTGGAACCCAACTGCTGTGACCCCACCAATCATTAAAACAGGGGTACCTTAGAAATGAATACATTCTGAAGCTCTATTTATCTATATTGAACTGCTTCTATTACCTTCCATTAACAGTAAATACTAGGTTAAAGGAAACCTACCACTTCGGGTAGGGCTTATAAGATGGACATGCCGTGCACCAGCTCAGGGTGAGCTGGTGCCGGCGCTTATCTCCGTTATGTTTTTAAACAGTATGAAAGTGTTTTAACAGTTTATTAATGTTTATATCTTTACTGTCTTCCCCGCACCGGGGTCCGCGCTCGGCGCACCATGCGCGCTACCACTCCCTATTCAGATGCACTCATGGTCGCGCGCCGGGCGCGGACCCCTGTGCGGGGAAGCTAGTAAGGATATAAACATTAATAAACTGTTCAAACACTTTCAAACTGTTTAAAAACATAACGGAGATAAGCGCCGGCACCAGCTCACCCTGAGCTGGTGCACGGCATGTCCAGCTTATAAGCCCTACCCGAAGTGGTAGGTTTTCTTTAAGACATCACCAACAAGGTAGGAAATATATAAAATGAATGAGAATTTAAGATAAATATTATATAGGCAAATATTACTGATTCCACACGGAAATTCATTATACTCAGCTCCTAAAGTTTCAAAGTATATACTTATAAGCACTCAATGTACAATCAAAGTGTATATAACACTGTAGGTTATGATCACTGTAATACAGATCCATATTACTCATCCACAGAACACCATCATTGTTTTGCCTTGCACCTACTAAGAACCTAGTAAGAACCAATTGCAAATATATATAGGTATCTATTTGGCCAAAATTACACATTTTATCTAGTAAATTTACAATATCATAATATTGAAGGCAGAATACATCCAGTTAAGAGAGTGACCCCAACAAATTATTTATCCTTATTCATTAGGCAGGTGCTCACATTAGTCACTCAAAAGACTCTTTATGCACAAAAGTCACTTTATGCACAAAACATGGAAAATTAGGGTTGCAGTGCTGTCTCAGAAAACTTCTTTAACTTGTTTATACATTATGTGTATTCAATGTGTAAATTCAATAATTTATAGGTGGCAAACACTGTAAAATAGTCCATTCCGGCATATACTTTAGGCAGTCTCCAGCCGTTTACTGTTTATTAGCTGGCCTCTTAGTTATATGCCATACTACTGGCATTACTGCTCATGGCATCACTTCAACCCTGCCAGCTTGTGAAAAAAGACTAGTAGGAGAGCACCACTTTAAACTTAAACACTACTGTTAGTCAATCTCCAATATTCTTCACATTTACATAATATTGGGAATATGGGGAATCAATTTTTTTACTTCACAGATGTTCAATAAGCTTCAACTCAAAGGTAAAAGATAAAAGATGGTGACAGGACTCACTCAGCGCAGATGTATAACAAACTTTATTGACCTACAATCACAATGCATTAAAAACCAGGTCCACTGATTTCAACTTGAACTGAGGAAACACATCAATAAAATTGTAAGAGTGTGTACAATCCCTTTGTACTATATTTATAGATGTATGGGATTATAATAAGTATTAATGAGACGATAAAGTTGAAAATATATACACACTGACAATTACAGTAGTCTGTATTCTGTCTTTTAATCAATTGAAATGGATGAAATGAATTACAGATGCTCCCAGACTTAAGAACACCTAACTTACCCCTGACTCCTAGTTACAAACAGAATTCTCTGCCTACTGTGTGTCACAGGTGCTCCTGTGATCCCTGTCTCGGATCGCGGGTGCACCCGTGCCTCCCCGGGGTCCGGTGGCCGACTTCCCTCACCTTCCCCGGCTCGGCACGCGCGGCCCCGTCTCCTAGGGCGCGTGCACGCTGGCTGGCTAAGATTTAAAGGGCCACTGCGCCATTAATTGGCGCTGGCCATTTAACTAATTCTATATAAGCCTGCCTCTTCCTGCAAGCCCTTGCCGGATCTTTGTGCCTCACAGCCTGAGAGAAAGCTATTCTGCGATTTGCCTGCGATTCCTGTGTTCCTGTGTCTTCTGCGTTCCTGTGTCTCCTGTGTACCTGACCTCCTCCGTGTTCCAGTGTTACCTTACCTCCTCCGTGTTCCAGTGTTACCTGACCTCCTCCGTGTTCCTGTATTACCTGAGCTCCTCCATGTTCCCGTGTACCAGTGTTCCTCCGTGCTGCTGTCCTGAGTGCTGTGTTGCTCCTGCTTGGACCTCCTGTTGCTGACCCTGGACCGGACTCTGACGTTGCACCTCTGCCGCCTGCCCTGACCTTGTGGCTGGACTTCGACCACGAGATTGTCTGCCGTCTCTGTACTTCTACCTTGGCCGCCACTGCAGACAAGTCACACCTGAGGAACGACCTGGTGGTACCACGCCGCAGCTTGTCTAACCCGCCTTGCGGCAGGCTCTGGTGAAAACCGGGTACCACTTAGACTCCGGTCCCAGGTAGTGGCTTGTGTCATCGTCTGCAGTGGTCCAGAGGATCCACACCTGCAAGCCTGACACTGTGATCTATAGTGAATCTTTCTGGATGATGATAAATTACTAAACTTTAGTCCCAGGTTATTGTGATTAACTGTAAGATGTCTGCAATGCAGCTTCATTGATAGTCTTTTCTCCTTGTCAACCCAAATTGTTTAAAATCCAATTGTCACATGGAACATAACATCATTTGACATTAGTTACATTTACTAAATATACCTGGACTGTCAAACAAATTGAACTTAAAAACAAACCTACAGATTTTGAACGCAACCTGGGGAATGTCTGTATAGCAAAAACCAAGAACCTTAATGAGCACTGCCATGTATTCTGGTGGAAAAGGCAATATAACTAGAATTTGGTAGAATAGGTAGAATAAAGTCTGTGGGTCATATCTGGCTCTGAAATAGTGATGTGATGAAAATGACAGCTATTGTTGCAATGAAACAATAATTGAAGGCTGACATTTGAAGGGACAGTTTCTTTGCAGTAAAAGCAAATAATATCACATGCAACTTACTATATCCTTTAGAGAAAAGAAGACTCATCCTATGACACAATCACATAAAGTTCCATGGATTCTGGAAATGCTCCAACTAAACAATGAACTGTATACTATACACATCTATTGCTAAGTGACTCAGTCTTCTAAAATTCCCCCCAGAAACTTATTAAGGCTTGTCATGGACTTTGTGTCTAAGATAACTAGGGAAAAAAATTATTTCTTTAAAATAAAAGTTAATGGTGTTTGCCTTTAGATAAGGTGAATGAGTGAAATAATTTGGTATCTGTAAAAGTTATTGCTCCAGAAGCAGAACAAGTACTAAAAAAATGTAAAATGTATTTGCCATGAGCTAAACTTGCTACAGCATACAGATGTACGTATTATTGAATAAACTCGAGGCAATAATGACTGGAGCGGAGGACAAGAACCCGCCTTCAGGTTTCTAGAGACTTAACCAGAAGTGGATGGACAAAAGGTAAATTTTCCTTGTTTATAATCCACACCTGCTTTTGGTTTCAAAAACACTGAAACATATATATTCTTATTCTCAAAGACAATAATGTCATAATGAATACACCAAAAATATTTCCATTGTTTTAACATTTAGTGATGTGGAGGCTTTGAAGTCACCTAGATATTAAAATTAACGCAAGGTGATGAAGGAATGCATCAGTGGTATAAGCTTAAAGGGGTTGGCCACTCTATCTCATGTATGTTGTAATATGAATATACCTCTTCATCCAGACATTCCTGTCCATAAAATGGCTGCAGACAAAGGGTCATGTGATCTCTATCAATCGCCAGTTAGAGATCACATGACCCTCCATCTGCTGCCATTTTATGGACAGAAATGTCTGGCTGATGAGGTAAAAGACAGGAGGCTACACTTTACATATCAATAAAGCAGTGCAGAACTATTAATCTTTGTATATTGGTAAATTACCTAATATCCTGCCCTCCCACACTCACACACACATTAGGTAAAGTGGACAACCCCTTTAAAGGAACACTACAAAAAGGAAATAGGTAAAAATAATAAATATCCTGGTTATTTCATATTTTATATGATGCTTTTCTTTATAGGATCATAAAATTTTATAGGATCAATAAACCCTCTAAGCAAGGCTTGTTTTTGCCATATGGTGTAAGAAAATGTAGAAAGTATTCCTGATGTGTCCTTACAACATATGGCACAGACATATCCCAGACATATACCTCAAAGGTGTGCTGCCTTGTGTTATCCAGCCCATCTCCCTGCCCCTACGCTGCACTAGTCATGAGAGTGCACCTTTCCCCACTCCCCTAAATCAGGAGCTGTCTTCTTCTCTTCTCTGCAGCTGTACATTGCTCTGTATCTACTGTAGGGGACACTGTGACTATTGGCTACTGTGTTTGACTATAACTATTGGCTACTGTAGGAGACAAGTGACTATTGGTTACTGTGGGGATCACTGTGATGAATGGCTACTGTGGGGGACACAGCGACTATTTGCTACGGTAGGGCCACATACTGACCATGCCGGTTTCTATGGTTTTTAACAATATGTTCAGCTTTGTGGTTACCCTCAAATGGCTGTAATGGTAATACAGCATAAAATGTATGTATGTAATTTATACATAATGAAATGACTTTTGGCCTTTTTAAGGCAGCAATGAGACTGATGTGTCCCCCAATTAAAATGTGGTAAGGTCCACCCTCCTGCTAAGCAATGTATGCACATCCGACTGTAATCAAACCGCCCCTCCATAGACTTCAATGGCCTCAGCTGAGCATACAAGTTGCTCATTAGAAGACAGCAGGATGGAAAGAGATAGCTTGCTGCTACCTTTCTATCCTGCTTTTAGCACAGTATAAAATGTATAATATGCAAAAATATGCCTCCGTTTGCCAATATAAGTCTATGTATTTGCTAAGCATGTCCAGGGTTTTCCAGAGATATACACACAGTGTATACATACAATGAGGTGAACCCAGCCTAAACAGGGAATGCACAATGGAAACTTGGATTATGAGCATAAATCGCTCCAGGAACATGCTTGCAATCCAAATTCCTTGTATATCAAAAGAAGTTTTCTCATAGGAAATCATTTAAAGGGAACCCATCACCACTATTTTCACAAATACAGGTAGCGACAGGTTCCTATAGAGCTCTAGTAACTATCTGACACCCTGCTTGTAGCTAAAAGTTATTCCCCTGAGATTTCCATATATTCAACTTTATAGTTTTACCTGTTAACTAAGCATGGCTACAGCGAGTCCAGGTGGGTGTGGCCTCCTTAGGCTGAGTCCAGCAGCTCCTCTCCATCCCTCTTGCTGTATGCTGCTATAATGTCATGTGACCAGGGTGACATCATCGCAGGTCCTATAGTTTTTGTAGTATTAGGAACTGTGCACTAAGCATATATGTCAGGAAATCACAGCATATTTTATCACATGAAATCACATCAAGTCCATGCAGGCTGCTGTGATTGTTTTATGTGGTCACATATGTACATGGGGTATAGTTTTCATATTAAGTAGCTTGAGGACCTTTGATGATGTCACCCTGGTCACATGACATTAGACCAAACCCCCCCCCCCCCCCCCCCCCGTGGACTCGCTCCAAAGCTGCATAGATACCAGGCAAGATTATAACTCTGATTTTATGGGGATCTGAGGGAAACTACTTTTAGCTACAAGCAGCTTGTCAGATAGTTACTAGAGCTCTATAGGAACCTGCCACTACCCGTATTTGTGAAAATAGTGATGACGGTTTCCCTTTAAGCCAAAATAAAAGGTTCAAAATGACTGAATACCTTTGATTACAAGCACAATTTGTGCTCCTAATCACTGGTATATCACATCATTTTTTCCCATAGAAAATCAATGAAACACAGACAATTGATTTCACACTCCAAACAAATTTGGTCATATGTAGTACATCTAGCCCCTTTATTTCTTTGACTTTTTTTTTACTTTTGTTACATACAATTTTGTAAGAGAGAGAGGTAAAGTACAGTAGAGGTTAGGGAGTGCTCACCTAATGCTTGTATTATGAAATTTTGCTTGTAAACCAAGTTACAATTGTTGTAAAATACAAGCTTGTCTTGCAAAACACTTGCAGACCAATTAATTTGTAATCCACTGTTGCCATCACTGTTTGTCTGTCTGTCTGTTTGGATTTTCTACATGATCCCAATAGTATCATTTTGCAGTCAGGCATAGGAGAAGGGCTCCTGCCAGTCAATCATAAGACAATGATGAGATAAAAAGAAAAGGAGGACATGGCTTGGCTACCAAGACAAGCAGAATGTCATATAAACAAAAAGAGAGAAAGAAGAATATTTTAACTTTTTTTTTTATAACGTGTGGTTACATGTAGCAATTGTTTTATTACTGTTATAAAGGTTAAATCATAGCAATAACAAATGCACGTCACTTCTCCGTGCCCATAGATCTACAGTTTAAAAGGTGCAGAAATGTCTAGACAAAGTATTAATCCTGTTCATGTTTGAGCTCTAAACTGGACTCCATTTTTCAATATACTCCTTTATTGTTTTTATTGGTAATCCAGTTACATTTATATTGGAACTCTAATCTGGTCAGTCCACACCATAAATGTAGTATTATCTTCCATAAAAACAGAATAAATCAGACCCTTTGAAAACCTAGTATCAAGCAACAATGCCATGTAAGCTTTTTCTTTTTGTTTCTATCCCTGCATGATTTTATCACAGCCAAAGATCATGCTTGGTGCTGACATCAATACTGTTCAGTACTATAATACCTTGACACTGCTTCTGAGTGAGAACAAATTGTGGGGCAATATCTCCGCCTGTTTTCAGCTGCCGTCTATGGGGGACATAATAGCAGCTAGTCTCCCCCAGCCAACTCAGATAAACAGAGAACTATAGATGAAGTCTGTATAGGTAGAAGATGCCAGATGCAGAGTACATGTCTTATATTGACCACAAACAGTGTTATTCCTCATGTACACACATGGGAGCATGAAAGACCAGGTGTATTTAAGTATTGCTAAATATTAAAGGAGAACTTTGAGACCAAGAATACCAGCAAGTAGCTAAATAAGTTGCCTTTTACTTTTTACAAAGTAAGATCATTGCCACCAGATATTAAAATAAGTGAAGAATTGTTTCTACTGGAGCCGCCATTGCCTATGAAATTTAGAAGCCATAAAGCATATTCATGAGTATAAGGTAGTACAGATGGCCCAAAATACTGGCAGAAGCACCCAAGTCATGCTGGGTAGTCATCTGCCTCCCCTGCTCAGGTCAGGAATATGTTAACTGAAATAAGATTTATTTTATCAGGTCCAGATACCATTCAGCTGTTTATGCATGTTTTAGTTTAGCTAGTAAGTAGCTCTTAATTCTCGGCTAGAAATGTTGCATTATTTTTTTTGAAATGCAGATTTCTTCTCTTCATTATTTTATATACCTTGTTATTGCTTGTTATTCAGATAAATAAATAAAAAAACTTCTCGATAGTGACCACCAAAAAAAACATTGTCTATCGACACTCTTCTGAAAAAAGATGGCCCATATTTATAATATATGGGAGAACTAAAGATCTGTTCTTGCTAAGGAGACGATCTTTTAAGAATGGTGGTCTTTTGTAGAGCTTTTCACTGCAGACATTTCATTAGTGCCCATTCATATCTATTATGCTTTTTGACTTAGTACATGGGGCTGTTACAAAAAAATAACTAAAGTATACAGCAAACTTCCCACCTAAACACTAGGAGCAAAGAGGAATGTCATCTTAGAAGACACTGAAATACATGCTCAATGCTTTTTTTATTGATTTTCAACAACAATGTACAAATATTTGGTATCATGTACATAAATAACAAAAAGCAACAGAAGTTCCCAATGAATACGTGATGGAACAAAGGGCATCAATGAGTCAAGGCCGCAGAAGTAAAATAAACTTGTTCACATCTTTGGACTATAAGGAATGACGAGGAAGAGATTACAGACTCAACAAAAAATACACAGTACAACTGGAAAGGGACACAAGAAAAGGCATGTGAAGGACACAGCTGCATAGTCTGATGTGCCTCAGTATTTTTTGGTCACATGAGGTATAGTGCGGCTGCAACACAAATGTGTTATACCCCCCCCCCCATAGCCCGGCAATAGCTGCACGGAGCGATACGGAGACGTCCTATCTTTCCCTGTGTTACGAGCAGTGCACTGTAGATCACAATGGAGAGGGGAGGGGTAACCCCTCCTCCTCTCCATGTCTTTGGACGTATGCCCGCCTGGCTGTATCCATGAGGGCATGCGTCAGTGTAAATGCGCCCTTAAATCGTACATCCTATTGGTACTATTTTATATTCAGTACAATGTATAATGTACTAGGAACAATACATTACTATAGTAAATTGCAATGCATGGATAACTAATTTTATTTTTGTCAATTTATTTTTACATGTTTTCTAGGGTGATTTAAAATGCGTTGTTTTATTTATTTATTTTTTATATTTTTAAAGACTATTTAAAGCCTGCCAATGACAGAGCACAATAATAATATACAATTGGCAGGCCTGGGAGCCTTCCCAATGTAATGGAACTGGGATTGCTTCTGTGATCTCTCCACAGTTTGAAACATTAAAAATGAAAATTTAAATAACCACCCAGATGCAATGGTCAAATTTGACTGCAGTAACTGAGGAACAATTTTTCTGTGTTTGGAGCTGTCTCAAATCATGCACACTATTGCTGGGTCTATGTCATTTAAAACATAGAGATCTGGAAGCAACGGTTGATGTCAACAAAGAGTTAACAAGTTAAGAAGCTCCAGAAAAGAAGAAATCATCTTCCTCCTGACATGTATCTGCCATGGCTCCGCTCACTGTAACATGAAATATAGCCCTTATACACAATTCCCTATTGCTTCCATACCATCAGCGCTGAGGTAAAACATTAAAACCATCTTGGCCATGTGTTGATTAAGTGCTTTGTTTGATCTTCAAACACATACAATACCATGGCCATGTGCTTTTCAAAGATAACCATGACTACGCCTTCAAGTGTTTCATTTTAAACTGGCCGACCATTCAAAGGAATTATACAAGCAATCATCAAATGTTTGACTAAGTTTGCAGTGTTTGTTCCGAAATGAGGTAATGAAGGAGACAGCATTCACTCTAAGTCCACTCAGAGTATTAGGAGGCACACGTTGGGAATGACGGTGGTCATACATCTTATAATTATTTTTATCCCAAGAGTGTTTATTCAGGTACTGCAGGTGCCTCAGTGCACACGCCAATATTTTATTACGTCTCTCAACACTTGACAGATTTCATTTCACTGTACAACAAAGAGAGATACATGTGATGTTCCTCACTAGAAAAACAAAAGTAGGTTATGAAGCAACCATCTATGATGTCAAAGACGTGAAGAATCAAAGGGAATATTCAACCTTCTACCCATCTGGCTACAGACAAGAATTACACCGACATCTTAGCTAGCATCTATATTTTCAAAAATAATTCTGACATTTCAAAGATGTTTCTTTGCGGCTAAGATCAACTTCATAAGAAATGAAAACCTTCAGCTATAAGTAAATCCCTAGATATTACATAAGCTTAGCAATAAAATGGAATGGGCTGCCCAAGGCGTTTGAAATGGCATGAAATACCATAACAGTGGAGGCCCAACATCCTAAAACCCCAACTATTGACCAGCCTCAACAGTCTCAGACACCAAAACTATACAGGCTCTGCTCATTGTAAAGTGGCTATGCAATGGTACTGCAGCTTTTCTCCTATGCATATGCTTTGGAAATTATCTGCAGTAATCTTCTACTGGTTCCATCCACTGTAGAGTACAAGCATCATAAACTGCATAAACAGACCTTAAGATCATATGAAAACTCCCCCAAATTCTTCTTTGTTTTTTGGTGACTTTTGGATTTCAGAAAGGAGAAATGATATGATCGCCGTTCAGGTCCTGAGCTGATGTACCACCTTGCTAGATAAGACTGATCGAAGTAGAAAATAAGATATCAAACCGTTCCTGCTGATCTTTACAAAAGAACCAGAGGAAGACCATTAGGTTTTGCTATCCTAGCTTGAGGACAAATTTCCAGCAAGAACAGTTGATGACTTCAAAATATGGTTTAGATTATTTATGCAATAACACTGATTTAAAATATTAATCCAGCCTGATTGCAACTTAGGATCAGGAAAAAAAATGTTTTTCTTTTATTGCACACTGGTTTCTGAATTATGGGGTTTTCTATGAATTAATAGGGGGAAACAGAAAGCCACGGTTTATCCTAATCCCTTTTTATCCCTTGGCTGAACCTGATCGACGTCTTTTGTCAACCATATTAAACGGGTTTCACATCTTAGTGTTATTGATGACCTATACACAGGGTTGAAAACTCCTTTAACTATGTATTTTAAAACACTTCATTTTAGATAAACCTCTAAGACACTTATAAATCGTCTGCATAAATATCAGTCAAACTGTGGTGTTTATTGTTTGACAAGTGAGATTTATTAAATAATAGCCACGTCCTCATTGACCTTCATTCCCCACTTGAGAGAATGTCTGTGCACTCAATAGACATTCTCAAAACAACAGTATTTTGCTAATTCTGCAAAGCTTAATTAACATTTTCAGAACAAGATTATGATGTCATTATGTATTTCATTATGTCAAGCTTGTTGACTGTGCAATTTTCAGTTCTAATGTAATTGTGCTGTAACTGTGCTGTAATGAAATAAGAAGTAGTTGTATAATGTATATACTTGAGTATATACCTAAGCATAAGCCGAGGCACCTAATGTTAACACAAAAAACTAGGAAAATCTATTGACTCGAGTATAAGCTTAGGGTGGAAAATGCATTGGTCACAGCTGCCCCAGTATTTAGCCAGCAACCCCCCAGTATATAGCCAGCCCCTGCCCCCTAGTATATAGCCAGTGCCTGGCCCCTAGTATATAGCCAGTAGCCCCCTGCCCCCAGTATATGGCCAGCAACCTATGTCCCCAGTATATAGCCAGCAGCCCCCTAGTATATAGCCAGTGCCTTCATACCTGTATATAGCCAGTGCCTGCCCCCAGTATATAGCCAGTGCCTGCCCCCAGTATATAGCCAGTGCCTGCTCCCTTGTATATAGCCAGTGTCTGCCTCCCCTCGTATATAGCCAGCCGCCCCCTACCCAGCCTAAAAACACAAAAAACTCTGTACCCACCAATGCCACCCCGCTGTTCCTCTTCTGTCTTCAGCTCTGGCTCTTCGGGTCCCCGCACAGACCGTCACACATACCAAGACGTCAGCCGCTTGCTGGCGATGGCGGCGCACACACTATAATGTCGGCAACCAGCTGAGAACATGGTGTGTGCAGTACAGAGTTAGGCAAGTTTTTATACTTTACATTTGTATTTTACCATGACAGGACGCATGCTGGGATCTGATAGAAGTGGACACTTTAGGTTTTATTACCTACTAAGGTGACTCCAGGAGAAGCAAAGATATTTTGGATCTGTTATATATCATTAAATTACACCTACCATTAGATATCAACCTATCCACCTACATTCTAAACAGTAATCTATCTTTAGCTAATACTAGACTAATATCTACTCTAAACAACAGCTTATCTAACTAATATGCTAATTTTTTGGAGACGCTACTGGGGTGTGGAGTAACCTCTCCAAGGAGCGGGAGCAAATGCTACTCCACACCCCCAGAGATTCTACTGTCCCTACCTACCTGCTTGTCCCCTGGCTCACTCCCTAACTACTTGTGGGTCCTTGGCGCCGCTATGTGCGTGCACTCTACTAATATTTATCCAAAATGTTTTAATTCTTTAACTTAATAGGATAGGACAGTGCAGATGGAAGACAAACACAACTTAAATGCTGGCAGCATGGTAAATTCATTTAATTGCAGAAAAGCAGTCCAGACTTAATGATACTCAAATAGTTACGCGTTTCTAACCACATTTCACTCCCTAAGCTAAATATAGCAGTAGAATAAAAACTCTCTTCTGTTTTGGACTCCAGTTGGGATTTCACCTACTGTACACTGATACATTATACCAAGATGTGGTAGTAAGAGCATGTCTAGGTCATGGAATACTTATCAATTTCCACTTTTGTGTGGGGTTAACAAAAACAAAGTCTGGAATATTGATAACTATTTGAAAGACTTTCAGGATTCTGCATTGCACAACGATTTCCATGGCTCCTCTAATAGGGTATGAGAGGTAACCTGTATTCACATTGTACATCCACTGAACTAAACACATTTCCATACTATATTACATTCTTGTTATTGCTGCTAATATACACACTGACATGTTGTCTCTATAAAATAAATGACAGGTTATGGATCTCTTACTTTGCCAGCTCATTGCTATGTTATATTGCTAGGGAAACTGAAATCCAGTGCCATGCTGTGTTGGTAATTGCTGTAAGGCATTTGCATTGGTCGGTTCCCTACAGAAATACTGTATTTATGAATAATGAAATTGAGTTGCGGAAATATTTAATTAAAACCAATGCTTAGCTGAGAGGCTGAGGAGATGTGGATAAAACAGGACTGCGAAGCTTCACTTTTCCAAATAAGCAGTTGATGAACATGATATGTATATGAAGAGATTATTCAGCTTTTATCTGGAAAACCTTTAGCGGAAAAATGTTTCATGAACATATAATTTAGCATTTGGCTAAAATGAAAATAAGATGAATATAGTCAGTGCTCTAATTCTATGATGCAGGATCTAAATCTGCAGACCAACTCTGTCATTATATTATTTACACTCACCACTTCATGGCAATGATTCATGATCTATACCCCTAAGTGACGAGTGGTGGCAGCTAAAATCACTTTAGAGGATGGAGAGCTGTTAGAGGATGGTCCAGTGTGACCCAGCAGGCTCCATTCCTGAACCTAAGTCTGTTATCCTGACACTAGGACACTTCATGAATCATATTGCTAAGCACAAAATGAATAAGAAGTGAATTTTGTTAAAAGCAATAGACACAATACAGTGTAAGATTGAAGCACAAAATGCTGACTCGCCATAGATTTCAGCTATAACCTGTATAATTTTGACATTGTGTTTCCCCGGACTGTGTCCAAGACATATGCAGCCGCTCAGCTCCCTTCTCCACCCGGCTTACAGCTCATGGCACAAGTCTGCTCATGCGGACGTATGCATGTAGCCTTTGAGAAAGTGATAAGTATGGTATTTGAGAACAACAAAAAGGTGCCCATTGGAAGTGACACTTCATATTGCATAAGATCATTATATAGTTGGATAAAATAATGCTTTACATTATAAATGGAAATAATCATTTATTAGTTATGTCTTCAGACATTAATAGTGTATATATTTTGTATGTCATACATGATTGATGTATTATTACAATCAAATTATGTAACTAGGAACTGGTTTTAACATTTGCTGTTATATTATAGTATTTATAATAGTATTATAAATTTGCTAAAATTAATAAAACGTGTACAAGGAGATGTATATCTCAGTATCTAGATGTACTAATGGGGTAAATTTATCATCCAGTTTCTGAGGTAAAACTGTTGTAGTTACCCATGGAAACCAATCAGAGCTCAGCTTTCATTTTATAAACAGCTGTGGGAAAGTGAAACCTGAGCTCTGGTTGGTCGCCATAGGCAACTAGAATAGTTCTGCTCTAAGAGACCTATGATAAATCTACACACATTTACTTACCTGTCTCGTCGCGATTTCCGCTGTGCGTTGTCCGACGAGGATTCGGGTTCACTAAGATTGTGCGTCCAATTTCCTGCATCTGTCACTTCCCCCGCTGAGGTCCGCCGGAGTTCACCTTCTTCTTCCCGATGCACCTGAGTGCTGATCTTGCGACACAATTTGGTTTGTAAATTACGCGGTTTGTCAGAATTAGACGGGTTGTCTGACGTCCATGCCCCCCGATTTGTTTCGCATTCAAGCCGGCGCCGATTGCGCCAAAAACCCGGGGCAATTCAGGGCAAAACTGAAAAAAATTGCGAAACCCGGTGAAAAATGCGGCGTTAGGACCCTTAGTAAATGTGCCCCAATGTCTTTATTTGTGCTACATTTTCTTGAGTTACCCTCCAAAGTTCAGCAGTCCTGTCATTTTTATGCATAACTTTCTTTCTCTGCACACATTGCCTGCAGTTCACCAAAGTCTAATTGTCAGAGTATCCAAAAATGTATAGACCTGTCAGATAAAGAAACTTACAACTGTACATTATAATAAATGCAGACAACGGGCTAAAGCTCACACATGGCATTTGATGTTAATCCTCAGCCTTCTCTCTCTGCTATGTGTTACGGAGCATGTCACTGCCCTTCAATTTATTTGTCATTGATTATCCCATGAAGAGGTAATATTTATAGAAACGAGAAAAGCTGATCAATATTTCTGTGAAGTTTCATATAGAACATGACTCCCTATAGATAGCAGAAATTATAGTAATCATTTTCAATCACAATAATTCATAGATATCTTTATTGCTTTGGCCATTGATAAAGTTCATAGCTTGTAGTAAGTGATTATTTGGTTTTATGTGTCTATTTCTCAATAGGTTTCTATTTAGGACTAATCTCTCAAGTGTAAAAAAGACAATACAATTCATACTTAGTAAGACTGCCACTACCCATTACCACAACATGGGTCCAATAAATGGATTGGCAATCATGTATGACCCAAATGATCAGACCTCCTCCAATCTAGCGTTTAGCACGTCTCCTAATACTTCTATTATTTATGAAGGAGAAAATATCATCCTACACTACTGCTTTCCTGCAAACTTGGATTTATTTTGTTAACATAAACCTCTATAAAAAAGAGGGGGAAGTGTGGCTTCTTGTCCACCTCCTTTCTTTTTTGGCCAGGCTGCCAGGAACTGAACATATCCTTCAAGAAGAGGTCTGGGCATAACCACAAAGCCCTGTGCCGAAACGGAAGTCCACCACAATGTATGTAGGAACAAGGGTGCAATGCTCCGCAGAAGTCTGGTAAAAGCTTTAGGATCATGCAAATACATGGGGTTGACTTGAAAAAGGAGTATTACTCTGTTTACAAACTAGATACATTAGGACAATAGATAGAATATAAAGTACAGTAATAGTCTCTTTCCTTCCATTATATTGTAAAGCTAAGTAGCAACCTACTAGGAAGAATGTCTCGGAGAAAAACAAAGATTCCTCTGCTATTGGAAATTGCAAGTCCTGATTTGCCTTTGGTGAGAGATAAGGTAAGGTGATCTCACATAGATTTGTTATCCATGAGCAATATACATGAATTGCTTTCCGTCACAATGTAATTGTGATAAGCATACACTGAAGTTATATGATGTTATGGAGCAAGGCTGTTCTTAGACTTTGAACCAGGTTAAAGTCTCAGAGGGTTATTAAGAAATGTTTAATGGTGCTGTGTTGGCACTGGGCTATCGGGTTAATGTGCAGTGTAGCTGTATGGAGATACATGCTTTGTCATGTCTCCTAGCATGACTGGTGCATTGCAAAGCCCATAAACATGATGTTCTAATGCAAGTGACACACAAAACCAGTTCATAAATGTTGCAATCTGACTTGAGAATTGCTTCATATCGTATTGCTCCATGGGGCAAGTTTTGATAGGATTATAAGCAGGTTACTTTGTACATAAAGGAGAAGACAATAAAGCCCATGACAGTTAAACATCTAGTCAGGTCAAGATAACCCTGTGCATCCCTCCAACTCTTTTGTTGTTATACCTAATAGTCAGAATACTAACCTACCAATATAATTTACAAGCAAATGTGTAAAACTATCACCTATCCACGGGATTATATAAAAGTTTATAAAAATGTCCCCAGGGTCGGGCACAGGGGATCGCATCCTCATGGAATTTTAGATATGCACATTTTTACCATATGTTAGTGGATATAAAGTGAATAAAAACATTTTATTGGATACAACAGACATGTATATTTCCTCAGTAGAAAAACACAGGTGAAATGGTCTTCTAAGGTGTGAGGGGGATATAAAGAGATCGTTTTTGGGTCTGAATGTTGTCTTTTTCTTGCTGAAAATCATTAGTCGTGTTGAACTCTAGGAATATGGAGCCAGATTGGAATTTATGGAGACATTTTGAGGAAGAGCTGTATTGATTATAATAAAGAGCTTCAGTCAGGTTTATAAACTTTTATATAATTCTGTGTTTGGTTTGGACTTATGGATTGGCCCGGAACTGTATGTAGCTCTTGCAATAGTTTGATAAGTGCAAACGCAGCATTCTCGTCGGGTTTCGCAATATTTTTCAGTTTTGCCCTGAACCGCCCAGGTTTTTGGCGCACACGATCGGATTGTGTCGCTTCGGCGTCGGCTTGCATGCAACAAAAACCGGGGGCGTGGCCGTCGGAAAACCCGACTGATTCGGACAAACCGCAGAATTTAAAAAGCAAATTGTGTCACAAGATCAGCACTTACGTGCACCAGGAAGAAGATGGTGAACTTCGGTGGACCTCAGCAGGGAAGTGACACATGCAGGAAATTGGGGACACGATCTTAGTGAATCGCGGCAGACCCGAATCCTCGCCAGACAATGCACAGCAGGGATCACGACGGGACAGGTAAGTAAATGTGCCCCAATGTTTACAACAAGCCTCAAACACGTTTAAGTAGAGTAATTTCATCAGACCGTGTAAATCCAAAAAATGTGTAATGTTGAAAGGTTTGCATGACAAATAAGATGTGCTAAACACAAGAATTGGCAATGGACAAAGTGCTTGCAGTTCTGTTCTGTTACAACTTAGTAGTACAAAAATAATCCAAAAAGAATCCCCAGGATTTGAAAACGTAAAAGTTTACAGGTCGACCTGTCCGTCAGAAAGATGTAACTTTCTGGCTTTTGTATTCTCCCAGAATGATTTTCTCCAAAAAGTGCTGTAGGAAAGCATGGAAGCCTACAAATATATCTAGGGAATTATTCATTCAACATTCAGCCTTCTACAGTGTCAAGGCTACTTTCCTGCAATTCCTCTATTTAACCAAAAAACAGTAAAGCAGCAGTGAAGCTCCATCAGTTAATTCCAACCTTGAAGGGGTATTCCCATCTGGGCATTCACATTTAATTCATTTGCCGTATGTAAATATTTCTTCAATTGGATGTTACTAAAAAAATGTGTTCCTGTGTGAAGATAATTTCTCATAAATGTAGCCATGCTGTCCCTTAGAAACAAGATAGCTTCCTCGGATACAACCATCTCACATTTTGGCAGCGGTGGCCAGACATGCACTATTGAGTCCTGCCTGACCACATGGATTCAGCGATCATTATCACAGGACGGCTGTGGGACCTGCAGCAACTCCCGGAGAGGTGGCCGCATCCAAGGACACAGTCTTGTTTCTAAGGGACCATATGACTACATTTATGAGAAATTATCTTCACCTGGGTAAATTTTTGCCATATAAATTAAACTAAATGTTAGTCCCCAGACGAGAATACCCCTTTAAGTTAGCAGAAAACTTTCCATTGATTTTCCCCATCATGTTTATGAAAATTATAAAGGTGAATATAGTGACACGTCATTGCTACTTTTTCCATTGTAAACAGAAAGTTCATTATAGGAAATCAACCATTTAAAAAAAACAAATAACAATACTCACCTACGGCCCTCTTCATTCCGATCCTGGTGCTGTCCCCCATTAAGCTTATAAAAAGCAGCACAGAGCGGGGGATAAGATGGGAGAGGGAAGTGACATTGCCTTCAACTCCCTCTCCCAGCATTTATCTATCCATTGTACTGTTTGTGTTGAACAGAGGATGAAGGCATACCTCCCAACCAACCTGGATCCAGCTTGACAACCCTAGATTTTTGTCTTTGTCCTGCTGTCCAGGGTGGCGGGAGGTTTAACCTGGAACATCAAGTCTATTGGTGTTCATTACAGTGATTATGAAGAGTGCCATCAGCTCTCTGCATTATTTCTATGCCTCTACTGCTGATGTAAGGAGTAGGCATAAAGATATGACATCCTCCTAGCTGACAGATTCAGAGCTGTACACAGCAGCAGCAGAGATAATAAGAGTTGGTCGGAAGAGATGTTTGCATAAGGTCAATGCATGGTGTAGACTGCCATTCTCTATGGTGGGCAGAGGCAACCGTATCTTACATAAAACTGCAGCATGGTTACCCTTCAGGTTATTTAATAAAATACATAGTATATGTCCTGAACTCCCTTGGAAAAAAGCCCATCCCAGGATTAAAATTGAGATAGCCAAAACTAAATCCCTGGGTCTATTTCTCCAGAGGCGCAGCAGTGGAGAGTGTGGGGACAGGCCACTGCACAGGGAGGACCTAATAGGGGGCTTGTCGCTGCCATGACCTCTATGATACCTCCCATTGCTGCAATTGAGGTGGAAATTACAGTGGGTGCAGTAAAATATCCATCATTGATTTTTATGTCCAAAGTCTGGACAAAAAATGTCCCAAATGGTGTAAACCAAAACTCCCAGAGATGTTTAGGTTGGGGAGTTTTTGCCCCTGGGAAATGAAGGATATATGATATATGGGCAGAGAAAGATTTAAATCGTTTGAACTGAGGAGAGTTTTGATCTCCCCAATGCAAGGTTTTATAAATTTCTCCAACTGGGTTATGCCTTCGACTGCATTATGAGTAAATAATAATCCCATCATGATTGCAAACCATGGTATCCTGAAGTTGACGGTGACCCAACATTGGAATTCTCTTAATTATTTATTGGGGGAGTTTTTATGGTCAATCAATTTGGGCTCAGCTTTTGAATCCCACACTTTTCTTGAAATTCTAGTTTCCTGACACTTTTTTGGTGCATTATTTAGCACAAAATTTGACCAACAAATAGCAAGTGTACCAATGAATAAACCCCTTCCTGAATGTGGTTTCACATTTCTGACGCTCATTTGTTCTTCTTACGGTGCACCAAATACATAATGCCCATAAGGTCATGCTCAACATTATAACATAGATAAAATTACAAATGCCCCTTTCATTTTGTAGTCTTTTGCTATGTAGCAGGTGTAGCAGAGTGAACCTACTCTTCACAGAACCCTGCATTTGAAAAACCCATGCCATGCTCCATCTATTTCTAAACAAGTACCTTGTGTGGAGTTAATGCAAGCGTAAGAATAAGATGCTTTTCAGAACTTAGTGAATATGGGCCTCCCAGGCAGCTGACTCTGATAACAATATGGCTCAGGGACTGATTGAGGTTATAATGAGAGATGCAACAAGAGTGGAATGTTGGAGGAGAAGTTCTTGTTTCATACAACACTTACATCATTAGTGGAACAAAAGGTGCTATGGGGTTTGTATTGATTATTAAAAACATATTTTACTGGCGGCCTCAGATATGTTACTGATTTTCACATTATATCTCAGTCTGTGAGTACAGAAGACTATAAACATAATCAACTGCTACACATTAAGAAAACCAGAGCTCACAGAAAAAGCTGTAGGAGAACCCAGAAAACCTTTCCAGAACTATTGGATACATTGTGAGACATCTCGGAACAAATATATGTAAATGACTAGGATTTCTGCAGGCAAGTTTCAGCAACTATTTGAAAGCCTGGCAATAGTTTTCTTTCCCGATGGGTATTTCGAAGGTGTCTGCAGATTTGGAAGTCCCTAGGCTTCTGGATTCATTTAATCATGTTAATAAACTGATTATATGAACGAAAGAGATTCCTACAGTATTTATTAATTCAATACATTTCTCTTAGAAGAAATCACTCTAAATTAAACATCCTGGAAGATGAAAAAAAGTTATATAGACATCTTTAGAGTGTTAATAAAGATGGTCCCCAACTTAGAGGCGCCCCCTAGTTACAGACGGACCTCTTTGCCCACTGTGACCTCTGGTGAAGCTCTCTGGATGCTTAACTTTAGTTCCAGGCTGCAATGATAAGCTGTAAGGTGTCTGTAATGAAACTTTACTGACAATTGTTCCTATGGCAGCAATAAATTTTGAAAATCCAATTGTCCCTTGGACAAAAAACATTTTCCTATAGCTACAATTATAAAATACAAATTCAACTTTAGAACAAGCCTAAAGAACATACCTTATACTTAACATGGGGACTGCATGTATATGCAATTCCATTTGTAATTAAAATATTAAGGCATTTCTATCTTTTGTTTCTTTTTTTTTTGGTTTCATCACTGTACACATAAATATAATTCTGGACATTGTCACGGGCACCCCCGCGATCCATACCACGGATCGCGGGTGCACCCGTGCCTCCGTTGCAGGCACCCCCGCGATCCATATCGCGGATCGCGGGTGCACCCGTGCCTCCCTCCGCTGCCCCACTGCTGCTCCGGTGCACTCACCTCTCCTGGCTCCCGCTCCCGTCCGGACTGGGTCTCGCGCGCGGCCCCGCTCCCTAGGGCGCACGCGCGGCACTGCCTCAAGATTTAAAGGGCCAGCGCACAGGTGATTAGTTTTGGTCATTTCCTGTTTTGTATATAACCCTTTGTTTCCCATCATTCCCTGCCGGATCTTTGTGCCTCTTAGCCTTAGAGAAAGCTTCCTAGCGAGTATTGCTGTGTTCCTGCGTATTCCTGTATTCCTGCGTTCCAGTGTATTCCTGTGTGTTCCCGTTCCTGAGTCCTGTGTTGCCGTGTTACCTGTGTTCCTCCCTGTTGCTGTGTGCCTGTGTTCCCGTTCCCTCCTGCCTGGACCTCCTGTTGCTGACCCCGGACTTGAACCTGACGTTGCATCTCTGCCGCCTGCCCTGACCCTGTGCCTGGACCCGACTACGAGTTTGTCATCCGTTAAGGTACCTCGACCTCGGCTGCCACCGTGGGCTAGTCACACCTGGGAACGACCTAGTGGTATCCTGCCGCAGCAAGTCCAACCCGCTTTGCGGCGGGCTCTGGTGAAAACCAGGTGCCGCTAGGCTCCGGTTCCGGGTGTTGGCTAGTTACATCTCCCGCGGTGGTCCAGAGGATCCACTGATCCTAACAGTAAGATCCGGCCATGGATCCCGCCGAGGCTCCTTCTCCCAGTCAGCCTGATCTCGCCACCATCGTGATCCACCAGTCCCGGCAGATTGCAGCACAGCGGAATCAGCTAGAGCAAGTCACCGCCATGCTCCAACAACTACTTGCTACCCAACATCAGCAACAGTCTCCTGAAGCGGCCGCTGCGACCCCTGCTGCTCCGGCTTATCTTCCTGCTGCTGAACCCAGGCTACGCCTCTCTTTGCCCGGCAAGTATGATGGAGATCCAAAGATGTGCAGGGGCTTCATAACCCAGTGCTCCTTGCACATAGAACTGATGCCGTCGCAATTTGCCACAGAGCGGTCCAAGGTGGCATTTGTCCTCAGCCTTCTTTCCGGGAAAGCCCTGGCTTGGGCTACTCCGCTTTGGGACAGAGATGACCCGGTTGTGTCTAACCTCACAGCGTTTCTGTCAGAGTTCCGGTCTGTCTTCGAGGAACCAGCACGAGCCTCCTCTGCGGAGTCTGCATTGTTGAACTTGCGTCAGGGCAACTCATCGGTGGGAGAGTACGCAGTTCAATTCCGCACCCTGGCTTCTGAACTTGCGTGGAACGATGCAGCCCTCATCGCTACATTTAAGAAAGGGCTCTCTGCGCAGGTCAAGGACGCACTGGCAGCTCGGGATCTTCCATCTACTCTGAGTGACCTCATCACCTTGGCCACTCGAATTGATGTTCGGTTTAAGGAGCGAGCTGAGGAACTACGCTCCGAGTATCCCCAAGGCCGTGTTAGACGCATTCCTCGCCTGGCGCCAGTCTTCCAAAGGCCGCTCCAGGGTCTGCCTGAATCTTCTGCTGAGGAACCCATGCAGGTTGACCGAACCCGGCTCACTCTACGAGAGCGTTCAAGACGCCGACAGGAGAACCTATGTCTGTACTGTGCCAGCCCTGAGCATTTCATCGGTTCCTGTCCTGTCCGTCCTCAACGTCCGGGAAACGCCAGCACCTAGGCTTCTTGGGAGAAGCGTCCCTAGGTGTAAATACAGCTTCTCCACGTCTGACTCTTCCCGTGCTCCTCAGCGTTGGCACCGGTACCCAGATCCAGGTTACTGCCTTCCTGGACTCGGGCTCTACAGCGAACTTCGTGGATGCAGCCTTGGTCTCTCGGCATCACTTCCCGGTGGTTCGTCTCTATTGCCTCGGTCAATGGTCAGATTCTCTCCGTACCCATCTGGTTTCGCACGGAGCCCCTGCTTCTGCAAGTTGGTGCCCTACATCAAGAGAGACTTTCGTTTTTTGTGCTGCCCCAAAGCACATCTGCTCTACTGCTGGGTCTCCCCTGGTTGCAGCTTCATGCCCCTGTACTGGACTGGTCCTCCGGGCATATCCTCCGTTGGGGTCCGAACTGTGCTTCACGTTGTATGCAGATTCCCCGTCCGCTACCTGTGAGGACTTCGACTCTGGCTCCCAAGTCTCTGGAGGGTCTGCCAGCTTGTTATCGGGACTTTTCGGACGTTTTCTCCAAGAAGCAGGCGGAGATTCTACCACCACATCGTCCCTATGATTGCCCTGTGGATCTTCTTCCTGGCGCCACTCCTCCCAGAGGTCGTGTCTACCCTCTTTCTGTACCTGAGTCTCTAGCCATGTCCGACTACATCAAGGAGAATCTGCAGAGGGGTTTTATACGCAAGTCCTCCTCTCCGGCTGGCGCAGGGTTTTTCTTCGTTACCAAGAAGGACGGCTCCCTACGTCCCTGTATAGACTATCGTGGGCTGAATAAGATCACGGTAAAAAAACGTTACCCTCTGCCGTTGATTACAGAACTCTTTGATCGCCTACGTGGTTCCAAGGTGTTCTCCAAGCTGGACCTCCGTGGTGCTTACAATCTCATCCGGATCCGCAAAGGTGATGAGTGGAAGACGGCGTTTAACACCCGTGACGGGCACTTTGAGTACCTAGTGATGCCCTTTGGACTGTGTAATGCCCCTGCTGTTTTTCAGGAGTTTGTGAACGACATTTTTCGGGACCTTCTTTATACTTGTGTCGTGGTCTACCTCGATGACATCTTGGTGTACTCTCCAGACCTTGAGTCCCACCAGGCACACGTACGACAAGTTCTAGGTCGACTTCGTGCCAATCACCTCTATGCCAAGTTAGAAAAATGCCTGTTTCACCAGCACTGCCTTCCCTTCCTTGGTTACATAATTTCCAACAGAGGCCTTCAGATGGACCCCGCGAAGCTGTCTGCAGTTCTTCAGTGGCCACGTCCAGAGGGTCTCCGAGCCATACAGAGGTTCCTGGGGTTTGCGAACTATTACCGTCAGTTTATTCCCCATTTCTCCACTCTGGTGTCCCCCATCGTGGCGCTCACCAAGAAGGGTGCCAATCCACGAGCCTGGTCTCCAGCTGCTGAAATGGCCTTCTCCAAGTTAAAGTCTGCTTTCTCCTCGGCTCCCGTACTCTCTAGGCCAGATACGGACAAACCCTTTCTTCTGGAGGTGGACGCATCCTCCATAGGAGCTGGAGCGGTGCTCACTCAGAAAGGGCCCAAGGGCCGAACTTTGACTTGCGGTTTCTTTTCCAAGACTTTTTCTCCTGCTGAGAGAAATTATTCCATTGGAGACAGAGAACTATTAGCCATCAAACTTGCTCTTGAAGAATATCTTCTGGAGGGAGCTCTCCATCCTGTTTGTGTGTACACTGACCACAAGAATCTTCTGTACCTCCAGACAGCCCAGCGCCTGAATCCCAGGCAAGCCCGGTGGTCTTTGTTCTTCTCCCGCTTTGACTTGCTGATTCATTTTCGTCCGGCAGACAAGAATATCAAGGCTGATGCTCTGTCCCGTTCGTCAGATGTTGTTGGAGATGAACCAGTTCCTCGGCACATAATTTCTCCTGATCAGCTTGTTGTTGCAGCTCCGGTGGACCTTCGGCAGCTGCCTCCTGGCAAGACGTATGTTAGACCTGCTCTCAGGAAGAGGATTCTGTCTTGGGGACATTCTTCTCGTCTGGCTGGGCATCCTGGGGTGCAGCGCTCCTTGGCCCTCATCTCCCGCTATTACTGGTGGCCAGACCTGGTCAAAGATGTTCGGGAGTTTGTGGGATCCTGCTCCTCCTGTGCCCGCAATAAAGCCTCTCGTCTCAAACCGGCTGGACTGTTACTCCCGTTGCCGATACCCAGTCGCCCGTGGTCTCACGTGGCAATGGACTTTGTTACTGATTTGCCTGTCTCCTCGGGCAATACTGTCATCTGGGTGGTGACGGACCGGTTTTCCAAAATGTCCCATTTTGTTCCCCTTCCAGGTCTTCCGTCTTCTCCACAGCTTGGCAGTTTGTTCTTCAAACATATCTTCCGTCTGCATGGCCTTCCGCTTCACATTGTGTCCGATCGAGGAGTCCAGTTTGTCTCTAAATTCTGGCGTTCTTTATGTAACCAACTGCAGGTCATCCTTGACTTTTCTTCTGCTTACCACCCTCAGTCGAATGGTCAAGTAGAGAGGGTGAACCAGACTTTGGGCTGCTACTTGCGCCACTTCGTCTCAGCCCGTCAAGACAATTGGACTGACCTTCTACCTTGGGCTGAGTTCTCTTACAATTCTCTGGACTCGGGATCTACTGGTTCGGCTCCGTTCTTCGTGGTCTATGGACGTATTCCTCGCCCACCTCTCCCGCTGTCTACTCCCTCTGTTGTCCCTGCGGTGGAGGATCTGGTGCAGGATCTCAAGGCTGTTTGGGACCAGACCCGCCAGTCCCTTCTACGAGCTTCAGACCGTACCAAGACCCAGGCTGATAAAAGACGTCGAGCTCCTCCTGTCTTCTCTCCTGGTGACAAAGTATGGCTATCCTCCAGATACGTCCGGCTTAAGATACCCAGCTATAAACTTGGGCCCCGGTTCCTTGGCCCCTTTGAGGTAATCAAGCGCATTAATCAAGTGGCATACAAGCTCCGCCTTCCTCCATCTATGCGCATCCCGAACTCCTTTCATGTATCCCTCCTGAAGCCAGTCGTCTTGAACCGCTTCTCCCAGCAATCCCCTCCTCCGGCTCCTGAGGCTGATTCTCCAGATGTATATGAAGTCAGGGAGGTTCTGGACATGAAGTTCGTAAGGGGTAAGCGGTTCTTCCTTGTAGATTGGAAGGGGTTCGGGCCTGAGGAGAGATCCTGGGAGCCTGAAGAGAATATTTTTGATCGGACTCTCCTCCAGAGGTTTCTTGGGACCAAAAAGAAGAGGGGGAGGCCGAAGGGGGGGGGTACTGTCACGGGCACCCCCGCGATCCATACCACGGATCGCGGGTGCACCCGTGCCTCCGTTGCGGGCACCCCCGCGATCCATATCGCGGATCGCGGGTGCACCCGTGTTCCTCCCTGTTGCTGTGTGCCTGTGTTCCCGTTCCCTCCTGCCTGGACCTCCTGTTGCTGACCCCGGACTTGAACCTGACGTTGCATCTCTGCCGCCTGCCCTGACCCTGTGCCTGGACCCGACTACGAGTTTGTCATCCGTTAAGGTACCTCGACCTCGGCTGCCACCGTGGGCTAGTCACACCTGGGAACGACCTAGTGGTATCCTGCCGCAGCAAGTCCAACCCGCTTTGCGGCGGGCTCTGGTGAAAACCAGGTGCCGCTAGGCTCCGGTTCCGGGTGTTGGCTAGTTACATCTCCCGCGGTGGTCCAGAGGATCCACTGATCCTAACAGACATTACTGCACACAATAATAGTATCCTGGACATTAATGCACACATAAATATTATCCTGTACTGCATACACTAATAGTATTCTGGACATTCCCATATACAATAATAATATCCTGGAAATCACTGCACATATGAATATTATCCTGGACTTCACTGCATACAATAATAATATCCTGGAAATCGTTGCACATATAAATATTACCCTGGACTTCACTGCATACAATAACAGTATCCTGGACATTACTGCATTCAATAAGAGTATCCTGGAAATCACTGAGCACAATAGTAGTAGTCTGTACCTCACTGCACACGTAAATAGTATTCTGGACATCACTGTATACAATAATAGTATCCTCTACATCACTGCATACTATAATAGTATCCTGGAAATCGCTGAACACAATAATAGTATCCTGGATATCACTGCATAGAATAATAGTATCCTGGACATCTGTGTGTACAATAACAGTATCCTGGACATCACAGCATACAATAAAAGGATACTGGACATCACTATATACAATAATAGTATCCTGCACATTACTGCACACATAAACATCACCCTAGACATCAGTGTGTACAGTAATAGTATCCTGGACATCGCAGCATACAATAAAAGTATAGTGGACATCACTATATACAATAATAGTATCCTGTACATTACTGCACACATAAACATCACCCTAGACATCAGTGTGTACAGTAATAGTATCCTGGACATCGCAGCATACAATAAAAGTATAGTGGACATCACTATATACAATAATAGTATCCTGCACATTACTGCACACATAAACATCACCCTGAACATCAGTGTGTACAGTAATAGTATCCTGGACATCGCAGCATACAATAAAAGTATACTGGACATCACTATATGCAATAATAGTATGCTGCACATTACTGCACACATAAACATCACCCTGGACATCACTGCATACAATAATAGTATCCTGGGCCTTACTGTGTACAGTAATAGTATTCTGGACATCACAGCATACAATAAAAGTGTACTGGACATCACTATATACAATAATAGTATCCTGCATATCACTGCACACATAAACATCACACTGGACATCACTGCATACAATTATAGTATTCTGGACATCAGTGTGTACAAGAATAGAATCGTGGACATAACTGAACACATTGATAACATCCTGGACATTACTGCATACACTAATAGTATCCTGGACATCACTATGCACATAAACATCATCCTGGACTGACTGTGGTATTTTTAAGTGCACAGTTTCAGGATGTGCTGCACGGAGCTGAAGATGTCTTGTGGTGAATTCTATAGCAATAAGTCGTCGAGAAGTTACCAAAGTTTTGTAACTGATAGAGAAAATAGTCATTTGTGAAGATGACCAGATCAGAGGTAGAAGAAAGGAGCTACGACTGATTTTACATCAGCCTTATGGCATCCTTGCAACACGATAGAGATTTTGGTGCTATATATTAATGTGCAGTATATTCCCAGCTGGTATATATTTATGCATGTGGTGTATTCATTATTGCAATATTATTAGTATTGTACAGGTATGTGGTTATTGGTATTGGTATATAAATTCATGTGCAAATGTATTTGAGTGTTTCTTATTTATGGTGTGTGTGCTCAGTCGGACCGTGCACCAGATTTAACATGCAAAGTCCGACAGAAATGTGTTGAACACCCTCTGTTAAAGGTGCACCAAAAAGAAAAGGCAAGGGTTTAGGTATATGGTGGCCCCGATTCTAATTCTAATGCGCAAAGGGGCCCACTGGGGTCTTGTTATGCCACTGAATGTGAATATGAATAATCCCCAATACAACAATTTTTTTTAATCACAGCATTTACTAATAGTAACCTGGATATTACAGTAACCTGGATATCCATGCTGCCTTCAGCTGAAATACTGGAGAGGGACATTTTAAATAGCTATACCTTCTGAACCATGTCACATAGAAACACAAGCCCCCATTTATCAAAAACAATTCAAGCTGTACTATGTGTAGGGTGTGCAGGGTGCGCCTAATTCATCAACTGTGTAACCCTTTCTTCATGAATCTGGCACCCGCTGCACTGTTCTGACAGAGTACACCATTTTTTGGTGCACTTTGGTCATGGAACAGAAATGTGGCGCAGATACAATTGTGGTGCACATCAGACAGAACTATGGCGTACAGTCCGACTAAGCGCTAACACGCACCTTTAGGTGAACATAAATACATGTGCAAGCAGTTTCCATGTTCTTTCTAGTGCAAAGTCTAGTACAAAAAACTGGCACAAACACTGTGCCAGAAATGTGGGCCACAGTTGTGGTTAAAGTTGCATTCAGGAGCAGAGGTTGTGTCGCAGTCCCTTATGTAAACAGTGGATTTCTCCAGTCATACCTAGAAACACAATATAAGGGAAGATTCTCCCATTTAGAATAACACAGTACAGAAGTTTTGGCATTGTGAAATGTCCCTCTCTGGTCTATCAGCTACAGGCAGCATGGAGAACTGTATTTCATATAATATTAGTATGTTGGACTTTGTTGCATGCATTACTAGCAGCCTGGACTTTGTTACATTTTGTATACTACTCAAGAAAAGTGAACCAAGCACAAATGTACGAAAAATCACACTAATATGTATTCACTCTGTATTCCCAAAATACTTATCTGACATACATATCCATTGGCCTGCATTTTGATGGAGGCTAAAAGAGTATCCTTGGTCACTGATGTGCTGCCTTTAATCAGTATAAATATTTTTTGTATGGAATATTAAAGTGTACTATACTCTCCTAAGGACGTACGTAATAAACAAAAATGTATACCCTGTAGTAGAAAGGTAGCAAACTTCCCCACATGTACGCCCGCAGTAGACCCTACAGGTGCACCACGCATGCGCCAGTGCACGACCAGCTTGTTCTCAATAACACCAACGGCGTGCACATTACTGACGCATGCACGGTGCACCTGTAGGGCTGGCCGTGGATGCACATGCTGGTGACAAACTAACAGGTGTACTACGCATGCGGGGAAGTTTGAAACTGTAGTGACGTAGAGATGGGGACAGTATTTTGGGGCGTGGATCCGAGTCAGAGCTGAAGTGAGAGGGCGGGAAGAGCTTGACTGGATTGGAAAGTCTCCTTGACAAGATAAATGAATGACGACAAGAAGAATAAAAGCAGAGTAACAGGATTAGAAGCATTGAGATGACTCTACAGTGTTCTCTAAGGTACTGTCAGGGCTTTATGTAGCTGATTGGAGGTGACAGGTTCCCTTTAAACATATGGAACATGTAACGTGCTCAGACAGATCCACGTGATATGTTCTACATGTTTAAATGGTCTGTATTATAGGTGTGTTAGTCAGCCATAAATAAGGGTGCCAAAAGCACAAGAAATGCATTGGCTGTTTTCTTGATGTCTTTTGTGTATGGGTTAAATAAAGAAGCATGCTTTTTTCCGACAAGTTGGATCTGCAACCTTATTGTTGTATTGTCCAATTAAAGTTCTGCTGGGAAACTTGATCTGTGCCTATCGGTCAACAGGTGGTTAATTGGTTGAGCTGGATGTCACTATATGCATGTGACCAATGTCTGTACAGGCAGCACACATTGTATGCCTATAGAGGACATATATAATGTATGACATTGAATGAGACATACATACAGACCCTGTTAATGTATTATTTCAAATGGACTTTTACATTTATTTCAACTAAATATATATATATTAAATATATTAACCTTTGAAAGTCAAAACCATCCATTGGGATCCACCATGCTTCCATGGTCACACTGCTCTTTAAGGCAGCCTATATTCTTCCGTTAGGATACAGACTGTTACAACATGAGCAGCGTCTGCTTCCCTCCTGCTTCCCTACTCTACTTTTAGATTACTGGTAAATCAAAAGTTATGGATTTGAGGATTAGGCAATTCCTTAAAATGAACTGTCAACTTCTTTGATGCACTCTGGAGAAAACATCTTAATGAAAGATCATGTGCACAAATCTCTTCATAAATGAATCTTGAATTAAGTTTTTATCACTTCCTCCTTTGAAAGAGAAGCTCACTCCAAGAGATCTGTACAATTTGGCTGGTTCCACTAACATAACTGTTCATAGAGTGTGACAGACTGAAATGTGTCCGGCAAGGTAGCCGCAAGAAAAGTAAACATCATTAATAATAATTGCACCTATGGTACAGGGATAATAGTTGTGGATAATATGGTAGATATTTTATGTAATTGTGACTTTAATTTTACAATCTATCATCAATAAATCTAGGTCGCACTCCTAGAGTCCCATCTGATTATGTAATGTTTATGTACCTCACAGCAGAATATAATGGAGCTATAGAAATAATACATTATTATTACTATGCCATACAGTAGATGTTCGGTGGCATCATCAGAACCCATTGCGGTAATACATTGTATTGTGTCATTGTTTATTTTCTTCCTGTGGAGTAATGTCAGAGATGCTCTTTCAGTCCACTTGTTGTCCTCTAGACCCCCACCCTCCCCCCTTGAAGTACAAGGCTGGCAGGGTTAGCTTTTATCACAGAGGTATCAAAGTCCACACTGACTTCTCTCATTGCTGACACCAGAGCTGAGCAAACTTCCCAGAGAATGTCCACCCAGAGAATCTGTCATGTACTAGTAACAATATTACACATGAAGAAGAGCTCAGCTTTCAGGGATGTGCAATAAGTATAAGGGAGCTATCCTGCCACAGGTTTCTCTGACTTCTAGCAGTGCGGCTGCCCAAAAACCAAGTCCCCCTGATATAGTGTTATTTACACTGCACTCTACATAGTATACAATGTATTTCTCTTCTTCATGAAGTAATATACAACAACCATACAGTGACAATCCAAGATTTACTTCATCGTGGCTATACCAGCTCCAGTATTTACCCCAAGAAAGTTTCATGCCAGCTCTTGACTGTTCACTTATATTCTACTTACTACTCAAACTTCTTAACACAGAGTGTCCCCATTACAGACACATTACACACCGCAGGCCTGGATGCCACATGCAGACTGGCATCTATCTGCATGACTTGGGGTACCCCCATCATGCAGGGAAACTTTGCTTTAGACTCCATTAACCAATGTATAGGTACAGTCTAATCAGTATATGATGGCATAGCACCGGAGAACTATGCCCCGTATGTGGCAGTAGAAGGCATGCTGGTACTTGTAGTTCTATGGATGCACACGTACAGCAGTGGACCCGTCACCGACTACATACGGCTTAGCTGTAACCTGTGGCTTGCGCAGCTCAGTGCAGATGGACTGCAGGGACATGGAGGGAGAAAAGTTGGCATTACCTTTCCCATGTTGATGTATCCATACTTGCTAGCTATCCTGTCGGCTTCGTGGGCTCCCCCTTTTATCCTCACAGCCCAGTGGTTGGTGTACAGACGAGCCCAGCATGTAGGTACAAGACTCCCCAGCAGCAGGACGAAGAGCGCAGAGCCCGCGGGCAGTAGTTTCCAAGCCATCATCTGCCCTGCGCCCTGTCCCTGAAGACCCTCAGAGAGGGGGAGACACACTCAGACAGGTGGGGGCGCGCTCCCGGGGGCAGCCCCGCAGATAGGAAAGTTCCCAGGCACTTGGCTAACCCCACTTTGGGATGGACTCAGGGCTAACCTGGAGGTCCTCCGTGGAAGTGTCCTCTCCACTTTGCCAGGGGGGACAATGCCCTCCTCACCCGCTCCTGGCACCTTAGCTATGAATGTGGAGTGTGAGTGTACACAGCAGCCCTCTCCTTCGCTGCTTAAATGACTGCCCCCCTTCTGCTCTTCTCCAGATAGAAGGGGGAGGCGGAGGCTGCGAGCTCAGTGTCCCTCCTCCTGCCTCCACCCCCTGCCACTCACACACAATGCACGGAGATGCCCTCACCTATGTGTGAGGGTGCTGACCTCCCAGGGTCAGGGTACCTGCTCCACGCACTACAGTGCACACACGTGATGTGATCCGGAATCTCTCTCTCTCTTTTTATACAAAATGATTTTTATCTGAACTTTAATAACCAGACTGCTATTCATTTCTCACTGAGGAGGGAAAATACTTACCCAAACGTATCAATAAAAACAGAGGAACAGTAACTGCTACATTTTGACTTCAAGCTGCCATTTACCTGTCTGGTCATAGGCAAAAGTCAATTATTGGGGAATTCAACAAAGAGGCTGACTCTCTATGACATTGGGGTATGTGATGGGGTGCTTATACATAGAGTACCATAATGTTCTGCGAAGCCATGGAGATTGCATAGTCTGTGCCATCCCTGCAGGAGCCTGGCCTCTGCACTAGCAGATAATAACCATCTTGGCTGTTTAACCCCTTCCCCACGATGTCCTGTTTCGTTTTTTTGGGAAGCAGGAAAAAAATGTAAACCTTTTGAACAAAAAACATTTCACACTCCATTTTGTCACATTCTGATGCTAATAACTTTTTTCATAGTTTGGCATATGGAGCTGTGTAAGGTGTCATTCTTTGCCAGGGCATGACGATGTTTTCATTGCTACTTTTTTAGGGACTGTACACAGCAGAGTGATACATTCCTGGAATATAAAAGCATTTTTCACATCATAATATAGAAGGCACCTGCCCTGTATGCAAAGGGTTAATGACGTGAGCTCTTTCTGCAGGCCATTGGTATGCATGACTCTAATATATAAAGCTGAGTGTATGTATGTGTGTGTGTGTTTGTATGTCCACTAAAGGTATCTGCACCATCGCGTTCACAATCACCAAATTTTGCACAGCAGCTCCCTGTGACTCAGAGAACATCATAGACTAGGTTTTGAATCAAATGTTCACACTTTCCAAAATCCACTTATTAGCTAACATGAGGAGGAGCTGCTGTGGCAGTTATCAACCAATGACTGTTCAGCTTCAATTTTGCCATAGGTCATTAATATGAGCTCTGGGCTTTGATTGATGACTATAGACAATGAGTATAAGACAGCTTATTTGTGAAGTAATATGGATAGAGATATAGACACAGAGGCAGACAGAGAGATAGATATAGATAAATAGATTGATATAGATATACTGTATATATAGAGAGAGATAGATAGAAATATAGATAGATGCATGCAGCAACACATATAATAATACTGCATTATACTAATTCATCATCCTGCATCATCCACCTTGGGGCAGTTTATGTCTAGTTTTAAGTTTATATCTTTTACTGCTTTCAGGACTAAGCCATTTTAGGGTGTCAGGACCAAGCTGAGTATTTTATATCTGCCAAGTGTCACTGTGAGTGTTTATAACTTTGGAACGCTTTAAGATATCCACATTGTACTTTAAATTAGTTGAAAAATTCGGATGATATTTTGTCTGATTTATATCAGCATGGTTTTTTGTGCATCCTCTCATTTTTCTAGGATATTATGAGGTTTTGAATTTTGGGTGCAATTTTTTTTTTTATGAAAATTGCCCAAACCTATATTTTGAGGGACCTGCTTAGCATTTAAATGACTTTGAGAGGCCTAAATAAATGTATGATAAACAACCTTTTGTTAACCATTTTGGGTGTTTCACAGGGTTTAAAACAAAACAAAATGAGGGAGCAATTTACAAATTCAGATTTTTTTAGACAAAGGATGAAATGACGAAAAGCTCCACAAATTTCTTCTGAGTGTACCAATATCCCATATGTGTTGCTAAAAACTACTGTATGAGCACACAACAGCGCATAGAAGGGAAGGAGCGCCATTCAGAGCAGATCTGCATTGTCACATTTTACAGGCTATAAAATGTTTATCTTTTAGCAATGTTGATATATGGGGGCTTATTTTTGGGAGGAGTTCTTCTTTTCAGGTACATCAGTTAGCTAATTGATGAGCTGTTCACTATGCCATAAAAATAATATGCTTTTCCCAGTTCTTTTCCCAGTGTGGGATGTGATCATTTGATCACTTGTTCAAATGATCAGCATATGCATTCTGCATTGCATGATCTAACAGGCATCTGTTGAACCTGGGGTTCTTCATCAATCCCCAGAGCTGCATTTGCAACAATCAGCACCTCCCATCCCCGGTACAGAGTGTGCCAATCATCCCAGAGAGCATCCACTAACACCTATAGGGTTAAATTGCCAAGATACCTGTCAAGCTGTTTGTTTACTTTTTTAAAAAAAAATACATCAAAATTATCATACCAAATGCAATCATCAGTCATCATTAGATACAAAAAAGGAAAAAAGCTAATTCAGCTCACCAAGATAATTGATAAAATGGACATCAGCCATAAAGACAGTTGCTTGGCACAAGAGGTATAAGCCTTTGTATAACTGTCCAGCCATTTTTTATGAGGCAATAGAATAAAAATAGTTTAACCCCTTAAGGATGCAGGGTTTTTTCGCTCGATTCTCACTCTCCACCTTCAAAAATCCATAACTTTTTCATTTTTATGTGTACAGAGCTGTATGGGTGCTTATTTTGTGTGTAACAAATTTTACTTCTCTGTGACTTTATTTATGATTCCATGCCATGTACTGGGAAGCTGGAAAAAATTCCCAAATGTAGATAAATTGGGAAAAAATGCATTTGCGTCACTTTCTTATGGGCTCCGTTTTTACGGCTTTCACTGTGTGCTCCAAATAACATCTCTGCTTTATTCTTTGGTTCGCTATAATCATGGTGATACCAAATTTATATAGGTTTTATTGCATTTAATACATTTTCAAACATTTTGGTAAGCTCTGTGCAGAGCTGCATAATCTGCGCTATATAAACAAAGGAATTAAATTATTATAAAAGTTAAATGAATGTGTACTTTAACCCTAGAACCCTGGCTCATTGTAATGAATCTACTGAAATCAGCCTCAAGTCTGACAAAGACCCGAGGCTGTCATGGCAACTGATCGCCACCCTCCGATGATGTTTGAGATAGCAGCGATCTCAACAAAGATGGCGGTACCATGCGCTGCTATCTTTTATATGCCGGTTGCAAACAAGGGGTTAACACTCGCGGTCAGTGCTGACAATATGCAGCAAAGCCCATCTGTGTATAAAGAGGGCTCAGCCTGTAAGCCTTCATAGCTCTTCAGCGGTATAACCATCGTAGAGCGTGAGGGGATTAATAAATAAAAATGCTGCTGCTTAAACCAGCAATCAGCTGCCATCTTAGATACAAAGTCCAAAGTCAGTGGGACTACAGAGAAGCCTGGAGCTTGGTACCTGGGATTTTCCGGATAACAGAATGAGGGAGTACGCAGAATTGGTTAATGTAGAGAAAGTTAAAGTTGCATGCAGTTAACCCGTGTGATAGCCCTGCTCAAATAAATGGGTTTTATGAGCACTTTGAAGCTTTGGGGGATGGATATTAGTCTGGCCCAGTCTAAGGTCCAGAGCACTCTGGTAGAGGTTTTCATCCAGGATATCTCTGTACTTGGCCACATTCAGCTTTCCTTCAATTGCAAACAGTCATCATGTCTCTGCAGCTGAATAACACCCTCATTGCATGATGCTGCCACCACCATGTTTCACTGTTGGGATCGTATTTGGCAGGTGATAAGCAGTGCCTGGTTTTCTAGACACATACCGCTTAGAATTAATACCAAAAAGTTCAATCTTCCTCTCAGCAGACAAGGATAGACTCCTAGTCTGGGAGTCCTTCATTTGTTTTTTTGCAAACTGCATGCAGGCATTCATATGTCTTGCACTGAGGAGAGGCTTCCGTCGGCACATTCTGACATAAAAATGTCGACTGGTGAAGGGCTGCAGTGATAGTTGACTTTTTGGAACTTTCTCCCATCTACCTACTATCTGTCTGGAGCTCAGCCGCAGTAATCTTGGGGTCCTTCTTTATCTCTCTCACCAAGGTTCGTCTCTCACGATTGCTTAATTTGGCTGGACTGCCAGGTTGAGGAAGAGTTGTGGTTGTCACAAACTTCTTCCATTTAAGAATTATGGAGGCCAATGTGCTCTTGAGTGCTGCATATATTCTTTTGTAACCTTAGCCAGATCTATGCATTGCAACAATTCTGTCTCTGAGCTCCTTGGGCAGTTCCTTAGATGTCATGATTCTTATGTGCTCTGACACACACTGTGACCTGTGAGGTCTCCAATGAAGGAGTAGAATCATCTCAGGGTGGATAAGAAGAAAATGGACAGCATGTGAGTTAAATTTGGGTGTCATAGCAAAGGGTCTGGATAATTATGACCATGTAATATTTTACTTTTTCTTAAGTTATAAATTAGCAAAAAATATCTACTTTTCTGTTTTTGGGGTGCAGAGTGTACATCAATGAGCAAAAAAGAACTTTTTTGATCTTTCCAATTGGCTGCAATGAATCAAAGAGTCAAAAATTTAAATGGTTTTGAATTCTTTTGTACCCACTATAATTGTACTTTTTTTTCCCATGGTCAAAGTGCAGAACCTTACATTTATCTACATTAAACATAAGCTACCCTTTCCTCGCCCATCCCTCTAGTGTCCACAAATCCCTTTGTAATATTATACTATCGGCCTAAATTACCTATACTATCGGTATAAATTACATTAAAAAGCTATATATCATCTGGAAATATTGAAACTCCACTTTGTAAACCCTCTACAAGGCCATTTATAAAAATATTAAAAAGAAGGGGGCCCAATGCTGACCCCTGTGGCACCCCACTGGTAACTTTAACCCAATCTAAGAATGTGAATTACGACCCTCTGTTTTCTATCACTAAACCAATTGCTTACCCAATTGCTTACACCGATTTTCCCCTAGTCCCAGCTCTTTCAATTTATCACCAACCTTTAATGCACCACAGTATAAATTGACTTGGCAAAGTCCATATACATAACATCCACAGCCTCCCCACGCTCCAGACTAGAACTTGCCTGCTCATAGAAGCTGATAAGATTAGTATGACGGGACCGATTTCTCCTAAACCCGTGCTGATGCTGAGTTATAAGATACCCCAGGAAAGCATCTCTAACAAACCCCTCATATATTCTCCCACAGCTGAAGATAAACACATAGATCTGTAGTTTCCAGGAACACTTTTTGATCCTTGATCACTATTACCCAGGTGCCACCCAACCTGTAAATTTGATATTCTGTCAGATCTGTTGGTTAAGATAAGGTCCAGGAGTCATCAGGGAACAAGCTTTTTCAATGGCACTAGGCACGAAGATCCAGCAGGGTGTGCAGGGAGAGGCTGGATTAAATAGGATTCTGGGTATGGCCAACGCCAATTAACGGTGCTTATTAAATCCCCTGAAGCCGGCATGTGCGTGCCCTAGGACAGTGATGGCGAACCTTTTGGAGATAGAGTGCCCAAACTACAACCAAAACCCACTTGTATGTCGCAAAGTGCCAACATGGCAATTTAAACAGTAACTTATTGATCCCTGCTGTATCACAGTTTTTAATTGTATTGGCGTCCTGAGTTCACCAATACAATAGAAAGATGATGGAGACATTTGGTTTGTAGCTTCCATCCAGGGTGACCTGAAGAGGAAGAATCAGGGGACCCAGAGCAGGAACTCAAATCGTAATCCATATCTATCCACACCATCTCACTACTCCTGTATTCCTGGCAGCCAAGGATGTTGCTTTAAAATAGTGCTGAGCATGGCACATGCAGAGCTGTCTTGGACCGCAGGAGGAAGCCTTGAGTCGTAACTGGCAAACTCTGTGTTGGTGTGAGGGCCTGGGTGCCCACAGAAAGGGCTCTGAGTGCCACCTCTGGCACCCGTGCCATAGGTTCGCCACCACTGCCCTAGGAGACTAGGACATGCGAGCACAGTCGCAGGACCAGAAGCAGCAGCGAGGACAGGTGAGCGTCAGCCGTGGGGTGCAGGGGCACACGGAGGGGCACGAGTGAGCCGCGACCTGAGACATAGGTTGCGGGAGCACCCGTGACAGTACCCCCCCCCCACCTTCGGACTCCCCTCTTCCTGGGCTAGAGGAATCTCTGCAGAAGAGCATGGTCCAGGATATTGTCCTCGGGCTCCCAAGATCCAGTCAACCAAGAAGACCTGCTTACCTCTCATCGTCTTCATGTCTCTTTTACCTCGAACTTGCTGAGAGAAACGGTTCAAGAGGATTGGCTTAGGGAGAGATATGTGGTAGGAGTACTGGATGCGCATGGTGGGAGGCACAGGATTGATGCAACTTAGCACCTCGAAAGGACCCAGGAATCGTGGAACAAGTTTGTAGCCAGGGATCTTTATCCGGACATACCTGGAAGACAACCAGACTTTGTCACCTGGAGAGAAGCTAGGAGGAGGCCTGTGCTTCTTGTCAGCCTGCAGCTTGGTTCAGGCAGAGGCCTGTAACAAGGAAAGGCGAGTCTGTTACCAAATGGACTTCAGGTCCCGTACCAACTCCTCAACAGCTGGAACGTCCGGGGACACAGGCAGAAGCACAGGTGGAAGAAAAGTCCAATATTACTTGAAGTTGGTTACAGAGGGATTGCCAGAATTTAGACACAAACTGAACCCCCCGATCTGAAACAATGTTCTGGGGAAGTCCATGGAGCCAGAAGATGTGATGGAAGAACTGGCTGGCAAGATGTGGAGCAGACGGCAGACCTGGCAGAGGAACAAAATGGGACATTTTGGAAATCCGTTCAGTTACCACCCAGATAATGGTATTGCCAGAGCAAAGCGGAGGGTCCGTGATTAAGTCCATAGCCATGTGAATCCACAAGCAGCTGGGTATCGGCAACGGCTGAAGAAGGTTCCAGACAAGATGGCTTATTTCAGGCACAGGAAGCACAGGAGTCCACAAAGTCCCATACATCCTTGACCAGATATGGCCACTAATAGAAACAGGAAATGAGGGCGACAGAGCGCTGCAGCCCAGGGTGCCCAACCACACATGAACAATGTCCCCAAGTCAGAATCCTCTTCCATAGAGCAGGTCGGACGTAGGTCTTGCCAGGGGGTAGCTGCTGAAGGTGCACTCGGGCGGCTACAACCAGTCACTCAAGAGGGATGACATGCCGAGGAGCCTGTTCTTCTCCAATGACATCCGGGGCATGAGAGAGAGCATCAGCCGTGATGTTCTTTTCAGTTGGATGTAAATGGATAAGGAAATTGAACCGGAAAAAGAAGAGTGACCAGTGGGCTTGTTGTGGGTTGAGTCGCTGAACAGTCTGGAGATAGAGGAGATTCTTGTGATCTGTGTATATGCAAATGGGGAAATGAGCTCCCTCCAGGAGATAACTCCACTCATCTAGTTTAATCACCAATAGTTCCCAGTCCCCTATGGAGTAATTCCTCTCTGTGGAGGAGAAAGTCTTGGAGAAAAACTTGCAAGTGAGAGTTTGGCCTTTGGGCCATTTCTGGGTGAGCACCGCCCCAGTTTCTACTGAGGAGACATTAACTTCCAGATGGAAAGGCTTTTCTGTATCAGGCCAAGTAAGAACTGGGGCTGAGGCCAAGGCAGACTTTAATTTTGAGAAAGCTTCTTCAGCCGCCGGAGGCCAGAGACAGGGATTGGCGCCCTTCTTAGTGAGTGCCACAATAGGAGACACAAGTGCAGGATAAACTGCCGGTAATAGTTTGCAAAGCCCGGCAATCTCTGTATTGCATAGTGCTACTGGGCATGTCCAATGAAGACCCACAGAAAACTTAGTAGGATCCATCTGTAGACCCCTCTCAGAAATAATGTATCCAAGGAAGGGAAGACTCTTCTGATGGAACTGGCACTTTTCATGTTTGGTGTAGAGGTGATTGGCTCTTAGACGACTGAGGAATTGACGTACGTAGAACCAATGGGATTCAAGAACACCAGTATATCGTCAAGATAAACCATGACACAGGTATATAGCAAGTCCCTAAAGTTGTCGTTGACGAACTCCTGAAAGATGGCTGGTACGTTACAAAAGTCCAAACAGAGTTCCCGTTTGGAGAAGACCTTGGCTCCATGTAGGTGGTCAAACAGCTCAGTGATCAACGGCAAAGGGTAGCGGTTCTTAACGGTGACCTTGTTAAGACCACGGTAGTCGATACAAGGAAAGAGTGATCCATCCTTTTTGGTCACAAAGAAGAAGCACCAGCCGGAGAAGAGGATTAACGTTTGAACCCCCTCTGCAGGTTCTCTTTTATGTAGTCCGACTTTGCTTCGGAATCAGGCACAGAGACTGGGTACACCCAACCCTGAGGAGGGGACGTACCCAGAAGCAGATCAACCTGGCAGTCGTAGGGACGTTGCGGTGGCAAAGTCTCAGCTTGCTTCTTGAAAAAAACATCTGCAAAGTCCTGATAGCAAGCTGGAAGACCCTACAGAGGCTTGGGAACCACAGAAGAGACCATGACAGGTACTCGATGAGGAACCACCATGCAGAAAAAAAAAGGCTTCTCGACCACAGGGAAGTGATGACGGGAGACCAGAGAGGCATCCACGAAGTTTCCTGCAGAACCGGAATCCAGGAAGGCAGATATTTGGAACTGAGCACCTGTTCCTGAGCTGAGCAGAACGGGAAGGTTCAGACATGAAGAGGCTTTGTTCTCACCTAGGGACGCTTCTCCCAAGAACCCCAGGTGTGGGCATTTCTCGGACGCTGAGGACGGAGTGGACAGGTCTGAAGGAAGTGTAGGCTGGCACAGTAGGGAGCAGAGGTTCCCCTGACGTCGCCTGGAACATTCCTGAAAAGACAGCCGAGCTCTGTCCACATGCATCAGTCCTCTGCAGGTGACTGAAGTGGTCTTTGTAAGGCAGAGCCCAATTGAGGCAAACGTTGAACCCGGACTTGTGCTTGTTCGAGATGTTGCTCCTCAAAGCGCTCCATAAACCAGATATAAATCTGAGTGGCCTGGGAGATGAGTTCACTCAGAGTAGAGGGCAGGTCACGTGCAGACAGCGTGTCCTTAAATTGGCCCGAAAGTCCCTTTTTAAAGGTCGTACTCAGGGCTACATTGTTCCAGGTTAGCACAGAGGCCAGGGTATGGAATCAAACCACATAGTCACCAACAGATAAGTCCCCTTGACGCAGGTTCAGCAGTGCAGTCTCAGCTGAAGACACCCGTGCAGGGTTCTCAAAGACAGACTGGAACACAGAGAAGAAGGAGGTAATGTTAGTTGTAACCAGGTCTTTTCTGTCCCAGAGAGGAGTATCCCATGCCAGGGCCTTCCCGGAGAGGAGGCTGATGATAAATGCCACCTTGGACCATTCCGTGACGAAGTTGGCATAAGCTTAATGTGCAGCAAGAACTTGGTGATAAAGCCCCTGCACAACTTGGGGTCACCATCATACTTTGAGGGCATGGAAAGTCTCAGACTAGGTTGAGCGGTAGGCAGGCAAACCGGAGTAGCAGGATAGGCCACAGGAATCTGACGCTTTTGCTGAGTGACAATCAACTGCGACCAGAATCTAAGTGACATCTGGTTTTCACCAGAACCCACTGAAAAGGGTTGGACTGCAGCGTGGAACCACCACGTTGTTCCACAGGTGCGCCTGTGGCCCAGGGGCACAGGGAGTGGCGCGGGTGAGCACCCTTGACACCTTTTCTACCTACACCAACTTTTGGTTTTATGGTGTTGTACGTGCTACAGGCAGTATATCAGAGATAAATACCTTTGAGGTCTTTGCCCTGAGCTAACTGCAAAACTTAGTTTTGGAGCTTTATTAATGCACTGGGATTGGATCTAGTGCTATATTTGTCAATAGAACTTGATACTAAAGGTGCTGTATTGTTCTATAATTGAAAGCATATAATGTAAATCTAGAACTAAATAGTTTGGGCATAGGTATGTGAACAACTGTATTCATAGTTAGCTAAATGTTTATCATAAGTTTTGACTAGAAGGTATGTGTAACATCCATGCCAAAGTGCTCCTCTGTCAGAAGATTGCAGTTTAGGTGGCGTAAATTTTCCTTTGTGTTTTGTGTGTGTGAACCGTAGCTATGTTGCTGTTGAGATTGACTGAGCCACACCCAACTCTTTGCAGCCCAGCCCAGTCCAGCAAGGGTTACTAAAGTGATAGATGGCTGATCTAGTCAGCTCCTGGATGTTGTCGAGTAACAGCTTTGTATATCTGCCCATTCAACCTCTGCTATGTTACTTGTCCTCTCTCTAGTGATTAGATTCTATACCTTTGCTGCCATCTTGATTTTAACCTGGTTCCTTCTGACTCTGCTTTTCTGTCTGTATCTGTTGTTTTTCCCACAGTGTCGTGTATCTTCTAGTGTGTCCCTGCTTTCCCTGTCTCTATTTTGTCTCATTCCCTTATCTCATTACTGTGTTCTCGTGTGAATACCAGTCTGTCTCTGATTTCCTTTTAACTGTCCGCTCCACCATCCAGCAGCAGCCAGACAAAGTAAGTTTTCTTTGTCACTCTGTAGGGTCTCTCAAGGACCATTAGTTAGGTTCCTGATAGCGGGTTTACTCTTATCAGAGCAGTTTTATCTGCTGTAGGCAGGGCCTTAGCCCTCAGGGATGTCGCAAGGTTAGTTCGCCACCAGTTACCTAGTCTGACAGCTAGCACCAAGTCTGGTTGTCGTTGTGCTAAATCAAATCAGTTTTGGATATAATAAAGGTTATTTTAGATATTAACTTAAGAATCATTTTAAATATTGTAATTATGTATTAAAGTAGGTATAATTTTGTCACGTGCCACATTACATGTATCAAAAAAATCAAAAAACAGATAGGATATGCAAAAAAAATGGCTATAAACCAATTCATAAACAAAATATAAAGATTTTATTGGTTACACTTAGCGCTAACATTTAAAATCAGCACAAAGGGACGCTGTGCTGTAAACAGTGCATGACAATAACATGCTCTGTGCAATCAACCCCCTTCAGATCATGGTGGACCTCTACTTGGTGTCTACTCAGATAAAAAATGATGTAAACAATGACTGACTGTGCATTTGTAACCCTACGTAGATAAGGTGCAACATGTATCCTGAAATCAATAAATGATACCCAATTCCAAGGAAACAAAGTGCAACAATATGAAATGTAGAAAAAAATAATGATATCACCAAGTATTGTATGGAGGAGATGCAGCGCCCCACACTTTCCGCCTCTAGTGTGGCTTCCTCAGGTGTGCCATATTACATGAGTTCTCACTCCCAAAGTAGAGAGCCTGTTGTTAAAAATTTTAATTCCACCTTTGAAGATTCTGATAAACAACATGTAGCATCAAACTTATTTTAATTAGATTTGGCATGTATTCTCTAAAACTGGTCCACATCATTACTATACAAATCCCTGGGAATAGTACTACTAATGTAACACCTTGTTGATTTGCTAGTATAATTAAATTTTTGTCAGAAACCTCTGTATTTTGTGGATTTTGGACGCTCAATTCTGAGCTTGCTGATCTCATCCAAGGCTACTCTGCTGAGAGGTTTATGTTTAGCTGTCTTGCAGATCCGATTGTTTGTGATCAGCTGGGTGTCTGTTCTCAGGAAAGCTGGATAGTCATTGTCTAGGTCTGTGTGTTTCTCATCTGGAGGTTGAATAATTCAGTTGCTGGTGGTGCCATCTAGGATCTGGATAAATTGCTAGTGCTTAGTTCACTCAGGGCTAGTTATTATTTCTTCTTTTACCTTTGGTACTCCAGTTTGGTTCCCTGTTCCTTGTATCATGCTAGATCTGGAATCCTGTATACTTTAAAATCTGAAACCTTGTACCTCCAGCCTTATCCGAAACCTGGTGAAACCTGGACCTATTCAGAACCCTGTGTACCTGCCCTTGGTCCTGTAACAAGATGCAAGTTAATATTTAATTGACAATAAAATGCAGATTATACATGAAAACAAGTCACATAAATACATTCACAAACAATAAAATATATATGGCTCTTGGAAGGCATTGGAACATCCTTATTTAGTTGGTTATAAATTGTATTTGCATTAAATAACGTTTTTATGTCATGTTGTGTGATAAATACAGAAAATGTCAGACTTGCAATCTTCTTTTGAATATACTGTACAGAAAGATTTCATAAAATCATCAGTAGGAAAAGTGAAAACCAAAACTGCACTATTACAAACTACTATTTGTCCTATAAAAAAAAACAAGATCCCATGCAGCTATAGTGACAGAAAAAAATCATAAATATCTTGATCATTAAGTAAATATATGCAACATTAAGGGGTTAAAATAATGTCAGTTCTATATGCATCATTGATGCACTTAAATTGGGCCTTGCACCATTTCCTCATCTAAGGCCCCATGCACACAACCACATGGTGATGGGACTACACAATTTGCAGCCACATCATGGCCCCCATAGAGGTCTATGGCACCCATTCACAGTGCGGTGAGCAAACAGTGTCTATACAACTATACAATTCTAAGCTATACATGTCCTATATTTTGCCATTTTTTATATTTTAAGTATAATTATTTTAATAAGGTTTTGTTTTAACAATTTTAGAAAGACACTACAAACAGTACCAGGTATTGTATACAGACCCTCAAACTCCCATGCCCTCCTCCCTTTTCCCCCAAAACAGTTTCTCTGATGGTGATAGGACATCCATAGAACATTTCAGTCAGTGAATCTCTATTACAGTATTACACCGCATGCTACAATAGAAAGAGAGAAGAGACAATCCAAGACTATCATGTCCTCCCAGGAAGATAAAGGACCCTGGGAGATGGCGCTTCCTCTTATTGTACAATACCCGCAACGGACCCAAAGTGCCCCTCACACTTTCAGTCTGTTGGGATGCAGTGGTGAAGGCAAATTGTATCTTGCCATTTAGCACTGCCAATCGCAGTGTTAACCAACAATCTAAAACTTTTATCCCTATAGCCCCACTGTCCACTATTGTGGCCTAAGCCTCAAAAACTCGCTCTGCTACTCCACAACTGAAGACCTCACACAGCCTTTTATAAAGCTGAGCAATATTTGGACACAATGAACCCACCAAAATGACCTTAACGAATACATTACTATTGACCTCCTTGTTCACATCTCTAAGCTTGCTCATTAGTGACTGCTTTAAGTGTGCATATTGCATAAAGTTTAAGGGGCCTAAATGACAGTTAGAATCCAACTCTTCCATGGGTAACCAAGGTGGGTCCGTGTTATGAAAGAGTTTATTTGTCATTCCCTGTTGGAAGGCCAGAGAATCCCACAAGGAAAGTGCTTAGAAACATGGAAGGAGACGCCAAACAAAGATATTTCCACATCGATTTTGTGTCTCTGCATAGAATTGAACGTTTCTTAGAAAGCGGTATAGTGGACAGTGGGGCATGTATTAGGGCAGAAAGGGAATATGGGGAAGCAAAGGCAGACTCCAACTCGTAATCTAAATACGAACTTGTCCCCTTCAGCCAGTCAAACAGATGCATAGCAAGGCATGCTAGATTATATAATTGCACTCTCCGGGAGTTAAGAACCATCCAAGCGCTGTGTATCTGTATGACATAATATTATTGGTATTGTCTGCACGGGATATAGTCTTTTGCTCATCATTTTTAAAAGGTGGTTTCTGCCCACCTATAGGTATAAGAAGTTTGCCACCAAAATGACTAGCTATCTCCTACTGTGGTTCAGACGTATCAAGGGAGGGTGTGTGGGGTACACAGAACTATACTGTCCCTTTGTGAACCCCTTTAGCTCCCGCCCTAACAAGGGCAGTCCACAACTGTCCTTGTCAAAAAGTGCATGCCCCCTGTCAAGTGTCACCTTTCCCTGACACGTTTCGTCTACTGACTCCTCAGAGGGTACACAAAGTCAATGCTGGTCTCCGCTATCCTTAAATGTTGGTTTAGCGTGCGTAAGCATCTAGTGGCATGCAGGTATAGAAAAAGCTTGCTGTATGCTGAGCTTCGAAATAAGATGGAGATGGCAATGTCGTGTGCAGGCTGGCAGTCTGTTCGTGCCAGATAGCACACACTTCCGCCTTTTTAAATGGATAACCCCCGCTCCGCTACCCTGTGATTGGGTGCACCTCCCTTTTCCCTCGATCTCATTGGACAACCATGGCACGCCACACAAATAGTGCGGCAGACCGCAGTGGAAACAGCCCATGTAGCGGACCGCAATGTAAACTCCAAGGATCCGGGTCTGACGGAGGTGCTCATGCGTTGATTCGGCAAGGAACACCATGTTGGGCGCCTCTCCATAGAGAAGCTGTTCAGTAAGCCCATCCCCTTCTGGGCGCATATTACCACTGAATGACATGACAGAATGCCTTAGCAGGTTAGCAATACACTTTTAGCTACAGAGAATCATGCATCCCTCGTACCGGGTTTCAAAATGCTGATAAATGAATCCCCCCCATGGAAGACGATCAGGAAGGTATCCTGATATACTCAATTTAGATAATCAGGATAGAAAAATAAGAAATTAACCGCCCATTAGCGAGATGTCATGCAAAATGCATCTCGACCACATGGGCAGAATAACATTTCAATAGACGGATTATAGAGTGTCTATAAAGGGGTCAAAAAAGAAGAACAGGCAGAGCATCTTTTTAAAGGAAGGGTACAAAGGTCAGTTGGTCATTGAGTCCTTTGGGTGAGATGGTATCTAATTTATAGATCCATCTCGCCTCCCTCTGAAGGATCATCTTATCCCAATTTCCCCCACGTTCTGAATAGGGGACCGTGTCTATCCTCATAATGCTCAACACCCCTGCATCACCTTTGTGATGCGTCCAGACAGGGTTAGGTGTGGGTTTGTTCCCTAGATGTTCTCTGATTCTTCTACCTAACTCCCTAGACACGGTCCCCTATCCAGAACGTGGGGGAAATTGGGATGAGATGATCCTTCAGAGGGAAAAGGTAAATGTAAATAGGAATAGTTAAAATGTATCATACCATGGACTAAGTGGTTTATACCATTAAGTAGATAATAAGTAGAACTTCAAGTGTGAACTTAAGGAAATATGACTAATACCATAATTTAAAAAGTGTGCTGTAAGCTGTAAGTTGGGCTTACATATTTTAAAAAGTAGGCAATAAGTAGTAATAAGACTGTATAATTAGTTAATAAGTATGAATTATTATTTGACCCAGGTAGATTGTAGGTAGGGCTTATACCACAGAGGTTGTTTGTAATAAGTAAAAATTATTAAGTTGGAATAAGTATGTCATATGTAGGAATAATACCAGGAACTAGGTAAGTAGGAGGACTTATACCATGGACTATGTAGGTAATAGGTAGGACTTATACCTTGGACATGTGTATGTAGGTAGTAAACAATGGCTTATGCCACGAACTACCTAATACTTAAAATTAATAAATAGGATTTATGTATTTTAAGCAGTATTTATACCATGGATTAGAGGAAATCTGCCATTAAAATGAAGTATGATAAATGATGGGCCCTTACTCAAAGATCCAGGCACTGTGACTGTGGTAATCTTCTTATATTTTTTTTATCCATGGCCTCTTTCCTTCTAAAATCAACTTTTAAAATTGTTTTGTGCTAGGTCTTCATAGGTTGTTACACTGTGTCACTCTGCTCCCTTTGAACTTCCCTCTCCCTCTGCTTGCTATAACCTCACTGCAGCAGCACGCAGTGGGAGGGGGAAGTGCTATGGCAGAGTGTAACAGCTTGTGAAGCTACAGCATGGAGGGGCTTTGGTAACACCCGCAGAGGCCTTTTTAATTTTAAAAAATTAAGAAGATTACCACGGTCATGGTACCTGGCTCTATGAGCAAGCGTCTGGTTTATCATGCTTGATATTTATGGTAGATAAGTAGCTAACTTATGTATGCAGAAGTAGAACTAGCTATGAGGACTTAAACCAAGGCCTAAATAGGTAATAGGATTTACACTGGGAAGTAAGGCTTATACCATACACTAAACTAAGTAGGCAATAAGTATGACTTACATCATGGAATAATTTCCAGAGATTCTGTCTTCAATAAGGCATCTAGAAATTATGGCAAATTTCTGCAATATAATTATTTAAAAGCCGGTTCTCCTGATACTTTTTGGTGCACTTACAAAACATACACACTATATAGCTCATAAAATGAAGACCAGGACCATTCTCAGCAGATTCCTCTATCCATCTCATGGATCCAAAGCAGATACAAGGGATGAAGGTACTGGACATGTTCCCACGTAAATAAAAAGAAGTTTGAGATTGAAAACAAAAGCTTTAATTGGTTACTGTGATCATTAACAAACCAATCTTATACGCACAATCAGTTACCCAATGTTATCTAAATCAGTGAGCCGATTTTAAAGAATCTGTACAATTGACCTCTATTACATCCTCATTCATTTACCCTTTTAGGCTTGTCTTTATCTCTTTTCTATTAACCATTCATCTACTGCAAATCTTTACTTTGCATTAGCTCTATTTGGAAACTCATTTCCTAAAAGAAAGTTTATTTGTTCAATCTACAGTTACAATAACCACCTGAAAACCAGGGATTATTAACGCCCGGCAATGGGTTTACATCATGCCACACATTGCACATTAAGTGTCCTGCCCCCAGATAACTGTAAGATTAAAGGAAACCTACCACTTGTAGTGGCAGGTTTCCGATGGAAATACCGGGCACCAGCTCAGGGTGAGCTGGTGCCGGAGCTTATTTTAGTTAGTGTTTTAAACCGCGGTATCGCGGTTTAAAACACTTTTTAAACGCTATAGCCGGCGCAGGCAGGTACGCGCTCGGCGCTTACCGTGCGCGCGGCTACATAGGAAGTTAATGAGAGCCGCGTGCACGGTAAGCGCCGAGCGCGTACCTGCCTGCGCCGGCTATAGCGTTTAAAAAGTGTTTTAAACCGCGATACCGCGGTTTAAAACACTAACTAAAATAAGCTCCGGCACCAGCTCACCCTGAGCTGGTGCCCGGTGTTGCCATCGGAAACCTGCCACTACAAGTGGTAGGTTTCCTTTAATCTCTGAATTGTACAGTTCTGTATAGAAAGTTATACTGTCTCACTATTGATCAGCATGTAATCATAATGTAGAACATAGGGGGTCATTTATCTTAGGATTTTATCTTACATATTAAATTTTTTGGCACATTTGTAAATTTGCAACTTTTCCATTCTTTCTATTTTTCTGTGTTGCGCCTGATCTGTCTTTAATATCTAGATGTGAATGTATGAAAAAGTCACACTTTTGTCTCAAATGGTAATTAAAAAGCCACACATAAACTCCAGTCCCAATCAGGCGTAGGAAAAAATGAAGAAGGGTTTGCAGAAAAGTTTGTGCAACTTGGGTGTGACTTTTTTAAAAAGTCGCAAAAACCCCACACACTCAGTTGCCTGATATATCAACCTCTAAGATAAATCAAACTTGTCCAAAACCCGAAAAAAAACAAAAACAAAAGCCACCCAAAATGTCCTGACTAAAGATAGATGACCTCCACAGTGTGTTTTATATCCTATATTCATAAAATCAGCAAGGCAAACCCAATAAAAAAGGATACCAGATCTTGGACACATTGAGAAGACATTTGAGGGTCTCAGTAGGACTCTGCTCCTCCCCATGCTTGGCTGGTATTTCCTGGGGCTAGGTTTTAGCACATATCTTTTGTTTATGGATACCGCATGTGAACAATGTAACAGACTGTGTTAAATTTTACCAAGTGCAGCGCCAAGTGAATGAATTTAAGAGAATAATGGACCTAGAGTCCCAAGGCGTATCCAGACTTTGTGCTCAGTGACCTGTTGTCACACTTCCTTATTTAATATGAATGCAATTTCCTTTAGTTTAGTTGAAGAATGTATATTCTTAGTGAATATGTATAAGGGCCTTAAAGTCACACATACATATGTAATGAAGTAGTTTGCTCATCTAATCATGGCATATGTAAATGTTATGGGTGAAGTTGTAATGAATTGCCTTCAAAGCCACTGAAATAATATGCATGTCAATGTCTGTATACAATACATTTAGATAATAGAAAATACTACTTATGTAAATAGCATGTGTTCACGTCATATCACAATACGTTGTCATTGCTTTATGTCTATGCTGAATATCTATGTATCTTTATACATATATGCACTTGTGTATATATTTGTTTCTGTACACACGTGTATATGTATGTATCCGGTGAGCCCTTAAAAATTGAAGATATTAAGAATATATATAGTATATATTCATATTTATATAGTAACTGCATTATATCCTCATTATTTTAATAAAGGTTGTTTCTCTCTGTGCTTGTCATGTTCTTGTTTTCAGTAGATAAAGAGAATGGGGGTCATTTACTAAGGGCCCGATTCGCGTTTTCCCGACGTGTTACCCGAATATTTCCGATTTGCGCCGCTTGTACATGAATTGCCCCGGGTTTTTGGCGCACGCGATCGGATTGTGGCGCATCGGGGCCGGCATGCGCGCGACAGAAATTGGGGGGCGTGGCCGAACGAAAACCCGACGTATTCGGAAAAACCGCCGCATTTGAAAACCGAATATGTGTCGCTTGGGGAGCGCTCACCTTCACCTTCTATGGGATGGTGCATTCCGGGGCGTTAAGATTATTTTCGGCGCTGCAGCGCCACCTGGTGGACGGCGGAGGAACTACCATCTTAAATCCCAGCCGGACCCGAATCCTGTGCAGAGAACGCGCCGCTGGATCGCGAATGGGCCGGGTAAGTAAATGTGCCCCAATGTGTTAATTCTGTAGTTAACACCAATGGTTATTATTTCTTTCATTAATGAATGTTCTCCAAAAACTGTTTGATAGAGTAATTGACTTTCTGTGAATGTGGCTTAATATATGTGTGTGTCTGGGATAGGGAAATAATACTGCTGGGATTGTCAGACCAAAGTCTAATGTGAGGGAGTATAACCTGTGAAACATGTTGTCACTATAGAAACAATTGTCTAACTAAATGCTGTTTTAATTTGTTTCATGTGGTACATATAGTCATCAGTTGAGTGCAGATGCAACATCATTCAATCAAGCGAAAGACAGTAATAAAATAGCACCACCTAGTGGCCAAACATCTGTAGAGAGCAAAATAGTTATACACCCAGTACAGAGTACAACTATACAATTCTTAGCTGTGCAGTATAACCAGGGAATGACGCTTATTAACCTGTAAAAATAATATATATTTCAATTGTTTAACTGTTAAAGGAACAAAAAGCAAAAAAAATAAACTGTTTATGTTCTAGATATTACCACAATATTACCACAACAGTGTTATGTCCAATTTGTGTAAATCACAGAGGTTTTTTTAATCAATTAATCAAATGAAAGTATTAAATGGTCTCATACATCAGGACATGTGGAGTCTCTGCAGTATTGTATGGACTGGATGTTGCTCTGTGTAACTCTGTTAAGGTAGAACATCTCCAAATTAAAAAATTCCACAGAGGGTCACAGAGTCACATTTGTTTTATTTTGGATTCATACAAAATCCATGGGAAAATATAACTATTTCCGATCTCTACAATTTGGCCTCCCCCACTACACATATGTGTACCATGCGATTAATTTCAATAGTAATTTGAGCAATTAAGTAAAATTTTGAGACTGTGTTCACACATGGCATTTATATTGCGTTGTGAAATGCAATACAACAGCTCAGGAAAGTATATTTGGCTAATTACATTTCTGTTAACATTTGCATTTACAAAACACAATGTTAACAAATATGTTAATATTAAATTAACATTTTTTAACACACATGTTAACGGCAATGTAATTAGACAAATTTCCACTCCACAGCTGTAGTATTGTGTTTCAGAACACAATGTAAACATAACGTGTGAGGGCGGTCTCAGTAGTTATGCACAGTACAGGTGGTCCCCTATTTAAGGGTACCCGACTTACAGACAGACCTCTCTGCCCCCTGTGACCTCCAGTGAAGCTCTCTGGATGTTTTATTTTAGTCCAAAGCTGCAATGATCAGCTGTAAGATGTCTGTAATGAAGCTTTGTTGATAATCCTTTCTCTCAAAAAAATTTTGTAAATCTTTTTGACACTGGGCCAAAAAAATGTTTTCATCTGGAGCTACAATTATAAAATATACAATAGAAATTCAACTTAAGTACAAACCTAAAGAACCTATCTTGTACGTAACCTGGGGACTGCCTGTATAATAAAATGTGGTAAGGACTGAATGCATGTAAAGTAATACCGTGTAAACTCGTATTCAAAAGACTTCTGCTTATTTCTTGGTTATAGAATTTTTAGGGCAGTTAATCAAGATTGCTGGTTTAATGTATGTGTGATTTCTTCATTCACTCTTTGCCCCAGTGCAAACAGAAGTTTGCAGTAAAATCTAAAAGTACATGAAATTACATCTATTTTAACTTTATAGCATTGTGTTTGTATTTTACTAAAAATAGTAGTATAACATGGGATTTGTTATAAAATAAATAAGGTGTCTCCCACTATTATAAACTCAATAAAATATATAATATAATGTAAAATCAATAAAAAGTATCTTTTTTTGTAATTTATTACATTTAGAAAAAAAGCCTGCGTAAAAAGATATTCTCTTACTAAGCCTCACTACATAATCAAAAGCAGCAAAGGGAAACGTTTTAATCCAGCAATCAGGCAGGCATGAGTCCAGGCGATAGTAGAATAAAACTTCACGTTTATTTCATCTTGTATAAAAATTAAAAAAGGTACCAAGGTAAGAAAAACTGACGCGTTTCGAGCTACAACATGCTCTTAATCATAGTCATAATAGTCACAGATAATGATTAAGAGCATGTTGTAGTTCGAAACGCGTACCTTTTTTTATTTTTATACAAGATGAAATAAACGTGAAGTTTTATTCTACTATCGCCTGGACTCATGCCGGCCTGGTTGCTGGATTAAAATGTTTCCCTTTGCTGCATTTGTTCCTGACTCGGCTCAGAATATCTGTGCACCGGCTTTTACAACTCGTGGCTATAGGGTGAGCTGAGAAAAATATTTTTTTCTTTTTGTTGTTACATAATCAAAACCCAATGGGGCACATTTACTTACCTGGCCGACGGAGTTCACCCGTAGTGCAGTGCCTGCCGATCATGCACTGTGCCGCGATTCTCAAAGATTGTGCGCCTGATTTCCTGCATCTGTCATTTCCCCGCCGGAGATGGTCCGCCGGAATTCACCATCTTCTTCCCGATGTAAGTGCATTGGATGCCACACAATTTGAATATTAACTCCTGCGCTCAGTCCGAATCATTCGTCCGACTGCCTGTCCCCGATTATTGTTGCATGAAAGCCGGCACAATTGCGCCAAAATCCGATCGCGTGCGACACAATTCCCAGTTAAATACCTGTCACAGTGGCGGTCGCTTGGTACAGGTGGAACAGGCACTACAAACTCTGAATGATTTGAGCCAACCTGTGAGGATACCTGATCTTCCTTTCAATGTGGTAGTATACATACTGGTAATCAGGAGCCAGGCCAAGCAAATAAAAAATCACTAAAGTTATCAGCAGTCCCTTAAACTATGGGGCACTGCTTAGATACAGATTATTACCAATACACAAAGAATCTGGCAGCAAAACTTTTGTAATAGCGTCAGAGTATACCTAGATAGATGTCTGAGTGGCTTCCCCGATTACCACTGAAGATTTTCAGACATTGAACTGGGTCTGTAACATGACATTCTCAGAAGCAGAGCCTGTGCAGTCACAATGGGAGCCCAGCTGTATCTGACAGCATGGCCCTTGAACTAACAGCTGGGACCACAATAGTTGCATCCTCGTCTGATGCTGGGCTCATATATGACAGGAGCACCTATAGTACTTTCCTACCTGTCCTCCACACTTTAAGCACCAGGGTTGAACATGACCAGCGCACCTATAGGACTTTCCAACCTGTACCCCCACAGTGAAGGAACCAAGGTCTGCTAACTGCGACCACCTACTAGATCCTGCCAGGGGTGGTCAAGAGGAAGCTGCTGTGATTTGGGACAGGTGGAAATCTGAAATTATTTTTAGGGCCCTGTGAGGAATTGCATTAAGCTACTGATGCACAGTTCAGGGGTGTAACTAGGCTGGACCCCATGGCAAAGTTCTACATGGGGCCCCCTACCCCTTAACACACACATACAGCATTTACACACCATATACAGCAGGGCTAGGGAACCTAAGACTCGGGAGCCAGATGTGGCTCTTTTGTTAGCTGCATCTGGCTCTCAGATCTTTAATAAAAAAAACTGACTGCTGTGTGTGTCTTAGACTAATCACAGGCAGCGATCTTACCGCTGCCTACGTACTTTATGTGACCCAGGCGCCATCGCCTAAGCCTGAGTCAAAGAGAAGAGCGTGGGAGCGATAAGGAGCTGTCTGCAAGGAGCGCAGGTAGGTGAATATTCATTTTTTTTTTTGCTGTCACTTCCTATCGACGGGGAGGGATGTGCTGTGGCTACCTATCTATGGGGAGGCATGTGCGGTACAGAAAAACATTTTAAAATATGTGGCGTTCATGGCTCTCTCAGCCAAAAAGGCCAAAAGTTCCTGACCCCTGATATACAGCATATACATGCAAACACACATGCAGCAGATACACACGCATAAATTTCTACACTTATACACACATATGCATATCCTCATAGAGAGTCTTCATATCCTTGGGGGTATAAAAGGCCACAGATCTGACTTCATACAGCCCGGTAGCTTCTGACTACATAAGGATAGTAGATGGCAGGAAGTAGAGATAAAAGATTACACTTTATTTATATAGCGCTGTCAAATTCTGTAGCTCTTTACAAATCAGGATGGATGTGAAAATATTGCCATTTTTGCATGTTTTTTTCCTTTTTTTTATTGTACTGTTTGCTGCGGACATGGGAATACCATGTGCGAGGGTGAGACTTTTTAAAATTTACAACAGAACAAAGAACAAAGTGTCTGATAGTAACTGACAAGCTTAATCAATATAGTGAATTCTATCCAACACCTTCTGTGTTGGGTTGGTGAACTGGTGAAAAAGCTGTAATTTGGACATTTGTATTTTTTTCATTGAGGTGTTCACTATATTGAATAATCATTTTAAATATATATGATATTTGTGGACACAGGGAAACCTACCATGTTTATAATTGTATTCTGTTAATTATTTCTCTGTGTGTTCTAGGGAAAGAAGGAGTATTCATAATACAGCAGAGAACTACCCATTATGGAGATCGATTTTTTGTGCTTGTTGATATATTAACACCAACTATTTGGCATAAACATTGACTACAAGTCAATTAACAATCAAACTTGATTCCAAGGTAGTGAATTGATGACAATTGAAGACAATCCTGATAAATAGAGATTTAACCATTAAAGGGGTATTCCCATTTCAACAAAGTAATGTTATAGTTTGTATTATAAAAATGTATACAATTTTCCAATACATTTTCTGTATTAATTGCTCATGGTTTTAAAGCCTAAAATCTCAATCTCTGCTTGCTGTCATTCTATAGAAAGCTACTATGTTTACTTCTAGTAGACAGAAATCTGACCATGGTCACATAGGTGTGCGGCTTGTTATATCACACAGCTCTGATTACTCTATGATACTAATGAACTGCGCACATGTGTGACCACAGATTTCTGTCCACTGGAAGTAAACATAGAATATTCTATAGCAGGACAGCAAGCAGAGATCTGGAAAACCATGAGGAATTAATACAGAAAGCATATTGGAAAGTTGTATAACTTTTTATAATGCAAGCAATAACATTAATTTGCTAAAGGGGAATACCCATTTAATGGAGGGAACTTGCTGAGTAGGTAAAGTTTCTTTAATTTAAAGGTGACCATGCTTAACATCCCCAAAGCAACTCTATCTAATCTATGCAGTAGATATGCTTCTGATTATATTATTTCCTATATACAATTACATTAAATGAACAGGTACATGCATCTTTGATTTCATTTAAGAGCGTTGAATGATTTTGAAAATCCTAAACCAATTATCTTGAATTTAATATTTGTATGAAATCTACTGAGACATTTTAAACATCTGCTTGACAAACTTTTACCTTGAGAACAGAATGAATATTTTCTTTCCCTGTTCCAATGAGGCCTTTCAAGATAATTCCATTTTAAGCACTGCAAAACTTTTTAAATAAGGCTGGTACCTGGTGACACAAAGTGTGTGACCTAATTTATAAAGGAGGAACTTTAATCAACAAATACTAATGTCCATTAAAGGAAATCTACCATTTGTTTTCATGCATTGTAAACCAAACACTCCTTGAGAATGCTGTAGCTACATTGATGCAGAAGCATTTCTTGTTTAATCCCTGATCCAAGTCATTTTGGTCAAAAAAACTATTATAAAATCAAGGACCTTGGGAAAGCTGGGTTGCATGCTGCATGCCATTCATAAACACATTACATGGAGCTTCCTGAACTGTCACAACCTGAGGTGGATGACTCATTCACAGCAGATGGGGGATAGAGCAGCGATTGATTGCTTCTGCCTGTCACAGACAATACAATGATTGCATCATTCTTTGGAGCAGTGCATACTTAATGTAAGAGGAGAAGCGCCGAGCCCCAGCAAAGAAGTGACAGAACTTAATAAATTTATTAAACAAGATGTGTTTATGCATCAGTGTAGCTACAGCATTCTCAAGGTATGTTTGGTTCATAATGCATGAAAACAAATGGTAGATTTCCTTGAAGATCTATTTATACATTTGCCTTCTGCCTATAGATCTGTATTGAAGGCATACAAGCTATCCCTGTAGGGCCCTTCGGTTCTTCATTAACCACAAGATTCTACAAGGAAAAGGTAACATTTCATCTTTTTACTGTCTGAAAGCATGCTACACTTGTTCATAAGTTGGGGCTGTTATTTCCAATTCAGTTCTATTGTAGCTTTGTTTAACCTGTTGACGCTCAGCATCCGATATATCAGTGATGTCATCTTACAGGCAGAGTGTCAGCCTATGCATGTGCATAGGCTGACACTGCTAATACCCTGCAATACATTAGAAAGCAGTAAAAAAAGTAAAATAAAATTTTCAATAAAAAATAAAGTAATAAATCACTAAAAATGCCCATAAGCCCCATAACATATAAAGAGACGCTAAAAAAGTCTAAATCATAACACAAACTCCACATATATAGCATCACCACGTCCATAACAACCCCTATAATAAAACAAAATAATTATTGAACCCTCACGATGAACTCCATTAAAAAAAAACTATTAAAAACCTGCCAAAAAGTATTATTTTTACCTATTCAATCCCACAAAAAATGCAATAAAAAGTGTTCAAAAAAACATATGTACTCCAGAATGATACAAAGTACAACATCTTCAGCAAAAAACAATGCATCAACCAGCTTTGTAGACAAAAAAGTAAAAATGTTATGCCACTTGGAAGATGGCAATGCAAAAATCAGAGATTTATCCCACATTAGAGTTTTATTTGGTAAATTTAGTAAAACGTAAGAAAAAATATTCATGTATGGTATCCCTGTAATTGTATCGACCCATAGAATAAAGATAACATGATTATTAGGCTATACGGTGAACACGAAAAAAAAAAGAACGAAAAAATCCAGTACAGAATTGATTATTTTCTACTTCTGCCCTCAAAAAAAAGTTCTACATTTTCAACAATAGGGGATACCAGCCCCAAAATGGTAACACTGGAAAAAGCATCTCATCCTGCAAAAAAAAATGCCGTCACATGGCCGCGATAACGCAAAAGCTAAAATTTTATAGCCTACAAAAGGGGCTATTGAGGAAACTAAAATCCTGGCAGCTGCAGGGGGCTCCCTACCTTCTGCGCCTCGCTGTGCACCCATAAAACAAGTAATGGCCACATGTGGGGGGGGGGGGGGGTCTCTGTACTTAGGAGAAATTGCTGAACAAATCATATGGTGGATTTTCTCTTTTTATCTTTTGAAAATGTGTAAATTTTAGGGCTAAATGAACGTATAACCGGCACAATTTGACCTCAATTCTAAATTCCACCTTCATTCTGATTTTGATTTCATGAAGATCTCAGGGGGTTAACAATCTTCCTAAAAGCTGTTTCTGATAGCTTGAGGGGTGGAGATTTGAAAATGGTTTGATACATAGGGGTTTTTTAATGCTAAATATGTAATATTTCATTCAAAACGGCATTTTTCCCCAAAATAGTCAATTCTGAAAATCCGGATAAGCTATATTTGATTTGTAAGCCACGTGACATCAAAATAAATTATCCACACATTTCAAAAATTATGAAAATGTAAAGTAGACATATGGGAAATGTTATTCAGCAACTTATTTAGGTGGTAAATCATTCTGCCTAAAAACGCAATGATTTTGACAATGGCAAATTTTTGTAAATAAACGCAAAACTTATCAGCCGACATTTACAACTAAAATGAAGTACAACATGTGGGGGAAAGACAATCTCAGAATTGTTTTGATAAGTAACAGTGTTCACAATAACAGCGACACAATCATATAAAGCAACGCAAGTTAGAAAAAAATCGGGCTGAGCCTTAAGCTTTAAACTGGCTACGTCCTTAAGGGGTTAAGGGAGAATGTATACTTGTTTTATTCTGGTCCAACCTCTTTAAAGTGTTCTGTGTAAGATGGGGGTAGCAAGGGCCAGAGAGCTGAAAATAACAGGGATTTTGAAGGGCTTGAGATAAACAAATATAAAAATAATTTAAAAAACGAATAAAAAAATGTCACTGCATTGAAGGCTCTCTGTGTACCACAGTTATTCTCTATGTGGTAATAGAAGAAATGGGAGAACCACGATGCTGTGGGTGTTCAGACCAAGTTATTCTCTCTGCGGTAATAGAAGAAATGGGAGAACCACAAACCCTTCTGCACACTGCAGTTAAAGGCACTGTGGGTGTTTAACTCACAGAGGATTTAAGTGGCACTGGAAAAATCAGACACCCTTCCTCTAACTGCATTTAAAATTCTGTTAATGTGGATTGTTAAAATTTCAAGTTATTGGACTGATGGTAGATATGTAGCACTTACACAAGTTGCCAGAAAAAGATCTTTAAAAAATATGCAGATTAGCCGGAGGTGGTCATGCTGACATCACCTGAGTGCCTCTAAGCATTGCCATGTTTTAATTTAAGCACACCCGCACTGACATAGTCCCTCCTGCCCAAAGAACTTGGAGAGAGCCGGTGATGTCAGACAGCCAGGGCTCAGAGAATGCAGGGCTTGAGCTCTCTCTAAGTTCCTCAGGCAGGAGCAGTCAGGACTATGGCAGCACATACATGCATAAATTTAAAGACAACAATGCAAAGAGGTGCTCCGGTGATATCAGCCAGATCGTCTCTGGCTAATCTGCATATTTTTTAAAACTCTTTTTCTGGCAAATTGTCCATTTTTGCAGTTTTTAAGAACAGTTCCAGTGCCTTCAAAAAAAGAATGAGTATGTAAGTTCTACACATCAGTCAAACCGATGGTAGAAGTCCTTTAAAGTGCCAGCAACAGAAAGTCAAAATTTCAGGTTCAAGGAATACAGATTTTCAAATTTCCAAGTTCTGGGAATATGACAAGTCAAAAGTTCAAGTTCCAGGAATAGTAAAAGTTAAAATTTCAAGTTTGGGAATTCGGAATTGAAAAATTTCAAGTTGAAGTTTCTTGAATGCAGAATTGAATAAAATTATGTTTAAGTTCTGGGAATTCTAATTAAAAAATTTACAGTTGTAGTTTCGGAAACGGAGAGCATATTTAAAAACTGGCAAAACCAAGTTGTGTGGGTTAAATGCCTGGTTCATCTTATTGAACGTTAGTATGTCCACGTTGATAACACTGGCAGTGCTGAACACGCGCTCTGACAGCACACTAGCCTCAGGGCAGCACAGCACCTGCAAGGCATAGATGGCAAGCTTTGGCCACGTGTCCAATTTTCCCATCGAGGGATTGAACAAGGAGGACCCATCCTTCAGTACCAAGAGACTTGTGGACAGATAATTCTCTACCATGTGAATCATATTCTGCCTCCTGGTATTACATAGCCAATCCGATGGTAGTGGAGGTTGAGAAGTAAACTTGGTGTTCCACATTGTGGTCATGCTCGTTCTCCCTCCTGAAGTGTTCCTGTTGCTAGGACCTCCTCCACTTGGAGCTGCCACTCAGCTCTCAATGTTGGATGGGAACTGCCAGTATTGCCTATACCAAAGTGTGCTTGTACTCCCCCATGTTAGTCTCATGCTCTACTATTGGAATGATGGATACTACACTATCCTTGCAGCATGGATCCAGCAGGGTGGCTACTCAGTATTCGGCACTGTTGAGTATCTTGATAACTTAGGTGTCAGTTTGCAGGCACTGGAGCATATAGTGTATAATATGAGGCAGCCCAGAGGCAAGGACAGGCTGTCCTTGGTAAGAGTGCCTCCTTTTACTCTGCATCTCCCCAGCCACACTTCAGTGTTGCCTGTGAACTGCCCTGGGTATCACTAAACTCCTCTTCATCATCCTCCAGTTCCAAAACTGTTCCCTGGCTGGACAGTGCAGTAGCAGACCACTGGTCCAGGTACCCAACTTGCAAACCTTGTGTGGACTGGCCTGGCACCTGTTTCTCCTCTTTTTCTAGTCTAGTCTAGTCAGTACAGCACTGAACAAATGTCTTTCATGGAGGCCCAGTCACTGGCAGCGAGATGCTGTTGGTCAGTACTTCCACTCACCAGGGTGTTCTGCAGCTGGAATTGCTGCTCACACACAGCACACAGCACCATCCATCTAGTTGGTATATCACATATGAGGTGGTAGGAAGGCAGATCAAAGTTCCTCTGCAGTGCAGAGAGGCGAGCCACAGCATGATCTGAATGCTGTAAATAAAAAGACATGGACCTCGCTACAAGCAGCTCTGGCAGGTCTGTACAGTTGGCCTCCAGCGAGCATCAGTTAACACCTATGTCCCATTCCTAAGAGACAGAGACATCACCAAGCTCACCGTCTTATGCAGCCTAGCTTAAAGTGTTGCATGAGGGCAAATCACATTTTTTGAAGATGTAAGTGAATCAAATGAGTGGGTGGAGAGTGTACTGAAAATCTGAGGTCATCGTGTGGGCACATCTGCAACAGCTACGAAATTGGTCTAGGATGAGTCTAGGGTTATATGACCCTGGACAATGGGAGGAGTGTTATGGGATGTGAGGGGTGGGGCTTCCTTGATGATTGGGTTGAATAGTAGAGATAATATAGGGGTAGAATATGATCTATTCTCTCCATGAATCAGTATGATTAAGGAGCTATCCCAGAATGTACGGGTCCCAGAAAGCGGTTTTCGAGTTATGTCCACCACATATATATATACATTTTATATTGAAATTCATATAAAATGTATATCATTATCCACCTTTTAGAACAAAAGATTGAATTCTTAGGGAATTGCAGGTATTCTCCAACAACAGATCTTATAAGAAAGCAGAAAATGAAAAAACTTCGTTTAGTGGGCTGGGTTTTACTTGACATTTCCCCCAAAATTTCGGGAAATCCTCTGTGCCTTGATGGTAAAAGTTCATCTGTCTTGAAATTCGGGTTTCAGCTCCCGTTTTTTTTTTAACTAAGATGTTGCAACATACATTGGGGCAGATTTATCAAGCAGTCTGAAAATCAGAATATTTCCAATTGCCCATGGCAACCAATCACAGCTCCCCTTTAAAATATTCATGAGCACTGGTGAAATGAAAGCTGAGCTGTGACTGGTTGCCATGGGCAACTGGAAATATTCTGACTTTCAGACTGCTTGATAAATCTGCCCCATTGTTTCTATTCCTGGATTGTTTTGCCCACATATAGTTTTTGGGCACAGACATAGTGCTGCATATATCCCATTAGTGCTTTTGTGATTTATGAATTGCTTCATAGTATATTCTCTTTAGTAAACTGGATTTAGACAGCTTTTTTTGCAAGGCATACATTGGCAAAATGTACCATTGTCACAGGGAAAAGAACCCTGTCCATTTGTTCTTAGCCATGTGGTTTCTACATTTTGTGGTGGTAAGAAACTCTTTACTAGATGGTCACAAATATTTTTCCCCTGTTTAAATGTGACACTTGGAAATTTTGTCAAAACTGAATCTAGATCACTTTCAGATTTGAGTATTGACCAATGTTTACAAAGAATTCCTGTGAGGCATAGCTTTTTTAAAAGTGCCTATGCAACGAGTAGTTTTATTTGGAATCTTTTTAAAAGTAGTATAATTCAATAATATATCACAGGGACTTTGGATGGCCCTACTATATGTGTATTTTAGCAGTTCCTTAGGGCAACCCTGTTTGCGATATCTAGAATAGATCATTTAAAAATTATAATCATTGAGCAATTACATCTCACTCACAGATACTGTCCAATATGAATGGTTTTCCTTAGAGATAAAGGATGTCATGTCCCCCAATGTAAGAGGTTGTTAGTGTTGTTATGCAAAACATTGGTACTGACACGGCAAGCAGAATCCAAAGATATAGTAAGGTCTAAAAAATTTGGGACTAATGCCTGCCGAGAAGAGTATTGGTAGATTGAACCTTCATACTGTGGGACAGCTGCCACCACCATCCAATCTTTAAAGCTATCTGTCTCCACCAGCCTGAATGGGAGCATTACAAAGGCCAGCAATTTGGAGATGCTCCTATTCAGGAGCACAGCTCATGCATGTGATGGGCCAAGCTTGAGCTTTCTGTCCATTAGTTGGGGAAGGGGGGTGGTGGAGAGCTGAATGATGGTATGGACAGACTTGGTGCTGGTAATGGTGGTGCTGTTGTTGGTGGCATTGGTGGTGGCGCCTGGTGACTTGGGAGGTGGTGGAACAGGCCGGTCCAATTGAAGCAGTCAGGGGAGCCTTCCGTGTTTCCAGACTTTATTGTTGCCTCATCCACTGCTGCTTATGTTTACTCTGCAGGTGCCTGATCAAACATGAGTTGCTCAGATTTTTGAGGCTTTGCCATGCATTAGGGACTGGGGACATATGTTGTGTTTTCTGCATTGTGTGAAAAAATATGCCATGCTGCATGCACCCTTTGTTTCATGGGCAGAAAGCCACAGCCGTTGGCAGTTGTGTTTCCTCATCATCATTGGTCTCTTCTGACGGTTTACCATCCACACCGTAAGTCTCCAATAAAAGTAATCTGGAGAATCTTGGAACTCTATCTCTACTACTGAGGCAGGGGCAAGTGTCCCAGCTAGGATAGTCATCACACAGCATAAGGGACTACTCCATAACTTGTTGCAGAAACAGTTTTACAATTTTGAAGGGGTTGAGGTGTAGGGCTTCACAAAGATAATCCCAAAAATAAACCCATTGAAGTACAGGCACACGTGTACAGACACGTGTAATTCACCAATGCCTCAACTTTGTGTGTCCTATTACACACTGCACACCTTCACTACACTGCTTCACCTACTTGCACCAGAGGAAGTTGGAGCAGGCAAAGATGGAACACATCCTCACCCAGCAGTACCAGCTCCATCACCACTAGCAGCATCAATACCACAGCCATGTCCCTGTTCCTTAATTCCTGATGTCCTCATTTTAAAAGACCTGTAGTACCACACTATGCAATGACAGCTCCTTTTTTATCTAGTTATTACTTCAGGGACAACAGCACCTTAATGATCTCAGTATTACTGCACACTATTCACTGACAGCAGCACCTTTACAATGTAAGTATTACTGTACACTATTTACTAACAGCAGCCCCTTTATGATTTTTCTGGAGCTGAAAACTATATAGAGACAGGACCTTCAAGATCTTACTAATGATGCAGTAAATGCTAATATTCCTGTCTGGTCTTTCCAAGTATTGTATGTTTAATAGTCTGTAAGCAGCAAGAAAATCTCTACACTATAGCAGCCTATAAGTAGCATAACACAGTTCTTCAGAGTGCCCTAAAAGGGCATTTACTTTACATTTTCACCTGTCCCTAATAACAGCAGCCTTTTCTCTTTATCTAAGCTCTTAAAAATTAAAAATAGATTTTTTTGAGAGGTCCCTGCCTATCTGAATGACCCTATTGATCCCTTCCCGACGCTCCGGGTCCCAGTGCATGGAGAGGGCTTGTGGGCTGAGCCCTCTCCATAGCCGGTAAGTCTTTGCTGCATATTGCGGCAAAGGCATACTGGTAACACCCGCGATCGGTGCTTACACCGATCTTGGGTGTTTTACCGCCGATCACAGCCGGCAATGCGCCACCATCTTGCCGCGGTTCGTCGCTCCCCGTGACGTCATTCCCAGACCCAAGGCTGTCTCGTTTTAACCCATTCATTAAAATTTGCTAATTGCACATTATAATGAATGAGGAGGAAAATCCCCATACACTGCCATAATGTAGTATGACAGCATATGACAGGATCAATCAGACAACCTAGGGTTAAAGTACCCTAGGTAGACTGAAAAATAGCAAAAGTAAAAATAAAAAAAAGTTTAAAAAAAATTATAATAAAAAAACCTAAAAATTCAAATCACCCCCCTTTCCTTAGAACTGATATAAATATTAATAAACAGTAAAAATCATAAACACATTAGGTATCGCCGGGTCCGTAAATGCCCGATGTATCAAAATTAGAGATGAGCGAACATACTCGTCCGAGCTTGATGCTCGATCGAGCATTAGCGTACTCGTAACTGCTCGTTGCTCGGACGAGTATTTCGCCCGCTCGAGAAAATGGCAGCTCCCGCCGTTTTGCTTTTTGGCGGCCAGAAACAGAGCCAATCACAAGCCAGGAGACTCTGCACTCCACCCAGCATGACGTGGTACCCTTACACGTAGATAGCAGTGGTTGGCTGGCCAGATCAGGTGACCCTGGGATAGACTAGCCGCTGCCCGCGCTGCTCGGATCATTCTCTGTCTGGATGCCGCTAGGGAGAGAGCTGCTGCTGCTCAGGGAAAGCGTTAGGGTGTTCTATTAGCTTACTGTTAGGCAGGAGTGATTCTTAAAGAACCCAACAGCCCTTCTTAGGGCTACAATAACGTTATAATTTTTTTTTTTTTTTATTTGCAGCTAGTACCATATTGTGAGGAATTAGCAGGGGGACTTGCTACCGTTGTGTTTAGCTCTTAGTGACACACATATCCACCTCAAACACCAAAGTGGGAAAATTTATTAGGGGTTTGAGTAGAATTAGGCACAGTCTGCCAGTTTCTTTTTATTTTACGTTTATTTTTTTCATAACTCAGCGTCATCTCATCTGGCATAGTAGTGTGCTGTAATACTTGGCTAGAAAATAGCCATAGGAGAATACAAACGTCTTAATTACGCCTGCAGTAGCGTTATATATATTTGATTTCTGGTTGATCTGCTGGTGGCTGTACTTGCTGCAGTGCATCTACTATCAAATTGGGAGCAATTTGGAGTCAGACTTGCGACCACTGTGTTTTAGTGACGCACATATCCATCGCAAAGACCGAAGTGGGAAAATTTATTAGGGCCCGGGGTTGTATTTCAATTAGGCACAGTCTGCCAGTTTCTTTTTATTTTACGTTTATTTTTTTCATAACTCAGCGTCATCTCATCTGGCATAGTAGTGTGCTGTAATACTTGGCTAGAAAATAGCCATAGGAGAATACAAACGTCTTAATTACGCCTGCAGTAGCGTTATATATATTTGATTTCTGGTTGATCTGCTGGTGGCTGTACTTGCTGCAGTGCATCTACTATCAAATTGGGAGCAATTTGGAGTCAGACTTGCGACCACTGTGTTTTAGTGACGCACATATCCATCGCAAAGACCGAAGTGGGAAAATTTATTAGGGCCCAGGGTTGTATTTCAATTAGGCACAGTCTGCCAGTTTCTTTTTATTTTACGTTTATTTTTTTCATAACTCAGCGTCATCTCATCTGGCATAGTAGTGTGCTGTAATACTTGGCTAGAAAATAGCCATAGGAGAATACAAACGTCTTAATTACGCCTACAGTAGCGTTATATATATTTGATTTCTGGTTGATCTGCTGGTGGCTGTACTTGCTGCAGTGCATCTACTATCAAATTGGGAGCAATTTGGAGTCAGACTTGCGACCACTGTGTTTTAGTGACGCACATATCCATCGCAAAGACCGAAGTGGGAAAATTTATTAGGGCCCGGGGTTGTATTTCAATTAGGCACAGTCTGCCAGTTTCTTTTTATTTTACGTTTATTTTTTTCATAACTCAGCGTCATCTCATCTGGCATAGTAGTGTGCTGTAATACTTGGCTAGAAAATAGCCATAGGAGAATACAAACGTCTTAATTACGCCTACAGTAGCGTTATATATATTTGATTTCTGGTTGATCTGCTGGTGGCTGTACTTGCTGCAGTGCATCTACTATCAAATTGGGAGCAATTTGGAGTCAGACTTGCGACCACTGTGTTTTAGTGACGCACATATCCATCGCAAAGACCGAAGTGGGAAAATTTATTAGGGCCCGGGGTTGTATTTCAATTAGGCACAGTCTGCCAGTTTCTTTTTATTTTACGTTTATTTTTTTCATAACTCAGCGTCATCTCATCTGGCATAGTAGTGTGCTGTTATACTTGGCTAGAAAATAGCCATAGGAGAATACAAACGTCTTAATTACGCCTACAGTAGCGTTATATATATTTGATTTCTGGTTGATCTGCTGGTGGCTGTACTTGCTGCAGTGCATCTACTATCAAATTGGGAGCAATTTGGAGTCAGACTTGCGACCACTGTGTTTTAGTGACGCACATATCCATCGCAAAGACCGAAGTGGGAAAATTTATTAGGGCCCGGGGTTGTATTTCAATTAGGCACAGTCTGCCAGTTTCTTTTTATTTTACGTTTATTTTTTTCATAACTCAGCGTCATCTCATCTGGCACAGTAGTGTGCTGTTATACTTGGCTAGAAAATAGCCATAGGAGAATACAAACGTCTTAATTACGCCTACAGTAGCGTTATATATATTTGATTTCTGGTTGATCTGCTGGTGGCTGTACTTGCTGCAGTGCATCTACTATCAAATTGGGAGCAATTTGGAGTCAGACTTGCGACCACTGTGTTTTAGTGACGCACATATCCATCGCAAAGACCGAAGTGGGAAAATTTATTAGGGCCCGGGGTTGTATTTCAACTAGGCACAGTCTGCCATTTCCTTTTTTATTTTACGTTTATTTTTTTCATAACTCAGCGTCATCTCATCTGGCATAGTAGTGTGCTGTAATACTTGGCTAGAAAATAGCCATAGCAATAGGATAGCATCGTTTGGTTTTAAAAACTAAAAAACACAAAAAAAAAAAAAAAAAAAAAAAAAGTTAAAAAAAAAATACAAGTTATAACTCTCATTTTCAAAATGTTTAACCCGAGGGCTAGGGGTAGAGGACGAGGGCGGGGACGTGGGCGTCCAACTACTGCAGGGGTCAGAGGCCGTGGTCCTGGGCGGGGTGAGACACCACCTGCTTATGAGGGAGCAGGGGAACGCCGCAGAGCTACACTCCCTAGGTTCATGTCTGAAGTTACTGGGACTCGTGGTAGAGCACTGTTGAGGCCAGAACAGTGCGAACAGGTGATGTCGTGGATTGCCGACAATGCTTCGAGCAATTTGTCCACCAGTCAGTCTTCCACGCAGTCCACCCATGTCACCGAAATCGGCACTCCTCCAGCTCCTGCACCTCAGCCTCCTCCCCCCCAGTCTGCCCCCTCCCAGCAAAATTTGCCATTTGAACCGGCATACTCTGAGGAACTGTTTTCTGGACCCTTCCCACAGTCACAAACCACTTGTCCGGTTGCTGATGAGCAATTTTCCGATGCCCAGGTTTTCCACCAGTCGCAGTCTGTGGGTGATGATGACCTTGTTGACGTAGTGGAAGAAGTGTGTAAAGAGGTGTCCGACGATGAGGAGACACGGTTGTCAGACAGTGGGGAAATTGTTGTCAGGGCAGGAAGTCCGAGGGGGGAGCAGACTGAGGGATCGGAGGATGATGAGGTGACAGACCCAAGCTGGGTTGAGAGGCCGGGTGAACACAGTGCTTCTGAGACGGAGGAGAGTCCTCGACCAGAACAGGTTGGAAGAGGCAGTGGTGGGGCCAGACGGGGAGGCAGGGCCAGAGCTGGTGCATCAGCGCCAAATGTGTCAACTAGTGAAGCTCCCGTGGCGAGGGCTCCTGCGGCGAGGGCTAGATTTTCAGAAGTCTGGAGGTTCTTTAAGGAAACACCGGATGACCGACGGACTGTGGTGTGCCACATTTGCCAAACCAGGATCAGCAGGGGTTCCACCACTACTAGCTTAACTACCACCAGTATGCGCAGGCATATGAATGCTAAACACCCCACTCAGTGGCAACAAGCGCGTTCACCTCCGGCCGTGCACACCACTGCTCCTTCCCCTGTGTCAGCTGATAGTCAGCCCCCTGCCCAGGACCCTGCCACAAAAACCCCATCGTCACCTCCACGATCCTCCACAGCATCCACCAGCGTTCAGCTCTCCATACCCCAGACGCTGGAGCGGAAACGCAAATATAGTGCAACCCACCCGCACGCCCAAGCCCTTAATGTGCACATTTCCAGATTGCTAAGCCTGGAGATGCTGCCCTATAGGCTAGTAGAGACCGAGGCCTTTCGCAGCCTCATGGCGGCGGCCGCCCCTCGGTATTCGGTCCCCAGCCGCCACTACTTTTCCCGATGTGCCGTCCCAGCCCTGCACCAGCACGTGTCAGACAACATAATCCGTGCCCTGACCAACGCCGTTTCTGACAAGGTCCACCTGACCACGGACACGTGAACGAGTGCTGCCGGGCAGGGCCACTATATATCTCTGACGGCACATTGGGTTAACTTGGTGGAGGCTGGGACCGAGTGTGACCCTGCGGCTGGTCATATACTGCCGACGCCGAGGATTGCGGGGCCTACCTCGGTCCAGGTGTTTGAGGCCTACTATGCCTCCTCCTCCTCCCACCCCTCCTCCACCTCCTCCTCCGAACGACCATCCGTGGGCATGGCGCCATCAGTCGGTAGCTCTAGGCACAGCAGCAGTGCCGTCGCTAAGCGACAGCAGGCGGTGCTCAAACTGCTGAGCCTAGGCGATAAAAGGCACACCGCCCAAGAACTATTACAGGGCATCACGGCGCAGACTGATCTGTGGCTGGCACCGCTGAACCTGAAGCCAGGCATGGTTGTGTGTGACAACGGCCGTAACCTGGTGGCGGCTCTGCAACTCGGCAGACTGACACATGTGCCATGCCTGGCCCATGTGTTAAATCTGATAGTTCAGCGTTTCCTCAAGACATACCCCAATCTGTCTGATTTGCTCACGAAGGTGCGCCGCATCTGTGCGCATTTCAGGAAGTCCAGCACAGATGCTGCCACTCTCAGGGCAGCGCAGCGCCGCCTCCAACTGCCCGCTCACCGACTGTTGTGCGACGTGCCCACGAGGTGGAATTCAACACTGACCATGTTATCCAGAGTTTACCAGCAGCGCCGAGCGATTGTAGACTGCCAGATGTCAACTTCCACCAGAACTGGTAGTCAGGTCAGTCAGCTTCCTCAAGTCTACAATGAGGAGTGGACGTGGATGTCTGATATCTGTCAGGTGCTGAGTAACTTTGAGGAGTCAACACAGATGGTCAGTGGCGATGCCGCCATCATCAGCCTCCCCATCCCGCTGCTTGGCCTGTTGAAAAACTCTCTGGTCAGCATGAAGTCGGAAGCTTTGCGCTCCTCACAAGAGACAGGGGAAGAAGATTCCCTTGTTGATAGCCAAAGCACCCTTAGGTCTGTTTCTCAGCGCATATCGGAGGAGGTGGAGGTGGAGGAGGATGAGGAGGAAGAGGAGGAGAATGTTGGCGAGACACAAGAGGGGACCATTGTTGAGTCCTACACTGTTGAGCGTGTATGGGCAGAAGAAGAGGAGTTGGAGGAGTTGGAGGAGGAGGAAATGGACAGTCAGGCCAGTGAGGGGAGTGAATTCTTACGCGTTGGTACTCTGGCGCATATGGCAGATTTCATGCTAGGCTGCCTATCCCGTGACCCTCGCGTTCAAAGAATTTATTCCAGCACCGATTACTGGGTGTTCACTCTCCTGGACCCACGGTACAAGCAAAATCTTTCCACTCTCATACCTGGAGAGGAAAGGAGTGTGAGAATGCATGAATACCAGCAGGCCCTGGTGCACAAGCTGAAACAGTATTTCCCTTCTGACAGCGCTAGCGACAGAGTGCGTAGTTCTGCGGGACAAGTAGTGAGGGAGAGTAGGCGAGCAGGCAGCTTGTCCAGCACTGGCAAGGGTACGCTTTACAAGGCTTTTGCCAGCTTTATGTCACCCCAGCAAGACACTGTCACCTGTCCCCAGTCTCGGCAGAGTAGGGCTGATCTTTACAGAAAGATGGTGAGGGAGTACGTAGCTGACCATACCATCGTCCTAAATGATCACACAGCTCCCTACAACTACTGGGTTTCAAAGCTGGACATGTGGCACGAACTGGCGCTCTACGCCTTGGAGGTTCTTGCCTGCCCTGCCGCTAGCGTCTTGTCAGAGCGGGTTTTCAGTGCAGCTGGTGGCATCATCACCGATAAGCGTACACGCCTGTCGACTGACAGCGCTGACAGGCTGACGCTTATCAAGATGAATAAAGCATGGATTTCTCCTAATTTCAAATCTCCAGCAGGTGAAGGAAGCTCAACCTGAATAATTTATCCACTCCTCCTCCTCCTCCTCATTTTCCTCCTTCTCCTCCTCTTTCTACAGTAAAGCAGAGGAAACTGGCTGTTTTTTGACAGGGCCCACTGGCTCTAGGTATAGTACTTTATGCATTTAATTTTTCTGGAGGGCCACCGACACGGTCCTCTGTTTTAAACAATTTTTGGGAGTGCCACATACAGGCACTCGATCTATTCAATTTTTCTGGAGGGCCACCTTTCCGGTCCTCTGTTTTAAACAATTTTTTGGGACTGCCACATACAGGCACTCAATCTATTCCATTTTTCTGGAGGGCCACCTACCTGCTCCTCTGGTTTAAAAACTTTTTTGGACTGCCACATACAGGCACTCAATCTATTCCATTTTTCTGGAGGGCCACCTACCTGCTCCTCTGGTTTGAAAAATTTTTTGGACTGCCACATACAGGCACTATCCAAATTGAATTGTCTCCATAGCAGCCTCCACACGTTGTCTCCATTGCTACCTCCAAAAGTCGTCCATATAGCTGCCTCCATACATCGTCCCTTTATCAAACGAGGTTTGTCAGGCCGAAATTTGGGTTGTTTTCATGGATTCCACATCAAAGTTGTTAACTTTGTCGCCACCCTGCTGTGTTATCCACAAAATACACTGGCAAACTTTTACCATTTACGGATATTATTTCAGCGCTTCTTGCGCATCTGTTTACATTCCCCTCACCCGCCATATCCTAAACTTATAAGAACGCTACTACACTTGATCTTATACAGAAGGTTCTTAGAAGTGCTGTTTGGGGAGTAGCCTAGAGACAGGGGCTTGGATTGGCGAAAGCTCGCCTGGCAGCGGAGCGCCAGCTCCATGCGCATCATGCGCTTCTTGCGCATCTGTTTACATTCCCCTCACCCGCCATATCCCAAACTTATAAGAACGCTACTACACTTAACTTGGTGCAGGCTGGGACCGAGTCTGACCCTGGGGCTGGTCATATACTGCCGACGCAGAGGATTGCGGGGCCTACCTCGGTCCAGGTCTCAAAGGCCTACTATACCTCCAAATCCTCCCACCCCTCCTCCACCTCCTCCTCCTCCGAATTACCATTCGTGGGCATGGCGCCATCAGTCGGTAGCTCTAGGCACAGCAGCAGTGCCGTTGCTAAGCGACAGCAGGCGGTGCTCAAACTGCTGAGCCTAGGTGATAAAAGGCACACCGCCCAAGAGCTATTGCAGGGCATTCCACATCAAACTTGTTAACTTTGTCGCCACCCTGCTGTGTAAGCCACAAAATATACTGGAAAACTTTTTTCATTTACGGATATTATTTCAGCGCTTCTTGCGCAGATGTGTACATTCCCCTCACCCGCCATATCCCAAACTTATAAGAACGCTACTACACTTGATCTTATCCGAAAGGTTCTTAGAAGTGCTGTTTGGGGAGTAGCCTAGAGACAGGGGCTTGGATTGGCGAAAGCTCGCCTGGCAGCGGAGCGCCAGCTCCATGCCAAGAACCAACTAACATAGTTTTAACTGCAGCACCTTTAATCTACTACTAGTTCACTGCCTCCATACATCGTCCCCTTATCAAATGAGCTGTTTCAGGCAGAATTTTGGATTGTTTTCATGGCTTCCATGTTAACTTTGTCGCCACCCTGCTGTGTAATCCACAAAATATACTGGCAAACTTTTATCATGTACCAATATTATTTGAGCGCTTCTTGCTCACCTCCTTTGGTTCCTCTCTGCTACCCATTGGTTTGAAGCCTGAGTCCATTTAGGGTATGTCGCCATGCCACTCTCTAGCCTGCCGCTGCTGCCGCTGCCTCTGCATGCCGTCCCCTATAGTGTCAGGGTCAATTATTGGATGTTTTAGATGCTATCTAGCTTCATTCTGTCACTCTGTCATGGCCATGCTGTTGCCCATAATTTTGGCATAATGGTGCATTTAAGCAGCCTCAGAGGCATCCATGCATGCTGCCCCTGCTGTTTCCTGTCCATTTCCGTGGTGTTTCCATCCTTTTCTGAGGTTCCCAGGTGTTTGGCCAAGCTTCCCTGTGCAGAGCCTTGGTCCCCTTGAAAAATGCTCGAGTCTCCCATTGACTTCAATGGGGCTCGTTACTCGAAACGAGCACTCGAGCATCGGGAAAAGTTCGTCTCGAATAACGAGTACCCGAGCATTTTAGTGCTCGCTCATCTCTAATCAAAATATAATAACGTTTTTCACTGCATTTAACCCCGTAATGGAAAATAGCACCCAAAGTCGAAAATGGCACTTTTTTGCCATTTTGAAAAATATTAAAAAATCTATAAAAATCAAAAGGTCGCACAGTTCTAAAAATGCGAGCAATGAAAACGTTAAGGGGTTAAGCAACCTCTCCCTAGCTCTGTCTTCTGTGTGAAACAATGTCTGAACATGTAACCCTGTTATTATACTGCAGAGTCACATGTTCAGCCCGGCCTATCACAGGCATGCCTACAGAGGACATGTTTGTGGTCACTGAGGGGAGGTTCAACAAAGAAATCTGGTACTTTTTCCCTAATACAGACCAGGATCCTCAATTTGTCATAGAATATGGACCTGGACTTTGCAGTTCGTATTCACTCATCACTAGTTACAAAGCATGCTATACAATTCTAGATTCAAATGTTTCCATAATTTAGTGACATTTTACGTAGTTAGAGTCGGACAATACTTTTGCATATCTAACTTTTTTTTTATATAAATGATGTAGATTTTTAAGTAAGTAATACATTGATTTTGAGAAACTGCCTTTAAATTGTGGATATTTCATTGCAGTTCATATAAAATGTAACTTAATTTTTTAAGACAATATTTTACATTATGTCAAATATTGACATTTTTTTTCTTAAAGGGTGAAAAGGTCTCAGAACACAGGAGGATGCGGAGCCCTGGGAAATGAGGCAGATCATTAAATAGTTTCCAGTCTATTAATAGATCCCGGACAACAACATATAGATTGTGAGCCCTCACAGACAGGGTCTTCCTCTTACTTGTCTCCTGATCACTATCGTTTTGTACTTTGCACCTGTTTTTGTCTTAATGTGATGTATGTGAACCCCTTACTGATTGTATATCACCTTGGAATTAATGGTGCTCTCTAAATAAATAAATAATAATAATAATAACAGTATTCCACATAACCACAGAATTAAAAAATAAGTTTGTCAAAAACATTTTATTGTCTGTTGTACTATAATATAACTTACAATTTGTAGTTCATTTCACTTTTTGGGTTACTCATGTCCTTGACAAATCCATGCACTACAGCATATTTAAAATCATTCTTTTTACTGCTTTTTATTTCTTATTTGAAGTGTTATGTGTTTTTTTTTTCTCAGGTGGTTTTTAAAAAAATATGTTCATCAAACATATCAATATATGTAATTTATTTCATAGCCTTCAGGCAATGTGTTTAATTCCACAATGCATTAGACAGAAATCTTTCTATTACTACTAAAGAATGTAACATAAGACAGAATACTCTCAGGAGGGCTTTGGTAATGTCAGCCCGGCTATTCTCATTGTTGTATCCAAAGTATAGTTATCCCTGAAACTGACAAATGCATTTGTGTGTCTATGCAGTGGATCCGAAAAGGGAATGCTAAAATAAAAGAAATATTATCCGTAACCCTTCCTTTATATGCAAAACAAATATCAGAGGAAGAAAGGAAGAAAAGAATGAAAAGAAATAGATAGGTTGATAGGAAATAAATACCAGATTCGAAGATTCGATATTATAAGAATAGATAACAAAGGATAGATTCACATCTCACATCTCCTACAATGGAGGGCTAGAATATCCCACTGTATAGTCATTCAGGGGATGCGTTCTCTGGTTCAGCCCCTCCCCCCTGAAAGCTGTTGGAGGAGAAACCAATAGGAGAAGCCACTGATTTCTTGCTACCGATGTTCCTGGTATCTTCTGAGTGACGTAGCTTTCAATGTTTGGACAGTTACATCACAAGGTAAACACTGAAGACATATACTCACACAGATGCTGGGTTTAGATGCTATACAATGGCATCTGTCCCCCATAACCTCTAATGGCCTCCACTGATTGTATACTGGAGTCTCTATTAGGATGGAAAAAATGCGTGGACAAGTTTAAAGTGTACTGGCATACATGCTATTCGTGTCCAAAAGTTTTAATATTGTAATGTGAGCCTAGCCTTAAATGTATTACTAAAGCTTTTAACCCCTTAACGACCTGGCCCTGTTTTGTTTTTGCATTTCCATTTTTCCCTCGCACCATCAAAAATCTATAACTTTTTTATTTTTACACGTAAAGAGCTATGTGGTGGCTTGTTTTCTGCGTAACAAATTGCACTTCGTAGTGACAGTGCCATGTGCTGGGAAGTGCAATCACGAGGATAACAAATTTGTAAAGGTTTTATAATGTTTTCATACATTTACAAAAATGAAAAGTTCCTGTACAAAAGCTAATAACTTTTTCATACTTTGGTGTATAGATCTGTGAGTGGTGTCATTTTTTGCGACTTTTGATTACGTCAATCCTTTTATTTTTAGGACTGTACCGCCTTTTGATCACTTTTTATTGAATTTCTTTAATTTTTCAAAATGGCAAAAAAGTGCCATTTCGACTATTTTCTGTTACGGGGTTAAATGCTGTATAAAAAGTTATTATATTTTGATAGATTGGGCATTTTTGGACACCGCAATACCTAATGTGTTTATGATTTTTACTTGTTGCTAAACAGGTCTATTTTACCAATCCAATATCTTTTCTCTCTAATCATCCTAATAGACTCTTTGATACTCTTCACTCCTTACTAACACCAAAGGTGCAGCCACCTGTTAGAGACCTTAGGGCAGAATATCTGGCCACCTACTTTAGACAAAATTAATTGTATACGACAGGAAGTATACCAATCCACAAGCTCCATGGATCCCATTACTTCCTGTACCTAAACCTGTTTGCTCTCTTCCTTTTAGCCAATCACAGAGGAAAAATTGTCCAGGCTTTTTTCCTCTGTTTGCTCAAGGCTTGCATCAGTGACCTCATCCTTTCACATCTCATACAGTCCCTCTCTCCAGCAGTCACTTCTATCCTCAAATTTTTTTTTACTTTCTCTCTACTGATGTTTTTCCCTACTCTTTCAAACATGCTGTTGTAGCTCCATTATTAAAAAAAAAGCATCCCTGGTCCTATCCAGCGCTATTAACTACCGACCAGTCTCCAATCGCCCTTTTATCTCCAAACTACTGGAACGCTTGGTTTATTCTCAACTAACTCGTTATCTGCTAACTCCTTGACCCCCCACAATATGGTTTCCGCACTAAGTCCAAAAGTGACTATTCTCTCCACGTTCTTGTGGATCTCTCTGCCGCATTTGCTCCTCCTTAGGACGTTGCACTGTATTGAACTCGAGGACATTATGCTTTTTTGGTTTTCTTCCTATGTTTCTGACTGCACATTTAGTGTCTCCTTCTCTTGCACTCTTTTGTCTCCTCTTACTGTTGGGGTTCCTCAGGACCCAGCCCTAGGTCATCTTCTCTTTTCCTTTTTTTAAGTACCATCATTATGCTAATGATGATTGTCTCTCTGCTGTATCTAACATCATGACCTCTCTCTACCTGAAGCTATCTAAGACTGAACATCTCGTAATCTTGAACGTTTTGAACATTGTGAACGTCTCGTAATCAACCTAACCCTGACATATCCATTTCTTGGGGAGTACCACCATATCTCCAAAGCAGCACTATTGCCTAGCCTGTGCTTTTTGATCCTCCAGTGATCTTATATTTCTTACTGAAATTTGAACCTGACACTCACGTCTCCAGGACTACACCCTAGCTGCACCTATTCTCTGGAAGGCACTACCTCGATCTATCAGATTCATACCTAATTACCAAACTTTTAAACATGCCCTAAAAAACAATGTTTTCAGGCAGGCCCAGGAAATCCCCTAATTGCCTTTAACTTTCACTTTGTTTATCTTAACTTCCACTTATTTATCCTTCTGTCTATGTAATCCCTCATCACTTGATACAATTGAACAGGTTTCTCTGCAGAGTAATGCACCCTGGTTTCTGTAAATATTCGTAGCCGATAGTGACTGGTTCTTTCAGCATTATTTATCTCTTTGTTTCATTGCGTAAAGAATGGCTGGACTATAACACAAGTCACCTCCTGTGTCACCCCTTCATCCTCATAGTCTGTAACCTCTTAATGGCAGGCCCTTCATTCCTATTGTTTCATCCGATTGTGTTAATTTTCTGTAATGTCTGTGTATCTACTTTATTTGTATATGTACTCCATGATCTGTACAGCACTGAAGAATATAATTGCGCTATAGAAATAAAGTTTTCTTATAGTTATTATTACAAGTTTATAATCATCTGTGCTACAAAATTAAATTTTTTTTTGAAAGTTACGCTTTACACTACAAATATCTTGTAGATGGCATAATGGACATAAATAATAAAGTTATGAAATCAAATTTTATTTCCCTACAACATGCTGCCTGCACATTATAATGCTTGGTGGATGTGGTCGATTCCCTTTAACTTCTCCCCTCTTTGTTATCCCTGAGGAACACAAATCTGAAGTTTTTTTCTAATAAAAATTTGCTGCTTCATGGAACCTACATAAGAATACCAAATTTACATAATTAAAAACTTTTGGGGATAACATAACCCTTTTGCCTTGTTGCTTTACAAGAGCAATAACTTTACAATTTATTTTTGCCAATGTGAGGGTTTATATTTTTGCAAAAATATGTGCCGTTTTTATTAATACAACATTGGGGCTGATAAAGTTTATTGAGCACTTTTAATATATTTTTGTGTGTTGGATGATTACAGAATGTCTAATTGACAATGTTTTTCCTTATTGTTTTCTAGCCTGGGTTGTGAAGATGTGAAAGTACAACATATGCATTCTTTTTATTTATTTATTTATTTTAACAAGGGTGTCTGTTTTTTTGGATTTAATTTTGGATATTTTCGTTTCTGTGAAGCATCAATACACAATCCATATATCATATATACCAATCCACAATACCATATATGAAAGAGGAGACTCTCTTGACACTAGAATTGTGTTTCTAGTTGCAAGGGTTCAGGAGATATAGACGTTTGAACTGTGCCCCCCTCTAGTCTGTCATCTGAAGGGAGAATATAGAAGAAGCTGCAGGAGACTTTCACTTTGTAGAAGTAAATGCACCCTCTGTATTTGTAGCTCAACCTGGGAAAAGGTGATAGAAGAATGCTGTACACATTTATAACATATTTTGGTAAAAGTTACAACTTGTCTGAAAAACTTTAATTGAAAAAATTACAAAAAAGCTTATTTTTCCACATTTGTAGTCAATTATTGGCAAACTTTATAAAGAAAAAATATGTAATTAATAAAACTATCAAGTTAATAATAACTATCAAGTTAAAGTCTCACGTGTCATAAAAAAAAACAAAGTAAAAATACTTATAATATGTAAAGCTTTTTCAGAGATATTGTCATTTAAAGAAGAGCATATCAGAACGTCAAAAATCTTGGTCTTGGCTTTCAGGCATCAATTACTATCGGTCATCAAGGGGTTAATCTCTTTGATCAGATCTCTAAGAAATACACTCACCGGCCACTTTATAAGGTACACCATGCTAGTAACGGGTTGGACCCCCTTTTGCCTTTAGAACTGCCTCAATTCTTCGTGGGATAGATTCAACAAGGTGCTGGAAGCATTCCTCAGAGATTTTGGTCCATATTGACATGATGGCATCACACAGTTGCCGCAGATTTGTCGGCTGCACATCCATGATGCGAATCTCCCGTTCCACCACATCCCAAAGATGCTCTATTGGATTGAGATCTGGTGACTGTGGAGGCCATTTGAGTACAGTGAACTCATTGTCATGTTCAAAAACCAGTCTGAGATGATTCCAGCTTTATGACATGGCGCATTATCCTGCTGAAAGTAGCCATCAAATGTTGGGTACATTGGGGTCATAAAGGGATGGACATGGTCAGCAACAATACTCAGGTAGGCTGTGGCGTTGCAACGATGCTCAATTGGTACCAAGGGGCCCAAAGAGTGCCAGGAAAATATTCCCCACACCATGACACCACCACCACCAGCCTGAACCGTTGATACAAGGCAGGATGGATCCATGCTTTCATGTTGTTGACACCAAATTCTGACCCTACCATCCAAATGTCGCAGCAGAAATCGAGACTCATCAGACCAGGCAACATTTTTCCAATCTTCTACTGTCCAATTTCGATGAGCTTGTGCAAATTGTAGCCTCAGTTTCCTGTTCTTAGCTGAAAGAAGTGGCACCCTGTGTGGTCTTCTGCTGCTGTAGCCCATCTGCCTCAAAGTTCGACGTACTGTGCATTCAGAGATGCTCTTCTGCCTACCTTGGTTGTAACAGGTGGTGATTTAAGTCACTGTTGCCTTTCTATCAGCTCGAACCAGTCTGCCCATTCTCCTCTGACCTCTGGCATCAACAAGGCATTTCCGCCCACAGAACGGCCGCTCATTGGATGTTTTTTCTTTTTCGGACCATTCTCTGTAAACCCTAGAGATGGTTGTGCGTGAAAATCCCAGTAGATCAGCAGTTTCTGAAATACTCAGACCAGCCCTTCTGGCACCAACAACCATGCCACGTTCAAAGGCACATAAATCACCTTTCTTCCCCATACTGATGCTCGGTTTGAACTGCAGGAGATTGTCTTGACCATGTCTACATGCCTAAATGCACTGAGTTGCCGCCATGTGATTGGCTGATTAGAAATTAAGTGTTAACGAGCAGTTGGACAGGTGTACCTAATAAAGTGGCCGGTGAGTGTACATCTTTCGGTGACACATCTAACACAAATGGAAATCTATTACTTTTCACATTATAATGAGTAAAAGGGCCCAATCCCTCAGTAGGTGGACTGGAATCCTCCAGACCAAACAGTAGTCTAACATCAGCAAGGAGTTCTCCAGGTGTCCCTAAGTCTTTACACACTCTCTCGTCCTTATTGGCAAAATGTTTCCACCACTTTAACTTTCTAATAAACAAATCAAACATTTATTCAAAAGTAAAACCTCAGGTGGAGTCAGTACATGTGTAGACATTAATTATTTGGGAGCTGTGGAATGGGTGGATGGAGGCTTGCTTCTCACCCTTATCTAATATGGTCGTTCTAAACTTCGGCCTTCCCACCTCTTCAACCTCTTTTCTCTCCCCTTCCTCTTCCACAACCCTTTCTAGTCCTATAATGTTTGCTAGAGTTTTAATGTTCGGAAATATCTGTCTCTGAAGACAATATTTCTGTATCTATTTGCCTCCTATATGCCTTTTTTCCATATAAATCTTGAAGATCACAGAGGAATTGATTATGTTTTCTCTCTTTGAGATGATATTGATATCTCTCTATCGTTGTCTGAAATTGTGTTTCTTTGACTTTAAAGTCTGGCTTTAATTCATTTTTTTTAGTCACAGTGATCTGTTTAGTCCATTTAACTTCTAAGGATGGAAAAATAGTTTTTTCATCTTCTATGAGGAGTTCCATAAATCTGGGGGAACTATTAGTGGCTTTCTTTTCCCATTTCTTCATATGGGTGGGGCTACAAACATGAAATTCTTGCTACAAACCCTACAGAGATGTATTTGAATGAATTAAAAGTGCTTTTGAACAAAGCTTTTAGAGAGAGTTTGATTGACAGCCAGCTTTTATGGGCTTCCGAAGATTCATAGCGGTTGGACTCATTGAACGGTAAATGTAGGTATTTATCATGATACAGTATTACGTCTGTATGTTACTTCCCTCCCCTCTCATATTATGGATACATTAGATCTCCTCAGATGGGTAAATGGAGTTGTTTTGGAAAAGGGCTACTTACTGGTGAGTATTTATTTGGAAGGCCTGTACTTATACAGCACAAGACAGGGCTTAGAGCAGTAGCCTATTTTTAAGAATATGCAGAATTCAGTTTGCACAGCATAATGCATTTCTCCTACAGGCACTTGAGTTTTCCAATGCTACCACCAGCTCAGAGGCACAGCAATGGGTTGTCCTGGTTGGCCAACCTACGCTAAGTTGCTCCTGGGCCGATTGGAGGAGACTGTTGTATTTTTGGAGCATCATGATGAATTCAGTGAATACATTGATGTATGGCTATGCTACATCAATGATATCCTTTTAATCTGGAATGGCACAAAGGCATAATTCATGAGATTTGTGGAGTCACTAAATCAAAATTATATTGTTCTCAGATTCACTTTTGAGACTAATAAGGACAGACTTGCTTTTCTTGATGTGTTTTTCTCTAGAGGTCTGGATATCCATACTGGTGTAGAAAGGAATGCCATGGCTATCATTAAGGAAAGAAATACCACAAGGTCAATATCTTCGGTTGCGGCAAGATTGTTTGGACAATGATACCTTCTTGAGACAGGCTCACAATTTGCAAGACAGATTTCTGCAAAAATAATGAAGAAATTAAGAAAGAAATGATCTCCTGGTTGAAAGGGAATGTGGGCAATCTGATGAATTAGATTTATCACTACATTTAACAGTGGGTTAACAGATTAGTGCACATTCACTTTGTCCCGCACAGAAATGAGACTTGGCTCAGTTCCAGTCGCATTCAAGGCTCCTTTAAATGCAGTGGTTGTGTGGCTTGCCCTTCCATCTTTGTTACAAAGCAATTTAGAGGAATTTCATGGGAAAGACTTTTTCTTTTGGTTTGTTTATTAATTATAAAAATGGGGGGGATTATCGATAGCACGGTCTGTATCTGTGGCATATGGTACAAAAGGGAGCTCTGGTGTAGAGTGGGTGGTCACCTGGATGACATTAGACACCATAGGGATACTCCACTAGCTAAACATGTTACTGCATGGCATGGTGGTATTGCCACAGCGGTATGTTTCCATGCAATCACTCACATCTCCCAGAATGTAAAAGGTAGAAATTGGGACAAAGTACATCAAAATGAGACTAGATGGATCTTTCAACTCAATATGGTGGCCCTAAATGTCCTCAATGAGACATTGAGTTATGCTTCTATTTTTAGATCCTTGAAAAGGTTTACACTTAATAAACTAACATTATATGTGCCAATGAATATAATCTTTCAATACATATGAGAACTATTTATGTAAACTGTCCTTGTCCCTTTGTCTTTTCCTTTGTATATGTTGCCTGCATATTTTTGGCTTAAACTCTTTTTGAGGTCTTGCTTAAATATAATATTGTATATCCAAGTTTACTTCAGCAATAGTGGCAGACTGGCGTGGCAGCGAGCGCTGAAGAAGCTTATATTACTGATGTATATGGCAGTGCAAATTGCACATTCTAGTCAGCCATCTGTCTGTCACTATACGGGAAGGCAAGGGGTGTTTTAGCGACTGCTTGGTTACACTCTCATAAGTAGCCAGTAGTGCAGTGCGGACTTCGCATTGTGTGTCATTAATTTCCCCTGACCAAATCTATAAAGAGGAAACCCATTGGAATTAAAATCTGCTTGGAAAGGACAGAACAGGGCAATTGTGCATTAGGGAATGCTGTGAGCTGTCCTTGTTGAGACCAGCACTCTGAAACGGAGGACCCTCAAAGACTAGCAGGATCCTAACCTACCCTTTGGGTGAGAGCTTTCCTTTAATACATTTTCATTGTATCATAATGTTGACTTTCTATCTTAGGTATCATACCTTAGTCGTGGGACAGTGAGGTGTGAGTATATAGTACAATCTATTACTGTTCCCTAATCTGTACTCTTCCTGTATTTTTAGGCAGCTTTTTAAGATTGGTATTGAGTGTTTTCCTTATAGCTGTCCATTGGTGTGGTTTGTTTTATGCAATTTAGTGATGATTTGGTAGTTTTTTAATAAAATAAGTAAAAGTTTTACTTTTTACCATATTGCTTATCTCTGTTAATATATTTTTGTTGTTGGACATGCGGCTGTTATCCTTAGTTACTATATCAGTAAAGGGTTTAGATTGGTGAGGCGGTGCTTTTGTGTTCAGATCCAGGGGACCAGAACCCACCAAGTTCAGTAAGCACCCAATGGTTCAGGACCAATCAATACTCATTCCTAATTGTGCTTTGTAAGGAAAGAATGGAGAATAGCAAAAGCAGTGGTGGACTGGATTAGAGATTACCAATAAAGTCCATCTCCGGGGTCCACCGCAGTACAGCTACATGCACAATGGGGCACATTTACTTACCCGGTCACCAGAGTTCACAGAAAGTGCATTGTCCAACTATGATGCACTGTGCCGCGATTGACTAAGATCGTGTGCCCAATATCATGCATGTGTCGCTTCCCTGCTCAGGTCCGACAGAGTTCACCATCTTTTTAGTGCGTCTAAGTACTAGGGCTTGCGACCCAATTTGAAAGTTAAATCCCGCGCTCAGAGTTACAGTAGTTTAAAATCTTCTTGGTGCCCTGCTAACATTTACTAACTGCTCACTAATGAAACAATCAGTCAGTCATTACTCTAGGCTGGTCAGTGTTGCACTGCGGACACTTCTATTTTGTGCTGGTTTATTTTCATTCAGTTACATTATAGTATAGTGGATTATAAACGGTAGTAATCATTTTCTTCTCAACAATTGTTTTGCATTTTGAATAGACATGCACAACTATTTTGGGACTGCTATAAAAAAAGAGTTTATAAAACTGAGTGTATGTCCGCTACAGGAATCCATTTACACTCCTGAATTTTTGCACAGCCATCTCCTTTGACTCAGGGAACATAAACTATGTTTTGAGTTGAAGTTTCGACCCTAAGCTTACCAAAATATGCTTTGTAACCTATTGCCAATCTATAGGGTCTCCAGTATTAAAGTCTGTTCTGGGGGTGTTCTGTATCAGTATTTCTCTGCTCTGGGGTTTTCCAGTATTGTTAGTCTGCTATGGGATCTCCAGTATTATTATCGGCTACATTATTTCTCTGCTGTGGGATTCTCCATTATTAGTAGTTTTATTTTCTGGGGTCTCCAGTATTTTAATTCTGATATGTGGTCTTCAGTACTATTATTACCTGCTCTGCGATCTGCACTGACGTTATTGTCTGCTCTGAATGTAGTGTTGGGTTTCTGGAGTTGTATTCATTGCTGTACTGTTGCGTTTATAATTTCTGGAGTAGCATTTTGTTCTGTATGGTCGTTGTTGATACTTATTACTGATGTGGCCCCTTAACGTTGAGCATTATGACAGTATGGCAGTTGGACTAATACATGTTTCTCCGCTTTCCTTAAGTCAGGAATTGAACAGATATTTAAGGAAATTTTGACTTTTCTATCATTTATTATATGTTTGTGGAGTCGGAGTTGGTAGATTTTATCACAACTCTGACTCCACCAAAATTGTCACCCACTCCAATTTCACGACTACGACTCAACAGCCCTGCTTGATGTAACATCTGTCAATAAATGATAAAGTAATTTAAAGGGATTTTTTTTCTAAATAGTAGGGGAATTGTTTCTTTTTCTAGAGTTGAGTGATTTATCATATTTGAAGTATATGAAAGATATTGGTACCGAATTCATTATACTTTGCACATATGTACTTCTTCTGCCAGGTCAACAATACAAAGGCCTCTGGATGGATTCCATTTATGTATCTCCATTGGTTTACTTTAGCCCCGACACGTGCAGAGCTGTGTGAATTGTGATAATGTTTCTGCCATCTGGCAATTCTATTTGTACTTATACAACTGTTTCAACATCTTTCTTATGACTCTTATGCTTGTTTTAGAATTTTGTGCAACAGTAGAATAGGGTTGATGTCACTTTGGACATAAGCTGTTAATTTCCTTCCAGATAGATAAAAACATTTCCCATTGGTATCTTTGTAGAACATACTTATCTTTATTTCTTCAAAACATTAAGCAATTACACTTACTATATTCCTTTCTTAGAAAATCTTCACTCTTTGAGCATTGCCTGGGAAAAATGTCATACTGCCAATAGTCATGTATTAACTATAAATGTTTTACTTCTACATGAACACAATATATGTTGCATTGTTTGATAAGTTTACAGTCTAGGAACTCCTTCAAGAATGTTGGAAGACAATTTCAGGTGACTACCTCTTGAAGCTCATTAAGAGAATGCCAACAGTGTGCAAAGCAGTAATCAAAGCAAAAGGTGGCTACTTTGAAGAACCTAGAATAAAAGACATATTTTCAGTTGTTTCACACTTTTTTGTTAAGTATATCATTTCACATGTGTTCATTCATGGTTTTGATGCCTCCAGTGTGAATCTACAATATTTGTGGATGAAAACTTTTGGTCTGTACTGTAGATATATAATATATAGTTATATACTGTACTCCTTACTGCACACACAAATGTGCATATATGTACTGCTTGCACATGTATGCGTTTGTGCTAGTTTTATGTTGCGGCTACACTATGCCTGGGCCGCCACATTTATGTCTGAAGTTCCGACATAATTGTGGTGGACGCCCATTAAACAGAAAAAAACTTGTGCGCGGAGTTTAAGCACATGCAGGATTATTGAAGACCATGCACCAGTATTCAATAATCTGGCACACTCTGCACATTAGTGAGAAAAACTGCATGTAGCGCAGTTTGCCTCATTATTAAATATGTCCAATTATCTCCAAAAATCATTAATATTATGCAAGAGTGAAGATAGTTTGAACACCGGAATGTTGCATGAATGACTGCATCGATGCAGAGTGGCATGCAGGTGAAAAGCTGATGGCACTCGGAGGAGGAGTTATGGAAGTCTAGATTGCTTTGATAGCAGCCTTCAGCTCGTCTGCATTGTTGGGTCTGATATGTCTCATCTTTATCTAGACAAAAGCCCATAGATTCTCTATGGGGTTAAGGTCAGGCATGTTTGCTGGCCAATCAAGCACAGTGAGTCAACAATGCTCGAGTCAGTTCTTCAATAGCCACCACACACAGATGTCCCCCAGCTCCCTCTTGTGTGTATGTTTGCCGCACAGGTAATACTTGCTTATATCTTGACTTAGGTTAGCAGTGTGGTACCATCTATTTATTTACTTTTGCTTGTATACTCTCATGCTCTATACAAAAAATACCCCCACTTTTTTGTGACTTTTTTTGCAATTTGCCTACATTATATATTGGTACTGCATTTTCCCTAGCCCAATGTATAATTCCTTATAGGATAATATTGTTGTATCTTTTTGTGTTACATAAGGCTTTAGTCTTCAGGGGGAGCTGGTGGTCCCAGGATCACTAACACTATCATATGTTTGGTTTTCCTGTGGTAGATTATTCTGTGATTGTTCACATTTTTAATGGTTTTTATTTTCTTCTTGTGTTGTGGCATTTTTTTTGATATATGAATAAAGAATGTATTGTCTTGGTCACTTGGCATGTATCCTTTCTTTGTCTTGTGGTTATTGCTACCTTTTGCGACTATTTTCCCCAATCCGCCACCTTCACGCCAGTGGGGCGTGAAGGGGCGTGAAGGGGCGTGAAGGGGGGGGCTCGGCCGGCCGAGCGGGGGGGGGGGGCGGGAGTGGGCCGGCGCAGGGCATTACTGTCCCCACGCCTGCGCACTCGCTGCTGCCGGCGACTTTTCATACGTGAAAAGTCGCCGATTGCGTTTTTTTTTACGCCAGGCCCTGCCTGGCGTAGGATAAACGATGCGCTGATGGCAGCCCGATACATCAAGAGGCAGAAGCCTCTTGATGTATCGGGCTGCGAATTTGCAGCGACGGGGCGATCTTACGCTGGCGCACGAGGGCCAGCGTATGATAAATATCCCCCCATGTGTCTATTACTTCTAACCAATATACAACACAAGAAGTGTCTTATCTGGGCTAAGTAGAAAAAGAACTGGACTGCTGCTCAGTGGTCCAAAGTGATTTTATCCTTTGGATCTGTAGGAGTCTGACAGTCAGGAACCAGTCTGATCAGCTTTTAAAATCAGGACCCACACAAGTCTGTAAATGTTATAAATTATATGGCAAGTCAGAACTTGCACACAGCTATGTGCTCACCCTGGCACTACCTGGGCATGCACCACTCCTCACCCCGTTCCCATCTACATAAGAAGTCAGGTAGCCACACCCTGAATCTGGCAAAAGATGTCCTATTTTTGCCAGCACAGTCGACTCTGACCCAGTATGGTGGGCAATACGACCATTCAAATAGATGACTGTGTTGCCCATTAAAGTGAATGTGGTCAGGTACCTTCCATATGAAAAAGGTGTGGTATGGGTAGCACACATACATAAAAACGTTTGTGTGCAAGGGTCCTTAGAGACACAAGGATGGCTGATATTTAATGCGGATAAAGACTCCCACTAACACCCACTGGTGTTTTCTGGTGTCACCCAAGCATGGTATTTGGGAAGAATATAATAAAGTTACCGAAAGTTATTTCATATCGAACAATATATTTAACACAATGGCTTATTCATCTATAGTTACTACTAATTATATATATATATATATATATATATATATATATATATATATATATATATATACATATAAACCCTGGCATATTTGTAGAAGGTACATTATAGTGTTATATGCTCAGAATAATTCCCCTGCTAATGTTCATTTATCTGACTCACTTCATTTGCCAAGCAAAAAGGTTACCTTTGCTCTTGGTGTATAAATGTATGAATATGTAAACCTCTAAAAGATAGATTGCCTTGTGCATAAGTATTCTGCAGCAAGTAGATACACAACTAGAGCAGATCTACTCTGCATTGATTACTTTATTTAATATATTCCAGCTATTCAAAACATACCCTTGAAGAACAGGTTGCCTTTTTATGACTGCGGGGCTCATAAATATGATTATGTGGAGGAGAAAGTGGTAAATTAAACTCAGCCCTACAGTGCGCAAACACAACCGTAATTGCAAGCAAGCATATCCATAGTGCTTACCCTAAAAGTATAAAGTCACAGCAGAAAACAATATATATGGATCTAACAGAAGCCAGAAAATAAAACTGCTCTTGAGTCTTACATACTGAATTTGATGACTAGTTCTATATGTAAATGCTAAATAAAAATATAGAAAACGGGATCTTGCAATTTTAGTTCTTTATAGGAAAGTCGAATATATATGCTGACATAGTGTCCTAGTATGTTGAGAAAAATGTAGAAGTACTGTGTAAGCTAGGTAAATACATTTTATCCCCAAAGCCGGATATACCTATGGGGAGCAGGAGAGCCAGAGTGCGGGGCGTTTGTATCCTTGCCTGATGAAGGGGCCTGTGTGCCCTGAAAGCTTGTAACAAATATAATTTTTCTGGTTATAAAGGTCTCATTTTTAAGTACAGTTTTTACACAAAAGTATTTAACATCATAGCAGATTTTTTTTATCTGACATAGTGTGCTGGCATAGTATGTGGTTAGTCTTGCAGCATGGCATCTTTGGCTCAAATCCAATAAAGGGCAAATGTTCCCATGACTTTTCCTCTAAGCCCAAATACTGATAGACCAATTGGAATTTCGTTGACACATCCTAAGAATGTATATATGCAAGTTTTGAGATGCAGATGAAAGGCAACAGTTACTCTACATGTTTATACTACACAAGCAATAGGAAATGCAACAATGGGGCTTATTTACTAAAGGTCCCGGGGCCACATTTTCTACGGGTTTCCCGACTTTTCGGGGATCGCGCCAGGGATTGTTTCGCACATGATAGGATTATGTCGCAATCGCGCCAGCTTTCACACGACACAAATTGTGGGGCGGGCCGTCGGGCGCTCAGACGGATTTGGACTAAGCACGGGATTTAACATTCAAATTTGTGTCGCAAGCCAAGCACTTGCATGCGCTGGGAAGAAGAAGGTGAACTCCGGCGGACCTGAGCGGGGAAGGGACACATGCAGGATTTCAGGCGCAGAATCTACATGGATCGCGGTACAGTGCATCAACTTCGGGGACCGCGCCTCGGGGATCCCGACTTGGACGGGTAAGTAAATGTAAGTAAGCAAATAAAACAAAACTAAAATAAAACAAAAAATACACATCTGCAGAAAATATGCTGCACATATAACCATACTGTGGACAAAAGTATATACCAGCAACGAATATACTCCACAGCAGACCAGTGCCAGCTCTAAGCATACCTCGGCAAGTGCCGGGGCCCAGAGCCGCTGGGGGCCCATATAAAGCTGTACATAAGGAATCCATAGGGGCGTGGGGGCTGTATCTAATGAATCCATAAGGGGTGAGGAGGGGCTTATATAAAATAACCATAAGAGGGCTGTTTTAGGGAACAGGAGACTGTGTTAGTTTCTGAATTTTCTAATACCGCCATGTGAGTGTACTGCAAAGGGGAATACGAAGGTTCTGTTGCCCAGGGACCTACTGAAACCTGGAGCCGACCCTGACTACACATAAAAATATATTGCAGCAATTATTTTACTGTGCACCCGAGTGGCTAGCGGCAGGCATAGACATCACTTTATGTTTAAACCAATCACAGCTGTTGCCTATTCTCTCTGTGTTAGCCTTATCCCAGGCTCAAACTTTCTCACTGGCGAATAACTCAAAATGCTCTTGAACTCAGTGGTGCATTCAGTTTACTTCATACAGATACTCAGCATACAACATACAACATCTTCAGTGTCTAGCGAAACAGTATCCTTCCTCCCTTGTCCCCATCTTCTCAGCCATGATGTGGAGCCACAATCATCTTCATGTAGCAGTTTCCTAATGACATTGACCTTGCATGGTTACATCCTTACAAGTGATTATTCTTCTCCATCAGGTACAGTACATCACAATCACATCCCCCGGCCATGACTTATCTCCACAATGCACCTCTTAAAATGCCACATTCATTTCTAATATAGTATCCCCTGGATAACATCCACGCACCACACTGTGGACCTAAATAATATATATCTCTCACAATTGATCAAAATGTGCCCTCCACATAAATTAAATATACCCCTTTCAATACAATTGCCCATACAGTGCCCCATGATATATCAAATTATACACTGTGAACCCTTAAAGTATTATAGATATATATATATATATATATATATATATATATATATATATATATATATATTATATATAATATTATATACTATAATATTTTAAGGGGTATATTTCAATATATAAGATATCCAGTGAATAAATATATATTTTAGCCACTATTTTAATAACAATATAAGCAATCCTCATTTGATTACATATAAATGTATACTGTACAGACTCCCTTTAATTAATTTATGCACACAACTTTCACCCTTTAATGCACATATACGACAGCTGGACTATCAATCTGATCAGTATTTAAAACTCAAGAGCAGCACAGCAAAGAACAAACCCCTATTCCCCATCCAACCATGCTCATTAGTATTCAGTGAAAGACAAGGTCAATATGGTTTGTTTTATGTTATAGAGTGGTGGTAATTGTTTCTGCATGCTGATTGGTTGGGTAATGTGAACTATTTAGCCGTACACACGTGGGACTGATGAATGTATTGATGCTATTAATTATGCATTTTGGTTTCCACGAATTGAGCACTATTACAATATAATTTTTATATATTTGAGCATATTCATATTTACAACACACATTAGGCACACAGTCTTGGGAGCTTTGATATTTTACATTTAATTAATTGTGTCTACAATTGTTGAGCGGACCAGAACCCCCACCAGTAATGCCTGCAGTCAATGCCCAACCGGTTAACTCTTTCGATACCTGAAATCATTAAAATTAATGCAGGTGTTATTGGCTGGTTTGTGGTTATACTAAACCCGGATCCCAAACCCAAACTTCTAAATTAAGTTGGGGTCCAGGTTCGTAAACCTGAACTAGCAAAGTTCAGAATGAAGGCCGTTCAACCCTATGGCCCACATTTACTAAGAGCATTGAGCCAGTTTTATGTCCAACTTTACACATTCTTTTCTGTGCAAACTGCTTGCACAGGTACTTAAGAAGTGCCTGTATCACATTTGTGTCACATGTGACTATTTTGTGGCATGGCTGCACTGTTCTTCTCGTGACACAAATTTCTGCCCTGAAGGAGGCATTCCGGTGCTCAGTCAGACCGTTCCCCAAATTTAACCTGCAAAGTCTGACAGAAGTGTGTTCCACAGTTAAGGGTGCACCAAAAAAAGGTGGTAGACTCTGACAGAACTGTGCAGAGGGCACCAGATTCATGAAGAACGTGCGCCAGAAATCCTGAATCTAGTGCTCTATGCACAGGCTAACTGTACAGTAAATATGGGCCTATGTGTTATGCTTCTGCTGTATATAGTTGGATGTATATTCCAAGGACAGTGTTTTACACTTTCCATACATAAATATGTGTGGTGGGGAGGGGGTGAATGCTTAGTCTTTTTATAGCTATGCATTTTACATAGCAAATAATTGGAGTTATATTTTCATCTCCTCTCTTTTACTTACATCCTAGTTTCTTCACAATAAATAGAACTTTATCGATCTACTATTATCTAAATTTCCATTGATTTCTTCCTGTTATATGCTGTCATTTTAATGCCTTTTTTCCATGAAACTTTTATTTATGCAGTAAAATTATCTTTATGTGGGCTTCTATTGCACAACTTAGAAATTCTCCTGTGGTGATGATTTCCAACTGTTACAGGAACATGTGTCCGGCCCAGACAGTCAAATAAGGAAATCCTATCTTATCAGATAAGAAAAAAATATTGGTGCTGTACAACATTTGAGCTTTAGTAAACATGGATATCGAGACATATCTAAAGTGCAAAAAGTTCTTCAAGCGTGAAAGCGAGAGCAATATAACATGATCTAAAGATAACCATATATTATGGCTATACACGGGTATATTATGGTATATATTACAGTATAAACCGACCTGAGTATAAGCCGAGGCCCCTAATTTTACCACAAAAAACTGGGAAAACCAATTGACTCGAGTATTAGCCTAGGGTGGAAAATGCATTGGTCACAGCCCCCACCCCCCATTATATAGCCTGCCAATTCCTATCCCCCAGTATATAGCCAACCCCTGCCCCAGTATATAGCCAACTCCCTACCCCATTATACAGCCAACCCCCAACCCCATTATACAGGCAGCCCCCTGCCCCATTATACAGGCAATCCCTGTCCCATCATACAGGCAGCCCCCTGCCCCATCATACAAGCAGCCCCCTGCCCCATCATACAGACAGCCCCCTGCCCCATCATAAAGACAGCCCTCTGCCCCATAATACAGACAGCCCTCTGCCCCATCATACATGCAGCCCCCTGCAGAGTCATACAGGCATCCCCCTGGCCTGTCATATAGGCAGCCAAAAATTTTGTTAAAAAATCTTAAAATTTCTCCTGTGAATTAAAGGCCACAACAAAATCAGATGATAAAAGTTAACAGTTTGCTTCATAGCACAAAAATTTCTAGCACAGTCTTATACAGCAAAACATATCGAGTTGCGACTGTCAAGAGAAGCCTTCTAATTGACTGTTTGTAAAGTTGAGTACCACTAGAAAAATCACTGCTAAGATTGTAAAATGTAAAAAAATCTGGGCCAAGCAGCGCCTCCACTTCTGGAGAGTGAAAGAATGAGATGACTACTAGTGTTGAGTGAATCCATTGAAGTTTGGGACCGTCAAGTTCTGCTAAACTTTGAACAAAAGTTTGGTTTGGGTACCTGAACCTGGCCTGAACCTGAACCCCATTGAGAACAATTGGGATCTAAATGTTGTGACTCCATAATGGCTATAAAATGAAGGTAGTAAGGGGTTCATATCAAAGCAATTGCCCTGATAAAATATGGGGTAAGTAAAGTGCTCAAAACAATCACATAAACAGTGTGGCTATGCTAACCCTTCCTTCAGAGGTGGTGCTTTTGATCCAGTCATATTGGCAACTTCACCCTTCTAGGCCTCTGCTACTGCATGCTGCTACTGAGCCCTGAATGTCAGATGGGAACTCCGTCACCAGTGCCTTCACCAGAGCGTGCTTATATGCTCTTATTTTTCAGTGGCCACCCAATAATCAGCACTGGTGACACTATGAGTAAAAACATGCCATTGACAGTGATTTGTAAGGAAGTGGAGTTGCTGCATATATATAGACATTTGCCATCCTTGCTTATTTTGGTTGAGAATGCCATTAAAGGAAATCTACCTTTTGATTTCATGCTTTATGAACCAAACATACCTTGAGAATGCTGTAGCTACACTGATGCAGAAACATATCTTGTATGATCCCAGAGCTGAGTGGTTTATCTGAAAAAACAATTATACTATTCTGGAAATTGGGAATGCTGGGTTGCATGCCGCTTGCGTTCATAAACACATTACACATTGACTTATGATGACAGCTGGGCGATGGTGCAGCGATTAATTACTTCTGCCTGTCAGGCACAAAACAGTGATTACATCATTCTCCGAAGCAGTGCAAGAGGAGAAGTGCCGAGCCAGGCACATTTACTACAAATTGTGCAAACTGCACAATGGGGGGATTTATAAACGTACTTGCGCCACAATTCTGGTGGTTTTGCGCCAAAAACACTGCCTAAAATGCCTTGCACAACAATTATCAAGGCTTTTAGACCTTTTTTAGGGACTTTCCCGACTTAGGTCCGAATAAGGCCGTGTCCGCCGGGAGATGGGCGTGGCCTCACGAGAATGCGTTGTGGCTTGTGGGAAATCGTTTGTGCGTCCAAAATTCTGGAGCACAGTTTTGACCAACTAAAAATCATCGCAGTGATACATCTAGTGCAGCAAAAGACAAGTGCTTTCCATCTAGAGACTGGTGAAGCCTGAGACACATTGTTAAATCCCTCCCAATGTGTTTGCCTGTGTAGTGTGCAAAGGGCGACAGATTCATGAATTGTGGCACACATTCTTCATGAATCTTTTGCTCCCTGCACTGCCGTCAAAGTTTGCATCAACTTTTTTTTAGAGCACACCTTTAACATGGAGCATGGGATACACTTCTGTCGGACTTTGCATGATAAATGTGGCGCATGGTCCTACAGTGCACTGGAATGCCTCTTTCAGTGACAAAACAGTGCAGCCGCAACACAAAAGAGAAGTGTAAAACACATATGGGGAGCGGACACATCTTAATACATGTGCAAGCAGTTTTCACATAAAAGAATGTATCAATGCTGCATTTCTTTGGAGATGAGAGTGTTGGGCTAATCACAATCAACCCCCATTGAATATTAAAGGGGTTGTCCGAGTTTAAAAAAAAAAATATATGTGGCCGGGAGCGGGGTTACTAAAACAATAAAGCTGTACTTACCTCCCGGTGCCCTCCCGTATCCAGCGCTGCTGTCGCTCCGGTCTGGGGGCCATGTAAACAAACATGGCCGCCGGAGCAGCGCTGGATTCAGCTTCCGGCCGGATGCGACAACCTTCTGGTCCCCATACACAATGCAGTGTATAGGGACGGATAGGCGTACCCGGCCGCGGCCGGCCGGAAGCTGAGTCCAGCGCTGCTCCGGCGGCCATGTTTGTTTACATGGCCCCCGGAGCGACAGCAGCGCTGGATACGGGAGGGCACCGGGAGGTAAGTACAGCTTTATTGTTTTAGTAACCCCACTCCCGGCCACATATATTTTTTTTTTTTAAACTCGGACAACCCCTTTAACAGCAACTAGATTTACAAAAAAACAATATACATAAGGAAATAATATCATAAATCAGTGATCTTTAATGTGTATATAGAGTTCCCATTATAGGTAAAAAAGAAACATAGACATAGGACATAGGAGCAACAAACAGATAACACAGTAATGCACAATGCCCAGGTGTAAACAGTAGAATATTTGTGCCCCATACTGAATTATAAAGTGCTGAGTCTAAGTGGGAAAGATAAGTCCAAAATATTGTAAAAACTACAGAAAGAAACACCTCATATAAGAGCACAGTACCTAAGTATCTGCAACCCCTATAATAAACAGAGGTAACGATAATAACATAAAGCTAATAACATAAAGATAATAACATAAAGCTGGGAGAATGCGCTAATAGTGTGACATCTTAGGGGGTAACAAATGGACAAAAAGCTGTAGATTGTGCTCACCGTTTTAGGTTGTGCTGCAGATAGGCACAACGCTATTTTAGGCTTTGTCTTTTTGTATTTTTGTCTGGTGCTGCCTCCAAAGGATAATCTCCTAAATGGAGTTGCCAAACTCGATGTGGTGAAAGTGGTCTATTGTTGGAGACCCCAACAATATACTACAAGGGGCTGTCAGGCTATATACTAAAGGGGAGCTGGCTATACAATCTAAGGGGATGACAGGCTGTATACTAATGGGTGCTGGCAGGGGATATACACTAACTGGGGACTGGCTATATAGTTCAAGGTGCTGGCAGGCTATACACTACAGTGGACAAGGCAGGCTATATACTAAAGGGGGGTGGCTATATAGTAGAGGGGGCAGAGAGGCTATACACTACAGGGGACTGGCAAGCTATATACTAAAGGGGGACTGGCTATATACTACAAGGGGCAGTCAGGCTATATACTAAAGGGGGGCTGCCTATATACTACAGGGGCAGCCTGGCTATATACTACAGGAGGCAGACAGGCTATATACTACAGGGGACTGGCAGGTTATGTACTACAGGGGGCAGACAGGCTATATACTACAAAGGGCTGGCATGCTATACACTACAGGGGGCTGGCAGGCTATATACTAAAGGGGGGCTGCCTATATACTATATGGGGCAGCCTGGCTATATACTACAGGGGGCAGACAGGCTATATACTACAGGGGGCTGGCTCAAGTATTAACTACAGGGGACTGGCTGGTTATATTTTAGGGAGGCTGTGATCAATTCATTCCCCACCCTATGCTTATACTCAAGTCAATAGGTTTTCTCTATTGGTAAAAATAGGTACCTCTGCTTATACTTGGGTCGGCTTATACTTGATTATACACGGTATGTGTTTATGTGTGTGTATGTCCGCTAAAATTTTGCACAGACACCTCTTGTGAACATCATAGACTATGGGCACATTTACTAAGAATGTGGGAAACTGCACTAAAATACTCTGCCTGTGTATATTGCCCAGTGCACCAGATTCATTAAGAAAGTGCACTAGAACCTTTAACCTAGGACGTGTGACAGACTTTCCTTTTTAAAACTGGAACTGAAACGCCCCCTAATTTGTGTTCCACGGTGTTTAGTGCAGCAGCTCCACAAAACGGTTGTGCGACACATTTGTGACGCAGACACTTCTTAAATACCTGTGCAAGCAGTTTGCGCTAGAAAGAGCCTGCAAAGTACGTGAGAAAACTGTCGCAAAGCCCTTGATAAATGGGCCCCTATGTTTTGAGCAGAATTATTCACCCTGCGCTTTCCAAACTACACTTGGTAACCTAATGCCAAACTATAGGAGTATATAAAGATTTATTAATGCCCCTGCCCCAGTTTCCCTATTTAACTTTACAAATTCTTTTTAGTGCAAACTGTTTGCACATGTATTTATAAAGTGTCTGTTAGACAGACTCTGAACATGCTTAGTTAAGGTCTGGACCTGAGCGACCACAGCTGACAAAGGCTCCATGGAAGGAGTGAATGTAGCAGGTCGGATACAGGATGCAGACCTATGTTTTGGCCAGTGTTTCTGTTAGGGTTGGGTAACACAGAAGACAGGGGATAGTGTGCCCTGAGCTTCCCCCAACCTCTGTCCCTTCCTATAGCCCCCTCACACTAAACCGTGGGGCGACTACTTGAAGACTCGAAATACACTGGATAAGTGTGGGAAGGGAAACACAAACAGACTGACTAACATAAAACACAAAAGAATGGTAAACTAGCCAGGGTCACAACGAGAGGGTACGTCAAGAAATCAGTAAGAAAGGGTCAATGTCAAAAACTAGCCAAGGTCACAACGATATAGATACAGATACAGAGCGAGTCAACCTAATGCAGAGAGCGAGTGATGAAGGGATTTCAAACACTGGCACAGGTAACTACTGAAGCTGCAATTTATGCAGCCAGAACCCCAGGAGCTGGACAACTTCTGGGAATTAACCCCTCATGGTGCAGAATAACCAGGCACCATGCAGAGGTACCACATGTCCCAGCAGTTCCGAACACAACTCCTAGACAGCGCGAGATCTTAGCAGCCGCTGCCCGCGACGATAGGTGGAGTTTGCGCGGGTACGCGCCGGGGGTCAGAGAACGCTGCTAGCACCACCAGAAGAACCAGAAGGCCCAGCATTCTCCCTAGCGAACCTGACAGTGTCTGAGCATGAAACACATTTGTGTCACAGCTGCACCATGCCCAATGCAACACAAAATGCAGAGTCTGACAAAATTGTGTTGCACGTCCTATTTTAAAGGTACACTAGTTCTTTCCAGTGCTCATCTAGTGATCATCTCTAGTACTACATATAAAGCTTCAGTCTTATCCTTGCTATCATATCATCTCTGATGCTCCAGTCACACCCAAGCATCAGGTTTATATGTTCCATCAGATACTCTCTGATACTCCAGTGACATTCAGAGCTACATTCATCTATCTATTGCAATATCATTTCTGATGAAATGTGCAGTGTATTGTCAACATGGCGGATACAGGAGCAGTGCAAAGTTTTTAGTTTGTGATTTTTATGTGCAAAATATCTTTTTGCTAACCCATTCTATTTTGTAAAATAAATTAGTAAATAAACTATTACATTCACAGGCAACACCAGGAACAACAGGTAGTACAGTATAAGGCTACATTCACACAATGTATGCCCACCGTACCATAGATGCTCATCTCCGACTCTGGGCCGTATTCTACGGAATGGTACGGTGCTACCCCGTAACCGCTCCCATATGGCACCATGAGCCCATAGAAGTGTATGGGGGACGTATATACGCTGTATATATGTCGGCCGTATAAACGTCCCCCATTCGTTTGTGTGAATGTAGCCTAAGTAAGTAAGTTTCCATGAAAATTACGGAGCAATAATCCACTACTTTCTGCTGGTTGTCATAAGTTTCAATTTAAATTGTACCTGTTTCCTTTTTAAAATCAATTCTTTATTAAAGGGACAATTCCACCATATGAGAAACTCTACCATGATGGAGAGGCCAATGGGAGCTGTCCCAGAAAAACCTTATGTTGGAGCAAGATGAGTGATCTGCATAATTGCTTTAATTGCAGCAGCTATTATAATGAATAGTCCTGCTGTCGCCAGAAACAATGACTCTGAGGCAGAAATATTTTAAAGCATTTCAACATAAAAGAACCTTGTGTTACAACTGTGATACTTTTATTGGCTCAAAATTTACATTATAAAAAAAATTATTATTTTTTAAAAAGTTTAGGGAAAAATTGTGGTAATAAAATCCTGTTCATAATATACCTATACTCAGACTCTGTATTTAATCTAAAATTAAAATAAATCACCAAATGATTTAACAAAATTATAAACTTTATAGAATGATCACAAAATACCACGTGTTATCACTACGACAGAAAATCAACCCAAAAAAAACACATGGTGGACCAAAAAAATCACTAGTCCTTATACAATGATACCATGGTACAATCCAAATTACAATAGCCATGGCTGATTTGATACAGGATCATATATGCAATGTGCAGGTGGCTAAATAAGTACAAAATAATAATAATCCATAACCAAACAATACAGAATTTGTTATAAAAGTGAATATAATTCCAAGACATATAAAAAGTGACTGGTCAGAGCCTGGTTGTAAATTCAATACACAAACAATATATAAATAAAGTGCATAGTGCATACTATTCTTTAAATATAGTAATGTGCCACAAAAACCCTGACGCACATTTCACCGTCGCTTCCTCAGGGGGTACTGCAGGTTGTGATAGTGAATCAGTATATAAAGGTAAATGGGGGTTGAGACACAAACTTCAGCTGCCAGAATGAGGCCTGGCTTTTATCAGATGGAACGCAAGCCGCAATGTCACATCCGGCTGTCAATACAAGACCTCGCTGAACATAGGGGACATTACCGCAACGTAACATCCGGCCGGCAGGTGCCACAAGTAAATGCGCAAACTGTCTTTTCGTACACAGTGCAGATGCGACACCAAACTGGCGCAAACATTTTATAAATACATTTACCTGCAGTTTAAACATTGTTTTCAGTGCAAAGTCATACAGAAAACAGTGCACAAACACTTTTCTTCCTGTTTTTTCTTTCATTTTTGCGACATTTTTTGTCGTGTTGCAATTTTTGCGCCTTTTTAGGGATATTTTGAAATGTCTGCCGGACATTTGTGTTTCACCAGTAAGACACATTTATCTTCTATTCTAGATGCGCTTAATGTCGCAAACGATATTTATCATTTCAAATTGTCTAATATTTGTGACATATTTTGGCGCATAAAACTCCAGACTAAACCATACTTAAGGAAAACTTAAGAAATGACTTGCAACATTTTCGCAACATTTGTAACAAATGTCTCAAAAAGAGATCTGAAAAAAAAAACATTTAACAAAAGGAAAAAGCAAGATTGATAAATTACCGAAGAAGCAGACAAGAAAAAGGAAGGCAAAAACTAGCCAAAGCAAACAGAGATATGATAAATGACCCCACTGTCTTATTTTTGGGGAAACATGGTAGTACTACACCTTCAGATATCTGCCAAGTTTAAAAATGGGAGCTCTCACCAATATATTCTTTGCTGAAATCTACTGCCTTTAAATATATTACCTTTGACTATTTGTGGATCTCATATGTTTTTATGGACTCAGTCCATCATGCCTTTCAGCTATAGTTAAAGGAAACCTCTAACCATGTCTCCAGTATCTCTTTTTCTATATGTGATCTATGAGTAGATCTCTAAAAACAGGCAACAGAAAATGTGTGTTACTAATGGCTGAACCAGTGACAAACCCTAGAGGTAAAACATATTCATTCCTCAGTTTGCAGAGAGAGAGAGATGGGTTTTTTTTTCTAGAAAGTTAGTTTTTTATAAAATGACCTTAGTGAACAGATGTAAAATGCTGCACAAGATGTGTAGCAGATCATTTTGGTGGATTAATCCTGAAGGAAGCAGTGGGGAGTTGTTGTTTTTTATTAATGCTAGACATAAAATATATTGGAGGTGTAAAAAAAATGATTAGAAATACTCTGCAGTTTAGTGTCGCAGGAAGGAAAGCAGTATTTAATTTAAAGTTAGACTGAGAGCTCAGTACATTTCTATATCTCATAGAAATGTCTCTTCTAAGAACTCATAGAGGTAATAAAGTGCAGATTTTACTCTCTCCTAACAAAATATTTGTGCAACTTTAGTTTTTGTTTAAAACTCCTACAAGAAATGAAAAGGTTGATGAAACTTTAACAGTGAGCACTCTCTCTAGCTTAGCCAATTCTTTAATCTCAAAACAATTAGGATGATGAGATTAGTATAAAAAGACTACATCTTACTATATTGCTAACGAAAAGCTTAATGAAAAAGAGTCTGGGTGCACATCACGTATTGTGCCATATGTTGTAAGGACACGTTGAGGGGACTCCTTGTCCTTGCAATGTATGGCACAGACAAAAGCTACGCCTCCAATTTTTGTTCTGGATACACGTCACTCCATATGGGACTGGTGGTTCACAAGCAGGATACTACTCCATAACATGTGGAACGATAACTTGGCGCTCTTGAATTCATAAACAAAGTACTTTTATTCTGATATAATGATAGCAATCCAAAGAAATGTGACATTTCGGTCAGGAATGCACAAGAAAGATTAAAAGGTAAGAAATCTCTCACGGAGGCCAGCTGCGTAAAGGAATGGCGGATAATACCACAACTACGCCTCCGTATATGCCAATGTATACGCTGAGTATACACAACATGATGTGAACCCAGCTAAGAAGTAGCAATTGTACTCAACCCTTCCTTGCTCAATATAGAAAGGAAAATAATGTATGTCTATTATATGTTTTCCTAAACATAATGGAGGTATTTTATCTCAGGAATTTCTCCCCTTTTTCTCTTATATTTGTAATTTTTTTTTGGTATAATATGTGCCTATATTTGTGACTTTTTCACTCGCCTGGCAAGAATTTTTCAGGGTTGAGTTGATATATCTCTAAAACGCAGATGTGGACACATGAAAAAGTTGCAATTTTGGTGCAAATAGTGATTAAAAAAATCGCTTCCTTTTATATCAACCTCTAGGATAAATAAAACAAATTGAAAACCCAAAAATAGCAAAGAAAGACATGCACACATGTCCTGACCAAACATTGAGGACCCCAATTATTTCTTTAGTGTCCACTCACTCCTCTCTTCGATCCAGCAGAATTAGCATCTTGGAGAAAATTTTGATTGTTCACTTTTCCGCTGTTGAAATTGCAACTGTTCAGGAAGGAAAAAGTTCCAGCAATGCTATTGGGTCACATGACACACTGAATTCACACTGTAGAATTTTTGTTGTGTTACAGAGGAACATTGTTCCTAACTGGACCCTCCACTCATATAGGGTAAATGGATACAGTATACACTGACGGCAGTCAATGATATTCTGTGGTGAGATGTCAGTGTGTACTGAGGCCATTTGGTCATTAACATAGCAAAAGGAAGAAGCCACCAGGTGTGAGATTCTCTATATACACACACTGGGGTCTATCCTGAGGGGGGCTTAGGGTGGAGTTATGGGGGGTGGGCAGGGGCTTGCCCAAAGTGATATTTAAGCTGTTGAAACCAGATGTCCCTCCTGGATGACCAGCACTTAACATAAGGAACAATGTTATATATTGTGTGTGCTTTCTGTGTATGTATATGACTTTATAAAAGTAATTCTATATTATAATATAGTAGAATTTATACTTGTACATATAGATGTTCCAGGTGTTATGTGTTTTACCATATATACATAACTAAGTGTCTGCTGTGAGTGTGTATATATTAGTGTAACTACATGTACAACCTGTAGCCGTATCCCATTCACACGTGGATCTGTGTCCTGCACGTGTATTGAAGGAGTAGATATACAGGCAGTCCCCGGGTTACATGCAAGATAGGGTCCATAGGTTTGTTCTTAAGTTGAATTTGTATTTAAGTCGAAACTGTATATTTTATAATTGTAGATCCAGACCAAAAAAATGTTGTTCCCAGTGACAATTGGAGTTTAAACATTGTTTGCTGTAATGGGACCAAGGATTATCAATAAAGCTGAATTACAGACACTTTACAGCTGATTATTGCAGTCTGGGACTAAAGTAATAGCATCCAGAGACTTCACCAGAGGTCAGAGGGGTCTGTCTGTAACTATGGGTTGTCTGTAAGTCGGGTGTCCTTAAGTAGGGGACCGCCTGTATAGATGCTATTGTGCATGGGCCTCTATATGTACATGTATATGGTCAGGTACTGGATGTGACTCCTGCTTCAGAATATAGCCAAGAGCTGCTGTAGTGTTAGAATATATTGTATATACATACACATTACTCGGTCCAGGAGGGGGCAGGAAAGGAGGTTTGTGTGTAGTTGTGTTCTCTATGCATTTTATATTGCATTTTATGTAGTTACTTTGTCACATGTATGTTATTAGTAAACTATTTTTATACATAAGTATTTGCGAGGGTTGTATGTTACTCTTGTGATGTATAAAGGACTGAAGTGGGTGCTTAGGATAAATAGCACAGACTAAGGGGCTGGATAAAACCACAAAAACCTACAGGAACTCAGTTAAAACCCATTCCCAAACCCCCTTTATCAGCTTGAAAATTTAACACTAAAACATGCATGTCAGGCTTTCCAATGTAGGTTTTGACCTGCATCCCCAATATTTTTAGTGGACCCTGCTAAGTTTAGTAGAGGTGGTAAAATGTGAATGCATATGGAGACTTTCATATCCATGTTCTTGCACCTATACATGTATGTGTTAACCTAACCCCAACCGTTACCCACCACACACAAAGACCATAAATATAGAAATATCAATACTGACCAAGTCAATACAAATAATTTATACGTAGAATAGAATTTAATATAATTTTGGAGTACAGGAAACACTTGATAAAAATTAAAATTAAAGTGGGTCAATTCTGCAGATGCTATAAACATTTGATTCATACTAGGGTACTATGATAAATAAAGACTTGCAGGGTCATATAAATATACATTGTATTAGGGTAGATATTTACCAAGCAATAACTTTGGAATGTATGTAGTCCAATGTGCATGTGAATAGACATTCAGCCAAAAGGTTTATTTTGAAAATGTAATAAAAGTTATGTATCAGTAGAGCACCATTAAATCAGGACTTCCATATTTCTAAGGCAGCAAATCAGGATGTTCTTGTGACATGAACCTTGCCCGGAATATATTGAGGACAATTCTATAAAAGTGAGAGAAGCGAAGAATAGAAACTGTTAATCTGAGGTACATTGACTATATATTTGATTTTAAAAATACAGCATAAACACCTTTGCAGTGAAGATAAACAAATACATATTTCACTGCATCAATACTAAAAGTGAAGTGACTTTGTAAGTAGGTGGTTAATAGAGATGAGCGAGCACTAAAATGCTCGGGTACTCGTTATTCGAGACGAACTTTTCCCGATGCTCGAGTGCTCGTTTCGAGTAACGAGCCCCATTGAAGTCAATGGGAGACTCGAGCATTTTTCAAGGGGACCAAGGCTCTGCACAGGGAAGCTTGGCCAAACACCTGGGAACCTCAGAAAAGGATGGAAACACCACGGAAATGGACAGGAAACAGCAGGGGCAGCATGCATGGATGCCTCTGAGGCTGCTTAAATGCACCATTATGCCAAAATTATGGCCAACAGCATGGCCATGACAGAGTGACAGAATGAAGCTAGATAGCATCTAAAACATCCAATAATTGACCCTGACACTATAGGGGACGGCATGCAGAGGCAGCGGCAGCAGCGGAAGGCTAGAGAGTGGCATGGCGACACACCCTAAATGGACTCAGGCTTCAAACCAATGGGTAGCAGAGAGGAACCAAAGGAGGTGAGCAAGAAGCGCTCAAATAATATTGGTACATGATAAAAGTTTGCCAGTATATTTTGTGGATTACACAGCAGGGTGGCGACAAAGTTAACATGGAAGCCATGAAAACAATCCAAAATTCTGCCTGACACAGCTCGTTTGATAAGGGGACGATGTATGGAGGCAGTGAACTAGTAGTAGATTAAAGGTGCTGCAGTTAAAACTATGTTAGTTGGTTCTTGGCATGGAGCTGGCGCTCCGCTGCCAGGCGAGCTTTCGCCAATCCAAGCCCCTGTCTCTAGGCTACTCCCCAAACAGCACTTCTAAGAACCTTTCGGATAAGATCAAGTGTAGTAGCGTTCTTATAAGTTTGGGATATGGCGGGTGAGGGGAATGTAAACATCTGCGCAAGAAGCGCTGAAATAATATCCATAAATGAAAAAAGTTTGCCAGTATATTTTGTGGCTTACACAGCAGGGTGGCGACAAAGTTAACAAGTTTGATGTGGAATGCCCTGCAATAGCTCTTGGGCGGTGTGCCTTTTATCACCTAGGCTCAGCAGTTTGAGCACCGCCTGCTGTCGCTAAGCAACCGCACTGCTGCTGTGCCTAGAGCTACCGACTGATGGCGCCATGCCCACGGATGGTAATTCGGAGGAGGAGGAGGTGGAGGAGGGGTGGGAGGATTTGGAGGTATAGTAGGCCTTTGAGACCTGGACCGAGGTAGGCCCCGCAATCCTCTGCGTCGGCAGTATATGACCAGCCCCAGGGTCAGACTCGGTCCCAGCCTGCACCAAGTTAAGTGTAGTAGCGTTCTTATAAGTTTGGGATATGGCGGGTGAGGGGAATGTAAACAGATGCGCAAGAAGCGCATGATGCGCATGGAGCTGGCGCTCCGCTGCTAGGCGAGCTTTCGCCAATCCAAGCCCCTGTCTCTAGGCTACTCCCCAAACAGCACTTCTAAGAACCTTTTGTATAAGATCAAGTGTAGTAGCGTTCTTATAAGTTTAGGATATGGCGGGTGAGGGGAATGTAAACAGATGCGCAAGAAGCGCTGAAATAATATCCGTAAATGGTAAAAGTTTGCCAGTGTATTTTGTGGATAACACAGCAGGGTGGCGACAAAGTTAACAACTTTGATGTGGAATCCATGAAAACAACCCAAATTTCGGCCTGACAAACCTCGTTTGATAAAGGGACGATGTATGGAGGCAGCTATATGGACGACTTTTGGAGGTAGCAATGGAGACAACGTGTGGAAGCTGCTATGGAGACAATTCAATTTGGATAGTGCCTGTATGTGGCAGTCCAAAAAATGTTTCAAACCAGAGGAGCAGGTAGGTGGCCCTCCAGAAAAATGGAATAGATTGAGTGCCTGTATGTGGCAGTCCAAAAAATTTTTCAAACCAGAGGAGCAGGTAGGTGGCCCTCCAGAAAAATGGAATAGATTGAGTGCCTGTATGTGGCAGTCCAAAAAAGTTTTCAAACCAGAGGAGCAGGTAGGTGGCCCTCCAGAAAATGGAATAGATTGAGTGCCTGTATGTGGCAGTCCAAAAAAGTTTTTAAACCAGAGGAGCAGGTAGGTGGCCCTCCAGAAAAATGGAATAGATTGAGTGCCTGTATGTGGCAGTCCAAAAAAGTTTTTAAACCAGAGGAGCAGGTAGGTGGCCCTCCAGAAAAATGGAATAGATTGAGTGCCTGTATGTGGCAGTCCCAAAAAATTGTTTAAAACAGAGGACCGGAAAGGTGGCCCTCCAGAAAAATTGAATAGATTGAGTGCCTGTATGTGGCACTCCCAAAAATTGTTTAAAACAGAGGACCGTGTCGGTGGCCCTCCAGAAAAATTAAATGCATAAAGTACTATACCTAGAGCCAGTGGGCCCTGTCAAAAAACAGCCAGTTTCCTCTGCTTTACTGTAGAAAGAGGAGGAGAAGGAGGAAAATGAGGAGGAGGAGGAGTGGATAAATTATTCAGGTTGAGCTTCCTTCACCTGATGGAGATTTGAAATTAGGAGAAATCCATGCTTTATTCATCTTGATAAGCGTCAGCCTGTCAGCGCTGTCAGTCGACAGGCGTGTACGCTTATCGGTGATGATGCCACCAGCTGCACTGAAAACCCGCTCTGACAAGACGCTAGCGGCAGGGCAGGCAAGAACCTCCAAGGCGTAGAGCGCCAGTTCGTGCCACATGTCCAGCTTTGAAACCCAGTAGTTGTAGGGAGCTGTGTGATCATTTAGGACGATGGTATGGTCAGCTACGTACTCCCTCACCATCTTTCTGTAAAGATCAGCCCTACTCTGCCGAGACTGGGGACAGGTGACAGTGTCTTGCTGGGGTGACATAAAGCTGGCAAAAGCCTTGTAAAGCGTACCCTTGCCAGTGCTGGACAAGCTGCCTGCTCGCCTACTCTCCCTCGCTACTTGTCCCGCAGAACTACGCACTCTGCCGCTAGCGCTGTCAGAAGGGAAATACTGTTTCAGCTTGTGCACCAGGGCCTGCTGGTATTCATGCATTCTCACACTCCTTTCCTCTCCAGGGATGAGAGTGGAAAGATTTTGCTTGTACCGTGGGTCCAGGAGAGTGAACACCCAGTAATCGGTGCTGGAATAAATTCTTTGAACGCGAGGGTCACGGGATAGGCAGCCTAGCATGAAATCTGCCATATGCGCCAGAGTACCAACGCGTAAGAATTCACTCCCCTCACTGGCCTGACTGTCCATTTCCTCCTCCTCCAACTCCTCCAACTCCTCTTCTTCTGCCCATACACGCTCAACAGTGTAGGACTCAACAATGGTCCCCTCTTGTGTCTCGCCAACATTCTCCTCCTCTTCCTCCTCATCCTCCTCCACCTCCACCTCCTCCGATATGCGCTGAGAAACAGACCTAAGGGTGCTTTGGCTATCAACAAGGGAATCTTCTTCCCCTGTCTCTTGTGAGGAGTGCAAAGCTTCCGACTTCATGCTGACCAGAGAGTTTTTCAACAGGCCAAGCAGCGGGATGGTGAGGCTGATGATGGCGGCATCGCCACTGACCATCTGTGTTGACTCCTCAAAGTTACTCAGCACCTGACAGATATCAGACATCCACGTCCACTCCTCATTGTAGACTTGAGGAAGCTGACTGACCTGACTACCAGTTCTGGTGGAAGTTGACATCTGGCAGTCTACAATCGCTCGGCGCTGCTGGTAAACTCTGGATAACATGGTCAGTGTTGAATTCCACCTCGTGGGCACGTCGCACAACAGTCGGTGAGCGGGCAGTTGGAGGCGGCGCTGCGCTGCCCTGAGAGTGGCAGCATCTGTGCTGGACTTCCTGAAATGCGCACAGATGCGGCGCACCTTCGTGAGCAAATCAGACAGATTGGGGTATGTCTTGAGGAAACGCTGAACTATCAGATTTAACATATGGGCCAGGCATGGCACATGTGTCAGTCTGCCGAGTTGCAGAGCCGCCACCAGGTTACGGCCGTTGTCACACACAACCATGCCTGGCTTCAGGTTCAGCGGTGCCAGCCACAGATCAGTCTGCGCCGTGATGCCCTGTAATAGTTCTTGGGCGGTGTGCCTTTTATCGCCTAGGCTCAGCAGTTTGAGCACCGCCTGCTGTCGCTTAGCGACGGCACTGCTGCTGTGCCTAGAGCTACCGACTGATGGCGCCATGCCCACGGATGGTCGTTCGGAGGAGGAGGTGGAGGAGGGGTGGGAGGAGGAGGAGGCATAGTAGGCCTCAAACACCTGGACCGAGGTAGGCCCCGCAATCCTCGGCGTCGGCAGTATATGACCAGCCGCAGGGTCACACTCGGTCCCAGCCTCCACCAAGTTAACCCAATGTGCCGTCAGAGATATATAGTGGCCCTGCCCGGCAGCACTCGTCCACGTGTCCGTGGTCAGGTGGACCTTGTCAGAAACGGCGTTGGTCAGGGCACGGATTATGTTGTCTGACACGTGCTGGTGCAGGGCTGGGGCGGCACATCGGGAAAAGTAGTGGCGGCTGGGGACCGAATACCGAGGGGCGGCCGCCGCCATGAGGCTGCGAAAGGCCTCGGTCTCTACTAGCCTATAGGGCAGCATCTCCAGGCTTAGCAATCTGGAGATGTGCACATTAAGGGCTTGGGCGTGCGGGTGGGTTGCACTATATTTGCGTTTCCGCTCCAGCGTCTGGGGTATGGAGAGCTGAACGCTGGTGGATGCTGTGGAGGATCGTGGAGGTGACGATGGGGTTTTTGTGGCAGGGTCCTGGGCAGGGGGCTGACTATCAGCTGACACAGGGGAAGGAGCAGTGGTGTGCACGGCCAGAGGTGAACGCGATTGTTGCCACTGAGTGGGGTGTTTAGCATTCATATGCCTGCGCATACTGGAGGTAGTTAAGCTAGTAGTGGTGGAACCCCTGCTGATCCTGGTTTGGCAAATGTGGCACACCACAGTCCGTCGGTCATCCGGTGTTTCCTTAAAGAACCTCCAGACTTCTGAAAATCTAGCCCTCGCCGCAGGAGCCCTCGCCACGGGAGCTTCACTAGTTGACACATTTAGCGCTGATGCACCAGCTCTGGCCCTGCCTCTCCGTCTGGCCCCACCACTGCCTCTTCCAACCTGTTCTGGTCGAGGACTCTCCTCCGTCTCAGAAGCACTGTGTTCACCCGGCCTCTCAACCCAGCTTGGGTCTGTCACCTCATCATCCTCCGATCCCTCAGTCTGCTCCCCCCTCGGACTTCCTGCCCTGACAACAACTTCCCCACTGTCTGACAACCGTGTCTCCTCATCGTCGGACACCTCTTTACACACTTCTTCCACTACGTCAACAAGGTCATCATCACCCACAGACTGCGACTGGTGGAAAACCTGGGCATCGGAAAATTGCTCATCAGCAACCGGACAAGTGGTTTGTGACTGTGGGAAGGGTCCAGAAAACAGTTCCTCAGAGTATGCCGGTTCAAATGGCAAATTTTGCTGGGAGGGGGCAGACTGGGGGGGAGGAGGCTGAGGTGCAGGAGCTGGAGGAGTGCCGATTTCGGTGACATGGGTGGACTGCGTGGAAGACTGACTGGTGGACAAATTGCTCGAAGCATTGTCGGCAATCCACGACATCACCTGTTCGCACTGTTCTGGCCTCAACAGTGCTCTACCACGATTCCCAGTAACTTCAGACATGAACCTAGGGAGTGTAGCTCTGCGGCGTTCCCCTGCTCCCTCATAAGCAGGTGGTGTCTCACCCCGCCCAGGACCACGGCCTCTGACCCCTGCAGTAGTTGGACGCCCACGTCCCCGCCCTCGTCCTCTACCCCTAGCCCTCGGGTTAAACATTTTGAAAATGAGAGTTATAACTTGTATTTTTTTTTTACCTTTTTTTTTTTTTTTTTGTTTTTTTTTTTTGTGTTTTTTAGTTTTTAAAACCAAACGATGCTATCCTATTGCTATGGCTATTTTCTAGCCAAGTATTACAGCACACTACTATGCCAGATGAGATGACGCTGAGTTATGAAAAAAATAAACGTAAAATAAAAAGAAACTGGCAGACTGTGCCTAATTGAAATACAACCCCGGGCCCTAATAAATTTTCCCACTTCGGTCTTTGCGATGGATATGTGCGTCACTAAAACACAGTGGTCGCAAGTCTGACTCCAAATTGCTCCCAATTTGATAGTAGATGCACTGCAGCAAGTACAGCCACCAGCAGATCAACCAGAAATCAAATATATATAACGCTACTGTAGGCGTAATTAAGACGTTTGTATTCTCCTATGGCTATTTTCTAGCCAAGTATTACAGCACACTACTATGCCAGATGAGATGACGCTGAGTTATGAAAAAAATAAACGTAAAATAAAAAGAAACTGGCAGACTGTGCCTAATTGAAATACAACCCCGGGCCCTAATAAATTTTCCCACTTCGGTCTTTGCGATGGATATGTGCGTCACTAAAACACAGTGGTCGCAAGTCTGACTCCAAATTGCTCCCAATTTGATAGTAGATGCACTGCAGCAAGTACAGCCACCAGCAGATCAACCAGAAATCAAATATATATAACGCTACTGTAGGCGTAATTAAGACGTTTGTATTCTCCTATGGCTATTTTCTAGCCAAGTATTACAGCACACTACTATGCCAGATGAGATGACGCTGAGTTATGAAAAAAATAAACGTAAAATAAAAAGAAACTGGCAGACTGTGCCTAATTGAAATACAACCCCGGGCCCTAATAAATTTTCCCACTTCGGTCTTTGCGATGGATATGTGCGTCACTAAAACACAGTGGTCGCAAGTCTGACTCCAAATTGCTCCCAATTTGATAGTAGATGCACTGCAGCAAGTACAGCCACCAGCAGATCAACCAGAAATCAAATATATATAACGCTACTGTAGGCGTAATTAAGACGTTTGTATTCTCCTATGGCTATTTTCTAGCCAAGTATTACAGCACACTACTATGCCAGATGAGATGACGCTGAGTTATGAAAAAAATAAACGTAAAATAAAAAGAAACTGGCAGACTGTGCCTAATTGAAATACAACCCCGGGCCCTAATAAATTTTCCCACTTCGGTCTTTGCGATGGATATGTGCGTCACTAAAACACAGTGGTCGCAAGTCTGACTCCAAATTGCTCCCAATTTGATAGTAGATGCACTGCAGCAAGTACAGCCACCAGCAGATCAACCAGAAATCAAATATATATAACGCTACTGTAGGCGTAATTAAGACGTTTGTATTCTCCTATGGCTATTTTCTAGCCAAGTATTACAGCACACTACTATGCCAGATGAGATGACGCTGAGTTATGAAAAAAATAAACGTAAAATAAAAAGAAACTGGCAGACTGTGCCTAATTCTACTCAAACCCCTAATAAATTTTCCCACTTTGGTGTTTGAGGTGGATATGTGTGTCACTAAGAGCTAAACACAACGGTAGCAAGTCCCCCTGCTAATTCCTCACAATATGGTACTAGCTGCAAATAAAAAAAAAAAAAATTATAACGTTATTGTAGCCCTAAGAAGGGCTGTTGGGTTCTTTTAGAATCACTCCTGCCTAACAGTAAGCTAATAGAACACCCTAACGCTTTCCCTGAGCAGCAGCAGCTCTCTCCCTAGCGGCATCCAGACAGAGAATGATCCGAGCAGCGCGGGCAGCGGCTAGTCTATCCCAGGGTCACCTGATCTGGCCAGCCAACCACTGCTATCTACGTGTAAGGGTACCACGTCATGCTGGGTGGAGTGCAGAGTCTCCTGGCTTGTGATTGGCTCTGTTTCTGGCCGCCAAAAAGCAAAACGGCGGGAGCTGCCATTTTCTCGAGCGGGCGAAATACTCGTCCGAGCAACGAGCAGTTACGAGTACGCTAATGCTCGATCGAGCATCAAGCTCGGACGAGTATGTTCGCTCATCTCTAGTGGTTAACCCCTAAAATATGCAGAACTTTTCTGTTTATAATTTCTCACTTCCCACATTGCAAATATTATATTTTCACCTGATCTGTTGCCGTCTGGTTTTTGTCTGTGTTTGTCTGATGTTTTTATCACATACAGAAATACAAGTGCAATCATATTATGAGTAACAAAAACTTTTATTGACAGAATGAGTTAATGCAGCAAGTCAATATTTGCTGTGTTGACCCTTCTTCTTCAGAACCTCTGCAATTCTCCCTGGCAGCTCTCAATCAACTTCTGGACCAAATCCTGACTGATAGCAGTCCATTCAATGCTTGCATTTTGTTACAATTTGTTGGGTTTTGTTTGTCCCCCATCTCTTGATGATTGACCACAAGTTCTCAATGGGATTAAGATCTGGGGAGTTTCCAGGCCATGGACCCAAAATCTCTATGGTTTGTCCCTTGAGCCATTTAGTTATCACCTTTGCTTTATGGCAAGGTGCTCCATCATGCTGGAAAAGGCAGCATTGTCACCAAACTGCTCTTGGATGGTTGGGTGAAGTTGCACTTGGAGGACATTCTGGTACCATTCTTTATTCATGGATGTGTTTTTAGGCAAGACTGTGAGAGAGCCGATTCCCTTGGCTGAGAAGCAACCCCACGCATGAATAATTGCAGGATGCTTTACAGTTAGCATGAGACAAGACTGGTAGTATCGCTCACCTTGTCTTCTCCGAACAAGCTGTTTTCCAGATGTTCCAAACAATCGGAAAGGGGATTTTCGATTGTTTGCTGGGACTTTACCCCAGTCCTCAGCAGTCCACTCCCTGTAGCTATTGCAGAATATCGGTCTGTCCCTGATGTTTTTTTCTGGAGAGAAGTGGCTTCTTTGCTGCCCTCCTTAACACCAGGCCTTGCTCAAAGAGTCTCCGCCTCACAGTGCATGCAGATGCACTCACACCTGCCTGCTGCCATTCCTGAACAAGCTCTGTGCTTGTTCTGAGCCCGAACTTTTAAGAGATGGTCCTGGCACTTGCTGGTCCTTCTTGGGCGCCCTGGAGCCTTTTTGGCAACAATGGAACCTCTCTCCTTGAATTCCTTGATGATGTGATAGATTGTTGACTGAGGTGCAATCTTTCTAGCTGCGATACTCTTCCCTGTTAGTCCAGTTTTGTGCAGTGCAATGATGACTGCATGTGTTTCTTTAGAGATAACCATGGTTAACAGAAGAGAAACAATGATGCCAAGCACCAAACTCCTTTTAAAGTGTCCAGTGGTGTGATTCTTACTTAATCATGACAGACTGATCTTCAGCTCTATCCTCATCAACACCCACACCTGTGTTACTGGAGCAATCACTGAAACAATGTTAGCTGCTCCATTTAAAGCAGGCCTGCAATGAAGTTGAAATGTGTTTTGGGGGAAAAAGTTCTTTTCTAGGAAAATATTGACTTTGTATCATTCTCAAAACTTTTGGCCATGACTGCAATGTTACTTCATCGATGTAGACCTTTTAGATAAATAATCATTAATATTAGATTATACAGTCCTTTCAGGTGTAGGAATATAATGTAGCGAGTAACCCAAATATAAAACTGGGTTATATGAAAAATGTGCAATAGATATAAGATATTGATATATAGTGAAGTTTTCCATTTAGAATGGTGTGATTAAAAAGCTAAGACTCATGGAGTTATATGTACAGTGTAATACAACACATAGTTTTGCAATATAAATTGGGAAAGAATGGTCATATTAATTTTATTCAGTATTTTATTCAATGTTTTTGAAAAATTTGTTTGAATGTAATGTGAAATTTTTTATGGTATGAATTTTGTGAATAAAAGGAAAAGTGATGACGCCAAGGTCATGCCGTGGAAGAAGCCAAAATTGGGTGAAACCCTGGGTCGGGCTAAGACAGTTTGGCCTACTTGGCATATGTTTTTAAGATATAGTCCTTTTTACAAAGTATTTTTGTGAGTATAACTTTTAAAATAAGATATTAAAATTACCTTTGGATAATCTACACTAGTGCTACACTGTGCTGCCTATGTCCATTTAGTGGATTCGGACAATATATACTCTGCACGTCTAGGAGATCTAAGAGAGTATATGGATTAATCAGTACAAGGGTATGAATATTGGAGTGTTTCTCGTCAGCGCAGCTCACCACCGCCCCTCTCCATAGGAATATACAGCACACGGCGCCGTATTACGTAGAAAGATAGGACATGTCCTATCTTTCTATGGGCTATGGAGTGGTACAGTGCCGCACGTACATGGCCCTGAGCCCATAGAAGTGTATGAGGGACGTTGTACGCTGTATATACGTCGGCCATATATGTCCCCCATATGTTCGTGTGAATGCAGCCTTACAGAGAGACTTTGTCGGGACGCTCTTTTGGTGTGCAGCTCCTCAGCTAAGTTTCTCTTTTTGTCAGTAGAATTGTAAAGTTTACATGAATATAGGCATGTATTTCTACAGACTGCTAGATAAATACCCTGTAGTACAATAATAAACTAGAGAGAGAATCTTAGAGACCATGGCTGTGCCTGGGTGATTCTTTGCGTACGCATAATGAAAAATATATTTATATATTAATATCCTATTTCGAGCAGAGATCAATACAATCATGGCGGCACAGAGGTTTTAGAGTGCAATACAAAACACTTCTGTAAGGTATCACATGATGATGCAAACAGTACTACACTGCTCCTTTTAGGTATTATGCTGTATAATGCTGTATAATGTTGGAAATGCAAATAGTAATAACACTGTTCCTTTATGATATTGGTGTGTGACGTTGGAAATGCTAATTATATCAATGCTGGTCTTTTAATATATTGCTGTACGATGCCAGGACTGCAAATAGCACTAACACTAGTCGTTAGATATGTTTCTATATGATGCAAGAACTTCAAATTGTAATAAAACTGTCCCTGCACTATAGCAGCCTATGAGTAGCAACATTCAGTTATTCAGAGTGCCCTATAAAGAGAAAATGTTTATTTCCACCTGTGCCTAATCACAACAGCCTCCTCCATCGTTTTTTGCCTTCTTGTCATGTCCATGTCCTTAGGAAGATGATACTGTTGAAAGATGACAGCAGCTTTCCAGCACAACCACTGCCCCACTCCTCTGCAGTATATACCTCCCCAGTTGATGACAACACTGACGACCCAATCAAAGTTGGTCATTGATACAGACAATTACTTGCCTCAGCCATGATCATGGCACATCATATGGCAAAAGTAAAGAGACAAGGAGCTCTTGGAACTGAAATCACATGTGTACTGCGCATTACTGCTAAAAACTGAGGTAATAGAACCAGGAAACTGCGACACACTCATTGTTATGTAGCATGTACTTTTTTCTGTATCTCAACCCTGTGCATACCTTATTTCAGCATCTGTACACATGGCATATTATAGTTCCAGCTGGTTTGATATGTTCTTTCTCTAATATTTGATTACTGCATATAGAACACTATAAATTCTAGTAATGACAAGAACAAACCTTTACAGGAAGCCTGAATTAGGTAAGATAGTACGCTTGAATCTTCTATTGTCCACCTTGAATCTTGTACACCCAATTAGACCATCCATAGATTTCCATAGCTTTTTTGGATCAGGACATGTGGGAAAAATTGATGAGAAATAGAAAGAAGAACTATTGAAGATACAGTAATAGTTCAGACCACCTCTGAGGTTCATTCTGATACATAGTCATTTACAAACAGGAAAGTACGGTACATTTCCTTTTACAAACAAATCCTGCACCACGCTGAGCAGAAACACAGTAGGTTAAGGCAAGGTGAGCAATGGGTAGCAGGTTCTGGAGATCAGAGGAGTTACTCATTAGACATGTTTATACAAATTCTGAAAGTTATAAAATACTTGTTTAAATTAAAAACAGGATCATATTTTATTTTCACCTGGCAGCTAAGACCTCCAGACCATTACTTTGGGAAGGCTTTAGGTGTCATAGCTCTGCTGTGTTCCTGCAGAAGTGGGGAACATAGGATTCTTAATGTCATTGTCAGGAAAACCACCACACACACAGCACAGGGGGCACACCAAACACTTGGACATTCACTGCACTATTACTATGTATGCGAATGCCCAGAGATACTCTGCTCACTTCCATAAACTACTCACCCCCATTTCCCACGATCATATACATAAACCCAGTTACAGTCCAGTCCAGATATGGGAATGTATATAGAGCAACAAGAAACAAGCAACAAACTTATTAAATAACCATGTTACATCGGTGCCAGGGAGAGGAGCAAGGGATGAGTGTTGCTCACCCCCGCCCCTATCCATAGAGTAACATAGGGCCCAGCGCCGTATTCCGTCAAAAGATAGAACATGTCCTATATTTCTACTGGCTACGGAATAGTATGGTGCCGCTTGCGTGCTGCACCATACCGCTCCCATACGGTTCCATAAGGCCACTGAAGTGTATGGGGCACGTATATACGCCGTATATACGTCATCCGTATATACGTCATCTGTGTATACGTTCCCCATATGTTTGCGTGAATGTAGCCTAAACGCTACATAAATGCAAAGGCAATGTTAACGTAGAAGCAATATAAACACCAATGGGTTGTAAACACAAATGTAGATGCAAATGTGATTTTGTGTTTGTAAAGGCAAACAAAATGCAAATGAAGCCACTATGTAAACGCATATGTGACTTAAATGCAAATGTAATGTAATCACAGTGTAAACACGATGTTAGCACAAATGCAATGTAAACTTGATGTGAATGCAAACAAGATGTAAACACAACAGCAATGCAAATGTGATTTTATCCAAATGTTATATAAACGCAATGTTAGTGCAAAAAGTAACTGAGATGAAGATGCAACTTGAACACAAAATAGATGTAAATGCAAATGCTATGTAAACACATACGTAATGTAAATGTAATGTAAATGCAAACACAATTTAAAAGCAAACGCCATGTAAAAGCAATTTGAACGCAAATCCCTTCCTCATTCAATCTCTTCCCTTCCTTGGTTGAATTTGATAGACATTTGTCTTTTTTCAGCCGTATTAACTATGTAACTATGGAAATGCCATGTTATACGTTTACATTGACAAGATTACAGTGAAGAAAACAAACTTGTGAACAGGTAAAAAGACCTGCACGTTTCGCTTCACAGCTTAATCATGATCACAAAGAAGCAGTTTAAGGTGATGACAGTTCAGGTCTGCCTTAAAATACATCCCCTGGTGTCTCTCCAGATTAGATTTTTCCAATAAACATATCAAAAGCTTCCAAAAATCATTATATGGGCTGGCCAAAGTTGTTTAAAGGCATAGTAATATTAGTATAAGTAAACATTTGACTTTCCAGAAAATAATAAAAATGCATAAAAATTTTCTCTTTCATTATTCTGATATTTGGAAAAAATAAATAATTTTGGTAATCTTAATTGACCTAAAACATGAAATGTTTATTCTGATTCCATGTCAGATGTGAGAAAAACATGCATATGTGAGTTAATATAGTGTATGTGTCTGGTTCCAACTGTAGTTATATGAAGATATTTGCTTTGTACTTGGCAAGTCTAATAATGGCTCACAGATAGGTAACCTGAGGGTTTTAACTGTTACACAATACTGTTTTTCAGAAACTGCAATCCCAAGTAATATCCATAATTAATTATATTGAGAAAATGTGTTTCTTAATTCTAAGCAGACTACAATAACTGTGATACAGTACAATGTGTTCCCTATCCAATTCTGCAAGAGTCTCACAGAACACATTTTGTATCTATCAAATCTTAGCAATTTGTTCTTTCAAAGTATTTGACTCCATAGTAACAGGAATGTAAATATGTATGTGGAATCTGACAGTGAAGTGTTGAGGAGCTCATCCAAGAATGTTTATTGCTGCCTTCCGTATTATCTCTCTCCATTTTGATATTGCATAGTTCTGGATGCAATCTGCAGAGGTATGTTATCAGCTCCTCCACACTGCATTACTATCCTCTGATAGTATCTTACAATAACAAACCGGAAACACATTGCATATCTATGTAGGATTTATAGACTGCCCATCCAGCCTTGAAGAAATACTTTGGTCAAAGCAAAGCTAGGATAGTGAAGGCTTACCATTAATCTTATCTTATTATTAGTCAGACCACCAACAGATAACTCTAGAGCTATTCTAGGGGAATGTCACATATGCATAATTTATTTAGGGTTCTGTTATTCTTCCATAAAAAACCTGAGAGAAGTGTATAAAATAAAATACATATTAAATATTCTTCCAAGTATAAGCATACATATGTATACTATATATGAGAATAATAAAGTACAACCACTTTGAATTCAATATCAGGACTAAAATAAGGTCTAAAAATTAGATAAGCACATCTTCAGATGAAAAATAGTGTCATTATTTAAATAAAGGACACCTGTCATCAGGTCTCTCAGTGGCAGATTAAAGGGAATCTGTCACCAGGGACCTCATTTTCACTAAAGAGAGATTGTAAAAGCCCATGACACCTGCAGTGCAAAAATGCCTCCCTGCCTTTTCTAAGCATCTGTGTTATAACTTACTCTTACCATCCTGAAAAAATCCTGCAGTAGTCACAGGGGCTGGTCTTTGGTTTGCATGCATTTCAAAAAACAACACGTGACTTGTCTGTGCTGCAGGCTGTCTCCATGTTTGTGCTCCTGTACAGCATGTCCTTAACAAACTTATGTCAGGCTAAGCTCTGAGGAGTGGGTAACACAGACAAGTCAGATGTTGTTTTTTGAAATGCATCCAAACCAAAGCCCAGCACCTGTGACTACCCCAGGATATTGTAATGCAAATGCTTAGAAAAGGCAGAAAGGCAGATTTGCACTGCAGGTGTAATAAGCTTCTGCAATCTGTCTTTAGTGAAAATGAGGTCCCTGGTGACAGGATCCCTTTAAGTATCTCAAGGGCCCTGGGCGGTTCACACGACTAGGGCACCCTCAGCTTCCAAACCAACATGTGCCCGGATGTTAGGAATTAGGTATTACTCTATATTCTGTATATACTCTATATCAATTTATTGATGAACTTAAAACATGCTCTCATAACCCATCTATTTAGGAAAGCCAACCACACTCCCTAACTGCAAGAAACTATCCACCCCGACCACCATCCAGACCAAATCTCCCAAACAATGTAGGAGATGTGGATGCTACCTCTGGTTGGCCCACCCTCTATGCCCTCTGCAGCTGAACTCCCCCTCGTACTGTAAATACTCGCGTATAAGCCAAGGCTCCTAATTTTACCACAAAAAAAAATGGTAGCAGATGGTAGCAGAAGCTACCTTTTAACTCCTTACTAACATGTGACGTATCGCTATGTCACACGTTGGCTGTAGGTGTATAGAGAGGGCTCACGGAGAGGGCTCTCCATACAAGGTGGGTGTCATATCAGTGTTGCGTCACATCATTATACAGGCTGTCAGTAAAGTGGCGTGGCTTTGCATGACACTCATGCATAAGCTAGACTGCTTAATATGAAAATGGTCATCCACTTGGTCCTTGGTATGCATGTGTTTGTATGTTGGGCATATGTGGCCTTGGTTACACCTTTTATGGGAATTTCATCTGTTATCATAAGTCATGTTTGGTTCTTAACAGAGTTGTTTTAGCTCTCTTGAGACTGGCTCATGTAGCCACTGTTAGAGATTTTTATCTAGGGCTTAACCGCCCTTCATGTTGTACAGGTGACTTACAAATGAACCCTTTCATGGTTGTCCCGGGACTTGAACACAAACCAAGACACACGTCAGTCTCTTAGTGTATGTAAAGATCTTCTTGCCATTTATTTCACAACCAGTAGTATATAAAAAAAGGACAGAAGAGTCATCAAAGAGGCGTGAATAGAATACTGCAATGCTATTGGCCATAATGAATTCACCAGCACATTCTGGGAAAAAGTTAATAGGCCTTGTTCACAATCATGTTTATCTACAGAATGTACAGAGAATGTCTCCAGAAGCTTCTTGATAACCAATACAAATAATAAGAAAACATAGAGGCTGAAGGACAGTAAAATGCCAAAGATAATGGGAAAGGCAAACAACAGTTTAAATAAGAAAAATAGCTTAATTAAGACATTTAACTCTATAGCTTCTGAGTGGGCAACATACGCCGTAGAGCAATATATCACCAACACTACTTATCTGAAAGGTGATCTTTTTGTTACATACCAGGTCCGAGTACATCCTATACAATACTTTCCTGTTTTGGATGCCTTTCTATTGAGATTCATATGCCTGCACTTGACCTGCAACTACCAGACTGTTTTATGTCTAGGGCTAGGGGTGGTGGATTCAGTGGTGTTACCAGACCCACTGTTTCCATTTTTGTTGGATGCATATTTGTACTTTTTAATTGCTTTTAGAACTTATGTATGTCTGTGTTTTGTCTCTATTTGATGGAAATAAAGATTGTTCTTTGAATGACCTTTTTGGCTCATATATAGCTAACTTCCTTTAACCGGTTAAGGACCGGGGCCTTTCCTGTTTTTTCATGTCCATTTTTCACTCCCCACCTTCAGAAATCTATAACTTTTTTATTTTTACACGTAAAGAGCTGTGTGATGGCTTGTTTTCTGCGTAACAAATTGCACTTCATAGAGATGGTATTAAATATTCCATGCCATGTACTCGGAAGCGGGAAAAAAATTCCAAATGCAGTGAAAATGGTGAAAAAAACGGATTTGAGCCATTTTCTTGTGGGCTTGGATATTACGTCTTTCACTGAGCGCCCCAAATGAAATGTCTACTTTTTTCTTTGGGTCGGCACGATTAAGGGGATACCAAATTTGTATAGGTTTTATAATGTTTTCATACATTTACAAAAATTAAAACCTCCTGTACAAAAATTATTTTTTCGATTTCTGGCGCTAATAACTTTTTTATACTTTGGTGTACGGAGCTGTAGGTGGTGTCATTTTTTGTGAAATTTGACAATATTTTCAATGATATCATTTTTAGGACTGTACGACCTTTTGATCACTTTTTATAGATTTTTATATATTTTTCAAAATGGCAAAAAAAGTGCCATTTTCGACTTTGGGCACTATTTTCCGTTACGGGGTTAAACGCATTGAAAAACCGTTATAATATTTTGATAGATTGGGCATTTTTGGACGCTGTTTACTGTTTATTTATATTTATGTCAGTTCTAGGGAAAGGGGGGTGATTTTAAATTTTAGGATTTTTTATTATAATTTTTTTTTTATTTTTATTTTTACTATTTTTCAGACTCCCTAGGGTACTTTAACCCTAGGTTGTCTGATCGATCCTATCATATACTGCCATACTACAGTATGGCAGTATATGGGGATTTTCCTCCTCATTCATTACAATGTGCAATCAGCACATTGTAATGAAGGGGTTAAAACGAAATCGCCGCCACCCCCCGATGACGTTACGCTATCTTTTTGAGGCTGCCGGCAGCTTTGCCGGCAGCCATCGCTGAGAAAACGCCCGCGATTGGTGCTAGCCCGTGAGCCCTCTCCATGCAGCGCGACACGGTGGGCGGTCGCGAACTGGGTAATAGTAATGCAGTATATAATATTAGCAATCAGACCCTGCAGGGTTAAAGTACCCTGGAGGGTCTGAAATAATGACATGGCCTATTTTTTCAAATCTGACATGCGTCACTACAAGCGGTTATAACTTTGGAATGCTTTAACATATCCAAGTGATTTAAAATTGTTTTCTCGTGACACATTGTACATGCTAGTTGAAAAATTTGGTTGTATGTTTTGCGTTATTTATGAAAAAATGGATATTTAGTAAAATTTTTCAAAATTCTCGATTTTTGAAATGCAAAATGTTCTACTTTTTCCACACATAGTCATAACCGCAAAAAAACTTGATAACAGACATTAACTGAATGTCTGGTTTATGTTACCATGGTTTTTATGCATCCTTTCATTTTTGTAAGATGTTATGGGGCTTTGAACTTTAGGTGCAATTTTTCACATTTTCATAAAAAACACATAACCCTGCTATTGAGGGACCTGCTCAGGTTTCAATAAAAATAAAAGTCTTTAATAAAAGTAAAACCCCATAAATTACCCCATTATAGAAACTACACCCCTTAACGTATGTAAAACAACTTTCATACAGTTTGTTAACCCTTTTTTTACAAAGTGATAAAACAAAATCGTGTGCAATTTTGAAATTTTCATTTTTTTTGGCTAAATGAATGTGTTTTCAAAAAATGTACAAATTCTCAGTGGATAAAATACCAAATTGCTTGACAAAATTTGATAACCAATTTTTCCCGAGTGCGCCAATACCCCATATGAGGAGGTAACCTGCTGTATGGGCACGCGCCAGGGCATTGAAGGATAGTTACGCCATTCAAAGCAGATTATGCATTGTCTCTTTTTAATGGCTATACAATCTTTATTTTTTTATGGCAATTTGAACAAATAAGGGCTTATTTTCAGCGACATTAGATGCACTTTAGAAATACTCCATCTTATTGATGAGATTTCATCAACTCTTAATTGTATATAGGGAAAGAAAAGTGGTTATTTTGGTTTCCCTTCTTCTTGTATTTTTTTGGGGCCGTACACCATACCATAAAAATAACATTATCTCTGTCCTATAGATCAGTGATTTTCAACCTTTTTTGAGCCACGGCACAATTTTTATACTTAGAAAATCTTGGGGCACACCACCAACCAAAATAGCACAAAATGACACTAGAACAGTGATATTATACATATAGTTAATAATATAGATTCTAAATTTATTTTACTCACTCAGTGTGAAACCTGGGCCTGTTTTGAGAAACACAAAAGGGATATCCTGGCAGGAATGGTGGAAAGACACACACAAAGCTCTTCCTCAACAGTTCTCAGTTTCTCCCTTTTTTTAGTATATGGTGCTGATTATTTTGTGGCTCATATACTGCAAAATAAAGGGGTACAATGAGAAGTACTATGGCCATGAGGCCAGAGTACAAGTGCCAGCTCATATATTCAGCATATGAGCTGGTACTTGTAGTACTCCAGCCTCATGACTGTAGTATTTCTCATTGTTATATGCAGTATACTGCTGGAGTACTAAAAGTACCAGCTCATATGCTGAGTATTCTGCCAACAGTTCCTATACTCAGGCAAAAGCTCATATAGTCAGCATTATTGGTGGGCATTACCTTGGCGGTGGGCAAATGCGAGAGTCTCTCCGCTCTCAGGATTATGCGCCGGCCTCGGTGACGTCATTTTGTCGGGCGAGGTTCAAAGCTTGCGCATGTGTTATTGTACACGTCTCCTACATTGTAACAAGCCGTGACTGTGCATCGCTGCGCATTGCCGGGAAACAAAACACAGGGGGCACCATTGTTTGGTGGAAATTTCCCCGCGGCACACCCGACCATGTGTCGCGGCACACTAGTTGAAAATCACTGCTATAGATCACTACAGTTATGGTGATACCTCATTTATATAGTTTTTAATATATTTTTTACAATTTTACTGAAGAAAAGTAATATAGAGAAAATGTAATTCATTTTCATATCGCCATCTTTTCGGAGACATAACTTTTATATTTCTTAGTTTACAGAGCTGGTTTAGGGCTTATTTTTTATGCGTTGAGTTGTCCTTTTCATCAGTACCAATTTATGCGCAAATAACTATTTTTGATCACTTTTTGGAACATTTTTGTGAAGGGATTTTTTGAAAAATTTATATTTTTGGCAAGTTTTTTGGGTTTTGTTTATACGGTGTTCACCGAGTGGGTCCAATAATGTTACTGATTTGTTACTGAATGTAAAGATTTTTACAGTTGCGGCGATACCAAATATGTGGAACTTTCTCATCATTTTGTGGTTTTTGTACTTTATTAGGTATGTAAGAGAAATATTTGTGGGGATTTTCACTTTAATTAATTCTTTTAATTAAAAATGTGTTTATTACCGTATTTTCCGGACTATAAGGCGCACATAAAAGCCTTGGATTTCCTTAGAAATCCAAAGTGCGCCTTATAGTCCGGTGCGCCCTATGTATGGCGCAGGGCAGCGGACCATACTTACATAGGTCCCCGCTACCGGAGACCGGAGATCTCCAGCGGGAACTGCAGACCACGCGGCACGAACAACTTCTGCCGCGTGGTCTGCAGTTCCCGCTGGAGATCTGCTGTCTCCGGTAGCGGGGACCTATGTAAGTATGGTCCGCTGCCATCCTCCACCTCCCCCACACCTTCCCCACTCACCTTCCCCGCGTTCCGCGTCTCGGCATCGGGTCGCGTCTCGTCCCGTCGGGTCTCCGCTCCGCCCCCGGACCTCCGCCACGCCCCCGACCCGCGCCTTATAGTCCGATGCGCCTTATATATGGAATTATTACATATATAAGGCGCATCGGACTAATGGGCCTTATATTCCGGTGCGCCTAATGGCCCGGAAAATACGGTAAGTGTTTTAATTTTCTTCTTTACTATTACAGGTTGTCTTGAACAAGTAATGCTTTGATCGCTTGTTCAAGCTCTTATTCCTATAACACAGTGTAATACAGACATATTACATTGTGTTATATAACACACTAAGCATGCTGTGTTACTAGGAGGCAGGATCACGCAGCCCCGGGGCACTGGCAGACCCCGCGGGTGCCATCCGAGCAGCGAACCCCCCCGATAAGCACCACCGAGACACATTCTCGTTTGTCTTTCCTCCTCCGAAGGAGGATTATATAAATACAATAGCGGGAGGACAGTAGAAAGATGATGGGACTGCCTTTTCTGACAAGCTGATTTCTCCTATCCCTGCTATCCCTGTAATTGTACAGACCCAAGGAATAAAGAGAAAGTGTCCTTTGGCGTACAGAATAAAACCCATAAAAACAGAGCCCACAAGAATATTTGCACACAATTGTATTTTTTTTTTGTCAATTTTCCCGGCCCAAATTGAGTTTGAGACCCTTGGTATAAAAAGATCATTGGAGAGATCCTTGTACTGCCCATTCAGATATTTGTGCATTGTAATGAGGTCTCCCTTCTTTTTTCTAAAGTGAATAATCCCAAATTTTATAATCTGTCATTGTATTCTAGCCCCCCCCCCCTTCCCCTAATAATTTTGGTTGCTCTCCTCTGCAACCGTTCCAGTTCTATTATGTCCCCTTTATATACTGGTGCCCAAAACTGTACACAATATTCCATGTGTGGTCTGACCAGTTATTTTTATAAGGGCAAAACTATGTCGTTATCATGAGAATCTATGCCTCTCTTGAAACATCCCATAATTTGATTTGCTTTAGCAGCAAATGCCTGGCTCTGTTCACTAAAATTAAGTTTACCATCCACCAACACCCCCAAGTCTTTTTCAGCTCCAGTTTTACCAAGTAATTGACTGTTTAGAACATAATTGTACGTTTTGTTTCCATGGCCCAAGTGCGTAACTTTACATTTATGTACATTAAACCTCATTGACCATTTCTCCACTCATTCCTCCAGCTTCCAGAAATCCCTCTGTATTGCTAAACTATCAGCCTCAGCATTAATTACTCTATATAGCTTAGTATCATTATTATTATTATTATTTATTTATAGAGCACCGATAATTCCATGGTGCTGTACAATCAGTAAGGGGGTAACATACACTCACCGGCAACTTTATTAGGTACTCCATGCTAGTAACGGGTTGGACCCCCTTTTGCCTTCAGAACTGGCATAGATTCAACAAGGTGCTGGAAGCATTCCTGAGAGATTTTGGTCCATATTGACATGATGGCATCACACAGTTGCCGCAGATTTGTTGGCTGCACATCCATGATGCGAATCTCCCGTTCCACCACATCCCAAAGATGCTCTATTGGATTGGGATCTGGTGACTGTGGAGGCCATTTGAGTAGAGTGAACTCATTGTCATGTTCAAGAAACCAGTCTGAGATGATTCCAGCTTTATGACATGGCGCATTATGCTGCTGAAAGTAGCCATCAGATGTTGGGTACATTGTGGTCATAAAGGGATGGACATGGTCATCAACAATACTCAGGTAGGCTGTGGCGTTGCAACGATGCTCAATTGGTACCAAGGAGCCCAAAGAGTGCCAAGAAAATATTCCCCACACCATGACACTACCACCACCAGCCTGAACCATTGATACAAGGCAGGATGGATCCATGCTTTCATGTTGTTGACGCCAAATTCTGACCCTACCATCCAAATGTAGCAGCAGAAATCGAGACTCATCAGACCAGGTAACGTTTTTCCAATCTTCTACTGTACAATTTTGATGAGCTTGTGCAAATTGTAATAAATCTTAACAATAATTGGAAACGGTGTTCAACACAATTGCCTACTAAATGATGGCGCAAAAGAGGAAAAGGAAAGGAATGGCAGTCCAGTATTCCTTAATAGTCAAAATTTACGGTTTTTTCCTCCACATCTACGACATATAGATACCTGCACAAATGTGGAGGTATAATCAATGGACAGTACCTTAAGTTGAATGAAGACAAGGTAAAACAAGGTCGTCACGTACTCCAAATGTTCTGCTGTGTGGTGTGTTCGTCCGTCCTGATAATCCACTTGTGGCGTGCGGCGTGTAACTGTGCCGGTCTCTTTTCTTTCTGGCTCGGAAACTGGGTTCCAGTTCTTTTCGTTCCGCCTCAATCCGCCGTAATAGGTGGAAAAGAAGATACAGGACAATAGTGCAACACAGCTTCTATTTAAAAAGGTATACTTTATTATTATACTCACAAAAGATTATCTTTAAAAAGGCCTTGAATAAAAAAATTCTCATGCACGTTCAGCGTTTATCTACCCGACTCGAGTTTCGCCAATAGCGGCTTCTTCCAAATTGTAGCCTCAGTTTCCTGTTCTTAGCTGAAAGGAGTGGAACCCGGTGTGGTCTTCTGCTGCTGTAGCACATCTGCCTCAAAGTTCGATGTACTGTGCATTCAGAGATGCTCTTCTGCCTACCTTGGTTGTAACGGGTGGCCATTTGAGTCACTGTTGCCTTTCTATCAGCTCAAACCAGTCTTCCCATTCTCCTCTCACCTCTGGCATCAACAAGGCATTTCTGCCCACAGAACTGCCGCTCACTGGATGTTTTTTCTTTTTCGGACCATTCTCTGTAAACCCTAGAGATGGTTGTGCATGAAAATCCCAGTAGATCAGCAGTTTCTGAAATACTCAGACCAGCCCTTCTGGCACCAACAACCATGCCACGTTCAAAGGCACATAAATCACCTTTCTTCCCCATACTGATGCTCGGTTTGAACTGCAGCAGATTGCCTTGACCATGTCTACATGCCTAAATGCACCATTGTGATTGCCGCCATGTGATTGGCTGATTAGAAATTAAGTGTTAACGAGCAGTTGGACAGGTGTACCTAATAAAGTGGCCGGTGAGTGTATATTACATTAAGATAAAAAAAGGTGGATGTACAAAATACAAAACTACAGTGATCAGGAGACAAGTAGGAGGAGGACCCTGCCAGTGAGGGCTCACAATCTATATGGGGGTAGAGACATGAGGTGAGGGAGCGGTGCAGTTATTGTGCATTATAGGCAATCCTGAACAGGTGGGTTTTCAGGTTACATTTGAAGGTTTTGAAAACGGGGGACAGTCTGACACATTTTGGTAGAGAGTTCCAGAGTATGGGAGATGCACGGGAGAAGTCCTGGATGCGGTTGTGAGAAGAGTGGATGGTAATACAGTGAAGCTGAAGGTCCTGCGAGGAGCAGGCATTATGTGTGAGGAAGTATTGCCTGATGAGTTCAAAGATATATGAAGGGGACATGTTGTGGACGGCTTTGTAGGTCATGAATACGCTGTGCAATGGGTAATCATCTTCAAATATTGAACCTTGACTGTGTAAACCCACTACAAGGTCATTAATAAAAATATTAAAAATAAGTATCCCCTGTTTTCTATAACTAAGCCAATTACTTACCCAAATACCCAGATGTTTCCCCTAGTCTCAGCAGCCTCATTTTATATGAGGCACTGTATCAAATTCCTTAGAAAAGTCCAGATATACAACAATCACAGTCTTCACAGTCTGACAGCACCGACCCCTCATAGACCTATGCTGATGTTGGGTTATAAGGTTGTGCACAGTGAGATACTCCAGGATAGCATCTCTTTAAAAGCAACTCAAATATTTTCCCCACAACAGAAGTTAGACTCGCATGTCTGTAGTTTCCAGGATCACTTTTTGATCCTATTTTGTATATTGGCACCACATTTGCTATGCGCCAGTCCCGTGGAACAGAACCAGTCCTCAGGGAATATTCAAATATTAAAAATAATGGTCTGTCTGTCATGGTACGTAGTTCATGCAGTACCCGGCTATTGGACTGGCCAGATATATGTCTCTCATACGTTCATGTGAATACACACTTTCATGACAGATGAGCAACACATGCTGTATCTTTTTATACAGTGTCTAAACATCTGCTTTCTATATAAATAGAAGATATATGGAACAACCAAGACATTGGCGTTCATCTAAATTTTATAGACCAGACAAGCCTTACACAGCTCGGGACACTGAAGAATGAAAAAGTCACATGTATCAAAAAAATTTGTTACTGTAAGGTTTTTGAATTTGTATAAAGCTATTATGACATAACTAAAACATATAAATTTGGAATCTCTGCGACCATACTGATCAAAAGAATAAAGGAGAGATGTCATCTTGACTGCACATTGAAAGATGTAAAAATAAGGCTCATCATATTAAGGCACAACTGTGTTTTTTTTTTATTCCTCCACATTTGGAATCTTTCCATCCTCCCAGTACATGGCACAGAATATTAACAAGTGCCACTAGTACATTTTGTCTTGCAGGTAACAAGCCCTTATATAATTTGTAGACAGAAAAATGAAAAAGATATGGCTTGTGTAAAGAGCTAAATAAAAAACGAAAATGCAAAAAACCTTTTGACATTGAGGGTTTTGAGGGTCATTACTAATCTTTCAAATTCTTCTCTATAATCAAATCTGTTTTTGGTTGTTTTTTTGTCCATATAACTGTCCCTTGAAGCAAATACTGTATTTGATAGTTTCTTTAGAAAATGCAGTTTCTGTAGACACTGTATACTGTTTACCCATGTGACTTGTAACTACTGACAATATTAAAGGGGTTATGCCACGAAACAATTGACTAAGAAAAACAGTTAAAGAGGTTAAAATATTTCAAAAATTTATTTGTAATGGTTACCTGGAATTAAAGATATCTTTCTATTTGTTATTATGATGCTTGTTCAGCCTCTATTCTGCTCCACACAGAAGCAGATGTGGGAGGGGCCTAGCCAGGCACATGCACAGCACTGACAGCGGCAGTTATTGCACAACTCGGTGCTACAGAGCGCTCAGCCTTCAGAGTCTCCTTCCACCTGCTGTGCTCAAATAGTCCCTGCATTTACTGATCCAATAGAAGTCCAATAGAAATGTGTCACACGCCCCATATTAAAAAGTGCACCAAAAAGTTGGTGCAGTCTGTCAAAGCAGTGCAGGGGGCACCAGATTCATGAAGAAGGTGCGCTAGAAATCCTGAATCTGGCGCCCCCTGCAAACTGCACAGGACACTGAACATAGTACACATGTACTATGTATTCTCACAGCATCATGGTCGGTCAGGTTGACATGCATGGCGGAAGTCTAGGTGGGCGCAGGGGAGGCAAACCCCACGTGTATCATCACTCCAAAGTGACACTTACCCCTGAGGAAGTCACTTCGAAGTGAGGATACGCATGGAGTTTGCCGTCCCTGCATTTTTCTAGACCTCCGACATATTTACACTTTACTATCCACGTGACCTAACATGATGCTGTGAGAATACATTGTTTTGCTCTATTTGTATGCAATGATTGTACAAAATTAGGTGCAATAACATGGACATTTTCAGTTGTTTTTATGACTTTTACTAATAAAGTTTTGTATTTTTGTATGTTACTTTGGGGCCGTTAGTTGCATCTCTTTATGTGAATTTTGTAAGGAATTGCAACTAAATCACTAGATAGATAGATAGATAGATAGATATGAGATCGATAGATAGATAGATAGATAGATAGATAGATAGATAGATAGATAGATAGATATGAGATAGATAGATAGATAGATAGATGTCACGGGTGGTCCCGCGATCCCCGTCACGGATCGCGGGCTCACCCGTGCCGTCGGTCCCCCGCCAGCGCACCGCAAGCGCTACTCACGGGTCCCGGCTCCTGCCCCTCCGGCGTCGGCTCCGTCCGCAGCTTCCTCGTCCCCTTCGGCTGTGCGCGCGCGTCCCCGACAGCTAGGGCGCGCGCGCGGCAAGTTCTGTAAATTTAAAGGGCCAGCGCGCCACTAATTGGCGCTGGCCTTTTCCCTTTAATTATTTAACCCTGCCTCTTCCTGTTACCCTTGCCGGATCTTTGTGCCTTGCGCCCTAGAGAAAGCTGTATTTTGATGCCTTGTGCTGTTCTTGAGATTTCCTGTTGTGACCCCAGTTCCGTTTTTGACTACGCTCCTTTGCCGCCTGTCCTGACCTGTTGCTACGACTCTGACTACGAACCTGTGCTGCCCGTCCTGACCTCCTGCCTGACCCCGACTACGAGATTGCCTGCCGATTCTGTACCTCGACCTTGGCTGCCACTGCGGACAAGTCACGCCTGTGGAACGACCTGGTGGTACCACGCCGCAGCAAGTCCAACCCGCTTTGCGGCGGGCTCTGGTGAAAACCGGGTGCCACTTAGACTCCGGTCCCAGGTAGTGGCTTGTGCCATCGTCCGCAGTGGTTCAGAGGATCCACAACCTCTAAGCCTGACAGTAAGATCCGGCCATGGATCCCGCTGAGGTGCCGCTTCCTACTCGGCCGACTCTGGCTGCCATCGTGGGTCAACAATCCCGAGAGATTGTCGCTCAACGCCAACAGCTGGAACAGGTTACCGCCATGCTGCAGCAGCTGCTGGCCACCCAGCAGCAACAACAGGTTCCTGAGGCCGCTCCAGTGGCTCCCGCTATCCCGGCTTCTCTTCCCGCCGCTGAACCGAGGCTACGGCTGTCTATGCCCGGGAAGTATGATGGTGATCCCAAGTCTTGCAGGGGCTTCATAACCCAGTGCTCCCTGCATTTTGAGTTGATGCCGTCTCAATTCTCCACGGAACGATCCAAGGTGGCCTTCATCGTCAGCCTTCTCTCTGGTAAGGCCCTGGCCTGGGCTACTCCTCTCTGGGACAGAGACGACCCGGTCACAGACAATCTCACTGCATTTCTGGCGGAGTTCCGGTCCGTTTTTGAGGAACCTGCACGGGCCTCTTCTGCCGAGACTGCGCTGTTGAATCTCCGCCAGGGGGGCTCATCCGTGGGAGAATATGCGGTCCAGTTCCGTACCTTGGCCACGGAACTTTCCTGGAACGATGCGGCCCTGTCCGCAACCTTTAAGAAGGGACTTGCCCCTCATATTAAAGACGCTCTGGCCGCTCGAGATCTGCCGTCTACCCTGGGTGGTCTTATCACCTTAGCCACCCGGATTGATGTGCGATTTAGAGAACGTGCTGAGGAATTACGCCTAGAGCTACCGCAAGTTCGCCCACGACGATTTCCTCGCCTGGCTCCAGCTTTTCAAAGACCGCTCCAGCCCCCTGATGTACCACCCGTGGAGGAGCCTATGGAGGTGGACAGGCTCAGACTCTCTCCCCAGGAGCGTATCAGAAGGCGTCAGGGTCTTCCGGCATGTTATAAGGACTTTCGTGATGTCTTCTCAAAGAAGCAAGCTGAGACGTTGCCACCTCACCGTCCCTACGATTGTCCTGTGGATCTCTTGCCGGGCACTTCTCCCCCACGGGGTCGTGTGTATCCGCTTTCTGTACCAGAAACCTCAGCCATGTCGGACTATATCCGAGAAAATCTGCAGAGGGGATTTATACGCAAGTCTTCCTCCCCGGCTGGTGCAGGTTTTTTCTTTGTGACCAAAAAGGACGGGTCACTCCGACCATGCATAGACTATCGCGGTCTTAACAAAATCACGGTTAAGAACCGTTATCCGTTGCCATTGGTCACTGAGTTGTTTGACCGCCTTCGTGGAGCCAAGATCTTCTCCAAGTTGGATCTTCGTGGGGCTTACAACCTCATTCGTATCCGCCAAGGGGATGAATGGAAGACCGCTTTTAATACCCGAGATGGACACTTCGAATATCTGGTGATGCCGTTCGGACTCTGTAATGCACCAGCCGTCTTTCAGGAGTTCGTGAATGACATCTTTAGAGACTTGCTTTATGTCTGTGTGGTGGTCTATCTGGACGATATCCTCGTGTTTTCTCCGGACCTTGAGACCCACCAAGTCCAAGTACGGCAAGTACTCAGTCGATTAAGGACCAATCGTCTCTATGCCAAGCTGGAAAAGTGTCTGTTCCATCAGCAGAGTATTCCATTTCTCGGCTATGTTATCTCGGACAAAGGCCTTCGTATGGATCCTGCCAAGCTGTCGGCGGTTCTTCAGTGGCCTCGCCCAGTGGGACTGCGCGCTATACAGCGATTTTTGGGCTTTGCGAATTATTACCGCCAGTTCATTCCACGTTTTTCCTCTCTGGTATCTCCAATTGTGGCACTTACCAAGAAGGGTGCCAATCCCCGACTCTGGCCTTCGGCAGCTGAGGAGGCCTTTAAGAACTTAAAATCTTTGTTTGCCTCGGCTCCAGTCCTGGTGCGTCCCGACGTTGAAAAGCCTTTTCATCTGGAAGTGGATGCCTCCTCTGTAGGGGCCGGAGCAGTGCTCACGCAGAAGGGTCCCAAAGGCCGCACAGTCACCTGTGGATTCTTCTCCAAGTCTTTTTCCTCCGCGGAGAGGAATTACGGGATAGGAGATCGAGAATTATTGGCGATCAAGCTTGCCCTAGAAGAGTGGCGTTATCTCCTGGAGGGAGCTCGGTTTCCGGTCAGCATCTATACAGACCACAAAAACCTCCTCTATCTCCAGACTGCTCAGCGACTCAACCCACGCCAAGCTCGTTGGTCACTCTTCTTCGCCCGGTTCGATTTTCTCATTCATTTTCGTCCGGCCGAGAAGAACATCAAGGCAGACGCCCTTTCCCGTGCTTCGGATGTTGTTGGGGAAGAACCGGTTCCTCGTCATGTTATCTCTCCTGACCGACTTGTACTGGCCGCGCCAGTGGATCTTCGTCTATTACCTCCTGGCAAGACATACGTACGACCTGCGCTACGGAGGAGAATTCTGTCTTGGGGACATTGCTCCCGTGTGGCTGGGCATCCTGGGGTGCAGCGTTCTATCGCCCTCATTACCCGATTCTACTGGTGGCCAGACCTGGCCAGAGATGTCCGGGATTTTGTGGGTGCCTGTACTTCCTGTGCCCGGAATAAGCCTTCACGTCTTAAGCCTGCTGGTCTTCTTCTGCCGTTGCCAATACCCAGCTGTCCATGGACTCATATTGCTATGGATTTCATCACGGATCTACCATCTTCTTCAGGCAATACTGTCATCTGGGTGGTGACTGACCGGTTCTCTAAGATGGCCCATTTTATTCCTCTACCAGGTTTGCCAGCTGCTCCATGTCTTGCCGAACAGTTCTTTCACCACATCTTCCGACTCCATGGACTTCCACGACACATAGTCTCTGACCGTGGAGTACAGTTTGTCTCGAAATTTTGGCGTTCTCTCTGTAACCAACTACAGGTGAAGTTGGACTTCTCTTCTGCCTATCATCCCCAGTCGAACGGGCAGGTGGAGAGAGTTAACCAGACTTTGGGCTGCTATCTACGCCACTTTGTTTCTGCCCGTCAGGACGATTGGTCCCAATTGTTGCCTTGGGCGGAGTTTTCCTATAACTCCTTGGACTCTGCATCAGCGGGTTCTGCTCCATTTTTTGTCAACTATGGACTCCATCCTCGCCCGCCTCTACCTCTACCCGTGGCTTCTGATGTTCCTGCAGTTGAGGAGTTGGTACAGGACTTAAAAACCATCTGGGAGCAGACCCGCCTTTCCTTATTACAGGCCTCGACGCAAACTAAGATTCAAGCCGATAAGAGACGCAGACCTTCCCCCGTCTTCTCTCCTGGTGACAAGGTTTGGCTGTCCTCCAAATACGTCCGGCTTAAAATTCCTGGCTACAAGCTCGGTCCTCGTTTCCTGGGTCCCTTCGAGGTGATGCATCGCATCAATCCAGTCTCATATAAGCTGCGCCTTCCTCCTACCATGCGCATCCCGAACTCCTTCCATGTATCCCTGCTCAAGCCTGTCATCTTGAACCGCTTCTCCCGACAGCTGTCTCCTCCTGCTCCAGTGGCCGACTCCTCTGACATCTATGAGGTAAAGGAGATCCTTGATGCTAAGACTGTAAGAGGTAAGCGGTTCTTCTTGGTTGACTGGAAGGGGTTCGGGCCTGAGGAGAGATCCTGGGAGCCCGAGGACAATATCCTGGACCAGGATCTCCTGCAGAGATTCCTCCAGCCCAGAAAGAGGGGGAGGCCGAAGGGGGGGGGTACTGTCACGGGTGGTCCCGCGATCCCCGTCACGGATCGCGGGCTCACCCGTGCCGTCGGTCCCCCGCCAGCGCACCGCAAGCGCTACTCACGGGTCCCGGCTCCTGCCCCTCCGGCGTCGGCTCCGTCCGCAGCTTCCTCGTCCCCTTCGGCTGTGCGCGCGCGTCCCCGACAGCTAGGGCGCGCGCGCGGCAAGTTCTGTAAATTTAAAGGGCCAGCGCGCCACTAATTGGCGCTGGCCTTTTCCCTTTAATTATTTAACCCTGCCTCTTCCTGTTACCCTTGCCGGATCTTTGTGCCTTGCGCCCTAGAGAAAGCTGTATTTTGATGCCTTGTGCTGTTCTTGAGATTTCCTGTTGTGACCCCAGTTCCGTTTTTGACTACGCTCCTTTGCCGCCTGTCCTGACCTGTTGCTACGACTCTGACTACGAACCTGTGCTGCCCGTCCTGACCTCCTGCCTGACCCCGACTACGAGATTGCCTGCCGATTCTGTACCTCGACCTTGGCTGCCACTGCGGACAAGTCACGCCTGTGGAACGACCTGGTGGTACCACGCCGCAGCAAGTCCAACCCGCTTTGCGGCGGGCTCTGGTGAAAACCGGGTGCCACTTAGACTCCGGTCCCAGGTAGTGGCTTGTGCCATCGTCCGCAGTGGTTCAGAGGATCCACAACCTCTAAGCCTGACAATAGATAGATAGATAGATAGACTTGGATAGATAGAAAGATAGATAGATAGACTTGGATAGATAAATAGGTGACAGCTTCTCACATGTAACTGATCTTTAGCTACTTCCCTGCTAGTCAGGGACAGGGGCCCCTTTGCAGTACAGCAGGGTAGCATGGAGGGACAGTGAATGGTGGAGAGAAGGACTGCATCAGGAGAGGTCTGAGCTCAGCCTGTTACTTGTGTTATCTCTGCAGCCTCCTGTGTGACCTGACTAATGGTGGAGGGAGGAAGGGCTGCTACATTGCTATGATCCATGTTAGGGGAGGACTCCTCTGTGCAGCAGATAGCCATGTCTGGCTGCATTTACCTTGTATTTGCTGCTGTAGGCTCCTGTGTGACCTGACTAATGTTGGAGGGAGGACGGGCTGCTACATTGCTATGTTGCATGTTGGGGGAGGACTCCTCTGTGCAGCAGATAGCCATGTCTGTCTGGCTGCAGTTACCTTGTATCTGCTGCTGGAAGCTCCTGTGGAGCTGGTAAGCAGTGGACATCACAGCACAATCTCTGCCCCTCCTCCTCTCTCACTTCCTATTGGCTGCAGTGTGTCAGGTGATGTCTCAGTGTGGAGAGGAGCTGTAGTGCAGAGCAGCTGGCTGAATCCTTGTGTGCAGACTCGGCCAGATCAGCTGTTGCTCAGGACGGGACACAGCTAACACTAGAGGGCGCCAGCAACCAGGACAAAAGGAGTTATCTCTGTAAGCCTGCAGATTTTGTAATAAGTGTAAATGTTGAAAGTACTTGTCACAATGCATTGGACCCAATTACAGCCATGTGCTATGGTGACACAACCCCTTTAACACTGGGAAGTTGTTTGGTAAAAATGGAAAAATATAGATCCTTACAAAAAGATTGCCAACTTCTCACAGAGTTATACTAGGGCAGAAATCAATTTGCAAGCAATAGGCTTATTTCTTCATTTCCCCAAATGTATCAAGAATATGTGTAGAAACTGAAGGTATTGTACAACTACGATATCAGCATGGCTATGTTCATTTAAACATCTGTTTCTGTCAAATTTAATCAACCTGAAACAGACCTCAGCAGCACATCATGATCCAAAGTATCAGATGAGCCTCCGTACATATTTCTCTGCAACAAATTGCGGCTGTAAATGTGGTTTTGCTGTTGGCTAAAATCGAGTGTGGGTCAATAGAAGTATATTGATTCTATGGTTCATTATCTCAGAAAACTATTCAGTTCTTCAAACTATTCAGTATGAACAAAAAATAAACATTTTTTCACAATCCCAGTTCCATTTTTTGTCTATGTACAGGAATTTTTGCTAAATTCAAAACTAGGACCATTTATCAGACACTTTTTCAAAAATTACTTTTCAGATATAAACTCACAGTAACATCTGATCTGTCGTCATTCTCTGATATACAGTTGAGGAAGTACTCATTGGGGCACATTTACTTACCCGGCCCATTCGCGATCCAGCGGCGCGTTCTCTGCACAGGATTCGGGTCCGGCTGGGATTTAAGATGGTAGTTCCTCCGCCGTCCACCAGGTGGCGCTGCAGCGCCGAAAATAATCTTAACGCCCCGGAATGCACCATCCCATAGAAGGTGAAGGTGAGCGCTCCCCAAGCGACACATTTTCGTTTTTTAAATGCGGCGGTTTTTCCGAATACGTCGGGTTTTCGTTCGGCCACGCCCCCCCGATTTCTGTCGCGCGCATGCCGGCCCCGATGCGCCACAATCCGATCGCGTGCGCCAAAAACCCGGGGCAATTCATGTACAAGCGGCGCAAATCGGAAATATTCGGGTAACACGTCGGGAAAACGCGAATCGGGCCCTTAGTAAATGACCCCCATTGTGTCATTGTGTTTAACTCTCACATTGCTAGTATGAACACTGGTTTCTGCTTTCAGGCTACATTGATTGATTTGCCAAAGTCTCTGCAGCTCTGCTCCAGTTCATCAATAGTTAACCCACAGTTACTGACAGTCTCTTCCTCCACTCACATTGCTCCCTTGATTTTCTTTCTTTTCCTGATTTCAGAGTTCTGTTCAATCACTCCCTGTGGATGGACCTTTTTTACCTGCCAAAGACTTAGCTCCTAGTATCCTGTTATACTCCTTTCTATGCTCTGTATTTTGGTATTTGGACCCTTTTCTTATATTCAGACTATCCTTTTGCCTGTGGGGCATGTAGGCAGGGGCAACTGAGTAAGATAGTTTAGGTGGTTTATGGTTCAATAACAATTTTAGTATGCACATTTACAATTAAGGTAAGTTATGACAATCATATCAAGTACAGAGATATCGTTATGGTAAATGCTTAGGTTGACAGGATTAAGTGCATAATGGAATCAAATGTGTTGGAACAGGAAAATAAAAAAACTGGAATAATCGAAAAAAAGAAACCGTAAAGAATAACTCAATTAAGATAGTACAAACAACATGGGAACACAAGACAACATAGGGTGTAAGACAGACAGGGTAGTGGGTATAAGGGTGAAAAAAGTAGAGAGACGCATTAGGTCCAGAAGTTAAACTTTAGGATGTGGGATCACTAGCCTTTAGCCAGGCTTCCATGGCCAGTTTGGTTTTAAAAGTGATCAAGGGACTCCAGGTTTTATAGAAAAGGTCATGGTTGCCCTAATCACTAGCCTTAAGTTCCTCCACGTGTAATATTGTGTTAAGTGCCTCCACCCACTGTGCTTTAGTAGGCAAGATGGGGGATCTCCATAGCCTTGGGATTATTTGCCTCGCTGCCATGAGAAAGTGCCAAAGCAGGCTCTTTTTGAATTTGGAGATAGTCCCTGATACATTCCCAGAGCCTACTTTACAGACCATTAATGTTTGCTGAGCCTTAAACATTTGGGACTCCTTACCAATGATACAAAGCCCCCGAAGCCAAGGTCAACAAGCAGAATAAAACCAAGAGAGTACCTCTGAGACAAAATTGTAACTAAAAGAATAGTCAAATTGAAAACCAACAACATAATTAGATGGCAACACTGTACAGAATCAGGAGACAATGGGGTAGTCAGGAAAAAAAGCAGAAAGAAGGAAACTAAAACACAGGTCAGGCAGAGTAAATACATTTGTTCCTGTAAACCAATCACTGGAAGAGTGGTTCAGCTCCAGTGATAGTTTTATAGCACACTTAAGAGTTAGTTGAGAAAGCCACTCAAAGTTCTAACATTTGACTACTTGACTACTAAATGTGACACAAAAGCAACACATCACCATACCTGCAGATAAGGTTGTGTCTAGTGAAAATCAGGGTCCTTTGTGGACATCGGATAAACTTATTCAGGTAGCCTTAAAATAAAATCTTGTAGCCTTGAAAATGTAGTTATCTTCAGATGGACCTATTATTGTGTTATATTTGCCCTCCCTCCCCCCTCAATACTCTCAGACTATGTTTAAGAAATGTTTAGAATCAAAAGTTCAAAACCATCTTATTTTAGTTTTTTATTGAAAATAGATATGGAGTAGGGATTCTGCTTGTTACAGAATACATACAAGTAAGCAGGTACGTGCAAAGGTTTTTGCTAAAGTATGCTGTATTTTCTACTTGTCTTTCATGTATATGTCTTGTGAATGTATGTGGGCTTCTAAAAGCTAAGATGGTCGCTTTTTGGGCTTTATTAGCCCAGAAATGCAGGGCAGGTGAATTGGCATTTAAGGCGTGTTGTTGAATTTGCTTGCGTATCTGCATAGACATCTGTCTTTTTCATTGTTACACATTATGCCATTGACATTGATAATAGTTTCTCCCTGGCTGTTATACTGATATACTAAAGTACATTTATGAAGCTTTAATAATTCTTTTAGAGTAGAAGCTTATCTACTGCTTACATATACACAGTAATAACTCTCACTGTAGAAATCTGCAGCGGTAGCACAATAAAGTGTGCACTGAACATACTGCTAATGTTCTTTTCTAATTGCTTTCGATGACAGCATTTTACTATGAATCATTCATGCATGAATAAATATGTAAATGTTTCCCTTTCCATGCAAATAATGTGTTGTAGTTTACTATTAATGTGCTACTAAATCCTTAATGAGTAAAGAAACGCTTTCATTTTACAGTACTTAACACTTGCTTTAAAAGTCATTATGGATTGGCTCAAGTGTCAATACTTTAGATAGACTGCACCAATAATACCAATTGCCTGTGACTTATGAGCGTACTTGGCAGCAGGCAGAAAATACTGATGCAGAATAAAATTAATAGTAGGTTCTATGAAATGTCTTTAGTGGGCCTCTGGGACCTTATTATGGTGTCATAAATCTTGCTGTATTTTCCACTATTATTTAATTAGACTCGGTATTCACATATAAATACAACTTCCTGGCAGTAATTTCAATGATAAATCTATATTCATTACACTTTATCATTGAGATATTTTATTTCCTTAATATACTGGGTTTCTTGTACAACTCCTGAATATTTTGCTCTTTCTAATCCATTATTTGGCTTTACTGCTTTGTGTTATGGAAGACTATTGGTATTTCATGTAGTCTGTTAAAGTACAAACTGCAGTACATGGCATATTTTTTTATTTCATTTTTAAGTTTACTAGCTAGCCTATGGTAGGTTATATCCACACAGAACACTGTCCTGTGCAGGGATAGTTTTGAGATGTCTAATGCCCATTCACCCCCAAAATGACTGCTGCAATTTTATTTTAATCCAAAATCTTCTTTAAACCTCAAAACTCTGCAGCGTAATGAGTGAGGTCCCTAAGTATGTGATTTCCTCTTTTCCTGTCCCTCAATTTTTTACAAAGCTGCAATCTTCTATCATTATTTCATCTCAGATGACTGCAGCTCTTCCTGTGACTGGAGTATCAATCTACACTAAAGAAAAAAGAAGTGTGCTACTGAGGACCAAAAATAATGCAATACAATCTTTATTAAACAATTATTGAAATACACAACTGCACATCAATTAAAATCAATTAAAAATGTCAAAAAGACATCTACCACCCCTAACCACAAGTGTACACACAAATAGAAATGATTAAGATTACAAGGTGTGAAATACCTTAATGACTGTAGGTGTCTGTGGCTAGGGTAGGCAATAAAATATAAGAAATTTATACATCCAAAGCATAAAAGCCTGCATGCAAGAATAGAAACCATGAAATGCCACCTGCCAAAACTAATCAATAAAGCATGATACATAAGTACATACAAATAAAGTGCAAGTGCTGGATAATGATATGGTAAGAACAAAAACTGGGTAAACCTGGGCCTGGCCAAACACCAAGGTGTTCCCATCAGCAGACCCACTGAATGGTAGGGGTGGGAGGCTCTACACGCGTATTGTCGCTATTCAGCGACTTCCTCAGGGTTATGAAGCCTCTGAGATAGATAGCTCAACTTATATGTGCTGTATCCAGGCCTAAAGCAATGAAAAGCCAGTGCGTTCGTGACCGGAAGTGACGTGACAGTAAAGCTGAAGCGTAAGGTATAAGTTTTGCAGCTGGCTGAAATATTTGGCGCATGCACATCCTTGGCCGAGGAAAGAATTTTTAGACGCAGCTTGTCACACGGTTGCTAGGCAAAGGAATTACAACAAAGTGTGCATCATCCGCTATAGAAGTTGGCACCATAAAGTAAAGTTACCAACCAACAATGGACAGGTAGCCTATAAGGTACATAGAACCTGCAAAATATATTATGATTTGGAAAGCTACATAATAGCCCGTAAAGGGCACCACCTGTAAACCAATGAGCTATCAGATATCAACATCTAGTAAACAAATACAATGAATGCAGTCATGTACAAATAGTTTTATAAACAAAGTAATCACATATTGTATATAAAAATTCTATACAATTTCTGAACAAAGCTGCTATAGCCTAATGGAGCTAATGCTCGGGAAGCAAGTCATGGGGTTTTCCTTCTTTTAGTATTATTCATGAACATTATACATATAAATCATGATATATCCTATACAAAAAGGTTGATTAAGGAAAAATGGACAAAATGTGTGGTGGACCTGGGAGAACACAGAAAGAACCACAAGATTATGAAAGAAAAGAAAGAACACTTAAAGGGGGGCATGTATCCATCTTGAATGTTCCAATTTTACAGCGGGTTCGTCCAGATTCCAAATCATGCAAGGCGGCTGTACTCTATTTTACTGAGAAAATGAAGTCATCAAATACAATCAAGACAGTTGTCGGGGAGGGTTTCCAAATAGGTAAGTATGGACCTGGCTTCATGTTGAGAGAAAATACAAAGTTACAACCAACATAGTATCAATCTGTCATTATTATTCTAAGTATAAAGTATACTATTATCTATTGTTAGATAATTTCGGATACTCTACCTGTGTTGCATATCGTTCAATATAAAATTTGAAATGCTTCTCTTATTTTTTGATTTTCATAATAAAATGTTTTTGATTTGAGATCTTTTTTTTTGTGAAAACTCATTCTATTTTGTTATATCTAAAAGAAGTTATTTACTATTACAACAATGCTGGGGGCTATAACTAGCAATAAATACGCCACAATTCATAAGGATTATGTACCACTGTGATTTTCTCTATAAGGAACTGTGACCACTGTTATTTTTCCTGAAGCAGGAACCACGTTGACTTTACTTCATTTTGTTTAGCCCCTATGAAAGAATTAGTTTTATAACCGCCTCTGGAAATGTGTTGGGATACACTTACCAGGGATAGTCCATGTGGAGTTCCCATTTAGGGTCTAGCTTATGCATTAGGACATTGGTGGCGAAACTATGGCACAGGTGCCAGAGGTGGCACTCGGAGCCCTTTCTGTGGGCACCAGGCCTTCACCCCAACACAGAGTTTGCCAGACAGGATTCAGGGCTTCCTCCTGCGGTCCAATACAGCCCAGGACGTACCACGCTCAGCGCAATTTTAAAGCAACATCCTTGGCTGCCAGGGTCACAAGAGGAATGAGAATATGTGGATAGAGATAGATTATTGTTGGAGCTCCTGCTCTGGAAACCCTGACTGTTCCTCTTCAGGGGACCCTGAATCCAAATTTTCCATCATCTTTCTATTGTATTGGTGAACTCAAGACACCAATACGATTGAAACCTGTGATACAGCAAGGATTAATAAGTTACTGCTCAAATGGTCATGTTGGCATTTTGCAACATACAAGTAGGTTTTGGTTGTACTTTGTGCAATTGGGCAAGTGATTCTGGTTTGGAACTGCAACTTTGCTCAACAAGTGGACTCCCCCCTGTCTGCAGCTCCTGCTGCATTGTTGGCAGGTAAGATCCAAACATTTATTTCTATATTGCAAGTTGGAAGCTACCTGTACCTTAGATCAATTGGTCCACCCATGCATTCGGGATAATTTGTTCAGTTTTTTAGTTAGGCTGGCTATTTTCTGCTGTTATAAATATTTTGCAAGGTTGTGTCTTTAACAATTATCAAATAAAAGTTAAGTTTTATACTTTGTTCACCTGTTTGTAAATATAACAATTCAGTTTCCATAGAGGTTAACAGAAATAAATAATGTTAGTGCAATGTGGGGAGTTGGTTTAAGGGAGGACAGACAAGACAGGCCAGTGAGCCCTAAAGGTCCAGCCCCTCCAAATACCCTGCCTGCTTGCCTCTGCATATTCTAAGCAATACAGGACAACCAATAAGACAGATTTACACAAAACAAGCAAAAGGTCGACAATCTGCGTCACAACAAAGAAAGCAATACAGTACATAATCAGAGTTAGTCTAAGGCCCCATCTAAGGCCCCTTTCACACAAATGCTTGATTTCTTCAATCCTGTATTTATGTACCATATGAATACATTTATATGTGACGTTTTTCATCCATATGTGTACATATGTCAGTATATCTGTACTGTATCCATATAAAATAGAGTGGATTTGCAAATAATGGCTGGCTGATGAATGGCTGACTATTGGCTGGCTGACAGAATGCACCTCCAACTGGTTCTGGTCTTCCTGGATACTGTACGTATATAAGGCAGCATATTGTGTATGTGTATGCAACACATATTTTAAATGTTCCCATAGTCTTCTTTGGGGTGTAGGAAATTTAAATACTAGAGAAAATAGGACATGCTCTATATTTTTGTACATCTCTCTCACAGTAGAGTATGGTGGACAATACGGCCTTTAAATGGAATGCCATACTGCCCATTGAAATGAATGTGGCCGTTTGATACCCGTATTAATGGGTAGCATACGGGCATTTTCATAAGTTTGAGGGAAAGATGCTTAACAGTATGAACTGAGGAAGACACTGTCATAGACATAACAGTTAGTGTAAACCATGCCCTACAATGCTTTCTATATAAAATGATCTGTTATAACTAGAGATGAGCGAACATACTCGTCTGAGCTTGATGCTCGTTCGAGCATTAGCGAACTCGCAACTGCTCCTTGCTCAGACAAATATTTCGCCAGCTTGAGAAAATGGCATCTCCTGTCATTTTAATTTTTGGCAGCCAGAAACAGAGCCAATCACAAGCCAGGAGACTCTGCAGTACACCAAGCATCACGTGGTACACTTACATGTCGATAGCAGTGGTTGGCTGGCCTGATCAGGTGACCCTGGAATAGACTAGCCACTGCCCCTGGTGCTCGTATCATTCTCTGCCTGAATGCCGTTAGGGATAGAGCTGCTGCTGGTCAGGGAAAGCGTTAGGGTGTTCTATTAGAATAGTGTTAGGCAGGAGTGATTCTACAAGAACCCAACAGCCCGAATTTGCAGGGAGACTTGCAAACGTTATTTTTGGCTCTTAGTGACACACATATCCATTTCAAACAGCTAAGTGGGACAATTTATTGGGGGTTTGATTGAATTAGGCACAGTCTGACGACTTTTTTTTTTTTTTCAAAAGTGAAAGTCACAGCACAAAATCCTTTTGTGTGCTGTCAATGGTGCAAATGCAATTTTCATCTAGCTTAGTCTGCCTACTACTGTTTAGCAAGCTAGTCTCAAGAAATCCGAATCCACATTCTCTCTGCTGGTGAAGCGTACTGTACGTCACGTGTGGCGTAATCTAATATGTTTTTTTGTTCACATTAGTACCGGGACATTCAGCAATCCACATTTCAGTTTGCTTTCTGATTTTTTAAATTGGTTTGAAGCCTTTGTCCATTTAGGGTATGTCGCCATGACACTCTCTAGCCTGCCGCTGCTGCCGCTGCCTCTGCATGCCGTCCCCTATAGTGTCAAGGTCAATTATTGGGTGTTTTAGATGCTATCTAGCCTCATTCGGTCACTCTGTCATCGCCATGCTGTTGCCCATAATTTTGGCATAATGGTGCGATTAAGCAGCCTCAGAGGCATCCATGCATGCTGCCCCTGCTGTTTCCTGTCCATTTATGTGGTGTTTCCATCATTTTCTGAGGTTCCCAGGTGTTTGGCCAAGCTTCCCTGTGCAGAGCCTTGGTCCTCTTGAAACATGCTTGAGTCTCCCATTGACTTCAATGGGGTTCGTTATTCGAAACGAGCACTCGAGCATCGGGAAAAGTTTGACTCGAATAACGAGCACTCGAGCATTTTAGTGCTCGCTCATCTCTAGTTATAACCAGTATGTAGAACTAGTTACCAAAAGTGAACTGTTAATTAACAAACATTCTAATTTTATGGTAATTCACACTTATATCTACAATGGGAACATGATTACGTTTGAAAAGATTGATCTCAGCTCATTTTAATGTACTCAGCATTTTATAGGGATTCTGTAATATTTGATTCCAGAAGAAAATACACGCATCTTCACATTACTCAAGAGATATACCAAAGCTCCATGTTAAGAAATAGTCTGCTAACTAAAGCCGAGCCAATCTATCTTTTCCTTATTCCAGCTTTATATTAGAATGCCTTTGTTTCTGCTATTCATCTGCTGATCAGGAAATCTCCCACTGGTGTAATGTAATCTGTCCACTGGCAATATATATAACTACAGTGCCTTTCAGGCTGAAAATGAAATATGAGGTCAATCCAAAGTCATGCCTAAATTTAAGAAATCGGAAAGTCTAATATTTTTATACGGAAAGGAATATATGTCTTACTTTTTGACAGATTAAAAAATAACATACCTTTCGACACCATATTGCTCATAAAAGCTATAAATGTGTACAGTGATTCCTGTTTATGTACCTGGTGGGAATATTTGTCATGTCATGAAGGCAAAAAAAATATCGTGATTGTAATTGAATGTAGTTTGTCTTTTGCTGACTAATAGAAAAATCAGTAAAAGGCGAAGTTAAGCAATAATAGTTGTTTGCTTATTTTATATATGTGGACATAGGCTTATACAGAATATGACAATACCTAAAGAATTAGTAGGTCTGACAGTGACATAAGTTCCATGGAGACAGGTTACTATAAGACCTGTGGTTGACTCAGGGGACAGTGACTGGTGGCTACTCAATTTAAAGGTGCTTCCTACTACTGAAAATAGGGGCACTCACTGTATGGATTTCTTTAAGTTCCTATAGAATTTGTTATTGGCTGTATGTATATTGATACATTGAGCTCCACCTAAAAGTAATTGTAGCCGGTCACAGCTTATGAAAAAATTTGGAAACTATTAATTGTTTTTATACTTTTTTGTTGCCTAAATACTTGACAAATGCTACATATAGGGGTACAACCAGAGGGAGGGGTATTTATCAAGCCCAACATTGTTTTGGCCTTGTTTTCCCCCTGAAAATGCTAACTGCATACATATTTTGTGGGTTGTATCAACCCTATATGGTTAGCATCTTCTAGTGGAAGCTGATTTCAAATGTATTAGGTTAAAAGGGTTGTCTGGAATTTAAAGAGTAACATCAATTAAGCTTTTGATATGTTGTAGGACATGCAATTTTAAGCCCCTCTGCATTTGGATTAGTTACCCGAATCTTGCTGCTTTCACTGCTATTCAGCAGCCTTCCCCCTGTTATCAGCCTCTATCAGTGATGGCTCAGGTGGCCATTGCTGGGCACATTGTCCACACTGGGCTGAATATGGAGTGACTGCATCATATTCTCTTGCAGAGAAAAACTCACGAGCTAGGACAAGCGCTGAAGGAGCCATACAAGCGAGACAGCTTCATTATCATAATTTTACATCTGTTTTTTCAGCAAAACCACTCAGCACAGGGATCAACCACGATATGATACTGCATCAGTGTAGCTACAGCAGTCTCAAGGTATGTTTGCTTCATAATGCATCAAATCAAATGGTAGATTTCCCTTAAGGAAAATAAATTACTTCTTAAAATTGACATGTGACACATCCAACTCAGGCATATCAAGAGTTTACTCCTCATATGCAGTATTAACCCCTTAATGACCGCCCTATCGGGTTTTTACGGCGGTCATTAAGGGTACTTCTTCTGATGCAACGCCTTTCTACGGCGGCGCATCAGAAGAAGTTTTCGGGACACCGGGTCTCGCTGGTGCCGGTGTCGGGCTGTGATATCACAGCCCAGACCCGGCACTAACACCCGGGATCGGAAAAACTCAGATCCCGGGTGTTTAACCCCTTGCACGCCGCGGTCAAGCATGACCGTGGCGTGCAAGTGTGTCCCCCGTGGATCGGACCCCCCCGGTGTGCTTACCGATCCCTCCTGCCGCTGCCCCGGGTTCCGACGAGTGACCCGGGGCTGTCGGCTCCTCTTCTCACCGGGTCCTGCCTTCCTGTATTGCAGTGTAAAGGCTTGAATAAGCGATCGGATGATCGCTTATTCAAGCCAAGAAGTAGAAAATGTAAAAAAGTAAAAAAAAAAAAAATTAAATCTTTTTATAATATAATTAAATAAATAAATAAAATAAAAGTCCCATAATCTCCCCAGTAACACATAAAATGCAAATAAAGTATATAAAACACAAAACACATACATATTTGGTATCACCGCGTCCGTATTAATCTGTACAATAAATCTAAATCAATATTGAACCCGCTCGGTGAACTACGTAAAAAAAAAACTCGAAAAACTTCCCATAATATACAATTTTTCATCAAACACCATCACAAAAAATGTTCTAAAAAGTGATCAAAAAAAGTTACGTTCACTAATATGATACGACTGAAAAGAACAACTGTTTTCGCAAAAAATAAGCCCTCAACCAGATCTGACAACAGAAAAATACAGAAGTTATGGCCCTGAAAAGTTGTCAACAGTAAAAACAATGCGATTTTCTCCAATATTGGTTTTGCTCAGGAAAATTGAGCAAAATAAGAAAAACTATATAAATGAGGTATCACCGCAATCGTAGTGAACCAGAGAATAAAGATAAAATATTATTTTTACGTTACGGTGAGCGGGGGGATGGGGGGAAATGCTCACAATCCAAAATAAAAATTGATGATTTTGTTTGTGTCCCCCTTGAAATAGTTAATAAAATCTCATGAATAAGCTTTAGACTCCCAAAATAAATTATTTATACATTGTATCTCATCCCATAAAAAATAAGCCCTCATATGATCGCATTACCAAAAAAAATAAAAATTTATAGGTCGTACAATGTGACAATACAAATCTGCTGTACATGGCGCCTCCATTCATTCTATACTCGGCCGTGCGCCCGTACAGCAGTTTACCACCACATATGTGGTATCAGTACACTCGGGAGGAATTGGGCATCAAGCGTTGCAGTGCGTTTCATCATTTAATTTATTCTGAAAATGTCAGTTTTGGCCTAAATGAATGTATTTCCAAAAAAATTCCATAGTTTCTAAATCGCAGGTCCATATTTTTTAACCCATGTGAAACACTTAAAGGGTTAATGGACTTAATAGAAGTTGTTTTACATATGTTGAGGGGTGAACTTTCTATAGTGGGGTAATTTATGGGGTTTTACTATTATTTAGGCCTCTCAAAGTCACTTGAAAGCTGAGTTGTCCCTCAAAATGTGAGTTATGGCAATTTTCATGAAAATAAGAAAAATCGCACCTAAAGTTCTGCGCCTCATAACATCCTAGAAAAATGACCGGAAGCATAAAATATCATCCCAACATAAAGCAGATATTCTGTAAATATTAATTATCAAACTTTTTGGGTAGTTTTACTTCCTGTCTGGAAACCAGAACATTTCAAACTTGGAAAATGAAGAATTTTTACAAACTTTTGCCAAATTTTCACTTTTTTTCAGAACGAAATGCAAAACTTATCACTTAAATTTTATAACTAACATGAAGTACAATGTGTCACGAGAAAACATTCTCAAAATCACCAGGATATGTTAAAGCGTTCCGAAGTTATAACCAATTATCGTGAGACATGTCAGATTTGAAAAATCTATTACCACAAGGGGAAAATTCTCTGATTCATTACTGGTCACCCCTACTGCTAGTACCTGTCTGGATTAAAGATTTCAGGGCTAACTGTTTTTCTTTTTCAATAGAGCATACAATTTTGTGTTGCCACAAATTCCAGAAAAGGGGAAAGTCTCTTTCCAATTACTTTGTGCATTAGTGACCTGTCCACAGCTGTACTGTGGGAAGGGGCACCACAGGGAGTCTAAATAGTAGCCATTGCAGTAGGAATTTGTGGGTCCTCCTTTTCTGCAAGGTCAACCAGAAACCAGGGCCAACCAGAGAGCCATGTGCTAGGGTCACCAAGCTCCCAGAATCCTAAAGTGCCTTTACAGCACAATCTCCTATTATACACATTCAAGGCTCTGACTCTGTCTCTGCAGAGTAAACGGGTCTGGCAAACAGAGATCTACTAAAATTGTTAAGAATTGATAGAGAAAGTATATTGGAAATTTGTATCACTTTTGATTACACAAATATTAATTTGCTGGAATGTGGTTAAAGTAAACAACGGCTTTAAGGGATTAAGTGATAACATGGAACAACTCTTTTAAAGTCTTTTTTCCCCATATAAGTCTGAATGAACCAGCTGTTTTTATGTAGAAATAAAAAAAAAATCATTTGTGTGAATTATAAGGGCCGTTCAGGAGGACAAAAAAATCTCAAGATCCAGAAATGCTAACATTGGAGATAAATCCTAAATACAGAGGCATTAAGTGTAACACAGATTTATGTCTAAGAGTAAGGTTTACTGTTTTATGTTTCTTTTTATACTGTTTGAAGGTTTATAATAAAAATTGAATGTAATTTTAAGTGTGGCTGTTAACCCTGATAGTAAGGGCATTCTACATCCTGGAAAATGAACTCCGCACTACCAAGGAATGGAAATAAATCAACTACTCGAGTATTTGTTCGATATGAACCTATTAAAAATTAAACAAAACCTTCCAATTAGTGGCTGGAGAGGCTGAAAAACTTTACAGTGGGCCCAATGCTACACCAGTGACTTATGCGGTATATGAGATGGAATGATAAAATCTGAACTCATTTTTATCATTAACCCCTTTGTGTCTAAGCCATTTTAGGGCCTTAGAACCAGGCCTGATTTAAAAAATTCGCCCTGTGTCATTATAGGAGGTTATAACTTTGTAACGCTTTAACATTTCCAGGGGATTTTGAGATTCTTTTCCCGTCACACATTGTACTTCCAAGTAATAGAAAAACTTTGATGATATCTTTTGTGTTTAGTTATGAAAAAAATTGAAATTTGGCAAATTTGGCTAGTTCAAAATTTTCTGCTTTTTAGACAGATAGTCAGTAACTTTATTACTAACATTTTACGAATGTCTGCTTTATATCAGCATGCATTTTTATGAATCCTCTTTTTTAGGTTGTTAGGAGGTTCAGAATTGTGGGTGCAATTTTGCTCATTTTTATGAAAATAGCCATAACCCTTAGGGTACATTCACAAGCGGTATGCCTGCCGTGCGGGCATACCGCCCTGTGCTGGAGAGGAGGAGGTGACCCCTCCTCCCTCCATACAGAATAGCGGCACACAGCCGCACATACGGCGAAAGATGGAGCATGCTCTATCTTTTTGTGGTGTGTGGCCCGTATCTGCGCCGTGCCGCTATTGCCGTCATGGGGGCGTACATGAGGTTGCAAATTTGCGGCCGCATGTACGGCCCCGCAGACAGCAGTGTGAATGAGCCCTTACTTAGAGGGACTTGATCAGCTTTAAGTGACTTTGAGAGACCTAAATAGCAATAAAATCCCCTTACATTATGTCATTTTAGAAACTACACCCCTCAAGGTGTGAAAAATCTACTTTAAGAAGTGTGCTAACTCTTTAGAAGCTTCACAGGGGTTAAAACAAAATGGAGGTGTAATTACAAAAGCTGTAATTTTCTTTAGACAATGTATTAATTTTGGCCAAAAGTTTGAAACCCAATTTCTCCCGAGTATGAGAATACCCAATATGTGATGTGAACTGCTATATGAGCACACGGTCAGGCAAAGAATGGAAGTGTCAGGCTCAGAGGTTGTGGATCCTCTGAATCACTGTGGACACAAGCCACTACCTGGGACCAGAATCTAAGTGGCATCCGGTTTTCATCAGAGCCCACCGCAAAGCCCACAGACGTGACTTGTCCGCAGTGGCAGCCAAGGTCGAGGTACAGAAATGGCCGGCAATCTTGCAGTCGGAGACAGGCAGGAGGTTAGGACGTGCAGCACAGGATTGGAGTCAGAGTCGTAGCAACAGATCAGGGCAGGCGGCAAAGAAGCATAGTCAGAAACGGAACCAGGGTCACAGCGGAAATTCTCAGAAACAGCACAAGGCATCAAAACAGCTTTCTCCAAGGCTCGAGGCACAAAGATCAGGCAAAGCATAAAGGGAGATCCTAGATTTTTAAAGGAAGGTGCAGGCACCAATCAGCGGTGCGCTGGCCCTTTAAATTACCTGAAGATGCCACAGGCACGTCCTAGGAGACGGGGACGTGGACGCGGAGCTCGGACGCGGATCCGAAGCAGAGAGAGGTGAGCTGCGCTGACGCCATGCCTGCGATCCCCGAGGGACACAGGTAAGCCCACGACCCGCGATATGGAAGAAGACTACATATATAAAAATGATATTTTCCAACAACGTTCCATTTTTTGGCGCCGTTACATTGATAATGTGCTTTGCATATGGATGGACTCATTGGACTCCCTACAATCATTACACTCATACCTCCACTCAATAACACTGGAATTACAGTTCACATTGCATTTTGATTACTCCCAGATTAATTTCCTGGACACACTGATCATACAAGACACACAATGGGACATCTCTATAGATCTCTATGTCAAACCCACAGATCGCAATAATGTATTACACTTTGAAAGCTACCATCCACCCCAAACAAAAAAGTCGCTACCACTATCCCAGTGTAGCAGAATCAACAGGATTGTCAGTAACCCCTCCAAAAAAACCAAAAGATTAGCAGAAATGTCAGCGACATTTCAAAAAAGAGGGTATCCATCCAACACTCTCACCAATATGAAATCCAGACCCCCTAGACAAGAACAGGTAACACCTACAGCTCAGCTCGCATACTTTTTATCCACCAATACCACCAAACTTCTCCCTTACTCACCAGGGCTTTCAAAAAACATTGGCCATTACTTAAACAAGCCTACCCTAATGTCCAGGAGTTTCAAATCCCCTACCCCCCCGAATCTGCTACAAGCGTAACAAGAATCTGAGAGATAAACTTGTACCCGCAGACATTGGCAGACTAACAAAAAAGACTAACCAAACCTTTCTCTCTGCGCCCAAAAAGGGCACATTTCCATGCTTAGACTGGAGCCAGTGTTCTGCAGTCATTCTTGGCGAATACTTTTGCCACCCAAGAACTGGCCGACGTTATCCGTTTCAAGAATACTTTACCTGTAACTCTCGGTTTGTTGTCTATTTTCTCAAATGCCCATGTGGATTATTGTACCTTTGCCGAAACCACCACTCCTGTCAAAGACAGGATAAGCAAGCATAAGTCCACAATAAGAATTAACCAGCACTTACTACCGGTACAAGCACATTTCAATACCCACCATCATCATCCATCAGAGCTACGATATCAGGTAATTGATCACGTGGAAATTCACAGACGAGGTGACAACAGGACATTGCTACTATGCAACCGTGAATCCTTCTGGATTTATACGTTACAGACTATTGAACCCCTCGGACTGAATCAAGCTTATGATCGTACCTATACATAATCTATCGTGTTACAGTGGATCTGTTGTGTGCTAGTATAATTTTTTTATAATTGTCTCCATTATGTGATTGCTAACATATATTCCTCTCCCTTCTTTTACAGAAAAAATAGTTACCTTCTGGTGTGCTCAACTCTCTTAATATATCCCCTGGATGGTAAAAACACACATAGCATAGTGTGATATTATTATGCCTTTTCAGTTTACTACCTCATCTTCGTCCTTCATCTTTCTACTTCACACATTGCCATTACCACACTACAACGATACATCCTCTACAGTGTCCCATTCTCACTCCCTCTCTAACATCATTAGATTGGTCTAGCGCCATGCACCTTCAGCGACACATTCCTAGCCATATGCTTCATATAGTGCACCTAATTTGTCGCTTAAGAATATAACATGCGCCCAATCAGTCGCTCGGCTAAGTACCGTGCGCCCAATTCAGTTGCTCTCCATAGCAACTGGGATACATATACCAGGACATGCGCAGTTCGATAGAATTTGCGTACTTCCGGTCTTGCGCAACATACACCAGGGCGCTCACTCACAGTATAAAACAGACACTATCCATGACACCAACACAGCCTCACCAAGACCTCTTAGCATACAACTCACAGTAAGTAAACTCTGTTCCATACAGACACTCTGTTCTTTACAAGTGCCAGTTCTCTTTACCTTATACCTCTACTTACCCTATATCTCCTCTACTTCCTCCATTCTACCTTTACTCCTCTATACACATTTTGTATATACCATTCACCTGTCTACAATCACTCATGTACATAACATTTCATACCTCCCCTTACCTCCTACACATGCATTATAAAAAACATGGCCTGCCTACCTTTCTATTATCTGATATTTGCCATTATTATGATATTGCTTACTTTGCGCTAAACTCATGTTGTATTACTTATCTTACTTGTCAGTCATGTAAGTATCATACTATTTCTATCCTCCATAGGTCAGATCTAACTTGACAAAGGTCAGGATGACCGAAACATCGTAATTTTTGATCTGTTACTTTTGAAAAAATTCTCACTGATTTGTTGTCTTATGATAAAGGCTGTATCATGTGAAATAAAAATAAAAAAAGGCCCGACAGAGTTCATATGTTAAAGGTGCACCACAAAAAAGATGGTGGAGTGCAACAAAATTTGCAAGATAAATACGGCACTTGGTCCGAATCAGTTAGACCAACCGACGGCACACCCACTAATTTGTGTTGCATGGTGACTAGTGCAGCTGCGCCACAAAAGGGTCGCATGTGACACAATAGCAGAGGCAGAGACTTAGCTTTAGCCTAGAAGGATGTGCACGATCCGACAAAAGTGCGACACAAAGCCCTTAGTAAATATGCCCCATTGTGTGTAATGTGCATCTCATGGATCTCATCATCTCATCTGTCTCCTCTCCCTTTCTATGTGACAGATACTGGTAGAAAGTTTAGAAGGTAAATGAACGTCTATATAAACCTGTACCATGATAATCTAACCATATTGTCAGCTCTCAGAACTAGATGAATCATATTATTCACTAAGGGTCGCGCACACACTTTTGTGCACCATTTTCACGGCTAAAACTGCTTGCACAGGAATTTAAGAAGTGTCTGCACTGGGATTATGGAGCACGCAACCCTTTTTGTGGCGCTGCTGCGCTGGCTTCCATGCAAAACAAATTAGGGGGTGTGCCGGCGGACAGCCGACTGATTCCGACTGAGCACAGGATTTAACTTTCAAATTGTGTCGCAAGCCCTAGCACTTAGATGCACCACTAAAAAGAAGGTAAACTCTGTCGGACCTGAGTGGGGAATGCACATGTAAGATATCGGGCGCACGAAATTAGTGAATCGCCGCACAGTGCATTATAGTTGGATGTGCTCCAGTGATCCTATAAGTAAATGTGCCTCAATGGGACTCATTTACTTACCCGTTCCAATTCTCCGACGAGGATTCGGGTTCTGCCGGGATTCACTAATGTCCGTGCGCCGAGGTCCGCTGGAGTTCACCTGCTTCTCCTCGGTGCTGATCTTGCGACACAATTTTTTAAAAAATTTCTGTGGTTTCTCAGAATCCATCGGGTTTTCCGACGGCCACGCCCCCGATTTCCGTTGCATGCAAGCCGGAGCGGATGCTACACCATCCGATCTTGTGCGCCAAAAACCCGGGGCAATTCAGGGACAGAGAGCACAAAACGGTAAAAATCGGGAAACCCAGCAATTCGGCCCCTTAGTAAATGAGCCCCAATGTGTCTGCTTAGAGAGGCCCCGCCCACACACTGACCACAAGGTCAGTGATAGGATAGGAGTGATAGCAGCTAAAACAGCAATAAAACTGAGTAAAATTGTAAAGTAAAGCGTTAAAAATTATCTTTGTTGTGTAAATGTCACTAGGGGATTGAGATTTGAGAATTTTCTTTCGTGGGCAAAGGTCATTAAAATAAATTGAACTAGGCACATTTCTCCAGCTGTTGCATTGCATTTTAAAACATCACGTGTAAATGCACCCTTCAGGATCAATTTCATCATTTCAGTTCATGTCTTTCACCTATTAAATTAACAACTGCACTATTAGGGTGCGGTCGCACGTCGCGTTTACTGCATGCGTTTACAGTTGCTTTTTGTAACCGCAAGTGTTAACAGCTGTTTAATTAGGCAAATCACTCTTCAGCTATTCCAATGCGTTTTTAAACGAATGCAGTGACCGCACCCTCACATATAACCTGCAGATTTGTATGCCATTGATTGTGTTTGTCTAATCCTATTCTACCCTTTAGAATCTATTCATATATGCATGTTTTTCTTCAGCATACCTAGTAATTTAATTTCTTTAACATACCTAAAAATTCCCTTTAATTCTGCAGTCCTATTAGGTTTCAAATCATTTTACTATAGCTTATCAAAGTAATAGTTTATTGTGGGCATATTCCACTATATTTGTGTCCGATCCCTATCATTTTCAGGTTAGAAATTTAGAGGGATTCATTTCAGGGATGCTAGAAGTAGAAGTTGCCCCTTCCTCTAATTGTAAAGTGACGGTATATCTAAGTACTTTATTGCACTGGAATAACACTTTACTTACCCAATCAAGAAGTTTTTGCAGTGCTAAAGTGACAAAGTATGCACAAGGAGTGTGCGAGTCCCCATGTATGCATGTAATAAGGCTGACTACATTTGCAGTTCATGGAAATGTGTGTGGAGGTTAGTAGCTTGAAGTCACTGTGGGAAGAATATGACGGGTTCCACTGATAAACACTCAATGGATTTACAGTCTTGTTATCCACTGATATTTCTTCGGAAGGGGAAATAATGCCCTCAGGTGTTTCACATAAAGAGTGCGTCTAAAGAAAAGGAAATGGCACGTCAATCTGTATGTCTTCTCCATACATTTCTAAGCAGCATAAAACCCCTAGGCTGCCTGAAGTACAACCAGCAACATTAGGAAAGCTCCTCAAATTCGATGATTTGTTATGCTCTAGGAAATATATATTTTGACTATTTGGGTGCAGTGCTTTACCTGGTCATGCGTTGAGCTGTAATTTATTTCAAGTGTACTTACAAGGACTGCAGTATATTTCTCAATATGCCGGCTGATTGCTTCCAGGATATAAATTCCACTACCAGGTGGCTTTTAGAGATCTCTCGGAGAGTTTATTCAGGAAATAAAGCATGAAAGGTTGTAAAATATTTGACATGTTTTACTCGCCATCATCTGCAAAGATTCCCTGTATTCATTTCTCTTGCAGAGCTCATATAAAGTACATTACTCAGGTGCTCTAGGATTTCCCAAATGCTGCTGTTTCAGCATACGGTGCACAACGGCAGATTGCAGTTCTGCTGCTTAGTCACTTTGCATTTGCTTGTCATGAGGAAGGTGTACGGCTATATAGAAGGCAATAGCCTCACAGCTTCATTTTTTACTTCCCCTTAGGGATAAAGACTGCAGGGATCAGAGCGCCTTGAGTTCTTGAAGCATACTGTGTTATTTTCAGTGCTGCAGAATAGATTTGTATCTTTAAAATGATCACTTAAGGGAAAATGAAAGGGGATTTAAAGGGTATAAAATACAGTTCATACTTTATCTTTACTCACAAAACTATATGAATCTGCCCAGTTTCTCCTGCTCTATAACATGCTGCCTGCAGATAGGACATATGGAAAATGTGCTCAACATATTCTGCCGTATAACAGACTGCCTGCAGATAGGATATATGGAAAATGTGCTCAACATATTCTGCCGTATAACAGACTGCCTGCAGATAGGATATATGGAAAATGTGCTCAACATATTCTGCCATATAACAGACTGCTTGCAGATAGGACATATGGAAAATGTGCTCAACATATTCTGCTGTATAACAGGCTGCCTGCAGATAGGACATATGGAAAATGGGCTCTACATATTCTGATGCATAACAGACTGCCTGCAGGTAGGACATATGAAAAATGTTCTCAACATATACTGCTGTATAACACACTGCCTGCAGATAGGACATATGGAAAATGTGCTTAACATATTCTGCTGTATAACACACTGCCTGCAGATAGGACATATGGAAAATGTGCTTAACATATTCTGCCGTATAACACACTGCCTGCAGATAGGACATATGGAAAATGTGCTCAACATATTCTGCTGCATAACATACTAGTTGCAGAGGGGACACTATGAACAATCTGTTGCTCACCTACTATTCCCTAACACACTGCCTGCAGATTACATTTATACATGTTGCAAAAATGTCATTTAGTTGGTAGGTAACCCGTAATAATCTTGGAACAAACAGATACCGGTCATATTTCAAATTGGTTGCCTGACAATAGCAGAGAGCAACGTTTGACTTCTCTACATAGGTTGATACATAGGCTGGTTGCATATCCTCCACAGTAATTGCATCACGAAATAACACCAACAAAAGACAAAGGGAAGTGCGTATAGGCCAAAAAATCTACACATAAAATCAGATTAAAAACACCTAAAAAGTACATAAGTACATCCGACCATGACCCATATATAAGACCACAATAGATCAATACATATCACATTGCACCAACAAACAATAAATATAATGCCTTTTGTCCCATATGCATATAACACTGATGGAACAGATGGCACACTCTAAATGAAAAATAGCTGATTAGCGGTACAAAATTACCAATCCATAGTGTTTGTAGCAAGCAGAGTGTTAATAGAGGGCAATGTGGGCGAAATACCCCACGCATTTCGTCGCTATATGCGACTTTCTCAGGGATCCATATTCTTCTGTCGGACAGTTGCCCGCAATATATACATGTATGCTCCTCCCCAGGGTGGGTTTTTAGCTAATAAGATACCTCTAGCTTACCCATTTCCATGCACTGTTCCAATACATCTGTGTAACAGCTATTGACCTCGCGTGATATCGCAAGGGCAATGAGCTGGTCATCTAACCTATTACAAGTCGGGCAAGAAATGTGAGCCAGCAATGCCGGTAAGTTTGTCATGTGACTGATGACAAGTCGCACAAGACTTGTGGGCCGGTGAGGTAGAGCATGCGTACAACACTGTATTTCGTCTTAATATCGGCAACATCGATTCCTTATGCGCAGGCGCCCGTTCTAGTTCACAGTATGTACAGGTAAACTGCAAAAAACATAACATGGAGGGATTTCTCAGGTTCATAATAGATTGGTCGCTACCTCGCCGGCCCACAAGTCTTGCGCGACTTGTCATCAGTCACATGACAAACTTACTGGCATCGCTGGCTCACAGTTCTCACACGACTTGTAATAGGTTACATGACCAGCTCATTGCCCTCGCGATATCACGCGAGGTCAATGGCTGTTACACAGGTGTATTGGAACAGCGCATGGAAATGGGTAAGCTGGAGGTATCTTATTGGCTACAAACCCACCATGGGGAGGAGCATACATGTATATATTGCGGGCAGCTGTACGACAGAACAATATGGACCCCTGAGGAAGTCGCATATAGCGCGTGGGGTATTTTGCCCCATCTCCCTCTATTGCTACCCACTCTGCTTGCTACAAACACTATGGATTGGTAATTATGTACCGCTGATCAGCTATTTTCATTTAGAGTGTGCCATCTGTTCCATCAGTGTTATATGTATTTTTTTCATGTGTGAACTACACCTATTGATTCCAAACAACATTTTGTATGGTTTATAGTTCACACTGATTTATTTATATGGGACAAAAGGCAATATATTTATTGTTTGTTAGTGCAATGTGATATGTATTGATCTATTGTGGTCTTATACATGGGTCATGGTCGGATGTACTTATGTACTTTTTAGGTGTTTTTAATCTGATGTTATGTGGTGTCAATGTTTAATAAAGATTTGTATAGATTTTTTGGCTTATACACACTTTCCTTTGTCTTTTGTTGGTGCTATTGTTATATTAGTGTGTTGGCTGTTTTTTGTTACTTTAAATTACCCTTTAGCTGTGCAGGTTTCTTTATGTGTGCATCACGAAATAACTAGAGATGAGCGAACACTAAAATGCTCGGGTACTCGTTATTCGAGACGAACTTTTCCCGATGCTCGAGTGCTCGTCTCGAATAACGAACCCCATTGAAGTCAATGGGAGACTCGAGCATTTTTCAAGGGGACCAAGGCTCTGCACAGGGAAGCTTGGCCAAACACCTGGGAACCTCAGAAAAGGATGGAAACACCACGGAAATGGACAGGAAACAGCAGGGGCAGCATGCATGGATGCCTCTGAGGCTGCATAATCGCACCATTATGCCAAAATTATGGGCAACAGCATGGCCATGACAGAGTGACAGAATGAAGCTAGATAGCATCTAAAACATCCAATAATTGACCCTGACACTATAGGGGACGGCATGCAGAGGCAGCGGCAGCAGGCTAGAGAGTGGCATGGCGACATACCCTAAATGGACTCAGGCTTCAAACCAATGGGTGGCAGAGAGGAACCAAAGGAGGTGAGCAAGAAGCGCTCAAATAATATCGGTACATGATAAAAGTTTGCCAGTATATTTTGTGGATTACACAGCAGGGTGGCGACAAAGTTAACATGGAAGCCATGAAAACAACCCAAAATTCTGCCTGACACAGCTCGTTTGATAAGGGGACCATGTATGGAGGCAGTGAACTAGTAGTAGATTAAAGGTGCTGCAGTTAAAACTATGTTAGTTGGATCTTGGCATGGAGCTGGCGCTCCGCTGCCAGGCGAGCTTTCGCCAATCCAAGCCCCTGTCTCTAGGCTACTCCCCAAACAGCACTTCTAAGAACCTTTTGTATAAGATCAAGTGTAGTAGCGTTCTTATAAGTTTAGGATATGCCGGGTGAGGGGAATGTAAACAGATGCGCAAGAAGCGCTGAAATAATATCCCTAAATGGTAAAAGTTTGCAAGTATATTTTGGGGATTACACAGCAGGGTGGCGACAAAGTTAACAACTTTGATGTGGAATGCCCTGTAATAGCTCTTGGGCGGTGTGCCTTTTATCGCCTAGGCTCAGCAGTTTCAGCACCGCCTGCTGTCGCTTAGCGACGGCACTGCTGCTGTGCCTAGAGCTACCGACTGATGGCGCCATGCCCACGGATGGTAATTCGGAGGAGGAGGAGGTGGAGGAGGGGTGGGAGGAGGTATAGTAGGCCTTTGAGACCTGGACCGAGGTAGGCCCCGCAATTCTCTGCGTCGGCAGTATATGACCAGCCCCAGGGTCAGACTCGGTCCCAGCCTGCACCAAGTTAAGTGTAGTAGCGTTCTTATAAGTTTGGGATATGGCGGGTGAGGGGAATGTAAACAGATGCGCAAGAAGCGCATGATGCGCATGGAGCTGGCGTTCCGCTGCCAGGCGAGCTTTCGCCAATCCAAGCCCCTGTCTCTAGGCTACTCCCCAAACAGCACTTCTAAGAACCTTTTGTATAAGATCAAGTGTAGTAGCGTTCTTATAAGTTTAGGATATGCCGGGTGAGGGGAATGTAAACAGATGCGCAAGAAGCGCTGAAATAATATCCCTAAATGGTAAAAGTTTGCCAGTATATTTTGGGGATTACACAGCAGGGTGGTGACAAAGTTAACAACTTTGATGTGGAATCCATGAAAACAACCCAAATTTCTGCCTGACACACCTCGTTTGATAAAGGGACGATGTATGGAGGCAGCTATATGGACGACTTTTGGAGGTAGCAATGGAGACAACGTGTGGAGGCTGCTATGGAGACAATTTAATTTGGATAGTGCCTGTATGTGGCAGTCCCAAACATTTTTCAAACCAGAGGAGCAGGTAGGTGGCCCTCCAGTAAAATGGGATAGATTGAGTGCCTGTATGTGGCAGTCCCAAAAATGTTTCAAACCAGAGGAGCAGGTAGGTGGCCCTCCAGTAAAATGGAATAGATTGAGTGCCTGTATGTGGCAGTCCCAAAAATTGTTCAAACCAGAGGAGCAGGTAGGTGGCCCTGCAGTAAAATGGAATAGATTGAGTGCCTGTATGTGGCAGTCCCAAAAATTGTTCAAACCAGAGGAGCAGGTAGGTGGCCCTGCAGTAAAATGGAATAGATTGAGTGCCTGTATGTGGCAGTCCCAAAAATTGTTCAAACCAGAGGAGCAGGTAGGTGGCCCTGCAGTAAAATGGAATAGATTGAGTGCCTGTATGTGGCAGTCCCAAAAATTGTTCAAACCAGAGGAGCAGGTAGGTGGCCCTGCAGTAAAATGGAATAGATTGAGTGCCTGTATGTGGCAGTCCCAAAAATGTTTCAAACCAGAGGAGCAGGTAGGTGGCCCTCCAGTAAAATGGAATAGATTGAGTGCCTGTATGTGGCAGTCCCAAAAATTGTTCAAACCAGAGGAGCAGGTAGGTGGCCCTGCAGTAAAATGGAATAGATTGAGTGCCTGTATGTGGCAGTCCCAAAAATTGTTCAAACCAGAGGAGCAGGTAGGTGGCCCTGCAGTAAAATGGAATAGATTGAGTGCCTGTATGTGGCAGTCCCAAAAATTGTTCAAACCAGAGGAGCAGGTAGGTGGCCCTGCAGTAAAATGGAATAGATTGAGTGCCTGTATGTGGCAGTCCCAAAAATGTTTCAAACCAGAGGAGCAGGTAGGTGGCCCTCCAGTAAAATGGAATAGATTGAGTGCCTGTATGTGGCAGTCCCATAAATTGTTCAAACCAGAGGAGCAGGTAGGTGGCCCTGCAGTAAAATGGAATAGATTGAGTGCCTGTATGTGGCAGTCCCAAAAATTGTTCAAACCAGAGGAGCAGGTAGGTGGCCCTGCAGTAAAATGGAATAGATTGAGTGCCTGTATGTGGCAGTCCCAAAAATTGTTCAAACCAGAGGAGCAGGTAGGTGGCCCTGCAGTAAAATGGAATAGATTGAGTGCCTGTATGTGGCAGTCCCAAAAATTGTTCAAACCAGAGGAGCAGGTAGGTGGCCCTGCAGTAAAATGGAATAGATTGAGTGCCTGTATGTGGCAGTCCCAAAAATTGTTCAAACCAGAGGAGCAGGTAGGTGGCCCTGCAGTAAAATGGAATAGATTGAGTGCCTGTATGTGGCAGTCCCAAAAATTGTTCAAACCAGAGGAGCAGGTAGGTGGCCCTGCAGTAAAATGGAATAGATTGAGTGCCTGTATGTGGCAGTCCCAAAAATGTTTCAAACCAGAGGAGCAGGTAGGTGGCCCTCCAGTAAAATGGAATAGATTGAGTGCCTGTATGTGGCAGTCCCAAAAATTGTTCAAACCAGAGGAGCAGGTAGGTGGCCCTGCAGTAAAATGGAATAGATTGAGTGCCTGTATGTGGCAGTCCCAAAAATGTTTCAAACCAGAGGAGCAGGTAGGTGGCCCTCCAGTAAAATGGAATAGATTGAGTGCCTGTATGTGGCAGTCCCAAAAATTGTTCAAACCAGAGGAGCAGGTAGGTGGCCCTGCAGTAAAATGGAATAGATTGAGTGCCTGTATGTGGCAGTCCCAAAAATGTTTCAAACCAGAGGAGCAGGTAGGTGGCCCTCCAGTAAAATGGAATAGATTGAGTGCCTGTATGTGGCAGTCCCAAAAATTGTTCAAACCAGAGGAGCAGGTAGGTGGCCCTGCAGTAAAATGGAATAGATTGAGTGCCTGTATGTGGCAGTCCCAAAAAATTTTTAAAACAGAGGACCGGGTAGGTGGCCCTCCAGAAAAATGGAATAGATTGAGTGCCTGTATGTGGCACTCACAAAAATTGTTTCAAACAGAGGACCGGGTAGGTGGCCCTCCAGAAAAATTAAATGCATGAAGTACTATAGCAAGAGCCAGTGGGCCCTGTCAAAAAATAGCCATTTTCCTCTGCTTTACTGTACAAAGAGGAGGAGAAGGAGGAAAATGAGGAGGAGGAGGAGGAGTGGATCAATTATTCAGGTTGAGCTTCCTTCACCTGGTGGAGATTGGAAATTCTGAGAAATCCAGCCTTTATTCATTTTAATAAGCGTCAGCCTGTCAGCGCTGTCAGTCGACAGGCGTGTACGCTTATCGGTGATGATGCCACCAGCTGCACTGAAAACCCGCTCGGACAAGACGCTAGCGGCAGGGCAGGCAAGAACCTCCAAGGCGTACAGCGCCAGTTCGTGCCACATGTCCAGCTTTGAAACCCAGTAGTTGTAGGGAGCTGTGTGATCATTTAGGACGATGGTATGGTCAGCTACGTACTCCCTCACCATCTTTCTGTAAAGATCAGCCCTACTCTGCCGAGACTGGGGACAGGTGACAGTGTCTTGCTGGGGTGACATAAAGCTGGCAAAAGCCTTGTAAAGCGTACCCTTGCCAGTGCTGGACAAGCTGCCTGCTCGCCTACTCTCCCTCGCTACTTGTCCCGCAGAACTACGCACTCTGCCGCTAGCGCTGTCAGAAGGGAAATACTGTTTCAGCTTGTGCACCAGGGCCTGCTGGTATTCATGCATTCTCACACTCCTTTCCTCTCCAGGGATGAGAGTGGGAAGATTTTGCTTGTACCGTGGGTCCAGGAGAGTGAACACCCAGTAATCGGTGCTGGAATAAATTCTTTGAACGCGAGGGTCACGGGATAGGCAGCCTAGCATGAAATCTGCCATATGCGCCAGAGTACCAACGCGTAAGAATTCACTCCCCTCACTGGCCTGACTGTCCATTTCCTCCTCCTCCAACTCCTCCAACTCCTCTTCTTCTGCCCATACACGCTGAACAGTGAAGGACTCAACAATGGTCCCCTCTTGTGTCTCGCCAACATTCTCCTCCTCTTCCTCCTCATCCTCCTCCACCTCCACCTCCTCCGATATGCGCTGAGAAACAGACCTCAGGGTGCTTTGGCTATCAACAAGGGAATATTCTTCCCCCGTCTCTTGTGACGAGCGCAAAGCTTCCGACTTCATGCTGACCAGAGAGTTTTTCAACAGGCCAAGCAGCGGGATGGTGAGGCTGATGATGGCGGCATCGCCACTGACCATCTGTGTTGACTCCTCAAAGTTACTCAGCACCTGACAGATATCAGACATCCACGTCCACTCCTCATTGTAGACTTGAGGAAGCTGACTGACCTGACTACCAGTTCTGGTGGAAGTTGACATCTGGCAGTCTACAATCGCTCTGCGCTGCTGGTAAACTCTGGATAACATGGTCAGTGTTGAATTCCACCTCGTGGGCACGTCGCACAACAGTCGGTGAGCGGGCAGTTGGAGGCGGCGCTGCGCTGCCCTGAGAGTGGCAGCATCTGGGCTGGACTTCCTGAAATGCGCACAGATGCGGCGCACCTTCGTGAGCAAATCAGACAGATTGGGGTATGTCTTGAGGAAACGCTGCACTATCAGATTTAACACATGGGCCAGGCATGGCACATGTGTCAGTCTGCCGAGTTGCAGAGCCGCCACCAGGTTACGGCCGTTGTCACACACAACCATTCCCGGCTTGAGGTTCAGCGGTGCCAGCCACAGATCAGTCTGCGCCGTGATGCCCTGTAATAGCTCTTGGGCGGTGTGCCTTTTGTCGCCTAGGCTCAGCAGTTTGAGCACCGCCTGCTGTCGCTTAGCGACGGCACTGCTGCTGTGCCTAGAGCTACCGACTGATGGCGCCGTGCCCACGGATGGTAGTTCGGAGGAGGAGGTGGAGGAGGGGTGGGAGGAGGAGGAGGCATAGTAGGCCTGAAACACCTGGACCGAGGTAGGCCCCGCAATCCTCGGCGTCGGCAGTATATGAGCAGCCCCAGGGTCAGACTCGGTCCCAGCCTCCACCAAGTTAACCCAATGTGCCGTCAGCGATATATAGTGGCCCTGCCCGGCAGCACTCGTCCACGTGTCCGTGGTCAGGTGGACCTTGTCAGAAACGGCGTTGGTCAGGGCACGGATGATGTTGTCTGACACGTGCTGGTGCAGGGCTGGGACGGCACATCGGGAAAAGTAGTGGCGGCTGGGGACCGAATACCGAGGGGCGGCCGCCGCCATGAGGTTGCGAAAGGCCTCGGTCTCTACTAGCCTATAGGGCAGCATCTCCAGGCTAAGCAATCTGGAGATGTGCACATTAAGGGCTTGGGCGTGCGGGTGGGTTGCACTATATTTGCGTTTCCGCTCCAGCGTCTGGGGTATGGAGAGCTGAACGCTGGTGGATGCTGTGGAGGATCGTGGAGGCGACGATGGGGTTTTTGTGCCAGGGTCCTGGGCAGGGGGCTGACTAGCAGCTGACACAGGGGAAGGAGCAGTGGTGTGCACGGCCGGAGGTGAACGGGCTTGTTGCCACTGAGTGGGGTGCTTAGCATTCATATGCCTGCGCATACTGGTGGTAGTTAAGCTAGTAGTGGTGGAACCCCTGCTGAGCCTGGTTTGGCAAATGTTGCACACCACAGTCCGTCGGTCATCCGGTGTTTCCTTAAAGAACCTCCACACTTCTGAAGATCTAGCCCTCGCCGCAAGAGCCCTCACCACGGGAGCTTCACTAGTTGACAGTGGCGCTGATGCACCAGCTCTGGCCCTGCCTCTCCGTCTGGCCCCACCACTGCCTCTTCCAACCTGTTCAGGTCGAGGACTCTCCTCCGTCTCAGAAGCACTGTGTTCACCCGGCCTCTCAACCCAGCTTGGGTCTGTCACCTCATCATCCTCCGATCCCTCAGTCTGCTCCCCCCTCGGACTTCCTGCCCTGACAACAACTTCCCCACTGTCTGACAACCGTGTCTCCTCATCGTCGGACACCTCTTTACACACTTCCACTACGTCAAGAAGGTCATCATCACCCACAGACTGTGACTGGTGGAAAACCTGGGCATCGGAAAATTGCTCAGCAGCAACCGGACAAGTGGTTTGTGACTGTGGGAAGGGTCCAGAAAACAGTTCCTCAGAGTATGCCGGTTCAAATGCCAAATTTTCCTGGGAGGGGGCAGACTGGGGGGGAGGAGGCTGAGGTGCAGGAGCTGGAGGAGTGGCGATTTCGGTGACATGGGTGGACTGCGTGGAAGACTGACTGGTGGTGGACAAATTGCTCGAAGCATTGTCAGCAATCCACGACATCACCTGTTCGCACTGTTCTGGCCTCAACAGTGCTCTACCACGAGTCCCAGTAACTTCAGACATGAACCTAGGGAGTGTAGCTCTGCGGCGTTCCCCTGCTCCCTCATCAGCAGGTGGTGTCTCACCCCGCCCAGGACCACGGCCTCTGACCCCTGCAGTAGTTGGACGCCCACGTCCCCGCCCTCGTCCTCTACCCCTAGCCCTCGGGTTAAACATTTTTAAAATGAGAGTTATAACTTTATTTTTTTTTTTACTTTTTTTTGTTTTTTTTTGTGTTTTTTTTTTTTTTTTTGTGTTTTTTGTTTTTTTTTGAGTTTTTAAAACCAAACAATGCTATCCTATTGCTATGGCTATTTTCTAGCCAAGTATCAAAGGAAGCACAGTACTATGCCAGATGAGATGACACTGAGTTATTGCCTAATAGAAATCCAACCCCTACTGAATTTTGCCACTTCGGCCTTTGCTATGGATATGTGCGCCACTAAGCGCAGAACACAGCGGTCGCAAGTCCCACTACAAATTGCTCAGAATTGGCAAGTACATGCACTGCAGAAACTACAGCCACCAGCAGATCAACCAGAAATCAAATATATAGAACGCTACTGTAGGCTTCAAGATCAAGAAGCTGTTTGTATTCTCCTATGGCTATTTTCTAGCCAAGTATCAAAGGAAGCACAGTACTATGCCGGATGAGATGACACTGAGTTATTGCCTAATAGAAATCCAACCCCTACTGAATTTTGCCACTTCGGCCTTTGCTATGGATATGTGCGCCACTAAGCGCAGAACACAGCGGTCGCAAGTCCCACTACAAATTGCTCAGAATTGGCAAGTACATGCACTGCAGAAACTACAGCCACCAGCAGATCAACCAGAAATCAAATATATAGAACGCTACTGTAGGCTTCAAGATCAAGAAGCTGTTTGTATTCTCCTATGGCTATTTTCTAGCCAAGTATCAAAGGAAGCACAGTACTATGCCGGATGAGATGACACTGAGTTATTGCCTAATAGAAATCCAACCCCTACTGAATTTTGCCACTTCAGCCTTTGCTATGGATATGTGCGCCACTAAGCGCAGAACACAGCGGTCGCAAGTCTCACTACAAATTGCTCAGAATTGGCAAGTACATGCACTGCAGAAACTACAGCCACCAGCAGATCAACCAGAAATCAAATATATAGAACGCTACTGTAGGCTTCAAGAAGCTGTTTGTATTCTCCTATGGCTATTTTCTAGCCAAGTATCAAAGGAAGCACAGTACTATGCCGGATGAGATGACACTGAGTTATTGCCTAATAGAAATCCAACCCCTACTGAATTTTGCCACTTCGGCCTTTGCTATGGATATGTGCGCCACTAAGCGCAGAACACAGCGGTCGCAAGTCCCACTACAAATTGCTCAGAATTGGCAAGTACATGCACTGCAGAAACTACAGCCACCAGCAGATCAACCAGAAATCAAATATATAGAACGCTACTGTAGGCTTCAAGATCAAGAAGCTGTTTGTATTCTCCTATGGCTATTTTCTAGCCAAGTATCAAAGGAAGCACAGTACTATGCCGGATGAGATGACACTGAGTTATTGCCTAATAGAAATCCAACCCCTACTGAATTTTGCCACTTCAGCCTTTGCTATGGATATGTGCGCCACTAAGCGCAGAACACAGCGGTCGCAAGTCTCACTACAAATTGCTCAGAATTGGCAAGTACATGCACTGCAGAAACTACAGCCACCAGCAGATCAACCAGAAATCAAATATATAGAACGCTACTGTAGGCTTCAAGAAGCTGTTTGTATTCTCCTATGGCTATTTTCTAGCCAAGTATCAAAGGAAGCACAGTACTATGCCGGATGAGATGACACTGAGTTATTGCCTAATAGAAATCCAACCCCTACTGAATTTTGCCACTTCGGCCTTTGCTATGGATATGTGCGCCACTAAGCGCAGAACACAGCGGTCGCAAGTCCCACTACAAATTGCTCAGAATTGGCAAGTACATGCACTGCAGAAACTACAGCCACCAGCAGATCAACCAGAAATCAAATATATAGAACGCTACTGTAGGCTTCAAGATCAAGAAGCTGTTTGTATTCTCCTATGGCTATTTTCTAGCCAAGTATCAAAGGAAGCACAGTACTATGCCGGATGAGATGACACTGAGTTATTGCCTAATAGAAATCCAACCCCTACTGAATTTTGCCACTTCAGCCTTTGCTATGGATATGTGCGCCACTAAGCGCAGAACACAGCGGTCGCAAGTCTCACTACAAATTGCTCAGAATTGGCAAGTACATGCACTGCAGAAACTACAGCCACCAGCAGATCAACCAGAAATCAAATATATAGAACGCTACTGTAGGCTTCAAGAAGCTGTTTGTATTCTCCTATGGCTATTTTCTAGCCAAGTATCAAAGGAAGCACAGTACTATGCCAGATGAGATGACACTGAGTTATTGCCTAATAGAAATCCAACCCCTACTGAATTTTCCCACTTCGGTCTTTGCTATGGATATGTGTGCCACTAAGAGCTAAACACAACGGTAGCAAGTCCCCCTGCTAATTCCTCACAAAATGGTAAAATATGCAAATTAAAATAAAAAAAGTAGAACGTTATTGTAGCCCTAAGAAGGGCTGTTGGGTTCTTTGAGAATCACTCCTGCCTAACAGTAAGCTAATAGAACACCCTAACGCTTTCCCTGAGCAGCAGCAGCTCTCTCCCTAGCGGCATCCAGAGACAGAATGATCCGAGCAGTGCGGCCAGCGGCTAGTCTATCCCAGGGTCACCTGATCTGGCCAGCCAACCACTGCTATCGACGTGTAAGGGTACCACGTCATGCTGGGTGGAGTGCAGAGTCTCCTGGCTTGTGATTGGCTCTGTTTCTGGCCGCCAAAAAGCAAAACGGCGGGAGCTGCCATTTTCTCGAGCGGGCGAAGTATTCGTCCGAGTAACGAGCAGTTTCGAGTACCCTAATGCTCGACCGAGCATCAAGCTCGGACGAGCATGTTCGCTCATCTCTAGAAATAACCTATAATTTTCAAAAAAATGTTTATTTTTTCATTTACACTTTATTGTAGTATTTATATGGTCACTTTCTACTTTTCAAAAGGCAAGAATTTTACTGTTACTCCACCCTTCCACTTCCTGCATCATAATCTTTGCAACTGTTAATGAGCCTACTTGACACATTTTTAAATGGTGAGGCTCGGACACATGCAGATCATTTCAGGTTCAGATCCTCAAACCCAAACCCAGGCTTCAGCTAGAAGTTTGGGTTCACTCTCTGCCTTTAACACCCATGATCCATGTTGGTACCAATTAGAGGTGTTAAAGGGGTATTCCCATCTGGGCATTTACATTTAATTAAATTCATTTGCCTTATGTAAACATTTCTTCAATTGGATGTTAATTAAAAAAATGTTCCTGTGAGAAGATAATTTCTCATAAGTGTAGCCATGTTGTCCCTTAGAAACCAGATAGCTTCCTCGGATACAACCATGTCACACTCTGGCAGCGTTGGCCAGACTTGCGCTATAGAGTCCTGCCTGACCACCAGGATTCAGCAATCATTACCACAGGACGGCTGTGCGATATGTAGTAACTCCCGGACATTTCATATACAGTAACCTTTTGTTTCTTTGTGCACTCAATCCATCAGAGGTGGCCGTATCCGAGGAAGCTATCTAGTTTCTAAGAGACAACATGTCTACATTTATGAGAAATTATCTTTACACAGGAACATTTTTTTTAATAACATCTAATTGAAGAAATGTTTACATATGGCAGATTAATGAAACTGAATGTAAGTGCCCAGATGAGAATACCCCTTTAAATCATAAAATGCAAAGCTGAAATGATCCTCAGGAATATGGCAGCATGCAAGCACTGCCAGCTGTTGTTACCAGTGGGGGTGAGGATGTGGGTACGTTACCCAAACCGAATCTTAACAGGACCGTTCATCCCTAATCTTGAGCAATACACTTTTTTAAAAAAACAATTTCATACTCACCTCTTATTATCACCAGCAATCCAGCATGTTGTCACCTCACATTTTGTGTTGATGGACAGTATGTAACCCCTGCAGTCAATAAATGCTGTATTACTAGTATCATCACAGTGGTGATAGAAGCCATCTGCTCTGTATACTATCTGAGCTGTACTGTATTTTTACTGTTAACATAACATTATGATAATAACACAAAAATATGACCATGATGTATTGATGGAAGCCCTCTTCCCTCTAGTAATTACATTTAGATTCAGAATCTGAATCAGCCATAAACCAACTTTTTCAAGTAAAATCCTAATTTACAAATTCTAATTACACGTTAGGGCCCAGACGTGGTCTGTCATATAAATACCCTGGTCTGGTGTTTGCTGACCCCAGGGGTTACATGTAGTATGAAAGGGAAGATCAAATTAGCAAACTGTGCGACCACAGACAATGGAATCATATCTATCGAATACTATGGATATAAACCATTATTAGGAGTGAGCAGTAAAAGGGGAGGGTCATGGGGATAGTTCTATCATCCTTGTGAATTTTAAGTAGATAAAACCCCACTAAATCACCTAACGCCATTTTTATGAACAACACCCCACTTGCCTGATATGGATTAAAGGGTAACTAGGTGCCCAGTTGACGGGAGGCAATTGAACAATTATTCCAAGCTTCTATCAAGAGATATGGAGTTTAATTAAAAAAAAAATTTAAAAAAGGTAACTCAATGAACGGAGGGGTAGCAGGTGAACATCCTCCACTCAAGGGGTGGGAGGAAAAACTCAGTAGGTTTAAATTAGCAAGCCCAAGAAACCCCCTTTATCAGTCTTTGGAGGCGTCATTTCAACTGGATAGGCAGCCCAAAAGTTTTGCCGCCAAACCTCCAGGCCACATAAATCTCCTATTTCCAGAGTAAGATCTATTTGTTTTACTCCCTTTTATTTTACAAGTGTTTATGCCTGTATTATGTGTATATTCTTTGCAATCCTTTTTGTAATATTTAATAAGTCTCTGCTCGTAGCCTTAGAGAACATAAGTTTCTGAAGAGATAATGGTTACCTATATCAATTTTAAGTAATCATTTAACTAATTATGTAATCCATAATTTGGGATCTCTAAATTGATGAGGGAATTATGTAGAAAGGCAACTTTTATTATGTCTTCTTATTATAATCTAATGTGAAAAGTATAAGTGGTGGAAGCTAAATAATGAGTGAATTCAAAGACTAAGAGAGTAAAATTCTGAGGCTCTCTAGTGTAAGTCGACCCCGTGGCGACACCTGAGAATGGGGTCTCATCACAGATATCTTTACCCACTCGTGATGCCAATTACCCATTTCTGTCTGCCTGAAATACAAGAATTATTAGAGCTAAATTTGACAAAAACTCCCATTTACATATATTATTCAAGGATATTTAAGATGCTTCTTAAATTTTTGTGAAAAATACAGCATTTTTGTCTTCTTTACTTCTTTCAGAAATATATTTCTAGCATCTCTCTAACAGTTCTTCCATTGCATTTTAAGAGTTAACATTTTAATATTTTCATAAACAAGACAGAATCGCCTAGGGACGCTGCTCATTGAAATATGTTCTCCAGCCGGCTTCTGAATTGCATCAGTTTCTATCTGTACCCTGCAATGATTTATACAGCCGAATGAGTGGCAGCATGCTACTTGCACAATAATAAGTTGCAGAAGTAAAAATGTGAGTTCAAATGTGACATTTGCAGTTCCATCAGAATGACAAGAAAACAAGTGTAAGAGAACTATTGATTTCATGCTGCTACATTCTGCCAGTATGCTCAACATTACAATGAATACGGCATTCATGTATGCTCGCTCTTTGTGGTTTTTGAATCTCTTGAGAGTTATAAATCCATGTTATATTACAGAAGTATACAGATGATGCCTCAATAGACAGATTCTAGTTTTGTTTGTCTCTCATTATGTGGACATCTAGTTTGTTGTTTCAGGACGTATAATAAAACTTAAAAGTGTTCCATGGTTGTAGATCCTAACTTGAATACACTGTACCTCGCTATGGACAATAACAACCTTAATTTAACTCCTTGATATTTTCCCCTTAATGAGCACATTTTTCTATAAATTTGACACTGTCTTCATTCATTTTTCTGTTGCCATCATGTCAGGGTCAGAGGTAGTAGACCCACTGAACCACCACAAGCAATGACCTAAGCCGACATCTGGCAGCCGAGTCTAAGTGGCACCTGTTATTCACAAGAGCTCACCACAAAGTGGGTTGGACTTACTACAGCAGGATACCACCAGGTGGCTCCACAGGCGCGACTTTGATAGTGGTGATGGCCACGGCAAGTTACATAATCGGTGTCTTGGTCAGGCAGAAAGTCAGGACAGGTGGCACAGGATCAGAGTAGGGGACAAGGCAGAAGGTCAGGACAGGTCAGGATCAGGAATCAAGCTCACAATGGGAAATCACTATAAACACAGGGTAGAACTTTCTCAGAGACACGAGGCACAAAGATCCATCAGGGGACACAGGAAGAGGAAGGCAATTTTTAGGGCAGCGGCCAGCCAGCCCCAATCATCGGCATGGAGGCCATCACTGGAGCAAGAGAAGGTGAGTGAGCCTGCGGCCAGCCTGCTGGGGCACATGGTGGCACACAGGTTTTTGAATACTGATATATTTGTGATGCATAAAGCTACTTAAATAACTTTTATTATGGAGAATGGACAAAAAAACCTCAATTCCAGCCCTATTTTTTTGTCATTTAAAGGGAACCTGACACACAATTATATTGTAATGCAAATGGTTAGAGAAAGCAGAAAGTCATAATTGCAATCTAATGCTTTTTTAACCTGTCTTTAGTGAAAATGAAGTCCCTGATGACAGGTTCCCTTTAAATCTTGTGCCATTCACTGTGTGCATTAAATAAAATTTTACCATTATTCTGCATATAGATTTTTATGTTTATAACATTTAGATAAATAAAAGATTTTTTTAAAGAAATACCGTAATTTGATTCTGTATTGCTACTCTTTAAGCACCATAACTTTTTTTTTTAAAATTATTTAGTCTATGTACCCATATTGTAGCTACTTTATAGCAGGTTGAGATGGAGCTTCTGTTTATTATTGATTATTTCCAATGTAATGAACATGCAATGGACATAATTTTTTATGTAATTTACTATGGCCTGTGTTTTTTTCTTAACAAACTTGTAAAATCTAATTATTTTTTTTAGCCCCACTGATGTCACATTGTGATCTTTTGATTACTCCTATAATTCATGTAGTTACATTATAAAAGTATAATACTCCTAGAATGAGAATGACAGGCAGTCTCCTAGGATGTGCCTCTGGCATGTCCTAATAGGCACTGATTCTTGGCATCCCTGAGCACCTTTGTAAGACCCCAAGCTATCATGACAACTATAGAGACTGCAGTGGAGGAGTGTCAATGGTGAAGTCAATATTGACAGCAGCATCCAAATGGTTAATGGCTGTGACCAGTATTTACTGACTATAATTACACAGCTCTTCCTGTACAATGACCAGCCATAACTGTATGTCGAAATGCAGCGACTCACTCCCAATTTGGACATATGTTAGAGAGGATATAGGAGTTAAAACACACCCTTAACAAACTGATTTTCAGAAATCAGTAGTCCACCTTCTGTGAATTAGGAGCAACACCGTTTATGTTTATTATATCTTAATTGTCTATTTTTTTACCATTATTTTAGTAATATTTCACAAATATAAAACTGGAGTCCTTGAGCTTCTATGCGGTAGATACATGTTTTACCCTTTTATGCATGAGGCCTGAATTTTGTAGAGTTTATTCTATAGAAACATCAGGGGCGTAAATACAGTGGTAGCAGCCATATCAGCCACTATGGGGCCCGCAGTGTCAGGGGGCCCCATCATCTGACCTGACACAATAAAGAGTGGAGGATGTGCACCATTATATCTATATTGTACTGCATATTGTCCAGCATAATATGTATATAAAATATACTGTAATGTATATATGCAGTGTCTGTGATGTGTATATGGTGGCTGTATACACTGTATGTGAGGATGTTGCATATGGCACTGTATGTGTGTATATGCTGTGTGTGCACATGAGTGTATTTATCGTATATACTCGACTATAAGCCGACCCGAGTATAAGCCGAGGCCCCTTATTTTACCACCAAAAACTGGGAAAACCTATTGACTCGAGTATAAGCCAAGGGTGGAAAATGCATTGGTCACAGCCTCCCAGTATATAGCCTGCCAGCCCCCAGTAGTACATAGCCAGCCAGTCCCCTTGAAGTATACAGCCTGCCAGCCCCTTTGAAGTATACAGCCTGCCAGCCCCCTTGAAGTATACAGCCTGCCAGCCCCCTTTAAGTATACAGGCAGTCCCCGGGTTACACACAAGATAGGGTTTGTAGGTTTGTTCTTAAGTTGAATTTGTATGTAAGTCGAAACTGTATATTTTATCATTGTAATCCCAACCAGAACTTTTTTGGTCTCTGTGACAATTGGATTTTAAAAATGTTGGGTTGTCATAAGAATCAGGATTAACAATAAAACTTCATTACAGACACATTTGATAGCTGTTACAGCTGATCATTGTAGCCTAAAACTAAAGTACAATAAGTTACCAATATCCAGAGGTCCGTTTGTAACTAGGGGTTGTATGTAAGTCGAGTGTTCTTAAGTAGGGGACCGCCTGTACAGCCAACCAGCCCCCTTGAAGTATACAGCCTGCCAGCCCCCTTGAAGTATACAGTCTGCCATCCCCCTTAAGTATACAGCCTGCCAGCCCCCTTATGTATACAGCCTCCAGCCCCCTTATGTATACAGCCTCCAGCCCCGTTCGCCAAGCACATTTAAAAAAAAAAGCTTTCATACTCACCTACAGGCGGCTTCCTGATGCTCTGTTCCGCGTGGCTGGTCTTCGGTCTCCGGTCTTCTCTGTGTTGTATCAGCCGGCAGATACGCGTCCACGCGATCTGCCGGCTGGCGCACAATATCACGCAATGGTGTTGCCGCTGATGACGTCATCAGCGGCGTCACCGTCGCATGATATTGTGCGCCAGCCGGCAGATCGCGTGGAAGAAGATCAGCTGCGGGGAAGACAGAAGAGGAGCCGATGAACATCAGGAGCCACGCGGACCATCGGGCCTCCGGAGGGTGAGTATGGAAGTTTTTTTTTTTTTTTTTACTCGTGTATAAGCCGAGGGGAGGTTTTTCGGCTTATACACGAGTATATACGGTATATGTGATTGTAAATTACATGTGTGAGTATATTAATATGTATATGTATTTTTTAAGTGGTAAGGGGGGCCCCATGCAGTAGGAACGAGATTTCAGGCAAGGAACGATAATCATTTTCTAGTTGCTCTCATCTCTGCAATCTGTCTGTGAATCTGCAGTCTTCCCTGTGCTGGTGATCTAGTTGCTGTAACTTAGTGCTCTCCACCCTATCCATAGAGCTAGCTGTATTCAGACACTTCAGTGAGCTTCTTCCCTTCTTGCTTCCATAGCAAAAATCTGCATACATTGAAGTCTGTAAAGCAGATGAGAGAGAATGACAAGAATGTTAGTGCAGAAGAAAGCACTTTCCTCTGATATAAAACATTGAATATTTAATATATAGAAGTTTTCTTGTAATCATTTTTACTACTTGGATATGCAAAAAATATTGCCCATTTACCGTGTATAGGTTTTCCAAGCAGTTCCAAATTGATTAGGGACTTGACATTGCTGCATGACATGTGACATGATTTGACCTATAGACATGCTCCTTGCAATGCCTGCACAGAGCTTACAGACACTCGTTGATTCGCATCCTGCCAGCACATTGTGAGCAGAGAGAAGCTGCGAGCTACAAACTCCAGGAAGCTAAGTGATCCAGGGGTAAGCAGGCACATATCTGAGAGAACAGAGATGTAGCAGAGCTAAAAGTGTAACAGTGTAAAGAGCGGCCAGCCTCTGTCTGTCAGCCTCTGTGTAGTGGGGTATCTCATGCATCTCTGATCTGTCTTATCTCTCTCCTTCTATGTGTCAGTGTATTTGTACAATGTCAGAAGCCAGATGAAAGTGTATATAAACCTGTACCCTGATAATGTAACCATATTGTCACCCCACAGAACTAGAGGGATCATAATGTGTCTGCTTAGAGAGTCCACGCCCACACCCTGGGATTTTGCACTGCGCAGCCTAGGGAATCATAGGAGCTAAAACAGCAATAATATGGAATAAAATTGTAAATTAAGGGGGTTAAAATTATCTTCATTGTCTTAACATCACTAAGGGATTGAAATCTGAGAATTTTCTTTTGTGGGACAACCCCTTTAAAGTAGTAAAACCAATTACACTTGCATGCCGGCATGTACTTCTTGAAACAGCATCAGTTTTTGCTCCTAACAGGTTAGATTTTGAGAAAGAAGCCTCAGGGGCTTCTGTTAACATCATATGAACCTCTTCTTGCTCTGTCATCTGTTCATTATTTGGCAGAGCCAATTATTTGGCAGAGCAGAGCCATTGACAGGATCCCCTGAGGCTCATTTACATAATTTAAACCCCTTCAGGACATGGACAGTTTGTACGTTAAGGCTCCGCCTCTTTTTTTGTAATCTGGCATGTGTCTCTTATGGTTATAACTTTTGAACACACGTAACAAATTGATTTTGTGACTGTTTTATTAAATGACACATTGGAGCAGATTTACTTACCTGGCCCATATGCGATCCAGCGGCGCGTTCTCTGAACAGGATTCGGGTCCGGACGGGATTTATGAAGGTAGTTACTCCGCCGTCCACCAGGTGGCGCTGCTGCGCTGAAAATCATCTGCCGGAATACACCAAGCTGGACCAGGTGAAGGTAAGCGCGTCCCAAGCGACACATTTTCGGTTTTTAAATGCAGCGTTTTTTGCGAAATACGTCGGGTTTTCGTTCGGCCACGCCCCCCCCCCCCCGATTTCCGTCGCGTGTATGCCAGCGCTGATGCGCCACAATCCGAGCGCGTGCGCCAAAATCCCGGGGCAATTCAGGTACAATCGGCGCAAATCGGAAATATTCGAGTATATATATATATATATATATATATATATATATATATATGTCAGGCATAGAGGTTGTGGATCCTCTGAACCACTGCGGACGATGGCACAAGCCACTACCTGGGACCGGAGTCTAAGTGGCACCCGGTTTTCACCAGAGCCCGCCGCAAAGCGGGTTGGACTTGCTGCGGCGTGGTACCACCAGGTCATTCCACAGGCGTGACTTGTCCGCAGTGGCAGCCAAGGTCGAGGTACAGAATCGGCAGGCAATCTCGTAGTCGGGGTCAGGCAGGAGGTCAGGACGGGCAGCACAGGTTCGTAGTCAGAGTCGTAGCAACAGGTCAGGACAGGCGGCAAAGGAGCGTAGTCAGAAACGGAACTGGGGTCACAACAGGAAATCTCAAGAACAGCACAAGGCATCAAAATACAGCTTTCTCTAGGGCGCAAGGCACAAAGATCCGGCAAGGGTAACAGGAAGAGGCAGGGTTAAATAATTAAAGGGAAAAGGGCAGCGCCAATTAGTGGCGCGCTGGCCCTTTAAATTTACAGAACTTGCCGCGCGCGCGCCCTAGCTGTCGGGGACGCGCGCGCACAGCCGAAGGGGACGAGGAAGCTGCGGACGGAGCCGACGCCGGAGGGGCAGGAGCCGGGACCCGTGAGTAGCGCTTGCGGTGCGCTGGCGGGGGACCGACGGCACGGGTGAGCCCGCGATCCGTGACGGGGATCGCGGGACCACCCGTGACAATATATATATATATATATATATATATATATATATATATATATATATATATATATAGTAAAATTTGCCAATTTTTTGGAGAAATTCGTCATTTTCAAAATTTAAATTATCTGCTTTTGACCACCAAAATTAGCTCCTTACTAACATTTCACACTAACACATCTCAACTTACACAGCTTTATAACATTTTTTGTGGGATGACATAGGTAAAAAAATCATAATTTTGGTGGGTTTTTATCAGGTTTTTATGGTGTTCATTGTACATGTTCAATATTTTTTTTCTACAGGTCGATATGGACGTGTTGATACTATATATGTGTTGTGTTATGATTTAGAATTTTTTTCACTGTAAATATGTTTTATTATATGTCAATGGAGCCTATGGGCATTTTCATTTATTTTTTATTTAGGAACAATTTTTATTTAAATTATTTTATTAGTTCTACTACAGGGCAAGCAATTATACTGATGATTGCAGGGTATTAGCTCAGTCAGCCTATGCACATGTGTCACAGGTGCCCCTGCGACCCATGTCTTGGGTCATAGACGCATTCCGAGTAGTGTAGAGCAGTCTGGATGTACAGGAGGTTTTTATGATCAGTATAGATTAGAGATGGGCGAATCGATTCTAATGATTCTAACTTCGGTTAGAATTTCAGGGAAAATTCGATTCGTCACGAAGCCGAAGTTTATGCTGATTCAAGGGAACGAAGTTGGTTTTTTCCCCTCATGTTACTGCTAAATGGGCGCTAGAACAACGTATAACATGGGGCAGAGAACTCTGGGAAGGAGAAAGGAACACCCCGATGACATCTGCAGACCTGTAAGCTAATCAGCGACCGGCAGGCTTATGTGATGTCACACAGCCCTATAAAACCCAGCCATTTTCTATCTCAGCACTTCACACTTCATGTTGTAGCGTCCAGCTGCTGCTATTGTACTGTGCGATTCTTGCTGCAATCCCTTGCTGTTCTTTAAGGGGGATCTGTATACCCCAAATAGCAGTTCTATTTAGTGACAAAATCGAATAGGAAGAAATCTGTTTGACTTTCATGCCTCTGCAGTAGCGATTGGTGGACCAATCCCTGGTTGTTCTTTAAGCGGGATCTGTATACCCCAAATAGCAGTTCTATTTAGAGACAAAATCGAATAGGAAGAAATCTGTCTGACATTCATGCATCTGCAGTAGTGAGCTGTCAGTTGTGGGGTATCTGTATAACGCACATTGCCATACCTTATTGTGGCTCTAGTTTACAGACAGATTTACGTGTCAAATCCACATAGTTTATACAGTGATTTTCGCTGAAATTACACTGTCAGTTGTGGGGTATCTGTATAACGCACATTGGAATACTTTTTGGGGGCTCTAGTTTACAGACAGATTTACGTGTCAAATCCACATAGTTTATACAGTGAAATGAGTCAGGGTTCTAACTACCTGCCTCAGCTACTATTCTGATGCTGCCACCCGCCTGATGCCACACATCTGCTGCTAGTTGCACCATCTGCCTCCTACCATCTTTACCAGGGACTGGTATTGTCCGCCAACTCCACACTATATCATGATGCCACCTTCACACTATAAAAAAATTAATTCATAATAATAAATAATAGATAATAAATAAATATAAATAATAAATAAATATTAATAATAAAATTCCAGTTATATGCATGAATACATCAGCAGATAAAAACAACAAGGACCAAAAGGAGAAACAGGTACACACCTAAATGCATAATACAAAAAATAATAACTATGGATCTGGATATCAGGCAATAAATAGTTAAATAAATAAATAAATAGAGAGATAAATCGATAAATAAATAGCTGATTGTTGAGAGACACTAGATAGGGATCAGAAATAGGGGTAGCAAGGATGAGGAGAACTAGGATAGGAAAGAAAAATTGTGAGACATGATTGTATTGTGAAACATGATTGTATGATTAAAAGTTGAAATGCGAATGCAAGCTAAAATGATATTTGAAAATTGGTTGTGGAGATGATAGGATATGAAAATGAATGCAGGTAATTGACATGGGAAGAGACTAATAGAACTAGTTGCATAATCTCAATGTGGGTAATTGGCGTGGGAAGAGGCTAACACAACTAATTGCATAATCAAATCTTGGTAAATGATCGCGGTTAGCCTGGTATGAGACAGGGTAAACACAATGGTAACTACAGAAGACACTGTAAGTAATAATAAGTATGTCTGAAACACTTACGTGTGGACGCTGAGTTCCCGATGGGGGAGGTAAGCGTGAGTGAAAGCGCGCGGAGAGTCCCCTGGTTCTATATATACACCCAGGGATTCCGGCGCTTATGCGACTGACATCGGGAATTGGCGCATGCACACAATGCGCACAATGTTGTGATGTGACTGAGCGCGTCAGGAGGGACCTGGATCGCGCTGTATAGATGCGGAGAGGATAAGAATCGGAGGTGTAGTGTGAGTACGAAAAGGGGAAGAGAGGAGATGCAAAATATAATGGAATATAATGCATTAGAAAACTCAAATAATGGTAGTCTGGAAAATATAATAGCAGAACAAGTTATAGGAATGTAAATACAATAAGTAGGATGAGATGGGGTTAATTATGCATGGAAACATAATAGGCATAGAAAGCGTAAAGCATAAATTAATAAAAGATATATAACCTATATAGAACATCTATCAGTGATTATATATGAGTAGTTAGAGTAAAACCGGCAATAGTAAATTTAGCAATAGTAAGCTGAGGTGAGTATCGATAGCATAATTACACACAAGATCAAAAGGAATATATGTCTAAATTAATAAATATAAAATATAATAAATCGCTGATGTATGAAGGAAATAAATAGCAATACACATATATACATACATACATGATGGTGTGTACACACACGTATATATACGTATGTACACATATACCCAAATATGTGGTCTAAGCAGAACTAAGTGTAGTAGGGTAAGTATGATGAAACTGAGTGTATTGGCAAGTGGGGGAGGGGGGTGGGTAGTGGATAGTTTGCACTAAAAAATGTTTTCGAGGGTTTTGTTAAGACCGGATGGCATAAGACACTGTAGTTTGTATATCCAATACATTTCTCGTTTTTTTAGGTAGTTGAAACGTTGGGGGGTGGAAGGTATGATGTGTTCGATGGGTGTTATGCTAAATTCTCTGTAGTCTTGTTTGTGGTGGAGGGCCGCATGTCTGGATATGCTATGAAGGAGAAAACCATTATTAATGTTGCTGCGGTGCTTATTCATACGTTCTCTCAGCGGTTGGATGGTACGGCCTATATATTGCAATTTGCATGTGCATTCGATCAGATAGATTATAAAACTGGAACTACAATTGAGGAAACTTTTAATCTCGAACCTTTCTCCAGTGGTGTTAGATTGGAAGGAGGACCTTTTATGGCAAATGGTTTCACAGCATTTACAAAGGTTATGCCCACATTTGTAGCTACCTAGAACCTTCGGAAAAAATGATAGGACTGGTTTAACTTGTTTAGAAGTACGTAGACGGCTGGGTGCTAGGATATTTTTTAGTGTGAGTGGTCTTCTGAAGGTGATGGTTGGGTTGGATGAGATGCTATTTTTAAGGTATGGGTCATGAAGCAGTACATTCCAATATTTTTTAAGGATGTGTTTAATTTTACTGCCATCGTTGGAATAGGTGGTGATAAAATTGGTACCATTAAAAGAATCCCCGGTCTTCCTTGTGCTTGGCTTTAGGCAATCTACTTGGCTTAAGGCGCCGGCCTTGGCACAAGCTGAGGAGATAAGGGGGGGGGTGGGAAGCCTTTGCCTTTGAATCACGTAGGACCATGCTTTGAGTACTGTAATCTTCGTTGGTGGTGCAGTTGCGTCTTATCCTTTTGAATTGGCCAAAAGGTATGTTCGTTAGCCACTTTTTGAAATGGTTACTTTTGAAATCCAGATAGCTGTTGCTATCAACAGGTTTAAAAAAGGTTTTTGTGTGGATTTTCTGGTCGACATGGAAGATGGTGACATCCAGGAAATCCACATTATTCGGTGTTGTTAGAGGTAAATTCTAGACCCCACTCGTTGGTGTTTATATCTTTAATGAAGTCTAGAGCCTCTTTTTCATTCCCCTTCCAAATTATGAAAATGTCGTCTATATAGCGCTTATAAACCACACAGTTATTGTAGGATGGATGGGTGAAGATGTTCAATTCCTCAAAGAGACCCACAAACAAGTTCGCGTAACTGGGGGCAAATTTGCTCCCCATCGCTGTTCCTCTTTTCTGAATAAAAATCTGATCACAGAAGTAAAAGTAATTGTGATTAAGGATAAATTCAATTGCCTTCAGGATGAAATTGCTTTGTATACTGGACATATTAGGATCTCGAGAGAGATATTGCGAAGTGGCGTGTATCCCGAGGTTATGGGGAATTACCGTATATAGGGAGGAAATGTCCATGGTGATGAAGAAATATGAGGTTACCCAGGGGACTGGAAGGATGTGTCTGATTAGGTCCGAGGTGTCCAGGGTGAAAGAATCCAGGTTTTTTTCATATTTCTGTAGGAATAAATCCACATAATGAGACAGGTTGTATTTACATTCCTATAACTTGTTCTGCTATTATATTTTCCAGACTACCATTATTTGAGTTTTCTAATGCATTATATTCCATTATATTTTGCATCTCCTCTCTTCCCCTTTTCGTACTCACACTACACCTCCGATTCTTATCCTCTCCGCATCTATACAGCGCGATCCAGGTCCCTCCTGACGCGCTCAGTCACATCACAACATTGTGCGCATTGTGCGCATGCGCCAATTCCCGATGTCAGTCGCATAAGCGCCGGAATCCCTGGGTGTATATATAGAACCAGGGGACTCTCCGCGCGCTTTCACTCACGCTTACCTCCCCCATCGGGAACTCAGCGTCCACACGTAAGTGTTTCAGACATACTTATTATTACTTACAGTGTCTTCTGTAGTTACCATTGTGTTTACCCTGTCTCATACCAGGCTAACCGCGATCATTTACCAAGATTTGATTATGCAATTAGTTGTATTAGCCTCTTCCCACGCCAATTACCCACATTGAGATTATGCAACTAGTTCTATTAGTCTCTTCCCACGTCAATTACCTGCATTCATTTTCATATCCTATCATCTCCACAACCAATTTTCAAATATCATTTTAGCTTGCATTCGCATTTCAACTTTTAATCATACAATCATGTTTCACAATACAATCATGTCTCACAATTTTTCTTTCCTATCCTAGTTCTCCTCATCCTTGCTACCCCTATTTCTGATCCCTATCTAGTGTCTCTCAACAATCAGCTATTTATTTATCGATTTATCTCTCTATTTATTTATTTATTTATTTATTTAACTATTTATTGCCTGATATCCAGATCCATAGTTATTATTTTTTGTATTATGCATTTAGGTGTGTACCTGTTTCTCCTTTTGGTCCTTGTTGTTTTTATCTGCTGATGTATTCATGCATATAACTGGAATTTTATTATTAATATTTATTTATTATTTATATTTATTTATTTATTATCTATTATTTATTATTATGAATTAATTTTTTTATTATTATCATTTTACCAGTATTGGTCAGACGAAGGGGTCTCCCCGAAACGCGTAACCACTGGACTTTTATGTTATATCAATAAATAGTGTGAATTCCATCAAGTTTGGAGATCTAATTTTGTTTCCGGTTACAAGCGCACCCGTTTGGCTCTCCCCCCCTTTTGTGCACTCCTGTATTATTAACCTTCACACTATATCATTGTGCCACTCTGCGGGCTCCTGCTGCTGCTGCTTTTGATGCCACCAACACACTATATTATTGTGCCACTCTGCTGCTCTTGCTGCTTCTTATGCCACCTTCACTATATATCATTGTGCCACTCTGCGGGCTCCTGCTGCTTCTGATGCCACTAACACACTTTATCATTGTGCCACTCTGTGGGCTCCTCCTGCTGCTACTGATTCCACCTTCACACTATATCATTGTGCCATTCTGCGGGCTCCTGCTGCTGCTGCTACTGATGCCACCAATGCACTATATCATTGTGCCACTCTGCAGGCTCCTGCTGCTTCTGATGCCACCTTCACACTATATCATTGTGCCACTCTGCAGGCTCCTGCTGCTTCTGATGCCACCTTCACACTATATCATTGTGCCACTCTGTGGGCTCCTGCTGCTGCTGCTTCTGATGCCACCTTCACACTATATCATTGTGCCACTCTGCAGGCTCCTGCTGCTTCTGATGCCACCTTCACACTTTATCATTGTGCCAGTCTGCGGGCTCCTGCTGCTGCTTCTGATGCCACCTTCACACTATATCATTGTGCCACTCTGCAGGCTCCTGCTGCTTCTGATGCCACCTTCACACTATATCATTGTGCCACTCTGTGGGCTCCTGCTGCTTCTGATGCCACCTTCACACTATATCATTGTGCCACTCTGTGGGCTCCTGCTGCTGCTGCTTCTGATACCACCTTCACACTATATCATTGTGCCACTCTGCAGGCTCCTGCTGCTTCTGATGCCACCTTCACACTTTATCATTGTGCCAATCTGCGGGCTCCTGCTGCTGCTTCTGATGCCACCTTCACACTATATCATTGTGCCACTCTGCAGGCTCCTGCTGCTTCTGATGCCACCTTCACACTATATCATTGTGCCACTCTGTGGGCTCCTGCTGCTTCTGATGCCACCTTCACACTATATCATTGTGCCACTCTGTGGGCTCCTGCTGCTGCTGCTTCTGATGCCACCTTCACACTATATCATTGTGCCACTCTGCAGGCTCCTGCTGCTTCTGATGCCACCTTCACACTATATCATTGTGCCACTCTATGGGCTCCTGCTACTGCTGCTTCTGATTCCACCTTCACACTATATCATTGTGCTACTCCTGCTGCTGCTGATACTGATGCCACCTTCACACTATATCATTGTGCCACTCTGCGGGCTCCTTCTGCTTCTGATGCCACCTTCACACTATATCATTGTGCCACTCTGTGGCTTTCCCTGTTGCTGCCATGTTGCTGACATCTGTGGACTCCTGCTGCTGCTTATTCTGTCGCCACCTCCACACTCTTATCATTGTGCCACTTTGTGGCCTCCTGTTGCTGCTGCTGCTGATGCCACCTCCACACTATATAATTGTGCCACTCTGTGGCTTTCCCTGTTACTGCCACCATGTTGCTGCTGCCTGTGGGATCCTGCTGCGGATGCCACCCCCACACTAAATCATTGTGTCTCTCTGTGGCTATCCCTGTTGCTGCCACCATCTTGCTGCCACCTGTGGGCTCCTGCTGCTGCTTCTTCTGCCGCCACCTCCACACTCTTATCATTGTGCCACTTTGTGACCTACCATGTTTCCGCTAACTCCATAATTTGTTATTGTGCCACTCTGCAGCCTACTCATGCTGCTGCCAACTGCACGCTGTCTCCCTTGAACACCCTGTGATTTCCATAATGCTGTTTTCACCCTCCATCACTCTTTGACGTTGCCACTAGGTTTGGTTTTCCCCTTCATTTCATCTGTCAGAAGGATGAAAAGCTTCAGGATTGATAGCCAAAAGCATGAGTGGATACAGAACACAGAGGACATGCAAGTATCCCATTTGCTGCTCATCTCTATTCTGGATCAACTCCCGTTTGTTTTTGGCTTTAGCAATACTGATGGATTAATGACCGATTAAAAGAGGACCCTGACGCGTGAAAAGAAGGGCAAAATAATCAGTGACGTCAATGCAAAATTACTGCCGACATCCTCTGCACTGTTTTGGGGGGCTTTCCACATGTATCCACGTTTAACAGAACAGGTTCTGTCGTAATCTATGGAATCATCCGATGTCAGTGTAAAAAGAGTGCAGTTTTTTATGTTATAGCGGGATCTTGGCCCTCAGCTCGGTCCTTTCGAGCTGGCACAGACATTACCTGGGGAAGTTTCGCTTATTTGGGGAAGTTGGCCTATGTAAGTGCACATGGAAGTGAAGAGTGAAGCGATTCTAAGAGCCGCGGCTGTCATGTGCGTGCCATACTAAAACACAGCATTGTTTGAGGACCAAACCACACTCCCTATGCATATTTAAGCATGGCTCTCTGCAGCCAGGAAATGCCTGTTTTTTAACGTGATTCGTTTTGATTCGAAAAATTCGGCGAATCGGGACAGAATGAATTTTAACCAATTTGCCCATCTCTAGTATAGATACTGACCGGATGACAAGCACCCTCCAGAAGATAACGCCATTCTTCCAGAGCCAGAATAATAGCCAGAAGCTCCCAATCACCAATAGAGTAGTACCGTTCTGTGGCTGAAAAGGTCTTGGAAAAGAACCACAGGTTATGGTTCGACCCTTGGGATCATTCTGTGTGAGAACTGCTCCAGCACCAATGAATGAGGTGTCAACCTCTAGCAGGAACAGTTTCTCAGAGTCAGGCCGGGTGAGAACGCGAGCAGATGAGAAGGCAGATTTTAGCTTTGTGAAAGCGTCTTCAGCCGCTGGAGGCCAGTGCCTAGAATTGGTGTTCATCTTGGTCAGCGACACAATGGAAGATACCAGGGAGGAAAAATGTGGGATGAACTGCCGGTAGTAATTGGCGAAGCCCAGGAATCTCTGGATAGCTCGTAATCCCACTGGACGCAGCCACTGAAGTACTGCAGACACCTTGGCAGGATCCATCTGTAGTCCATTGTCAGAAATAAAATATCCAAGGAATGGGAGGCTGTTCTGATGGAATTGGCACTTCTAGAGCTAGGCATATAGATGATTGGCCCTCTCTGAATATGTAGTTGACAAAGTCCTGAAACACCGCCGGTGCATTACAGAGACCAAAGGGCATAACAAGATATTTGAAGTCCCCATCTCAGGTATTGAAGGCTGTCTTCCATTCATCACCTTCATGTATGCCAATGAGGTTATATGCCCCTCGCAAGACCAACTTGGACTATCAAACAGTTCAGTGATCAGGTGAAGTGGGTAGCGGTTTTTCGCTGTAACTTTATTGAGGCCGCGGTAGTCGTTGCATGGACGGAGAGAACCATCCTTCTTGGCCACAAATAAGAATCCTGCTTGGCTAGAGATGAAGACTTGCGAAAAAGCCCTTCTGCAGGTTCTCCTTTATGTAGGCCGACATAGCTGCGGTTTCAGGAACAGAAAGGGGGTACACACCACCCGGTGGAAGAGATGCACCCGGTACATTTTTTCTGAAAAAATATCTGCAAAGTCCGTATATGGAGCAGGAATACCCAGCAGAGACTTGGAGGATCCGGAAGTGAAATGTATGAGACGGGACAAGGTGGTTCCAGACAATGAGACAGACACTCTGGCCCCTTAGCGGAGAACTTCACCCGTCTGCCAGTTGAGCACCGGTGCGTGGCGCTGCAACCACGGAAGACCCAGCAGAACTGAGGATGTGCACCAGGTTAACGCATAAAAGGAAAGTCTCTCCTTGTACAAGACCCCTACTTGTAGGCATAAGGTTCAGTGCGGTACCAGACTGGATCCTGGAGAATCTGCCCACTGACAGACGAAATGACCAGCGGCTTCTCGAGATGGACCACAGGAAGATGGTACTGAGAGACCAAGGCAACATCTACAAAGTTTCCTGCCGAGCTGGAATCCAGGAAGGCAGAGGCTGGAAACGGGTCACCCATCCCAGAGCTGGGTAGGACAGGTATGTTCAGACATGCAGAAGCTTTGTTCTTATCTAGGAACGCTTCTTCCAAGAACCCTAGGTGTGTGCGTTTCCCAGTTGCTGAGGACGGAGTGGACAGATCCGAAGGAAGTACTCCAGGCTGGCACAGTAGAGACAGAGGTTCTCCTGTAGGAGCCTAGATCGTTCCTGGGAAGACAGCCAAGCTCTGTCCACCTGCATAGGCTCCTCTACAGACAGTATGACCGGAGGCTGGAGCGGCCTTTGGAAAGCAGCAAGAAGCAAGGTAGGTATCGTGGACGGACTTGGTGTTGCACGTGACGTAACTCCTCGGTATGCTCCCTAAACTGCACATCAAACCGACAGGCCAAGGTGATGAGACCACTCAGGTTAGATGGCAGGTCACCAGCGGTCAATGCGTCCTTGACTTGAGGAGAGAGCCCTTTCCGAAAGGTTGCGGACAGGGCTGTATCATTCCAAGAGAGCTCCGAGGCCAGGATCCGGAACTGGACAGCACATTCTTCCACGGAAGAGTTCCCCTGATGAAGATTCAGCAGCGCAGTCTCAGCAGGGGATGACCGAGCAGGTTCTTCGAACATGAAATGGAATTCTGCCAGAAACGCCGTATGAGTACCTGTGACTGGGTCCCAAAGAGGAGTAACCCAGGCCAGGGCCTTCCCAGAGAGGAGACTGATGATAAATGCCATCTTGGATCGCTCCGTGACAAATTGAGATGGCATGAGTTCAATGTGCAGGGAGCCCTGATAATAAAACCCCTGCACAGCTTGGTGTCCCCATAATATTTGTTGGACATTGACAGTCGAAGTCTGGGTTCTGCAAAAGGAAGACTAGCCTCGGTAGTTACAAACACTGCAGGGGCAGTCTCAGGAACCTGATGCTGAGTGGCTAGCAGCTGTTGCAGCATGGCAGTGACTTGTCCCAGCTGTTACATTGTGCGTCAATCTGCCGAGATTGCTGGACCATGATGGTGGCAAGATCGGGCCGACCAGGAAGCAGAGCCTCATCGAGATCCATGGCCGGACCTTATTGTCAGGATTTGGGATGTATGGATCCACTGGCACTAGCCGACACCCGGGACCGGAGTCTAAGTGGCACTTGGTCATCACCAGAGCCCGCTGCAAAGTGGGATGGACTTGCTGTGGCAGAGTACCACCAGGTCATTCCACAGGTGCGACTAGCCCACGGTGGATGCTGAGCTCAAGGTACCATAACGGAAGACAGTCCCGTGGTCGGGTTCAGGCACAGGGTCAGGGCAGGTGGCAGAGATACAGGGTCAAGTCCAATCCGGGGTCAGCAATGGGAGGTCCAGGCAGACGGGAATGGGAGTACAGGCATACAGGACACAGGAACACAGCGACGCAGTAACACAGCAACACGGAGGAACCCTAGTAACACAGGAACTTGGAGGGACTCTGGTAACACAGGAACATGGCAACATAGGACTCAGGAGCAGGAATACACTGATATGCAGGAATACACAGGAACACAAAGGATCGCTGGAGGCACAGGAACGCAGGAGACTCAGGAATGCAGGAGACACAGGAACGCAGGATAATCACTAGGAAGCTTTCTCTAAGACCGTGAGGCACAAAGATCTGGCAGGAAGTGTAGGAAGAGGCAGACATAAGTACTTTTTCTAAAAATGGCCAGCGCCAATTAATGGTGCGCTGGCCCTTTAAATTTACTGAAGGTGGCGCATGCGCACCCTAGGAGATGGAAACGTGTGCGCCGCGCTGCCGGAGTGGGTGCTGGAGCGCGGCGAGGTAAGAGACTCGCCGGGGCCTGGGTCAGCAGAAAGGGGCACAGGTGCGCCTGCGACCCGGGCGATGGGACACAGGAGCACCTGTGACAATGACACTGCAAACAACTCTGTACACTGAAGTATTGAAAAGTTATTAGCGCCAGAAGACGGAGGTTTAAACCACTTCGGGCACTGGGACATTATGGTATGTCCCAGCAGTATATGTCCCTTTTAATAAAGTATAAAAACCACAAATCCACGAAAACCCACGTTTGGTATCGCCACATCCATCACAATCTATATAATAACAGTCTCAAAACCCCCTAGATATCTCATAGCGTTCCAAACTTATAAGCACTGTGAGACACTGAAGGGGTTAACTGTGGATGGGCGGTATGTTTCCCCTAGGTTTTGCTTCTATGCAAGGCCTTAGTGCTGAGGTGGGTTTGTCCAGCACCTTGGACACAGGTGATGGGAACAGCCTAATTAGCCTGGATAAAATGACTCAGCAGAGTTGAGTGGGTTGTCTCTCTGTGGAAGGAGGCTGAGAGGACACAGCTCTGACCTGTGTGTCTGGAGCAGCCACGTGATCTTTTTGTTTAGTGTGAGCTAGTGGACTAATTGTATAGTTAGCACCCTGACGGGTAGGTTTTCTTTTGTTTATTCAAATACCTGTATGTAAAGGCTGGTTTTATTTTGCTGCAATAAACGCAGGCGAGACCTGTTTGGACTGTACCCTGGTGTCCCTGTCTTGAACTGCATCCTAGCACCCCGCTCCCACGGTCTCTACTGGGCCAAATCCCCACATATGGTGCTTCGGATTGCGGGCAGTTCAAAAAGACATACACCCGAAAGGCTCGCTACATCCTGCAACATTGCATGGCCTGGGTGAAAGCAGCAGGCAAATTGCAGGATACAGCCAAGATGGAGGACTTTATTAAAGCCATGCTCCAGCAGCAGGAGGAGAGATCCCGCCAGCAGCAGGAGGAGGCCAGAGCTAATCGGCAGCAGCAGCAGGAAGAGTCCCTGGCTAATCGGCAGCTGCAGCAAGCCATGCTCCAGCAGCAGGAGGAGAGGTCCCGACAGCAGCAAGCCATGCTCCAGCAGCAGGAGGAGAGGTCCCGCCAGCAGCAAGCCATGTTTCAGCTGCAGGAGGAGAGGTCCCGCCAGCAGCAGGAAGAATCCCGAGCCATGTTCCAGCTGATGATGGAGAAGTTTTCTGGCATGATGGCAGCACCGCAAGCGACGACTACTGAGGGGTTCTGTACTGGTCTGCAAGGGTACCCGGTTGTCCAGCATTCCGCACGGGCTGCAGTACAAAAGGCTTTACAAAAAATGGCGACGACCGACGACGTGGAGGCTTATCTCACTGTGTTCGAACGAGTAGCTGAGCGAGAGGAGTTACCGGCTGAGCAGTGGGCAGATGTCCTGGCACCGTTCCTGACCGGCGAGTCGCAGAAGGCTTACTACGACCTGAGTGAAACGGAGGCCCGTGAGTACCCCCAGCTAAAGGCGGAGATTCTGGCTCGTCTTGGGGTCACCGTTCAGGTTCGCTCCAGCCGGGTCCACCAGTGGGCTTACTCAGAAAAATTACCCCCACGCTCCCAAATGCATGACCTGATCCATCTTGTCCGGAAGTGGCTGCAACCAGAGGACTGCACCCCCGCACAGATGGTAGAGAGAGTGGTCCTCGACAAATTCACCCGTTCTCTGCCCTCTCGGCTCCAGCGGTGGGTTGGACAGGCCGGTCCCACAAAAGCTGAGGATCTTGTGTCCCTTGTAGAGAGGTATCGGGCTACGGAGGACCTTCTACTTACCTCTCCGACACGAAGCAGTGCCAGTGACAGGGTCACCAAACCAGCTGGTAAGACTGCTACTGCGGAAAAGGGGAGACATGTCAGGTTGGGAGGGGGTTCATTGGGGGGCGTGGATACCCAGAAACCCAGTGAGGCTCGTGACAGAGGTCATGGCCGTATCCAGTGCTGGCGGTGCCATGAAATGGGCCATATTGCTGCCAACTGTCCACTGTCAGTGGAGCCAATGGACTGCAACCAGACCCGGCGAGTGTCACTGTTTGCCCGGCCAGTTCTGTCGGCAGAGTCAGTCACGGATGCAGAACCCCAAGTATGCATGGTCACAATCGGTGGTCACACAGTGGAAGCCTTGCTAGACTCAGGTAGTCTGGTCACCCTGATGCGGGGAACTTTGGTTGATCCTGGACTGTACAGCGGGCGGAAAGTGGGAGTGTTGTGTATACATGGGGACACTCGCGAATATCCCACTGCTGTCATCAACCTACATACCCCTTGTGGTTCTGTTACCCATGAAGTGGGGGTGGTGGGGACCCTTTTTCATGAGGCTATTATCGGCAGAGACTTACCGGTGTTTTGGGACCTCTGGAGACGAAGACCCACCTCAGGTGCTGTTGCAGATAATGGACAACAGGTATGTCCGGCCTTGGCCCCTGAACCCTTTGAGGCCGATGTACCCACACCAGCAGTAGGGGTGACCCCATGTGATGAATTCTCTCCCCTAGAGGTCCTAGCTGGTGAGGTCGAGGGCCACGAGGAGGTGGCCGACATGCTGGACCTTGAGATTTCCCGTGACAATTTTGGGGCTGCACAGCTACAGGACCCTACCTTGGTTAAAGCATGGGAGAATGTCAAGGTGATAAATGGGGTACTCCAAATACCAGGGGCTGATAAAATATACCCCCGAATGGCGATTATTGGGGAACTGTTGTACAGGGTCGACCAGATACGGGGTGAGGAGGTTGAGCAACTTGTAGTACCCCAATCTCACCGTAGGCTGGTGCTAGAGTTGGCACACAAACATGTGCTGGGAGGGCACTTAGGGGCTGAGAAGACCCGAGAGAGGATCCTGCAGCGATTTTTCTGGCCCGGGGTATGGGAGGAGGTAAACCGGTATTGTAGCTCCTGCCCTGAGTGTCAACTTACTGCCCCGCTCTCCCACTTCAGGAGTCCTTTGGTCCCGCTACCGATCATAGAAGTGCCCTTTGAACGGATTGCAATGGATCTGGTTGGCCCCATAGTCAAATCCTCCAGGGGGCACCAATACATCCTAGTTATCCTGGACTACGCTACGCGGTACCCCGAGGCGGTTCCACTAAGGAACACCTCCTCCAAAAATATTGCTAGGGAGCTGTTCCAGGTGTTCTCACGCACAGGCCTCCCCAAGGAAATCTTGACTGACCAGGGTACCCCATTCATGTCTAGGGTAATGAAGGAGATGTGCAAGTTACTACAGGTAAAACAGCTCCGCACCACTGTGTATCATCCTCAGACAGATGGCCTGGTCGAGAGGTTTAATAAGACCTTGAAGGGGATGCTTAAGAGGGTGGTCAGCAAAGATGGGAAGGACTGGGATTGTTTGTTGCCCTATTTGATGTTTGCCATACGTGAAGTTCCCCAGTCCTCCACGGGTTTCTCACCCTTTGAGCTGTTATATGGCCGTTCTCCACGTGGGCTTTTGGATGTAGCCAAGGAGACCTGGGAGCAGGAGAGGACCCCCCACCGTAGTGTGATAGAACACGTCTCCCTTATGCAGGACCGCATAGCGGCGGTAATGCCCCTGGTAAAGGAGCACATGACAAGGGCACAAGAGGCCCAGTCTAGGGTCTACAATAGGTCAGCCAGACTCAGGACCTTTAACCCAGGCGACAGAGTGCTAGTTCTAGTGCCCACCGTGGAGAGCAAGTTCTTGGCCAAATGGCAAGGGCCATATGAGGTCATGGAGAGAGTGGGGAAGGTAACCTACAGGGTATCTCAGCCGGGGAGGAGGAAACCCGAACAGATATACCACGTGAACCTCCTAAAGCCATGGAGGGAAAGAGAGTCCCTGATGGCCATGGGAGTAGAGAAGGCGTCTGTCTCCAAGAAGGGGACACCGGAGGTAGGTGTACCCGTTGCCAAGGTGCCTGAAGTACGGATCTCGGAGTCCCTCTCCAGGGCCCAGATTCAGGAAGCGAAGGAGTTTGTGCTCCGAAATATGGATGTGTTCTCTAAGTTACCGGGACGTACTTCAGTCATCAAGCATGACATCATAACCGAACCCCACATCCGGGTACACCAAAAACCTTACCGGGTCCCTGAAGCGCGCCGGCTTGCCATATCCGAAGAAGTCAGGCAGATGTTAGACCTGGGGGTTATCGAGGAGTCTAAAAGTGACTGGTCGAGTCCTATTGTGTTGATTCCCAAACCGGATGGTTCCCTACGGTTCTGCAATGATTTTAGGAAGTTGAACGAGGTGTCCAAATTTGATTCCTATCCCATGCCCAGGGTTGACGAGTTGATAGAACGACTTGGACAGGCTAGGTTCTTCTCCACCCTTGACCTGACGAAAGGGTATTGGCAGGTACCCCTGACTGACAGGGCTAAAGAGAAGACCGCTTTTGTTACCCCTGATGGGCTTTTTCAGTACGTGGTACTCCCCTTTGGGCTACATGGGGCTCCCGCCACATTCCAGAGGTTAATGGATCTCGTGCTAAAACCTCACCGGAGTTATGCCTCGGCCTACTTAGATGATATTATAGTCTATAGTAACGACTGGGAGAGTCATCTAGCCAAAGTACAAGCAGTGGTAGACTCCCTGAGGGCAGCAGGGCTGACAGCGAACCCCCAAAAGTGTGCACTGGGTCTGGAAGAGGCCCGTTACCTGGGGTACCGTATTGGGCGAGGGGTCATCAAACCCCAAGTAAACAAAGTAGAGGCGATCCAGCAGTGGCCACGACCTTTGAGCAAGAAGCAAGTGAGGGCTTTTTTGGGCATAGTGGGCTATTATCGCCGATTTATCCCCGATTTTGCGACAATAGCGGCACCCCTGACTGACCTGACCAAGGGTAGCAGGGCGGTGATGGTAAAGTGGAGTGAAGAGGCTGAGGGGGCGTTTCAGCGACTTAAGACGGTTTTGTGTGAGGGACCGATACTGATCACCCCTAACTTCACCAAGACCTTTATTGTGCAGACTGACGCTTCTGACGTGGGCTTGGGGGCTGTCCTGTCCCAAGTAGTGGAGGGTGAGGAACATCCTGTGACATTCCTGAGCCGCAAGCTCACACCTCCTGAAAAGAACTATAGTATAGTTGAGAGGGAGTGCTTGGCGATCAAATGGGCTCTGGAATCCCTGAGGTATTATTTGGTAGGGCGGCAGTTTACACTGGTGACCGATCACTCTCCCCTAACCTGGATGAGTCAGGCCAAGGAGAGGAACGCCAGGGTCACAAGGTGGTTCCCAATGCTCCAGAATTTTAAATTCACGGTGGAACATCGAGCAGGAAAATTGCATGGGAATGCCGATGCCCTATCCCGTACCCACTGTCTGATGGCCAAAAGTGTTCGTCCCCACAGGGTCAAACAGAGGGGGAGGGTATGTGAGACACTGAAGGGGTTAACTGTGGATGGGCGGTATGTTTCCCCTAGGTTTTGCTTCTATGCAAGGCCTTAGTGCTGAGGTGGGTTTGTCCAGCACCTTGGACACAGGTGATGGGAACAGCCTAATTAGCCTGGATAAAATGACTCAGCAGAGTTGAGTGGGTTGTCTCTCTGTGGAAGGAGGCTGAGAGGACACAGCTCTGACCTGTGTGTCTGGAGCAGCCACGTGATCTTTTTGTTTAGTGTGAGCTAGTGGACTAATTGTATAGTTAGCACCCTGACGGGTAGGTTTTCTTTTGTTTATTCAAATACCTGTATGTAAAGGCTGGTTTTATTTTGCTGCAATAAACGCAGGCGAGACCTGTTTGGACTGTACCCTGGTGTCCCTGTCTTGAACTGCATCCTAGCACCCCGCTCCCACGGTCTCTACTGGGCCAAATCCCCACAGCACTTATAGTGACAAAGGGCAAATTTGAAAAATGGGGCCGCGTCCTAGAGGTCCTGAAGGGGTTAATATTTGTTAATGTATGAAAACATTATAAAACCTATATAAACGTGGTATCCCTGTGATCACTGTGACTTAAAGAATAAAAGAAACATGTCATTTGGAGAACACAGTGAAAGCCGTAAAAACCAAGCCCATAAGAAAATGCCGCAAATGCATTTTTTCACCAATTCCACTGCAATTGGAATTTTTTCCATGCTTTCCAGTACACAGCATGGGATATTAAATAATGTCACTATGAAATGCAATTTGTTACGCAGAAAACAAGCCCTGATGAAGTTTTTTACTTGGATTTTTGAAGGTGGGGAGTGAAAAATAAAAATGCAAAAATGAAAAAAATTGTTAAAAATTTTTTAAGGGTTGTGTTCTGGAATGTTTAGCCTATACATGAAACAATATTAAAAACATCAAAACATTACTGATAGGGTCCATGGGCTTAGGCTTTCATATATACAAAGGATATATATTCTAAATAGCCCTAGCAGTAGCCAGAACATTCATACTAAAGCAATCTATTGTTTCCATATCGTTTTTGCTTAAAAAAATATGTATCATACATATTGATCATTCCAAAATTAATTTATCTTTTCAAAATGCATTAAGGAACTTTTTCTGCCAATAGCATTCTAATTTCTGTAAAGTATAATGGACAAGTCACCTCTTCAGAGGCCTGAACTTTCTAGGATATTCAGCATTCTGTGCTGCACCATCCAGGATCTTAATATTTATATCTTTGGCACCTAGGGCATTCTGTTGAAATGTAAACCCTGGAGAAATCTTAAGCCAATTATTTTTCCTGCTCTGTATGGTACTTTTGGGTCAAGTTTTTAAGTTTTATGAAATTTCAACTATATCCAGAGAAAGTGAAGAAGTTAGTGAAAATTTCTCAATTTTCCATCCTTGAAACCACCTAAACTGGCCTTAAAGAGAACCCGTCAGGCAAAATAACCCCCCTAAACTAAATATATTTTCATAAACTGCCATTAGAGAGCATTGCCTCTATCCCTTCATTGTCCCTCTACATGCCTGTAAACCTAAGGAATGAGGTCCTAAAGCTGTATGCAAATGACCTGTGAAATGTCCAATGAGTCATTAGCATATTCAAGCTGTCCAGCTTATTCATGAGTGGGAGGCACGGCAACACCCCCAGTGCTTGACTGACAGCTGCTCCATGTAATGGCTGCTCAATGTGCTTGCTGGTGGCCACGCCCCCTGCAGCCTGTGTGTGTATATAGGAGAGATACAACAGCTCCAGGCTAAAGCCATGATATAGCAGAACATGTCAGGTACTTGTGTAGCTGATGTCTGTGTCTCACACATGTGTATTAGGAGGATGCAGCATGTCAGCAGATGCAGAACACACACTAGCAATGATTTACTATACATTACACACAGACATGAGCCGGGGGAGGAGAGAGGAGGAGTAACAGGGGTGACATCACTGCTTGTGACCATGTGACCAGCCTCATTTACATAATAAAGAAAAGATGATTTTATAATGATTAATGTATGAAATAACTAGATAAAGGCTGGGATGGATCCTTGTGAGCTGCTCCAACAGGTAGTAGTGACAGGACAAGTGACGCAGACCTGATGACAGGTGTCCTTTAACCATGAACTAGAACACACATATTTTTCTGTTTTTGTATGTTTGCTTTTATAAGCTTTCAAGTTTTTTACACACAGGATTTTGAATAATTTTCAAATTTTTTTATATGTGTATCATTAGTTCTCTGTCATTTTAAATTCTTAGGTTAAAGGAAACTTACCACTTGAAGTGTCAGTTTTCCGATGGCAATACCGGGCACCAGCTCAGGGTGAGCTGGTGCCGGAGCTTATTTTAGTTAGTGTTTTAAACCCCGGTATCGCGGTTTAAAACACTTTTTAAACTTTATAGCCGGCGCAGGCAGGTACGCGCTCGGCGCTTACCGTGCGCGCGGCTACATAGGAAGTGAATGAGAGCCGCGCGCATGGTAAGCGCCGAGCGCGTACCTCCCTGCGCCGGCTATAAAGTTTAAAAAGTGTTTTAAACCGTGATACCGCGGTTTAAAACACTAACTAAAATAAGCTCCGGCACCAGCTCACCCTGAGCTGGTGCCCGGTATTGCCATCGGAAACCTGCCACTTCAAGTGGTAGGTTTCCTTTAATTTACCGTTTATACTCTAGTATAAACAATTTTTGTGCTGAAAAAAACCCACTCGGCCTATACTCGGGTATATTTTAAAAAACTCTGTATTCACATTTCTGACCCTGACGCACACCTGCAGGTCCTCCTCTTGATCCCTGCCCACCGCCAGTGCTAGGTTCGTGCGTACTAGTGCCGCAGAGACTAGGACATTGCCAAGCTGCAGACGGGACTGGATGGAGAAGTGGAACTACAGATAGGGATTGCATCTGAAAGGTGAATACAGAGTTTATTATTTTTATGTGCTGGGCAGGGGTATGGCAGGCTATATATTGGAAGCTGGCTGGCTGTATACTGGTGGCTGGCAAGCTATATACTGGAGGCTGTAAGGCAGTATACTGGGGGCTGGCAGGCTATAACCTAGCGTCTGGCAGGCTATATCCTAGGGGCTGGCATACTATATACTGAGTGCTGGCAGATTTTATACTGGGGCTGGATGGCTATATATTGGGGGCTGGATTGCTATATACTGGGGTCTGAAAGGCTGTATACTGGGGGCTGGAAGGCTGTATACTGGGGCTGGCTGGCTAGCTATATAGGGGGAGCAGGCTGGCTGGCTATATACTGGGGCTGGCTGGCTATATCCTGGGGCTGGTTGGCTATATACTGGGTGCTTTCTGGCTCTTTACTCAAGGCTGGCTGGCTATATACTCATGGCTGGTAGGCTATATATCGGGGGATGGCTGGCTAAATACTGGGGCAGGCTGGCTGTATACTGGAGCTGGCTGGCTATATACTGGGGGCTGTCTATATACTGGAGCAGGCTGGCTACATACTGGGGGATTGCTGGCTATATACTGGGGACTGGCAGGCTTTATACTGGGGCTGGAAGGCTATATACTGGGGAGACTGACTATATACATAGACTTGTTACTGCCGGCAGAACTGGATCAAGAAGAGGACCTGCGGGGAAGGGGTGAGGCACCCGGCAGAAAGGTGAGCACAGAGTTTATTATTTTTATGTGCTGGACAGGGGGATGGCAAGCTATATACTGGGAGCTGGCAGGCTGTCTACTGGGGACTGGCGAGCTGTATACTGGTGGTTGGATGGCTGTATACTGGGGGCTGAATGGCTACATACGGGGCTGGCAGGATATATAATGAGGACTGGCTAACTAACTATATAGGGGGAGAAGGCTGTCTGGCTATATACTAGGGCTGGATGGCTATATCCTGGGGTTGGCTGGCTATATATTGGGGGATGGCTGGCTATATACTTGGCCTGGCTGTCTATATACTGGAGTATTGCTGGCTATATAGTGGGGACTGCCAGGCTGGGGGCTGGAAGGCTATATACTCTGGAGACTGGATGACTAGATATATGGGGGGGGGTAAACTGGCTACATACATGGACTTGATACTGCTGACAGAACTGGATCAAAAGGAGGACCAGCAGGGAGGGGTGTAGGTGTGCGACAGAAAGGTGAGTACAGAGTTTATTATTTTTATCTGCTGGACAGTGGGATGGCAGGCTATATAATGGGGGCTGGCAAGCTATATATTGGGGATGCCTAGCTGTATACTGGGGGATGGCAGGCTATATCCTGGGGGCTGGCTGGCTGTATACTGGGGGCTAGATTGCTATATACTGGGGGCTGGCAGGCTGTATACTGGGGGCTGGATGGCTATATACTGGAGGCTGAAAGGCTGTATACTGGAGATTAGATGGCTTTATAATGAGGACTGGCAGGCTATATACTGGGGGCTTGCAGGGTGTATACTGAGGACTGACTGACTATATACTGGATGCGTACTGGCTATATTTTCAGGGCTGGCTGGCTGGATGCAGGGGGCTAGGTGGCTATATATTGAGAATGGTAGGCTGTATACTGGGGGCTGGATGGCTATATTTTGGGGGCTTCATGTCTATATACTGGGGGCTGTCAGACTGTATACTTGAGGCTGATGGCTATATATTGGGGGCTGGCAGACTATATACTGGGGGCTGGAAGGTTGTATACTGGGGGGCTGGATGTCTATATATTGGAGGCTGGATGGCTATATACTGAATGCTTGCTGGCTATATACTCAAGAATGGCTGGCAGTTTACTGGGGGCTGGATGGCTATATAATGGGGGCTGGATGGCTATTTACTGGGGCTTCTTTAATGTATGACGTGCGTCACAATTCTATCAGACTTTGCATGTTAAATGTGGCTCACGGACTGACTGAGCATCAGGAATAGTGCAGCCCGATCAGGTCCGCCGGAGTTCACCATCTTCTTCCCGGTGAATGTAAGTGCATGTTTTGTGACACAATTTTAAAGTTAAATACCGCACTCAGTCCGAATCCATTGGATTGTCTGACGCCCCCCTGATTTCTGTTGCATTAAAATCGTTGTGATTGCACCAAAATCCGATCATGTGCGACACAATCCCCTTCTAAATATCTGTCCCAGCAGCGTAAATACGACTAAAGTGCATTCCGCAGGACCCTTAGTAAATAAGCCCCTCTGTGTCTGTGGCTGAGATGCTTGTTCAGGAGTATGTACGAAGAGGCCATTATGGGAAATGAGGGAAGCTGCTCTGGCCTCAATTTCCTTATTTGATGTCCCAAACTCAGGATAGGATGAAGCCAGTAGCATGATAGATATTGTTGAAATTGTTGTCAACGGTTTCGCTAGCTGTGCCGTAATTATTCTTGGTAGATAATTTCGGCGTTTATTTTTAAAAATAGTGTAGTATATTAAAACTATAATAAATTTGTTCCCCCACTGAATATACTGTATGTCAATAAATGTCAATATAATAGTCCTAAGAAAATAAACCAAAACCACAAATATGTTGTCACAGTAGAGAAGGGTTGCAATCCCTATACGCACCCCTGTCACCTACCAATCAAGCCGCGCAAACCCTGGGGGTTAGGGACTTCTTGTCAATGCTACCTGCACTAACTGGGTGCAAAGGAAAGATGATGAATACAGAGGGACAAAACAACATAAAAGACAGAACAAGCATTGTCAGGCAAAACCGGGTCAAAACCAAGATGGTGCCGCAGCATAGAACCGAAACTCAAGAGAATAGTTGAGTGAACAAACAGAGGTCAGATACACAGAAAAGCAAAGCAGATACCAGACAGAGATTGAACAGATGTCAGATCAATTTGGTCATTTACACATAAATCTTACTTGACATGGCTGACATGACATAAATATCAGTCTGATATCTACACACTGAAACCTATAAAACTCAGTTCCAGCAGATAATTTGTAGAAACTAGCAGAAAAAAAAAATCTTGGAATTTGTGTACAAGGTTTTTTTAGACTGGCTAATAATTTGCATCTTTTTGCACAGCCTCATGTAAAGTGACTGAGGGAGAAAAGATAGATATTGTGATTGCTATCCTGTACTGGTTACCCATACAAAAGATTTCTCAGCATTCAGATCACAGCTTTTCTCAAGGAAGACATGCTTATGATGCAGAACACCTTACTGGCAAGACCATACTGTATGTTTCATTTATATGTGACCTAGGAACTGACAGATTAGCTTTAATATAGTCTTTACAGCCAGTATCAATGGTTTTGGGTGATTGTTTGTTCTCATTTGTTCTCAACCAGCGTTATTGGAAAACCATCTAATTAAAATCAGGGAGCACAAGTCCATGGTCAAATTCATGGAATGACAGTGGGGGTCATTTACTAAGGGCACGAATTGCGTTTTTCTGTCGGGTTACCCGAATTTTACCGGTTTGGGACGATTTTCCCTGAATTGCCCCAGGTTTTTGGCGCGCACGATCGGATTGTGGCACATCGGCGCCTGCATGCACGTAACGGAAATCAGGGGCGTGGCCGTAAGAAAACCAGACGGATTCGGAAAAAACGCCGTATTAAAAAAAAAAAAAAAGTATCGCTTGACACGCACTTACCTGCACCCACAATAGTTTGGTGAACTCCAGTGAAGTCCGACGGATTTCAGCGCAGCAGTGTCACCTGGTGGACATCAGGCGCACTACCTTAGTGAATCGCCGGAAGACCCGAATCCTCCACAAAGAATGCGCCGCTGGATCGCGAATGGACTGGGTAAGTAAATCTGCCCCAATGTTTCATAACCATATTGAGACCTTAGCAAACAATCCAGAAATGCTAAATAATGCATTTACTGATTTGCAATGGAGGCCAAAATGATCACATAGTCCAGATATTTGAATTATTTACTTAACATAAAGTGTTTTTGGTGTTATTTGTGTTCCCTTTTAGACAAAAGCCTCATGCATTCAAATAATCCTCCTATTAAAATTCCTCTCTAAGTATGTAAATATGGATGAAGAAAGATGATGGAGAAAGCTATAATTGTAAAATAGATCAATAAAGAATATTGGTAGACACAAGCAGCTGGGTAATATCTGGATACTTTCATATATAGCTATAAAGGTGATTTGGGAAAGTTCCTAATAGAGGACATTTGTTCTGTATTATGTTTTTTATCTTATTTGGCTAATTTTTTTGCTTGGACCGGTGGCAAGATTTATAAATGCATTATGCAGGATTTGAGCAACTCAAATGGGACCATCTGGAAGGGAAAATAAGGTACCTGGGCAACTGTTAAGGAGCTGGACAGTTAAAACAGTTGGCACCATTGCAATTTCTCTTCTGAGAACATTTTATCTTTATCCAATACACTGCGACAAGCAGCACAAATACTACTTTCTACAGGAACAGCTTCATGCTGGCAACACACAGATTGACAATACAAGATTATATTAAATATGAATATTGGAAATATTCCCACAATTTTTTGCTTGCCAAATGTGCCCCTCAACTATTCCTTGCATTTTAAATACCATTTACATAATGTGGATTGCAGTACTCATTTTAGACAGGATTAAAATTATAATGTATGCAGGTACAAACTGAGCTCAAAAAGCTTATAGGAATACAAAATATGTAACAAAAGCAGTTTCATGTAGTATTCCTCTGATTTTCATAGCAAGCGTTTTGTAGTTTGTTGCATGTTGCCATTATGTTTAATGTTTGCATGAAAATCCACAGCGCAGGTCAATTGGAATGTTCTAATTTCCGTGCAGAAAATATGCTGAATATTACGGTAGCAGTAAAGTGAAGCAATTTTGTTCCAATGCCGAAACAAACAATGGAATGCAGTTGCTTTTATGCGATTGCCTCCTGCCAGTCCCCATCCTCAATAGTTGGATTGCCACATTTACATACGTGGTTCTAATAATATAGATATTTTGGATTTACAGAGTAATACAGAGTTCTAAAATTAACATTAATGGTCTCTTTGTTGGATGGTAAGGGTCATGGGGCAGTATAGTGTCTAAAGCCATCACTGCCGCCCCAGCTCCTATAGAGATAAATGGGGACCACAAAAGGATTACCAGCTACAAACAGCCTACTAACAGCTCATATATGGTTGGATTCTGCCGTATGTCATGATCCTATTCAAACTTTCTAAATATCAAAATGTTAGCAAGTGGCTAAACCCAATGCACTCAATCTACAATACTGAGTTATGTCAAGAGAATGGAAAAAATTGCACCCCTCTGCATTCACAAAATATGAATATTAATAAATATATGCTCATGAATGCTGTGATTTGTACAAGAGCCCCTCAGGTTCATTTGCATATTTCAAAAAAGTCCTTAATCCCAAATAAGCCTTTAACAGCTAAATGAAAGGCATATCCTGTTTCAGGGGGTACAACCAGTGTGTAAGTATGCCTGCGTTGAAACCACTAAATCCATGTGGATGATTGGTTTTAACAGAAAATGAAAACAACTTTAATGGACTTTTGTGGATATCCAGCCATATCAAATAGTTGTTTTATATTGGTAACAAAAAATTTGACTTTTTCACAAATATGCTAAAAAAAGAACTGTGAGACACACATACTATATGGAAAAAACATAAGAGGAACAAGAAAAAGCCCATGTGGCTAACTAGTCTTTTAAGGAAAGCAATAAGCAAGAAAGATAAGACGTTTAAGGTGCTAAAACGTGAAGGTAGCGATGAGGCACTGCAGGATTGTAGAGAGAAAAATAAAAAGCAGATAAAGGCCACAAAAATAGAGACAGAGAGAAATATTGCCAGGGATAGCAAAAATAATCCCAAATTATTTTTCAAGTATATAAATGATAAGAAACTAAAATAGGAGAGTGTGGGCCCTCTTAGGAATAAAATGGGGGTCATGGTGGAAGGAGATGAGGAATGTCACCTTCTCGACTGTCTTTATCCAGGAAAATTCCTTGGTGGAAGACACAATGAGGAATGATGTAAATTCTCTTTGGAATGTCAACAGTTTAACCCAGGAAGAGCTACGGCGCTGCCTCACAACCACTAAAATAGATAAATCACCGGGGCCAGATGACGTACACCCACGGGTTCTACATGAACTATGTACCGTGATAGACAAACCGTTATTTTTAATATTTTAAGATTCCCTGAGGACTGGTAATGTTCCACAGGACTGGTGCATAGTAAATGTGGTACCAATATACAAAAAAGGATCAAAAAGCAATCCTGGAAACTACAGAGCTGTGAATCTGACTTCTGTGGTAGGGGAAATATTTTAGGGGTTTGTTAGGGATGCTATCCTGGAGTATATTAATGTACATAACCTTATAACCCAGCATCAGCATGGGTTCATGAGAGATCGGTCCTGTCAGACTAATCTGATTGGCCTCTACGAGAAAGTAAGTTCCAGACTGGATCTGGGGGACGCTGTGGATGTTGTATATCTGGACTTTTCAAAGGCATTTGACACAGTACTGCATAAAAGGTTGGTACATAAAATGAGACTGTTGGGACTATGGGAATATCTGTGTATTTGGGTAAGTAATTGGCTTAATGATAGAAAAAAGAGGGTCATCATTAATGGCACATTCTCAAATTGATGTAACGTTACCAGTAGAGTGCCACAGGGGAAGGTATTGGGGCTACTTCTTTTTGACATTTTTATCAACTACCTTGTAGTGGGTTTACACAGTCAAGTTTCAATATTTGCAGATGATACTAAGCTGTGTAAAGTAAAAAATACTGAGGTCAATAGTTTAGCATTACAGAGGGATTTGTGGAAGCTTGAGGAGTGGGCAGAGAAATGCATGATGAGGTTTAATGTAGATAAATGTAAAGTTATGCACTTGGGCCATGGAAACAAAAAGTATGCTCTTGGTAATTACTTGGTAAAGCTGGAACTGAAAAGGACTTGGGGTTGTTGGTTGATGGTAAACTTAATTTTAGTGACCAGAGCCCAGCGACTGCTGTTAAAGCTAATAAAATCATGGGATGTATCAAGAGAGGAATAGATTCTCATGATAAAGACATAGTTTTGCCCTCATACAAATCACTGGTCAGACCACACATGGAATATTGTGTACAGTTTTGGGCACTGGTGTATAAAAGGACGTAGTATAACTGGAACGGGTGAAGAGGAGAGCAACCAAGTTTATAAGGGGAATGGGGCGACTAGAATACAATGACAACATTTGGGATTATTCAGTTTATAAAAAGACCTCTTTACAATGTACAAATACCTGAACGGACAGTACAAGGATCTCTCCAAAGAACTTTTTATTCCTAGGCCTGTGACCAGGACAAGGGGGCATCCTCTACACCTAGAGGAGAGGCGATTCTACCATCAACATAGACAGGGATTCTTTACTGTAAGAGCTGTGAGACTATGGAACTCTCTGCCGCAGGAGGTTGTTATGGCGGACTCTATGTACATGTTCAAGAGGGGCCTGGATGCCTTTCTGGAGAGAAAAAATATCACGGGTTGTGGGGATAAACATTTATTTAATTAGTTGAGGTTGGACTTGATGGACTTTTTCCGGCCTTATATACTATGATACTATGATATGAATCTTTTTACATCTCACTTATGTAATGACAGTTATACTTGATGGTCGCAAAGAGCCTCATCATGGGCGGAAAGGAGCCAGAAGCTGCTTACACACTTTGGTCATGTTTGACGGCAGTGTATAAGGGGTTAATAGCTGCAGTTGGGTTATCTCCAACCACAGGTGTTAAAGAGAACGCATGCGCAGATGAATTCAGACACAGTGCGCCCTCAAGCACCTATGTAAAAAACAAAATCCAAAAACAAATGAGATTTCCTACAATTTTAGTTTTATTTTGCAAAATTAGGAACATATACAAAGAAAATATATATTGCCAATGTTAGAGTAAACAGCCCAAAAATTATGCTAAGATTCCAAAACCACTTATGATTTTCTTCTCCTCCACCCAAGAAATAGTTAATAAAATGTCATCAATATGCGGAAGATGCTCCAAAATGTATGTCCTCATTAATAGAAAAAATAAAAATGTTATACCCTGTTTAGAGATGAGCGAACATGCTCGTCCGAGCTTGATGCTCGTTCGAGCATTAAGGTACTCGAGACGGCTCGTTGCTCGGACGAGTATTTCCCCTGCTCGAGATCGAGCATTTAATTAAAAAAACACAGTGAAGAACAATGAAGAATAGAATAAAAACAGTGAACACAGTGAACACAGGATCATTTAAGTGAAAAACACAGTAAAGAACACAGTGAAGAATAGATTACAGATGTTCGGCACATCTGCTTACTTGTCGGAAGATACGCGCGGAACCGTGCGAACAAAATAGTATGTGAAGAACAATATATATGTGTGAAGAACACATTGCACAACAGCACAGAGACACCGGGGAGCAGCACAGAGACACCGGGGAGCAGCACGAAGACATGGGGCAGCGGCAGCACGGAGACATCAGGCAGCGGCACGGAGCAGCACGGAGACATCGGGGCACGGAGACATCGGGGCACGGAGACAGCGGGGCACAGAGACAGCGGGGCACAGAGACAGCGGGGCACGGAGACAGCGGGGCACAGAGACAGCGGGGCACGGAGACATCGGGGCACGGAGACAGCGGGGCACAGAGACAGCGGGGCACGGAGACAGCGGGGCACGGAGACAGCGGGGCACAGAGACAGCGGGGCACGGAGACATCGGGGCACGGAGACAGCGGGGCACGGAGAGAGCGGGGCACGGAGACAGCTGGGCACGGAGAGAGCGGGGCACGGAGAGAGCGGGGCACGGAGAGAGCGGGGCACGGAGAGAGCTGGGCACGGAAACAGCTGGGCACGGAGACAGCGGGGCAAGGAAACAGCTGGGCACGGAGACAGCGGGGCACAGAGACAGCGGGGCACGGAGAGAGCGGGGCACGGAGAGAGCGGGGCACGGAGAGAGCGGGGCACGGAGAGAGCTGGGCACGGAAACAGCTGGGCACGGAGACAGCGGGCACGGAAACAGCTGGGCACGGAGACAGCGGGGCACAGAGACAGCGGGGCACGGAGAGAGCGGGGCACGGAGAGAGCGGGGCACGGAGAGAGCGGGGCACGGAGAGAGCTGGGCACGGAAACAGCTGGGCACGGAGACAGCGGGGCACGGAAACAGCTGGGCACGGAGACAGCGGGGCACAGAGACAGCGGGGCACGGAGAGAGCGGGGCACGGAGAGAGCGGGGCACGGAGAGAGCGGGGCACGGAAACAGCTGGGCACGGAAACAGCTGGGCACGGAGACAGCGGGGCACAGAGACAGCGGGGCACGGAGACAGTGGGGCACGGAGACAGCGGGGCACGGAGACAGCGGGGCATGGAGACAGCGGGGCATGGAGACAGCGGGGCACGGAGACAGCGTATCTCCCGACAAGTAAGCAGATGTGCCGAACATCTGCAATCTATTCTTCACTGTGTTTTTCACTTAAATGATCCTGTGTTCACTGTTTTTATTCTATTCTTCACTGTTCTTCACATCTGCTAACTTGTCGGGAGATAATATACGCGCGGAACAGTGAAGAATAGATTGCAGATGTTTGCATACATCTGCTAACTTATCAGAAGACATTCTTTTTAAATTAATTAACACATTTTATTCCCGAACCATGGTCCCTTTGAAAAATGCTCGAGTCTCCCATTGACTTCAATGGGGCTCGTTACTCGAAACGAGCACTCGAACATCTGGAAATGTTCGGCTCGAGTAACGAGCACCCGAGCATTTTAGTGCTCGCTCATCTCTAACCCTGTTCAATGACATAATGCAAATCTGCTCTGCAAAATGGCACCTAATAGCGCTCCTTCCCTTTTATGCCCTGCCATGTAACCATACATCCGTTTACCACCACATACCACCACATACAGTATAAACAAACTTTGCATTGCATATCATTTAACCCATACGGCCTCTTTTGGCCTTAAGGACACAGCCCCATTTTTCAAATCTGGCCTGTGTCACTATAAGTGGTTATTGCTTTGGAACGCTATGAGATATCCAGGGGATTTTGAGATTGTTTTCTAATGACACATTGTACTTCAAATTAGTTTAAAAATTTGGATGAAATCTTTTGCGTTTAGTTATGAAAAAAAACAAAATTTGGAAAAAAATTTGAAAAATTCTTTATTTTCAACGTTCTAAAATCTCTACTTTTGATGCAGATAGTCATAGCACCCAAATAAATTCATAACTTACATTTACCAAATGTCTGCTGTATGTTGGATGGCTTTTTAAGATTCCACATATTTTACTAGAATGTCATGAGGCTCAGAATTTAGGTATCATTTTTCACATTTTTGTAAAATCACCAAAACCCGTATTTAGATGGACCTGCTCAACATCTAACTGACTGCGAGAGGCCTAAACAATAGCGAGACTCGTAAATTACCCCATTATGGAAACTACACTCCTCAACGTATGAAAAACCGCTTTTAAGAAGTTTGTTAACCCTTTAGGTGTTTTATAGGGGTTAAAACAAAATGGAGGTGCAGTCTGCAAATTGTAATATTTTTTTCACAATACACTCCTTTTGGGGGGAAAATTAAACATTTACAATGGATTAAATGAAAAAGGCTCCACAAAGTGTGATACCCAATTTCTCTTGAGTACACGGATACTCTATATGTGGTGGTGACCTGCTCTATGGGCGCACGGCCGGGCATAGAACGGAAGGAGGCTCCATCCATCAGATTTTCTATGTCACATTGTACAGGCTATAATTTTTTTCTTTTTTTAATGTGGACCTATAGGGGCTTATTTCTTTTGCCACATGAGATGCATTATTCTGGTAAGTAATTTTGGGGCATCTATAGATAATTGGTGAGTTCTTATTAACTCCTTGTTGGTGGAAGAAATGAAAATCATCAATTTTTAGGAAAATATTTATGTTGGTTTATTTTGGCCGTTAACCATACCATAAAAATAGTGTATTATTTTTATTCTATTGGTCGCCACAATTACAAAAAGACCTCATTTATATAGATTTTTTATTTTTTCCCATTTTTACTGAATAAAAAGTAATTTGGCAAAAATGTTGTTATTTTTAGCATCACCGTCTTTCATATGCATAACTTTTTTATTTTTCGCCTCACAAATCTGTTTAAGGACTTATTTTTTGCAAGAAAGATTGTTCTTTTAGTGGTCTTATTTTAGAGTGCATAACATTTTTTAAATCACTTTTTAGAGCATTTTTATAGGGTATTAATTAAAAATTGTCTTTTTTTTGTTGCTTTTTGGGTTTTTTTTTACGGGGTTCACTTTGCTGATCTAATAATGATTCTGTTGTATTATGCAGATTGTTACGGACACAGGGATACTAAATATGTGGGGGCTTTGTGTATTTTATTCAATTCTACTGAATAAAAACTAATTTGGAGAAAATCTTGTTCATTTTAGCATCACCATCTTTTCATATGCATAACTTTTTTATTTTTCGGTTGACAAATTTGGTTAGGGGCTTATTTTTTGCGAGAACAGTTGTTCTTTTTAGTGGGCTTATTTTACAGTGCATAACATTTTTTAAATCACTGTTTAGAGCATTTTTTATAGGGTATTAATTAAAAATTATCTTTTTTCAGAAAGTTTTTTGCATTTTTTTTCTCCGGCGTTTAACTTTGCAGGTCCAGTAATGATTCTGTTTTATTATACAGATTGTTACGGATGCGGCAATAACAAATATGCTGTGTTTTTTCGTGTTTTCGTGGTTTTTTTACTTTATTAAGCGTTTTTATGGGAAAGTGACATTTTAGGGGCTTATATTTTTATGTATTTATTTTTCATTTATTCTAATGTGTAGTGTTAAGTGTTTTTACATGTTTTTACTTATACTTACTTGAACTTGAACCAGCGATGCTCTGTTCGCTGGTTCAAGTCCAATACACTGCTCTAAAATACTATTTTATTGTAGAGCAGTGTAAACTGTCTGAGCATGCAGGCGCATGCTCAGACAGTTTACAGTCAGACCCGGAAGGACTGCCAGGGAGAGCGGGCAGCTCCGGGGCACATGGCAGTCCTTGGGGCTGTCCAGAAGTGGATCGGATCCCCGGTAAGCGGCACGGGGGATCCGATCCATAGCAGAAACACCCTTACACGCCGCGGTCATGTTTGATCGTGGGATTAAGGGGTTAACACCCGCGAGCGGAGTCGGCTCCGATCGCGGAAGTTACAGCGCAGTGTCAGCTGTGATAGACAACTGACAGCCGCTGCTTCTGGTGCCAGCTCTGTTTGTGAGTCGGTGCCAGAAGCAGGACGTTATAGTGCGTCCTAGTGCACTAAGCATCTAGCCACCGGGATGTACTATAATGTCCTGGTGCGCCTAGGGGTTAATCTATTGTGAATTTAAAAAAAAAATACAATTTCTAAATTGCACCTCTATTTTGTTTTAACCCTTGTGAAACACTTGAGGGGTTAACAAACTTCCTAAAAGTTATTTCACAAAAGCTCAGAGGTGCAGTTTGCGATTTATGAGGCTTTGTTCAAATGTTATCAACACATGTCAGAATTGAAAAATATGGCTTGGTGAAAACTGGCTGCAGTGGCAATTTAGATATTGACCCAACAATGATATGGAAAAATATGTAGAGGCAGGGTTTGTTTAAAACAAAGGAGAAAAGTTAACTGAAATTGAAAAAAATCTCTATAATACTTCAGCAGTGGACTAGAAGTGTTGAGGTCATATTTATTATGCTGAAGATAGAAAACATCCAGGTCAATTAACCTCAATGAAACTCCACATGCACAGAACGCCCTGCTGTCAGGGGCAACCAAATCCAAGAAGAAATATACGTGATCCATCTCAGGAGTAGTTACTGATCCTTTATTCCAGTATATGGAAGGTGCTTGTAACCTTTGGATGTCTTGCGATATGCTGAAATAAAGGATAGGAAAATACTCCCGAGCTGGATCACATATATTTTTTCACATATTTATTATGCACGTGGTTGCTGAGCCAATCCTCAGCCGTCACATCTGAATGAACAGCATTATTTTCTCTCATCAGGTTTATTGCAGACTTTTCTAAATTTAAAGGAAGTGTAACAACAACTAATAGACTGAAAATAGTCAGCTACGCCTAATAAAGAGACCTGATAAAAAGCAGCCCCAGGCACAGGGATGCGATGTCCAGTGCTCCAGGCTGATAAATATTTACATGGAGGCATGAATAATTAGCAGCCTGGCGCACTGCACATCCCATCCCCGCGCTCTGGGCTGCTTTTTATAAGTCTCTTGTTTAGGTGATCCCGACCTGTCAAGATTAGTGAAGACTACCGCCGGGATAAAGATGAAGAGGAGTGCAGGTGTTTATTTTAAGTGTAATAAGCTACTGGTAGATTTCCTTTAAATAAACAGGATAACAGTAGTTACAGTAGCCTGCAACACAGACACTAAATGCAAAACCACTACAGGGTTACATAATACCCTACTGTGTCCTAAATACATTGTAAGTGACCTTCACCAATGGATGTTTTTGTTGACGTTGCATTGGTCTTTGAATGTCAATGTTTGCAAATGAACTTTTCACTTCTGCATTAGACATTAAACATGCTGGTTATATGACTGGTCAGAGGAGCTAATTAGCATAAACCTGTAGTATAAACAGTTGTCACGTGGGGGCTGATTTATTAAGGGTCGCACTGCTCATTTCAACGCACTGTGTACCTTTTTCAGGGGTTACACTGCTTGCATAGGTATTTAACTAGTGTCTGCGTAATCCTTTTTTGGCACAGCTGCACTGGCTTCCATGTGACTCCATTTAGGGGACGTGCCATCAGACAATCCGACTGATTAGGACTGAGCACAGGATTTAACTTTCAAATTGTGTCGAAAGCCCAAGCACTTACATGCACCACTAAAAAGATGGTGAACTCTGTCGGACCATGGGCGGGAAAGTGATTCGCCGCACAGTGTGATTCGCCGCGCTGTGCTATATCGTCAAACAATGCACTGTCTGTGAACTCTGGGGACGAGGTAAGTAAATGTGCCCCATCGTATCTAGATTCATGCTAAAGCAGTATGTGCTCTGTCTGCCCTTGCACTTTAGTTATTCTCCTTGTCACAACCGGTTACGTTTATTTTCAATCACACATGCTTTGTTTACTTGTATTAACTATTATCCTGTTACCCAGAGAGCTAACACAATACAATCAATACAAAAATGCATTTTCTAATTACAATTTCCAATTCCAATTCATAATTAGTTATAAACCAGTTTTGCTAACATTGTAATTGAGAACCATTCCTTTTTGATTGGAAAAGTCTATAAATTATTTAAAGATTTACATAATTCTTAGTTAATTATATGTTTAACAGTGTTCAAATTTACTAGCGATTTGTCATCATATGCAGAGTTAATATAGCTTCTTACAATCGCTTTCGTCAATAAATAATTTTAGCCTTTCATTGAGTTTTCTGATTTTATTTAGTTAATCTTATGATTTGATAAGGTTGAACAACAATACTTCTTTTTATCTTCTTTTAAATGAAAGTATGACCTAGAAAGAGGAATATATGAATACAAGTTTATACATCATGACCACATACAAGAGTGTCATATGTAGATGTGTGTAAGTCCAGTTTTTCAGCTAAATTTTTGTGCTGAAAAGACCCACTCAGCTTATACACGAGTATATAAAAATAATAAAATTATATATTTACCCTGGCAGCTTCTCTTTTCTGTGTTGCTCCTCCCGGCTCCACTTGACTCCTCCAGGCAGTGCAGGCAGATGCACTCATGCACACAAACTCTGACGTCAGCAGGTGTCAAAATCATAACATGTACACTTCCAGGAGGAGCCACGTAGAGGCAGAAGGAGTGGCACAGAGAAGAGGAGCTGTGGGGAGCACTGAGGGTAAGTATATAAGCTTATTATCTTTAAGAGAGGCCGCTGATGGGCATTTAATTAGTGAAGAGAAACCGCTGCTGGGCAATTTATTAGTGAATGTAGGTCACTGCTGGACATTTTATTAGTGAAGAGAGGTGGCTGCTGGGCAATTTATTAGTGAATGTAGGTCATTGCTGGACATTTTATTAGTGAAGAGAGGTGGCTGCTGGGCAATTTATTAGTGAAGGGAGGTTACTGCTGGGCATTTTATCAGTGAAAGGAAGCCACTTCTGGACATTTTATTAGTAAAATGAGGCCACTGCTGGGACATTTTATTAGTAAAGTGAGACCACTGCTGGGACACTTTATTAGTGAGGCCATTTTATTACCAAGGGAGGCTCTTGCTGGAAATTTAATAATGAATGAAGGCCACTGCTAGGATATTTTATTAGTGAAGGGAGGGTGCTGCTGGGCATTTTATTTGTGAAGGGAGGCCACTTCTGGGCATTTTATTTGTGAAGGGAGGCCACTTCTGGGACATGTTATTAGTGAAGGGAGGTTGCTGCTGGGCATTTCATCCATTAGGAGAGGGCGCTGCTGGGCATTTTATTGGTGAAGGGAGCCACTGCTGAGTATTTTATTGGTGAAGGGAGGCCACTGCTGGGCATTTTATTATTAATGGAGGCCAGTGCTAGACATTTTATTAGTGAAGCAAGGCCGCTGATAGGCTTTTTATTAGTGAAGGGAGGCTGTTGCCGGTCATTTTATTAGTGAAGGGTGGTGGCTGCTTGACATGTTATTAGTGAAGGAATGTTGCTGCTGAGCATTTTATCCATTAAGGGAGGCCACTGCTGGGCATTTTATTAGTGAAGGGAGGTGGCTGCTGGACATTGTATTGGTGAAAGAAGGCTGCTGCTAGGCATTTTATTAGTGTGGGGAGGCTGCTGATGAACATTTTATTTGTGAAGGGAGGACGCTGCTGGGCATTTTATTAGTGAAGAGAGGCCACTGTTGGACATGTTATTAGTGAAGGGAGGTTGCTGCTGGGTATGTTATCCATTAAGGGAGGCCACTGCTGTGCATTTAATTAGTGAAGGGCGGCCGCTGCTAGGAATTTTATCAGTGAAGGTCTGCCGCTGCTGGGAATTTTATTAGTAAAGGAAGGTAGCTGCTGGGCATTTTATTGGTGAAGGGAGGCAGCTGCTGGTCTTTTAATTAGTGAAGGGAGGCAGCTGTCTTGCATTTTATTAGTGAAGGGATGTCGTTGCTGGATATTTTATTAGTGAAGGGAGGCCGCTGCTGGACACGTTATTAGTGAAGGGAGGACACTGGTGAGCATTCTATTAGTGAAAGGAGACCTCTGCTGGGTATTTAATTAGTGAAGGGAGGCCACTGCTGGGACATGTTATCAGTGAAGGGAGGTTGCTGCTGACCATTTTATCCATTAGGAAAGGCCGCTACTGGGCATTTTATTGGTGAAGGGAGGCCACACTGCTGGATATTTTATTAGTGAAGGGAGGCCTCTGGTGGACACGTTATTAGTGAAGGGAGGACACTGGTGAGCATTTTATTAGTGAAGGGAGACCTCTGCTGGGCATTTTATTGGTGAAGGGAGGCAGCTGCTGGTCTTTTAATTAGTGAAGGGAGGCAGCTGTCTTGCATTTTATTAGTGAAGGGATGTCGTTGCTGGATATTTTATTAGTGAAGGGAGGCTGCTGCTGGGTCATGTTATTAGTGAAGGGAGACCATTGCTGGGCATTTTATTTGTGAAGGCAGGCCACTGCTGGGACATGTTATCAGTGAAGGGAGGTTGCTGCTGAGCATTTTATCCATTAGGAAATGCCACTGCTGGGCATTTTATTAGTGAAGGGAGGCCACTGCTGGGCATTTTATTAGTGAAGAGAGGCCACTGTTGGGAATTTTAAAATTGATGGAAAGATGCTGCTGGGCATTTTATTATCAAGGGAGACCACTTCTGGGAATTTTATTAGTGAAGGCTGGATGCTGCTGGACATTTTATTAGTGAAGGGAGGCCACTGCTAGATATTTTATTACAGAGTAGAGGCTGCATTTCCGACCCTAGTTATATTCTCAAGTCAATACGTTTTCTGTTTTAATATTTTTTTTTGTAAAATAAAGTACCTCGGCTTATACATAGATTGGCTTATACACGAGTATAAATGGTAATTTCATCCTATTTAGTACTAATTGGATTATTTGAATCATTGACAAATCCCTGGAAATGTTCTACATTATTTTATAGCTGTACTAAAAGATGACAAATTGTACTCAGCTATGCCAAATCTACTTGAACAACAAATATCATCAGCAAATATTATTCTTTATTACAAGGATATAAAACAGAGCAACATCTCAAGAACAGTCTGAAAGGAAAAGTTCCTGTTTTATGCTCAGTTTATTGCAAGTTTGTGACTTTTGTGATGAACCTGTACAGCTGCAATGATATGTATGATGAATGTCTTTAAACTTGTAAAGGGATAGTCAGGGAGACATATTGTGATGGTTTTCTTGTACATAAGAGTTGCGAAACCTGAGTATTATGGCTGAACCTCTCACAGTTCAATACCTTTGCTCATGTACAAGTGGAGTTATGGGCAATAAAACACTAGAAGAATACATTATGGCTCTCATCTCCAGCACTGTCATCCTGTCTAGATTCACAAAATATTGCGGACGATGAAATACATCAATGCAATTCTGTTCTAAATAGTGGGCATGAGACTGTTACATAGATGTACAGAATCCAAAGCTTGTATGGGAAATTATTTTAGAAAAAAAAATCATCGTATAAAATAAAGAATTTTGGTTTTGGTTTTATATAAATATAACACAGCCATATATATGCACAGATATTGATACACATTGGCTTGGGGGAAGCTTTGTGATTTGCCATTTAGTGAATATTATATACATATACATTTTATAATGAACCTAATAAACATCAAAAAATTCTTTTCACATGCAACTCCAATGTTTTAGATTCCTGCTTCAATTTGGAAAAAAATAACATGGGACCTAATTGTAAAGTCTTCCGACCATCCTGACAAGACTTCTCTGATCCTCTAAAAGGTGTTCTAGACTATATAACAGTCAAAGAACAGTCAAGACTATATAATGTAAAAGAACCACCAATGTGTATGAACTTGGGTAAAGGCATGGTTGACCATGTGGTTCAATAATTATCCCTTATAAAAGTTATGATGTTATTGGAAGAACTATGGGCCTTTGTAAGCAGTTACAAAAATTATCCCTGCCTAAGCCTCTTGATGTATCCGCCGCAACAAAGGGGGGCGTGGCCGTTATCATACAATGCTAAATCTCTCTATATCTCTATATGTGTCTACTATACACTAACTTGGTTACTCCTCCTACAACCCTCTCCTCTTTCCATAGATGTCCATGAGCTGCCACCCGTCTTCACAAAAGATGGAGTTGATCAGAGAAATTAAACTCTATAGGATTCAGAAATAAGTAGAGGGGTCTGACAAAGTGAAGAAATAAGAAATATAACAACATTTCCTAGATTTTTCTTGCATTTTCTTGCATTGTTTTTTATGAAAAAAAAATATCAAAATGACAGTTAAACTTTGAAGTATAAAAATCTGTCTCCAGAGGTGTCTCTGGCTTTGGTACAGGTGAAAGGTTAAACTGAGCTTTGACAGATGTTTCTAAGCTATTTTTATTGCACATTATCTAACAGAGATCTTGATATGTCAAGAAGTTTTTGTCAGTTTTTGTCTTTGTGTCCTTATACAGATGTAATTAATCAGGATTGAGGTTCAGATTTACATCTATGGTGAATAGACTACATTCATCTATTGAATACAGACCATGCTAAGATTCAATACTTTTCCCTCTGTCATTTCTCATTAATTCATAAAACTTAAAGTTGTTAGCCACCTTCTCATTAAAACTTTGGAATTGTTTCTACAAAGTCCCCAAATGCCCATTTCACGAATTATGTTTGTTGCACTTTGATTTCTTTGGCATTGGGAATTGGAAGGGTTATTACCATATGTGTTAATATGTGTTAATTGAATTTATACTATACAAAATATACGACAGAAAATTTGACTTGAGAACTAACTTAAAGAACCGATGTTGTACATACCCTGCCTCTACTCAAAATGCATTTCTCTGGTGCAAAATATTTTATAAATTTCATTCTAGAATATGAGATTTGGTAAGTGAAAATGGAGTTATGGAAAAGGTAAAGCCATGCCAGTTCATAATAATGCTAATTAGACTCCAATATTCCTACTTAGAATGATTAGGTTTTACTTTGTGAATAATAGGACGTAATTCAATTTGTTGCTAGCTAGCTTCATCAGCAGGCATTTTTAATCCCATGCAAGTAATATAGTTATCTCTACTGTTAAGAATAAAATTCAGCCAAAACGCAGTAGGGGCTTGGAGGCTTATATTTAAATCACCTGATTAAAGACGTTTTTTTATAAAAGTTATGTAATAGAGTCAAAATTATTCTTTGATGGAATTCAGAAGGAAAAGTTTGGGCCCAGTAATAAAACTTCCTTCTCATGTAGTGAAAGCATATATAGGCGGTCCCCTACTTAAGAACACCTGACTTACAGACGACCCCCTAGTTACAAACGGACCTCTGGATGTTGGTAACTTACTGTACTTTAGCCTTAGGCTATAATAAACAGCTGTAACAGTTATCACAGGTGTCTGCAATGAAGCTTTATTGTTAATCCTGGTTTTTAAGACAATCCAAGATTTTTTAAATCTATCTGTCACAGAGACCAAAATCGACTTACATACAAATTCAACTTAAGAACAAACCTACACAAGCTATCTTGTATGTAACCCGGGAACTGCCTGTATTGTACATATTTGTAGGTTTCTTAGATTGTGAGCTTCATTGGGACAGGGTCTGATTCGGCAAGCTCTGTGCAGGGCGCGTAATCTGTTTGCACTATATAAATAAAGAATTATTATTATATTGATATACCAAAAGCAGTGTTATGTTTAAATATAGGGCAAAAATTACAGTTATTTGTTACAATTCATGGGCACACTCAAGGTTTGGGTTTGTCACTTTTGGGCAACGTTAAGTGGATTGAATTCTACCACTAGTATGAATATGTTAGGACATCACACTACAACAATATTAAGACCATAAAGAAAGGAAAAAAATACATGTTTACTATGCAATAAGGTAAAATGCATTTTAAAGTTAAACCAACTTACTTTTATTTAACACATGTATTTAAAAAGTGTCCACGCCACATGTGTTTCGCACAAGACCGATTAGTAGGGAGTTACAGAAGTCTAGAGGGAGTGAATCAGCGCAACAATTAGCATTTTAGAAGTTTCAATTGTCAGAAACAGTCGGATTCTGGAGAGGTTTCTGAGATGCATACGGCAAGAGTGAGCAAGAGATTGAATATATGGTGAAAAGGAGAGGCCAGAGTCCAGCACAACCCCAAGACAGCGGACATGCTACCTCGGTGCTGTAGTGATCCCACAGACCGAGATCGAGAAGTCATGGTTGGTTAGTAGATGGTGGAAAGACAAGAAGTTCAGTCTTAGAAAGTTTCAAGAAGAGAGAGGAAATAATGGGGCAGATTTACTTACCCGGTCCAGTCTTGATCCATCGGGGCGTTCTCCGACGCTGATTCGGGTTCTGCCAGGATTCACTAAGGTCGAGCGCCCACTGGAATTCACCTCCTCTGTCTTGGTGTATGCGAGTGCTATTTTTGCGACACAAACTTTCTTTTAAATTCTGCAGTTTTTCCGAATCCGTCAGGTTTTCCGATGGCCACGCCCCTTGATTTCTGTTGCGTGAAAGCCGGCGACAATACGCCACAATCTGATCGCGTGCGCCAAAATCGGCGCTAACGGAAAAATTTGGGAAACCCGGCGGAAAAACGCGATTCGGACCCTTAGTAAATGTGCCTCAATGTGAGAGACAGCAGAGAGACAGTCACTAGTGTTCTGGATTAAGGCAGGGGTGATGTTACATGCAGAAGTATATAGCTGGGTACCATCAGCATAGAGATGATACTGGAAACCAAATCTTCTTTTGGTTTGTCCAGTGGGGGCAGTATAGAGCGAGAAGAGAAGAGGACCTGGGACTGAGCCCTGAGGAACCTCGACACTGAGTGGAAGATGAAAAGAGAAAGATCCACAAAAGGAGACACTGAAAGTGCGTTCAGAGAGATAGGAAGAAAACCAAGAAAGTGCAGTGTACTTTAGGCCAATGGAGCGAAGCATTCTGAGGAAGATTGGTGGTCCACAGTATGGAACGCTGCCAATAGATCCAGAAGAATGAGGAGTGAATAGTCACCTTTGGATTTAGCAGTGAGGAGATCATTGGAGACTATAGTAAGAGAAGTTTCAGTGGAGTGCAACCAGATTGTAGGGGGTTAAGTAGGGTATTAGCTGAGAGATAGCGGGTTAGTCCAGGTGTACCAGGAGTTTGGAGATGAAAAGGAGGTTAGAAACTGGTCTGTAGTTATTAGCACTGAATGGGTTCAGGGAATGTTTATTTAGTAATGGGGTAACAACAGCATGCTTGAAAGAAGAGGGGACGACACCAGAAGAGAGAGAGAGGTTGAAGATTTTAGTTAGGTGAGAAGTGATTGCTGGGGAGAGAGACTATACGAGTTGTGAGGAGATGGGATCATTGATGCAGGTAGTGGGGCTAGCAGAGGAAAGGAGCTTGGACATTTCTTCCTCTGTGACTGGCTGAAAGGAAGAGAGTGAGAAAAATAATGTACCAGAGGGAAGAGGATTAGTGGGGTGAGTGAATTGAGCAATTATTTCCTGACAAATGCAACCAATTTTATCTTTAAAGTAGATGGCCAGATCTTCATCCCCAGGGTCTGTGACAGGTGGCTGCACCTTTGGTGTTAGTAAGGAGTGAAGTGTATCAAAGAGCCTTTTGGGGTTGTTAGAGAGAGAGGATATTAGTTTAGTAAAATAGACCTGTTAAGCAAGGTCAAGGGCAGAGTTATAGGTTTTTAGCATAAATGTGTAGTGTAGAAAGTCTGCACGATTTTCTCCACATACGTTTGGCAATCCAGGAGCACTGCGGAAGCAAATGAGTTTTTTCGGTGTGCCAAGGTTGCCTACGTCTGTGTTGAAAATTTCGGATAGTGAGTGGTGCCATCTCATCTAGCGCGCTTCTGACAGTATGATTATAGTGGTTAGTAGCCAGGTTTATACAGGTGAAAGAGGATATGGGGGACAGTGCAGACTGTTAGGTTTCTGTGAGTAAGTGAGTATCTATTGCACATGGATTCTGGTATTAGCGATGGGTGTTAGAATTCAGAGAAGGTGAAAGATTATTTAAAAGTCAAAGAAAGATGATTATGGTTTCAAAGTGGAAACAAAGAATTGGTAAAATTAGATATTGAATAAAGTCGGGTTAAGACCAAGTCGAGGATGTTTCCCTCATTATGAGTGGGGGAATCAGAGAGTTGTGAAAGAACTAGAAAAATAGTTAGTGCTAAGAGCTGAGAGGCAGGAGGAGAAATGGGAGTGTTAAAAGGGATGTTGAAGTCTCCCATGATGATGGTTGGAATATCACAGGATAGAAAGTGAGAGAGCCAGAAGGCAAAGTGGTCAATGAACTAATAGGGTGAGTCGGGAGGACGGTAAACTACAGCCACACGAAGAGAGAATGGGTGGAAAAGTCTGAGAGTGTGAACCTCAAAAGATGGGAAAGTAAGAAAGGGTACAGGAGGAATGACCTGGAAGTTGCAACGTGGAGAGAGTAGTATGCCTACCCCTCCTCCCTGCCTATTCTCATGTCTATATAAAACCAAATAAGAATCAAGAGTATTCAGGTCCAATTAAATCCATACTTTATTAAGAAAAAAAACATAAAAATAGATATGAATAACACACATATTAAAAAACATCAGTGGTGGTACTCCAAAATAGACTATATTGCCATCTAGCCTGATTAAAACCCAGGAAATATATTGCATAAAAAAGTGCAAGCGCAAAATATATAAATACTGATGGGTAAACATTACTCTTTCAACATAAAAATTATTATGACACCATGGCCATGTTGAAATCGTGCTCAGTATTCATCAACATATAGAGATTAGTTACCCATTCAAGAAAGACTCCTGGGTCCTGTGCTGTGGTCAATATCTCCCCAATGCGCATTTCGCGTTGTTGTCGCTTCCTCAAGGGGCCTTCCTCAGGGCCATCGGGCTAGATGGCAATATATAGAGATTAGTTACCCATTCAAGAAAGACTCGTGGGTCCTGGGCTGTGGTCAATATCTCCCCAATGTGCGTTTCGCGTTGTTGTTGCTTCCTCATGGGGCCTTCCTCAGGGCCATCGGGCTAGATGGCAATATAGTCTATTTTGGAGTACCACCACTGATGTTTTTTAATATGTGTGTTATTCATATCTATTTTTATGTCTTTTTTTCTTAATAAAGTATTGATTTAATTGGACCTGAATACTCTTGATTCTTTTTTGGTTTTATATTTCTATGTAAAGAGTTGGTCATACAGATTTATAGAAGGGACACATGTGTTTCAGCCTATCTATATATAACATGTGCCTGTAATAATTGGTTGAGCTATTCTCATGTCTGTAGCAGTGAGAAAAGTGTAAACCGCCATAAGACAATGCCACCAGCGAGGCGGAGTCATCCTGCTGGATCCATGTTTCCATGATGGCCAGCAGGTCAAAGGACTTAGAAAGAAAGAGGTCATGAACAGATTCTAGTTTATTATACACAGAATGGGCGTTCCATAGGGCACATTTAAAAGGGGTTACAGGTGGAGGAGGAGAAGAGGGGATACACTGAATCTTTGTAAGAGTATAAGGGTTTCTGTATGAAGTGTCAAAATAAGCAGAAGGTGGGCCTGGGTTAGGGGAGATGTCCCCTGCAGCAAGCAGAAGGAGAAAGAGGAGAGACAAAAGATGCTGTAGAGATTTATAAGAAGTTATTTGTTGCTTCACAGCAGAAATGTGATAAATTAGTATGGTTACATAACGTATAGAGTTTGTGATTGGTGTAGAAAGGAGAATGAAGAAGTGAAGCATTAATATGGATAGTTGGTACTGGTGGAATACATAGACGGTAGCCAATTAAAACAACCATAGCAAACAGAGAGAAAATGGTAAATATCTTTAAACAAACATAATTGTTCATTTGTTTTCTGCCATCTTACCTGTCTCCTGCCCTGTCTAACTGCAATGTATAACTGCAGTCTCATACTTGTCAGAATATTGTACTAAGCAAACAAAGAATGCAAGTATCTAAGAATGCAAGCATCCTCTACTACCACTAAATTTATACCCCAGAGAAGACAAGAGACCAGGCCCTTATTTAGCTTGTAAAACAAAGGTGGATCAAGTTCTAAACAGAGAAAAACAAACTCATTGAGGGGCATAGATGAACATTAAATCAGTTAGGACAGAAAAGGGTCAAATGTTACAGAAAAAAAACAGATATATACCATTGCAGAAAGTGAGACTGGATTCAAAGACAGAGTAGATGGATGAAAATATATTCAGCAATCAGAGATATACCTTATATACTCGAGTATAAGCCTAGTTTTTCAACACAAAATTTGTGCTCAAAAACCCTAACTCAGCTTATACTCGAGTCAACTAAAAAATAAAGACAAAACTCACCTTTCTGACGTCACCCGTAGGTCCTCTTCTGTCTGAGACAGTCTGAGACAGAAAAGGACCTATGGGGGACGTCGGAAAGATGAGTACAGTGTTATTTTTTTTCCTACTACAGGGGTTGGGCAGGCTGTATGCTACAGGGGCTGGCAGACTATATACTGGGAGGCTGTAACCAATGCATTTCCCACCCTTGGCTTATACTTGAGTCAATAGGTTTTCCCAGTTTTTTGTGTTGAAATTAGGGGTCTAGGCTTGTACTCGGGTCGGCTTATACTCGAGTATATACGGTACACCATTGCAGAAAGTGAGACTGGATTCAAAGACAGAGTAGATGGATGAAAAATGTATTCAGCAATCAGATATACCTGTAGAAAAGAAGAAGAGAGTTTGATGTTATATCCATTCAATGTATAACTGCAGTTTAATACTTGTCAGAATATTATTATACTTAGCAGAATATTATGCTAAGCAAACAAAGAATGCAAGCATCTAAGAATCCACAAAAATATGAATGAAAAAATATAGGTGTATAGGCAAACCCAAAATTATTTTTGAAGGCACAGTAGTACCCATTAGATATGTATGGATGCTATACTATACCTCTGTTGTAGTGTAAAGATTGTATGAACAGCAAAGTAATAATGAGAACATATAGTCCACTCTTGCGGTGGCAGATTAATTGGCTTCAAGTAACACTTTTATAGTGAAGGTGATCCTACATGTTTGCTAATGACAAAAGAATTGCAGTTTCTCGGAAAACACCACAAAGTCTGATCCTCCCTATTGACATTTTTTTTATGAAAGTTAAAGACACAGTGAACTCCTCGCATTACAAATGCAATAGAATTATTTAAGTTTGAAAGTTGGATTTTGCTATTTGACATAAATCTGGAAAGATATTGACCTCTGAAATTAAACTCACTGTTTAGTTCTCAAGCAGCTTCAGATGGTTCAGCTGAGAGCTGTTTCTGTCAGTTCCAAGAAGTGGAGTGAAACAGTCAGTGTCACGGATTCCTTTGTATCTAAGTAAAATCCCTCTGTGTTTAGCTAGATACATTAACATAGAGGCCAGCTAGATGTTAATGAGGAGTATTGGGATTTATACTTCCACTGGCAACATCAATATTAACTGTTAAAGTATTTATTCCTATGTGATAGTAATTTGAGCTAATCAGAAAATAACTTGTAAATAAGCCAAAGCTACAGAACAGTTGTGATTGGAGAGGCACTTAACAGGCTTCAGGGGAAGTGGACCCCCTGGACCACCACGGACGATGACACAAGCTGACTCCTGGGACCGAAATCTAAGTGGCACCCGGTTTTCACCAGACCCAGCCACAAAGCGGGTTGGACTTGCTGCAGCGTAGTACCACCAGGTCGTTCCACAGGTGCAACTTGTCCGCGACTTGTCCGTGGCAGCCAAGGCGAGGTACAGAGTCGGAAGGCAACTTCGTGGACGGGGACAGGCAGGAGGTCAAGACAGGTTCGGGGTCAGAGGCAGAACAGAAGGTCAGGGCTTGCAGCAGAGGAGCGTAAATGGTACAATGTATAGCATATAGCAAAAAGATCCGCAGCGCCAATCAGAGGTGCGCTGGCCCTTTAAATTTACAAGCACCGCTGCCCGCGCCCTAGGAGGTGGGGACGCATGCACTTGGAAGCCGGGACGGGAGCAGGAGCGTGGAGAGGTGAGTGATGCTGGGGGGAGAGGGTGCCACGGTGTGACAGCACTGATATGTGCACGCATAGCCATTAACCATTAAGGATTAGTGTAGTAAAGACAAGGGGGGAGATTTATCTGAATTGTATGAGATAAAACTGTTCTAGCTGCCCTTGGAAACCAATCAGCCCACAGCTATAATTTTATAAAGAGCTGTTGGAAAATGAAAGCTAAGTTCTGATTGGTTGCCATGAGCAACTAGAACAGTTCTGCATTCATGATAAATCTCCCCAAATATCTGTACAAAACAAACATCGTCATCATTGTCAAAAAGCCCTTACATTTCTCGCTATATCACGCTGTGTTCTATGTTCCGAACATAGCAGTGTGCACCCGGCATACAAAATGATCACTATTTGCAGAACGAACGTGGAGCGAGCAGCAGGCAGAGTGGTCTCGCTAGCTGTGGACTGTGTCCACTTATTTATTTATTTCTTTATTTACTCGTCCATTTATTTATTTATTTATCTATTTTTGTACCCCTGTGTTTATTTATCTATGAACCCTCTTTTTTTAATCAAGCTTTACCGTCATGTATCTTTGTACAAATATTTGTATGTATATGGAAATACTTTTGTGTAAAAACTACAAAAGTGCTTAAGGAATGATACCTTTATTAGCTAACCCAAAAAATTATATTTGGTGCAAGCTTTCAGGGCACACAGGCCCCTTCTTCAGACATGGACACAAATGAAGCACTGAGAGAAAAACACAATATTTGAGGGATGTTACAACAAGATAATTAGTACATATGGTGAGACTCAATTAAGATAAGCTGGGGCAAAAAAAGCTAATAAAGGTATCATTCCTTAAGCACTTTTGTAGTTTTTACACAAAAGTATTTACATCACATTTTTGATTGTTCCTGGCTAACACGGTACGTCAACAATTTTCTCAACATACTATGTATATGTATATATTCTATCATTTTTACCTAGTGCTTTTACAGACCTGATGAAGGGGGTAGACCACCCCCGAAACGCATAGTCCACTTCCTATATGAATAAATTTCTCCCTAAAAGAAATTTGTGTCGCATCGATTTAACTACGGGCAGCGCGCCTTACACCAACCCTACATTTGGGTATGTTAAAGTTAATAAGTTTGGGGTGGTGAAAGGTCCTCTTTAAGCCTTGAAATATTAAATACCAATGAGTGTGCCCACTTCTCTGGTAACCGATCCCTATGTAATTCAAGCAATAAATACCAACAAAAAACATATGAGATCACACGTCATACTCCAAGTACCAAAAATAAATTCAAAATATACACCTTTATTAATTCATATAGACAATCAAAAATTGGACATTAAAAACATACACATTAAAACCACAAAAACAAACAGCATGGTGGTGGTCAGTCTATTAACCATAGTAAAAAATACCACGTCATAATAGTATACAACATCAATTCATAAGTATGAAAATAAGGGCTATACCGGGCACAGAAAATATAGACTCAATATCAAATCAGACACAATGTCAAAGTAGTATACCTGTGCCTCAGACCAGATTAGCCCCAGACCACCACCACAGCACCCCGACGCGCGTTTCGCCGTCGCTTCCTCAAGGGGGTGTGTGCTGTGGCAAGGCGGGGGGAGGATATATCTACCCTCACACTCATGGCCAGCTGACCGGTATAAACCAATGATGGAGTCGCTTACCTAAGATGAATGAATAAGGCAGGTGTGTATTAGTGGCGCATCGCTCCAGTCCACAGGCACGCAACCGGAAGCCGGGCCCGAGTTCCGGAGAGCGAGTGACGAGCATACATGCGCGTCATCGCTGACCGGAAGTCCGGGTCCGTCAGCGGAATCCGCGCATGCGCCGGAGAGATGCGCATCGCCCGCCATCTTAGGTGCTGGCATAGAGTGTGGGAACAGGATATATTGAAGATCGCTAAAGGTAAGTATACATAACAGGGCAACAAAACATTAATACAATGTATGCTAAGGGTAATCCTATGATGGCATGAAATATACATAAAAAAACAATATAATTGTAGTATAATGGGATTGTGTATATACATAAATGGTAAGAAAAAAGGTCACTACTTATACCATTATTAATTGATCATGTGCTTGTGAAAACGTGAAACATCAAATCAAAAATCAAAAAAACTAAAAAATTGGGAAAAACAAAAAACAATTGTGCTATTGTGATGTTCATATGTTTGTAAAATGGACCAGTGTATGTGATTAACACTAGTGTGAACCAAATTCATGAGGGAGACATGAAAATATGTATTATTTGTGCATCGGTGTAATTGATAGTGTCAGAAAACGCTATATACCTGTGAATACAGTACTTATAAAGTGTCAATGTAGTGACATGAATGATTATAAAAGATAAATGTGTAGCCTGAATTTATCGTGACTTTGTGTAGCTGAAGGGACACAATGATGACAAAATAGAACTGTGCAAAAAGTGCAAAGTGTATAAAGTGAGAAGTGCTTAAGCCTAAGGTGCAACGGTCACTGTCTGATAGATTGTGACGTGAATTCATTTAAAAGATTCCGTATTCAAACTCGCTCGAGTACCCAAGAAGAGATCTAAAGTGCCATGTGCTTAATGCTAAAGTGCATAAATAGTATCTTCATATATAGAATCATAAATCATTAAAAATATTAAAGTTGCCCAAAGAAAGTGCCCAAAGAAAGTGCAAAGTGACCCCCGAAAAAAGACAATATAATATATAGTAATTACAATCCTTAAATGGAGAGGCATAAGAATATGTATAAAACCTCAACATTGCCACCATTACGACAATGCATATACCCAACCATATGCCCTATGAGCTGTATATGTACCTGGATCCCCTAAACTAAAGGGGAAAGTTGGAGACAATCCATCAATCAATATCATCCACCCTCAATATACCTCACCCTACCGCCAAGGAATATGAATGAAATATAAAACCGATAGATATACACTAAATCATAACACCATAAAATTTGCGACTCACTACCCGTTTCTGCTTAAACATATGGGGAGAAAGAGAGCTTCTCGTTCAATCCTGAGGGAAAAACAGTATCCGATTTCACAATCCATTTCAATTCAATCCTCTCCAATCTTTTGAAAGTGTCTCCTCCACGGGCTCCCAGAATTATCTTATCAATGCCATATGCTCGAAGATCCTGCCATCTACCACCATGGTATTCAAAAAAATGTTTCGGTACAGGTTTAAGTCGGGCTAGCTTTTCCAAATCAGTAGGGAGAAGTTTGCTTGCTGTTCTGATGTCCTTGATATGTTCCTGAAGACGGATTTTCAACTCGCATGTTGTCATGCCTACGTATTTGAGCCCACAAGGACAACAAATCACATAGACTACGCCAGTGGTGCTGCAATTCACAAAATGCACAATGTTAAAATTGCGTTGGCCTTTCAAATCCTGAAAAGTTTTTGTCTTTATAATATGTGGACAGACGGAACAGTGTCCACAGGGATATGATACCCAGTCCGGACCCTTTGACCCAAAGATGTAATTCTTGGGTTTGGGGGGTGTGTAGTGGCTCTTCACCAAAGTGCTGCCGATGGTATCAGCACGTTTGGACACTACCTGGGGTCTTTGTGCTATATATTCCCTTATCTCAGGATCTGCTAGCTGTATTGGCCAAAACCTCTCAAAGATTTTATTCATTTCCCTCCATTGTGCATTATATGGAGTGATGATTCTCACCTTATTCTCCTGTGCATGTGTTCGTTTCTGAGTCAGGAGTAAACTTCTATCAGTAGATTTTGCTCTCAAGTAACCCTTTTGTACATCAGAGTCGCGGTAGCCCCTTTGTTTGAAGCGTGTTCTAAGGGTCATAGATTCCTTCTCAAAGCTGTCAGGTGTGTCGCAAATTCGTCGTGCTCTCAAAAATTGTCCTGTTGGGATGGAACGGATTGTGTGAGCTGGGTGAAATGACCTGGCGTGCAGAAGGGCATTGACAGATGTTCCCTTCCGATGTATGGAAGTGTTTAGATGACCCCCTGTTCCAACCTCAATCTGAATATCTAAAAATTCCATAAGTGTTTGGCTGATATTACTTGTCAGCCGGATATTCAGATTGTTGTTGTTCAGATCTGCCAGGAACCGATCCAGGTCATCCCTTGACCCCTGCCATATAAACAGGATATCGTCGATGAATCTCATCCACGATAGCACATGACCAGGTGTTTTGTCCATTGCCTCCTGTACCTCATTCCTCTCCCAATGGCCCAAAAACAAGTTTGCGTACGAGGGGGCACACGTGGCCCCCATGGCCGTCCCCCTCGTTTGAACATTTTAAGCCTTGGGCTGCAATAAACAGATATAACAGTCCTCAAAGGTGCCTGCAATAAAGTTTAATTTTTAATTCTGTTTCTTATGACAATCCAACATTTTTAAAATCCACTTGTCACAGGGACCAAAAAATTTTGGCTGGGGTTTCAATTGGTTAGAATTGCAGCCTTGCAGGACTGGTGACCTGGATTCAAGTTCTAAGATCAACATCTGCAAAGTGTTTGTATGTTCTCTCCCCATTTGCCTGGGTTTCCTCTGGGTCCTCCTGTTTACTCCCACACTCCAAAACATACTGGTAGGTTGATTAGATTGTGAGCCTCATTGGGTTGATGTTTTACTATACCTATTTTCCCACTAGCATACTTGTTGGTAGACTCTTAAAGGGGTATTCCCATTTCAGCAAATATATGTTATTGCTTGTATTATAAAAAAGTTATACGATATTTCAAAATTCTGCATTAATTCAGCATGGATTTCTAGATCTCTGCTTGCTGTCATTCTATAGAAAGCTTCTATGTTTACTTCCAGTGGACAGAAATATGACCATGGCTACACAGGTGCACAGCTTGTTAGTATCATAGATTAATCAGAGCTGTGTGTTATAACGAGCCGTGCTCCTGTGTAACCATTGTCAGATTTCTCTCCACTGGAAGTTAACAAAGAAGCTTTCCATCAAATGACAGCAAGCAGAGATCGAGAAAACAGTGATGAATTGATACAGAAAGTATATTGAAAAATTCTATTACTTTTTATCATAAAAACATTAACATTAATTTGCTGCAACACCCCTTTAAGGTCTCTGAGGTACCTTATGGCACTTGAGAAGGACAGAAATGCAACTGAACATGGTTATCACTTTTGCCAAGAATGGTAATGAGGAGATTCAACTAACACCACTAATATAAGATGTAAGAATTTTTTGTGTGTTCTATGGCCACAGCTTTAAGTTATTTCTTCTCATATCCTTGAAAAAAATCAAAATATGATTTAATGCTTAAGTCTCAAATAAGTCCAGAGCTTATTTTAGTGATTTTAGCTATTTCTGTTACACACCGATCTGCTATCTCTTACTAGGGGGCAAGAATAATAGCCTTAAAGAAACCCATATCTCTGGTCGCAGGCTCACCCGTGCCCCTCGCTGTCCAATAGTGCAACACCCGTGGCACTTATGTGTCCTTGTCCCTGCCTCTGGTCCGGCAGCCATGTGTGTGCGTCCCCTTATCCAAGGGCATGCGCGTGTTGGCTTCAGAAGATTTAAAGGCCCAGCGCACCGTAAATTGGCACTGGCCACTTCCCAGAATCCTTTATATTCCAGCCTCTCCCTACACACCCTGCCCGATCTTCGTTACTACTGCCCTTGAAAAAGCTTGTTCCCTGATGCCCTGTGTTCTTAGTGTGATTTCCAGTTGTGACCCGGTTCCATTTTGACTTTGATCCTGTTCCACCTGTCCTGACCTGTTACTTCAACCCTGACTCTGATTCCGTGTTGCCCATCCTGACGTCATCGTCCGCAGTGGTCCAGTGGTTCCACTTCCCCTGAGCCTGACAACCAGTCATCGGGAGCCCTTTTTCTGACTCCCACATGTCCCCATAGAGAATATTGTATACATTGACAAAGAGTTTTTACAGTAAAACTGGCTCCTCCTGAGGAGGAAATGACAGTGGGGGATGAGGAGCCATGAGAGATTTTTTAATTTGAAATCAATGCTTGATGGAGTGATTTCCCCAGGGTGGGGAGGGGAACCACTCTTCACTGGTCACTTCCATGGGGCTAGGGACACAGCTCTGCATATAGAAAAGGTAAACTTTTATCTAACTTTTTTTTTTTTTTTTTTTTTTAAAGCCAGTTTTACTATAAATACTCTTTGTGCACAATATCTTCTATGCGGACATGGGGGAGCCAGAAAAGGGCTCCAGCTGACAGGTTCTCTTTAAATAAAATGGTCTGGGTTAAGAGTGCACAGGGGACAGGATAAGAGGATACTTCAATGCAAATAGAGAAAAATTACTAGTAAGGAGAAATATGCTTATTCCTGGAATACCCCATTAATTTCATAAGTTCATTTGCGCTATTGGTCCACAAGTAGTATTTAGAAAAAATAAATTGAGCAGTTCAGGAGTAGACCCTTATTAAAAAAGAGTTCTTCGATATTAATCAGCATATTTAATGGTGGTTGTTCAATTTTGCACCTATGATGTCATCGTAGCTCATGTTTCTGAAGCTGATATGGATCTGTTCAGGTAAATAGTCAACATGACCCCTGTGCCCCCTAGAAAGACTAGGGGCAGAATGCAAAAAGTCTGTATTGACTGCATACATTTTCCAAAAATAGTGGTGCCTCTTCGTAACGTACTTTACTAGGGAAGAGAGGACCCTGCTGATTTGTCCCTTCAGTCAGTCTGTGGTACGTTACAGAATGCTTGGAGGGTAATTGGTAACTGGTAAATGACCCAGAATGAGTATTGTGTTTGAGTGAGTATTTTCTGCCAATAAGCAAAGACCAATCATCCCTTCCAATCATTCAAATGGAGTTTCTTTCCATTGATGATACCAAGTCTTAATTTATACTTAAATTCATTATTCAGCATCCATATGCTCCCATTTGATTATACTTAGTCTTATAGATAGCTCTAATATACTTAGCTAAGTTCTTTGTGTTTATTGGGTCCTGCAAGCAGAATATTGTTTTCCTGTGTCTAGTTTCTCTCTATGTATAATAAGGGGCAGCAGAAGAGAAGACAAAAAACTGCAAAGATTCAGGAAATGGGTGCCACAAGCACTAGGTGATTTGAAGAGTCAGGACAAATTTATTTTAACACATTAATTTGATGTATAATGCTTTTGAGATGGAAATAAAACCTTAAATATCAAAAGTAATCTAAAAAATATGCAAAGAATAGCTTCCATTTATTTTTACACATTCAATCCTGTAGGACTGCAAGATGTGTCCCATGAGGTGTAAGAGAATACAAAAAGGCAGAAGAGTTAAAAATGATTGCATGAATTATTCTGACACATGCCTGAAATACAGACTAGAAATTTCATGGTTGTCATGCCAGTAAGCATTGAAATCCATCTACCTTACAAAGATAAAGATGAGAGACATATAGGCATCTCTTGGGCATCATAAAATTAAACTACCCAGGCACTAATTGGTAAAGTGTTTCACTCGGGCAGCTAAGAGAGGATTTTCAAGCTGTAGAAAGCAATTCAAATATCTTTTTTTTCCTATCAGAGCACAAAAACGTCATCTACTTTTTTAATAGCTGCGAGTTCAAGCATCTAGGTTCAATGATATTCACTAGGAACATGGCGCAGGCTTTCCTGAAAGACAGTGGGCCACATTTATTAAAGCCCCTGCACCGTTTTTTTGTCTAAATTTGCACATTTTTTTCAGTGAAAGCTGCTTGTACATGTAATATAGAAAGAAAAAAGATTTGGTTCTGCTCACCTCCCTATTCAGCGTTGTCCTGTGGTAGCCGATGCAAGGAGAGCCGTGTGGGGGCAGCAAGGTAACTGAACATAAATCCAAAAGAGGAATCCAACATCCAGGCAAAAAATTATCATAGTATCATAGTATATAAGGCTGGAAGGAGACGCAAGTCCATCAAGTCCAACCTTCAAGAATTAAATAAATGTTTTATCCCCATAACCCGTGATATTTTTTCTCTCCAGAAAGTCATCCAGGCCTCTCTTGAACATGTACATAGAGTCGGCCATAACAACCTCCTGCGGCAGAGAGTTCCATAGTCTCACTGCTCTTACAGTAAAGAACCTTTGTCTATGGTGATGGTTAAATCGCCTCTCCTCTAGGCGTAGAGGATGCCCCCTTGTCCTGGTCACAGGCCTAGGTATAAAAAGATCTTTGGAGAGATCCTTGTACTGTCCGTTCAGGTATTTGTACATTGTAATGAGGTCTCCCCTCAGTCGTCTTTTTTCTAAACTGAATAATCCCAAATTTTGTAATCTGTCAGTGTATTCTAATCCCCCCATTCCCCTAATAATCCTGGTTGCTCTCCTCTGCACCCGTTCCAGCTCTATTATATCCTTTTTATACACTGGTGCCCAAAACTGTACACAATATTCCATGTGTGGTCTGACCAGGGATTTGTATAAGGGCAAAACTATGTCTTTATCATGAGAATCTATTCCTCTCTTGATACATCCCATTATTTTATTTGCTTTAGCAGCAGCCGCCTGGCTCTGGTCACTAAAATTAAGTTTACCATCCACCAATACGCCCAAGTCCTTTTCAGCTTCAGTTTTACTAAGTAATTGACCGTTTAGAACATAATTATACTTTTTGTTTCCATGGCCCAAGTGCATAACTTTACATTTATCTACATTAAACCTCATCAACCATTTCTCTGCCCATCCCTCAAGCTTCCACAAATCCCTCTGTAATGCTAAACTATCGACCTCAGTATTTATTACTTTACACAGCTTAGTATCATCTGCAAATATTGAAACTTGACTGTGTAAACCCACTACAAGGTCATTAATAAAAATATTAAAAAGAAGTGGCCCCAATACTGACCCCTGTGGCACTCCACTGGTAACATCAACCCAATCTGAGAATGTGCCATTAATGACCACCCTCTGTTTTCTATCACTAAGCCAATTACTTACCCAAATACACAGATTTTCTCCTATTCCCAGCAGTCTCATTTTATATACCAACCTTTTATGTGGCACGGTGTCAAATGCCTTTGAGAAGTCCAGATATACAACATCCACAGCGTCCCCCAGATCCAGTCTTGAACTTACCTCCTCGTAGAAACCAATCAGATTAGTCTGACAGGACCGATCTCTCATAAACCCATGCTGACGCTGGGTTATAAGGTTGTGCACAGTGAGATACTCCAGGATAGCATCTCTAATAAACCCCTCAAATATTTTCCCCACCACAGCAGTTAGACTTACGGGTCTGTAGTTTCCAGGATCGCTATTTGATCCTTTTTTGTATATTGGTACCACATTTGCTATGCGCCATTCCTGTGGAACATAACCAGTCCTCAATGAATCTTCAAATATTAAAAATAACGGTCTGTCTATCACCGTACATAATTCATGCAGAACCCGGGGGTGTATGCCATCTGGCCCCGGTGATTTATCTATCTTAGTGGTTGCGAGGCGGCGCCGTACCTCTTCCTGGGTTAAACTGTTGACATTATAAAAAGAATTAACATTATTCCTCATTGTGTCTTCCACCAGGGGTTTTTCCTGGGTAAAGACAGTTGAGAAGGCGACATTCAGTAGATTGGCCCTTTCCTCATCTCCTTCCACCATGACCCCCATGTTATTTCTAAGGGGACCCACACTCTCTGTTTTTAGTTTCTTATCATTTATATACTTGAAAAATAATTTGGGATTATTTTTGCTCTCCCTGGCAATATTTCTCTCAGTCTCTATTTTTGCGGCCTTTATCTGCTTTTTACAGGATTTATTTTTCTCTCTATAATCCTGTAATGCCTCATCGCTACCTTCACGTTTTAGCACCTTAAACGCTTTATCTTTCTCGCTTATTGCTTTCCTTACAAGACTAGTTAGCCACATAGGGTTTTTCTTGTTCCTTTTATGCTTTTTCCCATAAGGTATGTGTTTCTCACAGGACTTTTTCAGAATATATGAGAAAAAGTCCCATTTTTGGGGGGGGCTTTTGTCCTTGAGAGCATTATCCCAGTCTATGCCTTTAAGGTCTTCCCTTAGTTGCTGAAAATTTGCCCTCCTGAAGTTTAGAGTGTTGGTTGCCCCTTCACTAACGCTCTTAGTAAAGCGTAATACAAAATCAATGATATTATGATCACTATTCCCCAGGTTCCCCCCAACCTGTAGTTTTGATATCCTATCAGGTCTGTTGGTAAGGATAAGGTCCAGCAGTGCCCCCCCTCTTGTTGGCTCCAGGACTAGTTGCGACAGGTAATTGTCTTTTGTTGTTGACAAGAACCTGCTACCTTTGAAGGACCTGCAGGTTTCTGCCCCCCAGTCAATATCTGGGTAATTGAAGTCCCCCATGATAAGTACTTCACCATGCTTTGAAGCCGCATCCATTTCACTTATCAGCATTTCCTCTGCTGCCTCCATTATATTTGGAGCCTTATAACAAACCCCTAGTAATATTTTATTTTTATTTTTCCCTCCTCTTATCTCCACCCATAGGGACTCCACATTTGCATTTGTGTTACTGATGTCATCTCGCAAGACGGGCTTGAGGCAAGAATTCACATATAAACAAACCCCTCCCCCTTTTTTATTTATACGATCCTTTCTAAAAAGACTATAACCATCTATAGTAACAGCCCAGTCATAGCTACTGTCCAGCCATGTCTCGCTGATACCCACTATATCATATTTCCGTTCCAACATCAAGAGTTCCAGTTCCTCCATTTTGTTTGTGAGGCTTCTGGCATTTGTGTACATACACTTTATATGGTTTTCCCTGTCCGTATTCCTTTTGTCCTTATTCCCCAATCTCATTCCAGCCCCCCTTCCTCCCCCATGGACTATGACCCTTCCCAGCTCTCTATGTACACCGTCTATTTGCCCTGCACAAGTGTAATTGCCCTCCCCCCAGGTCTCTAGTTTAAACACTCCTCCAACCTTCTAGCCATTTTTTCCCCTAAAACAGCAGCCCCCTCCCCATTGAGGTGCAGCCCATCCCTACTGTAGAGCCTGTAGCCCACAGAAAAGTCATCCCAGTTCTCCATGAACCCAAACCCCTCCTTCCTACACCAACTTTTGAGCCACTTATTTACCTCCTTGATCTCCCGCTGCCTTTCTGGTGTGGCACGTGGTACAGGCAGTATTTCGGAGAAAATTACCTTTGAGGTCCTTGCCCTGAGCTTATGGCCTAAATCTCTGAAATCATTTTTAAGGACCTTCCACCTACCTGTTACTTTGTCATTAGTGCCAATGTGGACCATGACCGCTGGTTCCTCACCAGCCCCTCCCAGTAATCCGTCAACCCGATCCGCAACATGCCGAACCCGAGCACCCGGCAAACAACACACTGTTCGGTATTCACGGTCTTTGTGGCAGATTGCCCTGTGTGTTTATGAATATAAAATCTGGTACTTTATTAGAAAAAAAGTTAAAAAGATAAATCATAAGAGTCACATGATCTGACGCGTTTCAGACCGTATATGGTCCTTAGTCGTAGCCTAAAAACATAGTGACTGAATGCATGTTATATACAAGAGGAAGTTAACTTCATTGGACATACCTTGGAAGTTGATCCCTATCTCACTTCCGGCTGGAGTTCTTAGTGGCTCCTGCATCGTTGGGAAGGCGGTGCTGATCCTGTGATGCTGGTGGCTGGATTCTGAGGTCCTGTGGACGCTTCCTGACATGTACCGCAACAAAAAAACGCTCTTACTGGTAATTATCTCCACCTGTATATGGTCTTTAAATGGTTCTGTGGCACACTATTCCAGCATCCCCTGACAAAGCAGAGTGCGAAATGTATGTCAGAGTGTTTGGACAGTGTGGTACTGGCCTTGTGGAGTATGGCCTCTGGTTGGTATTATGGTTGTGTCATAGCTGTCTCAAAATAATTTGGGATGATTTAGAGCATTGGACTAGATTATGTGTATTTTACCTTCTGTGTTCCCCTAAAATGTTTAATTGTTACTGTGATATTTATGATGTGTTACCAGGGCCTTGTTATAGATTTGATTTATGATAACTCCCAGTCCAGATATTATCACACTGTCTGTTTTTTATGTGTATCTCTTTTAATGGGGTGTTTTTAAATACTTTTTTCTGGTCATTGTGTATGACTAATCTGATGAATAAAGATTAATTATGTGTACCATATGAAGTATTGGTTACTATATTTATGCAGTACTATTGAGTTTTTTGGGTTAAATATTAGATGAGTGGTCCTCTATTTAGCCCCTTACTATTTCTTTATCAATGCCTTGTGGTCTGGTGATTTATTTAAATAACATTACAATCTGAGTTTTACATTCAAAATTGGCGAACACACTACCTCCTTTTAAGATTTAACTCTTACAGGTGATTTGACGTCCCATAATATACAAACTAATCTATACCGTAAATTTACTGCAGGCAACACCATACTATTTTCCACCAGTAATTCCCCCCCCCCCCCCCCCCCCCATGTCACAAGTAACTTACCGAAAGGAGAGTTAATAAGGGCTAGGAGAATTTGTTCCACTGATGAGTAGAGTCTTTTACAACCACCTCTGAAACAACCTGTCAGAGATTACAAAAGAGAGGTTATAACAAATACAGCATTAATAGAACAAAAGCCTCACTTAAGTCCAAAACCAGGAAAGATTTTTTATACAAAAAATCATGTGCTAATTCCAAAAACTATTCCAATATTTTCACATTTCTTATTACCTTTAGTACTATTTGCCATCACAAATACAAAGATATTGTACAAATTATCAAATGACATACTCCCGTTCTTTATCAGGATTACATACTTTCAGAGGTCCTGAATACTTTTTGTCTCCAAAAATGCCTTCTCACTTAGTAATATTTTATCCCCTAATCTTTTTACATCTAGAAACACCCCTGAAACATGGTTGCATTACAAAGGTAGCCCCAAGTGTGGCCACCCACGTTCTTATAACTTCCAAAACATTTCCATTTATTATACCTGTACTAACATACCGGTTTATACATTGCAGTTTCTTTTATATGTGTATTTCTTTCTTTGTACCCATACACATTGGTCAGTATTCAACATTGCATTGCAAACTATTGAGGGCGGTGCATATCCAAGGAGTGTCCAATGAAGTTAACTTCCTCTTGTATATAACATGTATTCAGTCATTAAGTTTATAGGCTACAACTAAGGACTATATACTATCCAAAACGTGTCAGATCATGTGACTCTTTTGATTTATCTTTTTAACTCTTTTTTTCTTATAAAGTTGTCGGATTTTATATTCATAATTTGTTGCCTGGATGGTGGATTCCTCTTTAAGATTACTGCTTGTACAGGTATGTATAAAGAGTCCTCAACAAATTTCTGTTGCATATGACGCATTTTGTTGCAGCTGCACTATACCCAACCCTACACATAATTCTGCACAGATAGGGGCGTTCCAGTGCACAGCCGAACCGTGTGCCACATTTATCAAGCAATGTCCGACTGAATTGTGTTGCACACTCTATATTAAAATTTCACCAAAAAAAGTAACATGCACCACTCTAGACACTCCACAGGCAAACTGTACCTGTTTTTGATGTGGACCAGTGACCTTTTAATGTATAGAATGATATCTTGGGAATATAGAGTATATCTAGATCTTCTAGCACTACCAGCAGCAAATGAAGCATAGTGGCCCACATTAATTAAGCAATCTACACCAGAATTGTGGTGAGAATTGCACATAAATACCTGAAGTAGGGACTTTTATTTTGCCATTTGTTGTTTCATGACAAGTTGCTAAGGAAAGCTGCTTCTAGTAGGATTATTTCTTTCGGTTGTAATAAACTTAAGTGAACTCAGTAGTAAATCATAGGACACATTTCTCACAGCATATGTCAGTATGAAATGTTGTAAAATATAGATAGAGATTTAGAATTTGTCAGATTGTAGAATGCCCATATGAAATCTTGTCCTTTTGATATTATTGAATTTAAATGACTTACATTTAGCAATTTGCATATTTTCAATTACAATTCTGGAAGTGAAAAATAATTGCCCATTTTTTTAATTTTGTAAATTAATGTATTTTTCTTTTAGCAAGGATCATGTAATTACATTTACTTTTAAGATTATATGCACGCTTTTTTAAAATTCTGTCTCACATCACCCTAGAAGTTGCAATGGAAGATGACATGTTTAAATAAACTACTTTTAAGTAATCCTGGGTTTTTCATCACAGTTGACAATTGCAGATGATCCACTACAATATATTAGCTAATGCTATATGCACATAAGTGATATTTTTAATACCTACACTGCCTTGACTCGCAATGTTAGAAATGCTTTAAGCTACTAATTTGAATGTTACTTATGTATTACGGTCATTTACTATTCGGGTATATAGACCCAAACTTCACTGAAGCACATTTTTACATACTTTAAGGACATCTACCATCAAATATACTGTTGGTAGACTCCTATAATGTACTTATTCATTGTGTGGTCTTGTTTTTATTATAACTTAGAATGGTGCTGCTGCTTACAGTGTATGGCGTATGTTCACTTTTTTGTCGTTACAAACTTGCTGCTCGCCTATCTATTGTGCTCCCATGAAGAACATTTGTGCAGTACTGCACAACAATATGCCACCAATCTGGCCAGAAGTGATGACACAGTACAATAGCCATCTTGGCCATGATGGAGAATGTAATGATGACACAGGAGGTGGAGAAGAGGTGGAACAGTTGTCAGGCCAATCCACATTTGGCTCACATGGATTGCTGGACCAGTGGTCAGGTACTGAACTGGCCAGCCAGGGGACATTTTTGCAGGAGGAAAAGGAGGAAGATGAGGAGGAGCTGTTCTCAGAGCAGGATCACATCCACAGCAGTTCAAGGACATCATTGGGGGATGGCTGGGGAGATGCAGAGAAACAAGAACAAGATAATCACCAGTTCCACTTACTTTTTAGCCACACTACTGGATCCACACCTCAAACATAGAGTAGCATCATTAATTCCACTACTATAGCATGATACAAAACTGAGGAAGTATAAGTGCAACTTGGTGAAGGCACTACTGGTGGAGTTCCCATCTGACATTGAGAGCTCAGTGGCAGCACATGCAGAAAGAGGAGGAAGTCGCCAATCCAACAAGAACACCAGCACCACCTCAAGAGAGAGATCAAGTATGGCCACAATGTGGAAGGCCATGTTCGATCCACTTTAACCTCCACCACCATTGACTACAGCATGTAGTACCAGGAGTCAAACTGTAACTCACACGGTAGCAGATTATCTATCCATGTGTCGCCTGGAACTAAAGGATAAGTCCTCACTGTTCAATTTTTGAGTGTGAAAAAGTACCTTCCAGGTCCTGTCCTATGTGCTGTTATTGCATGTGTTGAGTAACGTCAGTGGTGTCATCACCGACAAGAGGATCTGGCTACCTTCAGCCAATATGGATACAACATTTATTAAGATGAACCAATTATGAATCCCATGCTACTTGACTGTGTCAACATCTGAATATGTTAGTAGGGAGTGGAATACCGCAGTGAGAGATAGGGTTTTCTAATTGCTTCTTTTACCACAATGAGGTCTGAACACCCAGACTGCCGTGAGAGGAATTGTTTGTGTTTTTTTCATTTAACCACAATGAGAGGAAGGGTTTGTAGTTCAATGGGGTTCTTTTCACGTCAAACTTGTGCCATAGTCCAGCTCCCGAGCCTAAATTTTCCTGTATTCAGACATACCTGTTAAACCTGAATTGAACCAACCTGCTCATCACCCTTTACATAGATAATCATCTGGGCCCATCAGCACCAAAGCTATGGAAGATGTGGATCTTTAACAAAAGCAGCATTGGTTTCAAAATGGAGAACGTCAATCCTGCTACTACAAACTTCCCTTTGCCCAAGTTTTCTTTTTTAAAGATCAAAACTAGCCACCCCAACTATGAACATCACTCATCATATTAAAACTGTGGTTTTAAAGGTGTTGTTTGGAGAATGAAAGCATATCTGCTTTATTCCAAAAACAGCACCCCACCTGACCATGGTTTGTGTTGTAATGCAGCTCTTCTGTATATAGATGAATGAAGCTTAGTTGCAATACCACACACTACTCATTGTCTGGTGAATTGCTGTGTCTGGAAGAAAGAAAGCATGTTTTTTTTTTATCTCTGGACAACCCCATTTAAAGGAGATGTTCACTTTGGTTAGTCACTATGGGACAGATTTATCAAGCTGTCTGAAAGTCAGAATATTGCCCATGGCAACCAATCCCAGCTCCCCTTTAAAATATTCATGAGCTCTGGTAAAATGAAAGCTGAGCTGAGAAATATTCTGTCTTTAAGACAGCTTGATAGGCCTACCGTTTTTTAAGGGATATTATTTGTCAGCCCAGTTAGGAAATTTGGTCAAATGGGAGATGAATTCAATTTTGGTGAATTTGGTAGGCCTGACGGAGGGTAAAGTTGGCAGTATTTTTGAGTTACTAGAATCCTCTTTGTTTCTTGAGGCACCGTTTTCAAAATGGGATATTTGTAATTCTTTCCATAAGTCCTGGTTAGTACTAAAGAACATGCTAAGCATTCAAGGCTTCCAAGAAGAGTCACCACTGTGGCTTAATGACAATTTGCCAAACATAAAATCCCTACCGGACAGTGGGTTCTGGGTTAAAAGAGGTGTGAAGCACATATCACAAGTAGTATCTGAAGATAAGGTAATTTCGTTCGAACAATGAAAAATTAAACCCAGGTTGCAAGGGAATGATATATTAAGGTATATGCAACTGGCACATGCACTGAAGAGGGGTAAACATGCGATTAAATTAAAGAAAGAATCACATGAGTGTTTGGAGTTGGTCAGAGCAGCCACGAGCACTACTAAAATAGTATCTAAAATTTACAGGCACGTCGTGAAGGAGTACTCAAATAAGTTTGCTCACGGGTCAAAGGTAAAATGGCAGGAGGAGATTGGGGCACTCGATAGTATTGAATGGGGGAAGATTTATAGGAATATGAAGGGTTGTTCACTCAACTGGAATTTTAGGATGATACAGTTTAGTATGGTTTATAGAATCTATTACACCCCGGCAATATTATATCGAATGAAAGTCCGTGAAGATTTAAGCTGTTATAAGTGTAATGGGCTGGACGCTAGTTTCCTGCATGTAGCTTGGGAGTGCCCTGTGATGAGGGAATTCTGGCTAGAAGTTTTTGAATATACATCTGGTAATGTGCTGGAAATGTGTTCCATCAGTCAGAACTGCTATTCTCGGGTTAAATGATTATGAGGGGGTCGCCAGGGCTGAGAAAGATTTAATAGCGAGGGTGATTAGTCTGTGTAGCTCGCAAGTGGGAAGCTAAAGAACCTCCTTCAAAAGCTCTTTGGTACAATTTAACACTAAGAGTGGCTCAATATGAGAAAATATGTTGTAGGGCGGAAAGGCGGATAACCAAATGGGAAAAAATCTGGTCCAAATGGCATTAGGAACAAGAGGGTTTTTATTTTATTTATTTCTTTCTTCTCCTGCTGTGGGGTGGGGAGGGTGGTTGAGGGGGGGCTAGAGGAGTTGTTGTTGTACAAGGCAAGGTCCTCTGCTGTTGATAACCCTGCCGCCTTAAGTGTTTTGACTTACAATATACCGTATATACTCGAGTATAAGCCGACCCGAGTATAAGCCGAGACCCCTAATTTTACCACACAAAAAAATGGGAAAACCTATTGACTCGAGTATAAGCCGAGGGTGTAGTATACAGCCAGCTAGCCCCCTGTAGTATACAGCCTGTCCCAAGTAGTATACAATCAGCCTGCCCCCATGAAGTATACAGCCTGCCCCCATGAAGTATACAGCCTGCCCCCATGAAGTATACAGCCTGCCCCCATGAAGTATACAGCCTGCCCCAATGAAGTATACAGCCTGCCCCCATGAAGTATACAGCCTGCCCCCATGAAGTATACAGCCTGCCCCCATGAAGTATACAGCCTGCCCCCAAAAAGTATACAGCCTGCCCCAAAAAGTATACAGCCTGCCCTCAGTATAATAAAAAAATAAACTTAATACTCACCCTCCGACGATACTCACCTTTGATTTGAAGTGGCGGCTCCCGGTCCTGGGCGGCGGCTCCCGGTCCTGGGCGGCGGCTCCTGGCCCTGGGCGGCGGCTCCCGGTCATCGGCGGCAGCTCCCGATCCATTGTGGCGGCTTCTCTCTTCGATCTTCACGTGCCGGCAGTCGCGTCCATGCGACTTGCCAGCGGGCGCACAGTGCGAAGCGGCGGTGTCGCCGCTGATGACGTCATCAGCGGCGACACCGCTACATCATATTGTGTGCCCGCCGGCAAGTCGCATAGACGCGACTGCCGGCACGTGAAGATCGAAGAGAGAAGCCGCCGCAGAGGATCGGGAGCTTCCGCCGAGGACCAGGAGCCGCCGCCAAGGGTGAGTATTAATTTTTTTTTTTTTTTATTAACTCATGTTTTTTTTTATTAACTCGTGTATAAGCCGAGATTAGGTTTTTCAGCACATTTTTTGTGCTGAAAAACTCGGCTTATACACGAGTATATACGGTAGGTAAAAATATAGCTATGCAATGTGAATTGTCTTTATGAGGATTACTCTTGTATAAGCACTGGTTCAACAACTAATTCAAGATACAATGTACGGTTGTTTTATGTATTATGCTAAATATTGAATAAAGAATTTCTCTGCTTAAAAAAAAAAAAAAAGCTTGATAAATCTGTCCCATATGTTAGAAAGATTTCCCTTTTAGAAAGTAGTCAGTAAAGTGTATGGAACTACCTTACAGCACAAATACAGGTAAAAAGAAGTATTACACAGTTTACAATTGGATAAATATATTGGCATGTAATGTGTGAACATGTCAGGTTGTCTTAGCCTTCAGTAGCCCCAAATGAGGCTGAAAGTGGGACTTTCTGTATTAATGCAGAAATCTATCTCTAGCTAAATCAGACCATAGTCCTGCTTTGGATAAAACTACTTTCATGGTTATTTACTTAAATTTCTTCTTAATAAAATCTTCACACTTTTGTAAATAAAACAAGATAAATGTGCTGGCTTCATAAATTATTGGTATAAAATTCAAAACCCAAATAGAAATAAATGAAGCATTAATATTTTTACAATATATAAATGGATGTATTAGGAGACAAGACTAAAGAACTTTATTTACACATAAAATGCTATTCATCTTGCATTATAAAAAACTAGTCATGCCATTAGGTATAAAATTGCAAAGTTTATAGCGTAATAAATTGATCTAACATTAAAATTGCAAAAAGTTAAAATAAAATACTGCATTTCTTCCAGTAAAATGAGTTGACATCCACTGTGCTAAAATTTTATGGGTATCCAGAAAGAATAAGGTACTGAAAGCTAAATTAACATATGGTAAGTACACCCAAAAACGGCAACCTTCTGTCTTGTACTGACAACCTTTACAGGGCAATACAATACATTTTAGCAAATATTTAAGTGCTGGACTACTTTGGATGATCAATTTTTCAGAATTGGATAACAAAGTGATGTCTGCTGACAGGTGGTTCAATTTCTGGGACCAACCATCAGGTACAATCTGTGAATTGTAGAGAAATTGCTCCATTTCTCTGCAGCGGCACCACAGGTCCTTTTGAAAATATCTCTGCGCCCGGCTTCAGACAAATGTGAAATGTCCAGAGTATGGAAATGTAACTAGCATATATAATAATACATTAAGCAGCATATTATTATTTTTGAATTAATGTTCATTTTTTTATTATTTCATCTGTATATGTACCAATGTCTTTCCTACTCAGATTTTCTAGTGATTGTTGATTTTGGGTTTTACTCCCAAATGTTGAATGCAGATGCTGTATCCGGGAACCGCTTGTATAAATACCCTATGAGATGCCCCATCAATCTATCTATCTGGAGTCAAATCTATTGCTATGTGGTCAAATTGTGTTATAGAGATAGGTTTTTCCTTATCGGACAATGTTATGAAAGACCATGTAGCTTATATTATGTTCTATATTGGTGTTTGTTAACTCAAAGGTGCAGGGGGAGCAGTGAGTTATTCCTGACTTATTTACCTCTGTATGATGCAGTTATATATTGATATTCTTATAAATGAGGCATATTCTGAAAATGATGAATAGTCGTATTATCAACTTCTCCGCACAGGTAATGCTGTAGAATGTCTGCACCTGCTTGGTGCTGCCGTGTTTATTATAATTGCTTTAGTCTATTAATTAAACCATTGCCGTGAGTAGAAAGGCGCTGACATGTTTGTTGTGATAGTATCCTTAATGAGGCCTTATGATTAATGATCTCTGTTTACTTTGTTCTTCGGGGCCATGGATCTTTCCTATTTAAAGTGCTTTCTAACAGTGTATAATTGAATCCCGCTCTAACCACAGACTACGTTCCTAGTAGTACTGCAATCCCTATGAGTCAGCTATGGTTAGTACATTGCGAAACTTGATAATTCAATTATCTGTAACACAGACATGATGCCATGGGCCAATGTCCCATTCTTGCGCAATATGGATGAAGGACTTCAGATCTTATACACCAGGATCTTGGGCTTCTTGCACTACCTAATTCAGTGTCTTAGAAGCTATACAGGTTGCTATTTTTTCACTCTTTTTTCTGGTTTATTTTCTATTTTTTTAGATAAAAGATACCTAATTGCAGTTTTTCTTGCAATGTTTAACCCCTTCACAACTCCTATTTTGGCCTCAAGGACACAGCTTTTCAAATCTGCCCTGTGCCCTATAAAAAGTTGTAACTTTGGAAGGCTTTAACATATCGATGGGATTTTGAGAATGTTTCCTCATGACAAATTGTGCTTTGAATAAGTTTAAAAATTTGGATGATATCTTTCTTGTTTAGTTATGAAAATAACACAAATTTGCCAAAATTTTCGACACATTCTCCATTTTCAAGCAGATAGTGATACCACCCAAATTAATTAATATCTAACATTTCTCAAATGTCTGCTTTTTGTTGATATGGTATTTGTATACTGTTGGGGCACATACTGGCCTTGTCGTTGTCTCAGATTATTTAACAATGTGTTTAGCTTTTGTGGTTGTCCTCAAATGTCAAATGATTGTAATGGTAATGCTGTACTTAACAGCTTGAGTAGATACATTTATACTGTAATAAAATGAATTTCGATCCCTTTTAGGCAACCACAAAGCCTTCTAGAGTGCTTAAACCCTATTAGGGCTGATCTCTCAAGGAAAATACTGTAATACAATAGTGTTGCAGTTTGCTGCTAATAAACTACATCTTCCTGGAGTGGCCCATAAAATAAATAGCACTAAAGAGGCGATCTTCAATATATCTTTTTAAGTGTAGATTCACTCATAAAATACAATTCAATGTTAAACTTTATTTGTACATAAAAATATTAAAAACTATATATATGGAAATTATCTCCAGTTAAAAATCTCCATGCTGTCTATGACAACATGTGGGATTTGAGACACGTTTTGAGACCCAAACCGGGCTTGTCATCAGATAATACCTATAGATGGTTTTTAATATTTTTAGGTATAAATAAAGTTTAGAAAATTTTTTATCCCACAGTTGAGTGCTGAATGGTATTTTATTCAAAAATATATGTTGAAGATTTGAAGACACCCACCGGCAAAAAGGTCACCAAAGACTACTCTGTGGTTAACAAAGTGAAATTAGTTATTTAATGCACAACCCTCAAGGTTAGCATCTATCTGTAACTATTAATAATTTCTTATAATATCTCAACAATATTACACTATATGTGCGTTTTTTTGTTTCTCTATTTTTTTCTATTACTTCACTTGCTAAAGAGGTTATGAAAGGGTTAAATCAAACCTAATCTCACTTTCAGCCAATTACATTCTATATGATATATGATTTAGTGGTTATTTAAATATAATCATATGAGAAAAGTACATGATTGGCAAAACATATTGTTGCACAATAGACATGGTAGAACCCCAGCTATTGGCTACCATGAAGTTTTGGCTTTAAAACATTGGAAATCTCTTAGTAACAGTTTAAAAAGTATTGATAATTAACAGTTTAAAAATTTTACAAATAAGGCCTCATGCACACAACCATGTGTTCATATGGGCACAAAACAACAGGCCGTGTGTCAAGTCTGGTTTCACCGTGCACCGTGCCATACACCTACATGAACACACCCAATAGAAAGACATTGGGACCGTGAGCTTGCTGCAGTTTGTGCGTATGCATGAAGCCTAAGGCTGAATACGTTTTCCAGGTTTCACCTCTCCTTGTAAAATATTATTACAATGGTCATTTATTATAATGATGCAAAAATGTAATAATATCAGAATTTTTTTATTTTTGTTTCTTTTTGATTCTTCCATGAAGATGTAATTCATGCCATTGCACCTAAAGCAAGGTTTATCAGTTTAATGAAGTATAATTAATCAATTAAAAAAAAAATTAAAAATTTTGTTCATTTAGCAACTTTACATTATATTAAATTGACTTTTTAAGACTTTAATAAAATCTCTATTGCCGAATCATTTTAAAGAAATAAAATGTAAACTGAAACGTATCATTGGAATAATAATTTTAGTAGCCATTCACTTTAGCTGTAGAGGAAAACATGTATGATGACATCTTCATAACTGTGGAGAACAATTCATTCATGGAAAACTCTAAATTCTGAAAACCTCCCATAAACATTATATGAAAATTTGCTAATTTGCCGATATTGGTGTGTCGCTAGCTATCTAATGCTAGTACTAGCAGCATTGTTTTATTGGAAAGCGTTGGGGAGCTGCACACCTCTTGACATATGTCATATACTCCCCTCACAACACATCTGACTATACTGTGCCCCATGCTTTTTCAAATATACCTAACACACCACAACTCACCATGCTGTGCAACCCTGTATATCATATGTACCCCTAACAAAACAACTGACCACACTGTTCACACACCATATATCATAAATACCCTTCACACCACAACTGCCTGCACTGCCCCCCCCCCATGTATGCTAAATATACACCTCATAAAACAACTGACTGCACTGTGCCCCCCATGTATGCCAAATATACACCTCATAAAACAACTGATTGCGCTGTGCCCCCCATGTATGCCAAATATACACCTCATCAAAGAACTGACTGCACTGTGCCCCCCATGTATGCCAAATATACACCTCATAAAACAACTGACTGCACTGTGCCCCCCATGTATGCCAAATATACACCTCATAAAACAACTAACTGCGCTGTACCCCCCATGTATGCCAAATATACACCTCATAAAACAACTGATTGCACTGTGCCCCCCATGTATGCCAAATATACACCTCATCAAAGAACTGACTGCACTGTGCCCCCCATGTATGCCAAATATACACCTCATAAAACAACTGATTGCGCTGTGCCCCCCATGTATGCCAAATATACACCTCATCAAAGAACTGACTGCACTGTGCCCCCCATGTATGCCAAATATACACCTCATAAAACAACTGACTGCACTGTGCCCCCCATGTATGCCAAATATACACCTCATAAAACAACTGACTGCGCTGTACCCCCCATGTATGCCAAATATACACCTCATAAAACAACTGATTGCACTGTGCCCCCCATGTATGCCAAATATACACCTCATCAAAGAACTGACTGCACTGTGCCCCCCATGTATGCCAAATATACACCTCATAAAACAACTGACTGCACTGTGCCCCCCATGTATGCCAAATATACACCTCATAAAACAACTGACTGTGCTGTACCCCCCATGTATGCCAAATATACACCTCATAAAACAACTGACTGCACTGTGCCCCCCTTGTATGCAAAATATACACCTCATAAAACAACTGACTGCGCTGTGCCCCCCATGTATGCCAAATATGCACCTCATAAAACAACTGACTGCACTGTGCCCCCCATGTATGCCAAATATACACCTCATAAAACAACTGACTGCGCTGTGCCCCCCATGTATGCCAAATATACACCTCATAAAACAACTGACTGCACTGTGCCCCCCTTGTATGCAAAATATACACCTCATAAAACAACTGACTGCACTGTGAATTCATTATATTATTATATTCAACCCTTCTAAACAAGTTAAATTATATAGAGAATCCCCTGAATTTATTATATTATCTACAGACTGTATGTAATCTAATTAATTCAGTGGAGGGTTCCCGTATATATTACAATTATCTCAGTGGAGGGTTTAATGGTATATAACATAATTACTTCGAGGGAGAAGGGGCTCTATAAATAGATAAGAATTAATTTGGGTGGGTGGCGATGTGTCATCACATGTTATACACAGTAATTATTTTATATAGAGCACAGAAAAACGTATCTTGTGAAACTGTCGCTTAATTTATTATAATTAACAGTGATTTCTTTCAGTGAGAACTACAAAATTAAAGTGGACCATCAGAAAATAATTAAGACACTCACCTTGGTGTCGTCTTTCCACATTCTCCGTCTCTCCTTCTGCTAAATTACAAGTGGTGCAATGATGTCATTGAGCTGCTGGCATCAGGAAAGAAAGTGACACGCTCTGTTCATCAATTGGATCTGGGTACAATTTATAGAACTAATTATTTTGTTCCTCCACCCGAATTTGGTGTTAGGAGTGTACAAGGGCAGCAGCTAGTGATTGTCACTATCCTTATGTGGACATTAACATCCCCAGGCCCTCTTCCTTATTCCACTCCCCATAGGCTTCTATTACTTATACATCCTCAGCAGGCGGAAGCCTATACATCCACAACAGTAGCTTGCTACATATTTACATCCTGCCATTTTCACTGGACAAAGGCAACAACTATGCCTCTGTAATAAAGACCCCAGAGCAAAGAATAAATGATAACACAGACCCCCCCAGACTTGACAATTAATAATAATACAGATCCTAGACAACGCAGGAGAACACTAGGAAACAGTGAGATTTGCAAGGCATAGAAAATGTACCAATGAGTACTTCTATCACTGATGAATTTGCTCACTGCACAGTGTAGAAAGCATTCTCCATACTTTGTATACCCCTGATCTCATGCATACCAAGAAAACATCGTTTAGGCAAGAAGGAATTCAACACTAAACAATGCTTTGGTTTTCTGGAGACAAGCTGTTCCCTCTGTTAATTAAACAAACACTGTTAAGCCAAGCAGATTATGCTGACAGTCTCTGGGAGTGATGTACAATGGCAGTACCACCGCACAACACATGCACCTGCCTCCGAGCTGCGACATTGACTAACTGGTTCTGTCAGTGAGAGCCAACTGTACTCAACCGCATGCTGCACGCTTTTTAGGGGCTGCACTGCAGGCAGAGTGACAACTGAGGATGACCTGTTAGAGGAGGTACTAATGCTTAGCTAGGCTAACACCATTACCACTGTGCCAGCTAGACCAGCAGCTAGGCTAACACCATTACCACTGTCCCAGCTAGACCAGCAGCTAGGCTAACACCATTACCACTGTACGAGCTAAAACTGCAGCTAGGCTAACACCATTACCACTGTCCCAGCTAGACTAGCAGCTAGGCTAACACCACTGCCACTGTGTGAGCTAAAACTGCAGCTAGGCTAACACCATTACCACTGTGCCAGCTAGACCAGCAGCCAGCCTAACACCACTGCCACTGTGCCAGCTAGACCAGCAGCCAGGCTAACACCATTACCACTGTGCCAGCTAGACCAGCAGCCAGGGTAATACCATTACCACTGTGCCCCAGCTAGACCAGCAGTTAGTCTAACACCATTACCACTGTGCCAGCTATACCAGCAGCTAGTCTAACACCATTATCACTGCGCCAGCTAGACTAGCAGCTAGGCTAACACCATTACCACTGTACCAGCCAGACCAGCAGCTAGGCTAACACCATTCCACTGTGCAAGCAAAAACTGCAGCTAGACGAACACCATTACCACTGTGCCAGCTAAACCAGCAGCCAGCCTAACACTGTTGCCACTGTGCCAGCTAGACCAGCAGCTAGGCTAACACCATTACCACTGTCCCAGCAAGACCAGCAGCTAGACTAACACCGTTAGACCAGCAGCTGGACTAACACCATTACCACTGTCCCAGCTAGACCAGCAGCTAGACTAACACCATTACCACTGTGCCAGCTAGACCAGCAGCTAGACTAACACCATCACCACTGTCCCAGCTAGACCAGCAGCTAGGCTAACACCATTACTACTGTCCCAGCTAGACCAGCAGCTAGGCTAACACCATCACCACTGTGCCAGCTAGACCTGAAGCTAGGCTAACACCATTACCACTGTGCCAGCTAGACCAGCTGCCAGGCTAACACCATTACCACTGTGCCAACTAAACTAGCAGTTAGTCTAACACCATTACCACTGTGCCAGCTAGACCAGCAGCCCGCCTAACACTGTTGCCACTGTCCCAGCTAGACCAGCAGCTAGGCTAACACCATTACTACTGTGCGAGCTAAAACTGCAGCCAGCCTAACACTGTTGCCACTGTCCCAGCTGGACCAGCAGCTAGGCTAACACCATTCCACTGTGCAAGCAAAAACTGCCGCTAGACTAACACAATTACCACTGTGCCAGCTAGACCAGCAGCAAGGTTAAAACCATTATCACTGTTCCAGCTAGACCAGCAGCCAGCCTAACACTGTTGCCACTGTCCCAGCTAGACCAGCAGCTAGGCTAACACCATTACCACTGTGCGAGCTAAAACTGCAGCTAGGCTAACACCATTACCACTGTCCCAGCTAGACTAGTAGCTAGGCTAACACCACTGCCACTGTGCGAGCTAAAACTGCAGCTAGGCTAACACCATTACCACTGTGCCAGCTAGACCAGCAGCCAGCCTAACACCACTGCCACTGTGCCAGCTATACCAGCAGCCAGGCTAACACCATTACCACTGTGCCAGCTAGACCAGAAGCCAGGCTAAAACCATTACCACTGTGCCAGCTAGACCAGCAGTTAGTCTAACACCATTACCAATGTGCCAGCTAGACCAGCAGCTAGTCTAACACCATTATCACTGCGCCAGCTAGACTAGCAGCTAGGCTAACACCATTACCACTGTGCCAGCCAGACCAGCAGCTAGGCTAACACCATTCCACTATGCAAGCAAAAACCTGCAGCTAGGCTAGCACCATTACGACTGTGCCAGCTAGACCAGCAGCTAGACTAACACCATTACCACTGTGCCAGCTACAAACCTGCAGCAAGGCTAGCACCACTGCCACTGTGCCAGTTAGACCAGCAGCTACGCTAACACAATTACCACTGTGCCAGCTAGAACAGCAGCTAGGCTAATACCGCTAGCGATGTGCCAGCTAAAAACCTGCAGCTAGCACCATTAGCACTGTGCCAGCTAGATCATCAGCTAGACTAACACCATTACCACTGTGCCAGCTAGACCAGCAGCTAGGCTTACACCACTGCCACTGTGCCGGCTATACCAGCAGCTAGGCTAGCACCATTACCACTGTACCAGCGAAAAACCTGCAGCTAGGCTAGCACCATTATCACTGTGCCAGCTAGACCAGCAGCCAGGCTAACACCATTACCACTGTGCCAGCTAGACCAGCAGCCAGGCTAACACCATTACCACTGTGCCAGCTAGACCAGCAGTTAGTCTAACACCATTACCACTGTGCCAGCTAGACCAGCAGCCAGCCTAACACCACTGCCACTGTGCCAGCTAGACCAGCAGCCAGGCTAACACCATAACCACTGTGCCAGCTAGACCAACAGTTAGTCTAACACCATTACCACTGTGCCAGCTAGACCAGCAGCTAGTCAAACACCATTATCACTGCACGAGCTAGACTAGCAGCTAGGCTAACACCATTACCACTGTGCCAGCCAGACCAGCAGCTAGGCTAACACCATTCCACTGTGCAAGCAAAAACTGCAGCTAGACGAACACCATTACCACTGTGCCAGCTAGACCAGCAGCCAGCCTAACACTGTTGCCACTGTGCCAGCTAGACCAGCAGCCAGCCTAACACTGTTGCCACTGTGCCAGCTAGACCAGCAGCCAGGCTAACACCATTACCACTGTGCCAGCTAGACCAGCAGTTAGTCTAACACCATTACCACTGTGCCAGCTAGACCAGCAGCTAGTCTAACCCCATTATCACTGCGCCAGCTAGACTAGCAGCTAGGCTAACACCATTACCACTGTGCCAGCCAGACCAGCAGCTAGGCTAACACCATTCCACTGTGCAAGCAAAAACTGCAGCTAGACTAACACCATTACCACTGTGTCAGTTAGACCAGCAGCAAGTCTAACACCATTACCACTGTCCCAGCTAGACCAGCAGCTAGCCTAACACTGTTGCCACTGTGCCAGCTAAACCAGCAGCTAGGCTAACACCATTACCACTGTCCCAGCTAGACCACCAGCTAGACTAACAACGTTAGAGCAGCAGCTGGACAAACACCATTACCACTGTCCCAGCTAGACCAGCAGCTAAACTAACACCATTACCACTGTGCCAGCAAGACCAGCAGCTAGACTAACACCATTACCACTGTCCCAGCTAGACCACCAGCTAGGCTAACACCATTATCACTGCGCCAGCTAGACCAGCAGCCAGGCTAACACCATTACCACTGTGCCAGCTAGACCAGCACCCAGCCTAACATCATTACCACTGTTTGAGCTAGACCTGCAGCTAGGCTAACACCATCACCACTGTGCCAGCTAGACCAGCAACTAGGCTAACACCATTACCACTGTGCCAGTTACAAACACCATTACCACTGTGCCAGCTAGACCAGCAGCTAGGCTTACACCACTGCCACTGTCCCGGCTAGACCAGCAGCTACGCTAACACCATTACCACTGTGCCAGCTACACCAGCAGCTAGGCTAACACCGTTACCGATGTGCCAGCTAAAAACCTGCAGCTAGGCTAGCACCATTACCACTGTGCCAGCTAGACCAGCAGCTAGGCTAGCATCATTACCACTGTGCCAGCTAGACCAGCAGCTAGACTAACACCATTACCACTGTGCCAGCTACAAACCTGCAGCAAGGCTAGCACCACTGCCACTGTGCCAGCTAGATCATCAGCTAGACAAACACCATTACCACTGTGCCAGCTAGACCAGCAGCTAGGCTTACACCACTGCCACTGTGCCGGCTAGACCAGCAGCTAGGCTAGCACCAATACCACTGTACCAGCTAAAAACCTGCAGCTAGGCTAGCACCACTGCCACTGTGCCAGCTAGACCAGCAGCCAGGCAAACACCCTTACCACTGTGCCAGCTAGACCAGCAGCCAGGCTAACACCATTACCACTGTGCCAGCTAGACCAGCAGCCAGGCTAACACCATTACCACTGTGCCAGCTAGACCAGCAGATAGGCTAACACCATTACCACTGTGCCAGCTAGATCAGCAGCCAGCCTATCACCACTGCCACTGTGCTAGCTAGACCAGCAGCTAGGCTAATACCATTACCACTGTCCCAGCTAGACCCGCAGCTAGACTAACACCGTTAGACCAGCAGCTGGACTAACACCATTACCACTGTCCCAGCTAGACCAGCAGCTAGACTAACACCATCACCACTGTGCCAGCTAGACCAGCAGCTAGACTAACACCATTACCACTGTCCCAGCTAGACCAGCAGCTAGGCTAACATCATTACTACTGTCCAAGCTAGACCAGCAGCTAGGCTAACACCATTACCACTGTGCCAGCTAGACCTGAAACTAGGCTAACACCATTATTACTGTGCCAGCTAGACCAGCAGCCAGGCTAACACCATTAGCACTGTGCCAGCTAGACCAGCAGCTAGTCTAACAGCATTATCACTGCGCCAGCTAGACTAGCTGCTAGGATAACACCATTACCACTGTGCCAGCCAGACCAGCAGCTAGGCTAACACCATTCCACTGTGCAAGCAAAAACTGCAGCTAGACTAACACAATTACCACTGTGCCAGCTAGACCAGCAGCAAGTCTAACACCATTATCACAGTGCCAGCTAGACCAGCAGCCAGCCTAACACTGTTGCCACTGTCCCAGCTAGACCAGCAGCTAGGCTAACACCATTACCACTGTGCGAGCTAAAACTGCAGCTAGGCTAACACCATTACCACTGTCCCAGCTAGACTAGCAGCTAGGCTAACACCACTGCCACTGTGCGAGCTAAAACGGCAGCTAGGCTAACACCATTACCACTGTGCCAGCTAGCCCAGCAGCCAGCCTAACACCACTGCCACTGTGCCAGCTGGACCAGCAGCCAGGCTAACACCATTACCACTGTGCCAGGTAGGCCACAAGCCAGGCTAACACCATTACCACTGTGCCAGCTAGACCAGCAGTTAGTATAACACCATTCCACTGTGCAAGCAAAAACTGCCGCTAGACTAACACAATTAGCACTGTGCCAGCTAGACCAGCAGCAAGGTTAAAACCATTATCACTGTTCCAGCTAGACCAGCAGCCAGCCTAACACTGTTGCCACTGTCCCAGCTAGACCAGTAGCTAGGATAACACCATTACCACTGTGCGAGCTAAAACTGCAGCTAGGCTAACACCATTACCACTGTCCCAGCTAGACTAGCAGCTAGGCTAACACCACTGCCACTGTGCGAGCTAAAACTGCAGCTAGGCTAACACCATTACCACTGTGCCAGCTAGACCAGCAGCCAGCCTAGCACCACTGCCACTGTGCCAGCTAGACCAGCAGCCAGGCTAACACCATTTCCACTGTGCCAGCTATACCAGAATCCAGGCTAACACCATTACCACTATGCCAGCTAGACCAGCAGTTAGTCTAACACCATTATCAATGTGCCAGCTAGACCAGCAGCTAGTCTAACACCACTGCCACTGTGCCAGCTAGACCAGCAGCCAGGCTAACACCATTACCACTGTGCCAGCTAGACCAGAAGCCAGGATAAAACCATTACCACTGTGCCAGCTAGACCAGCAGTTAGTCTAACACCATTATCAATGTGCCAGCCAGACCAGCAGCTAGGCTAACACCATTCCACTGTGCAAGCAAAAACTGCAGCTAGACTAACACCATTACCACCGTGCCAGCTAGACCAGCAGCAAGGCTAACACCATTACCACTGTGCCAGCTAGACCAGCAGCCAGCCTAACACTGTTGCCACTGTGCCAGCTAGACCAGCAGCTAGACTAACACCATTACCACTGTGCCAGCTAGACCAGCAACTAGGCTAACACCATTACCACTGTGTCAGTTAGACCAGCAGCTAGGCTAACACCATTACCACTGTGCCAGCTAGACCAGCAGCTAGGCTAACACTGTTAGCGATGTGCCAGCTAAAAAACCTGCAGCTAGGCTAGCACCGTTACGCCTGTGCCAGTTAGACCAGCAGCTAGACTAACACCATTACCTCTGTGCCAGCTACAAACCTGCAGCTAGACTAGCACCACTGCCACTGTGCCAGTTAGACCAGCAGCTAGGCTAACACCATTTCCACTGTGCCAGCTAGACCAGCAGCTAGGCTAACACCGTTAGCGATGTGCCAGCTAAAAACCTGCAGCTAGGCTAACACCATTACCACTGTGCCAACTAATCCAGCAGCTAGGCTTACACCACTGCCACTGTGCCGGTTAGACCAGCAGCTAGGCTAGCATCATTACCACTGTACCAGCTAAAAACCTGCAGCTAGGCTAGCACCACTGCCACTGTGCCAGCTAGACCAGCAGCCAGGCTAACACCATTATCACAGTGCCAGCTAGACCAGCAGCCAGGCTAACACCATTACCACTGTGCCAGCTAGACGAGCAGCCAGGCTAACACCATTACCACTGAGCCAGCTAGACCAGCAGTTAGTCTAACATCATTACCGCTGTGCCCGCTAGACCAGAAGCTAGTCTAACACTATTATCACTGCGCCAGCCAGACTAGCAGCTAGGCTAACACCATTACCACTGTGCCAGCTAGACCAGCAGCCAGCCTAACACCACTTCCACTGTGCCAGCTAGACCAGCAGCCAGGCTAACACCATAACCACTGTGCCAGCTAGACCAACAGTTAGTCTAACACCATTACCACTGTGTCAGCTAGACCAGCAGCTAGTCAAACACCATTATCACTACACCAGCTAGACTAGCAGCCAGGCTAACACCATTACCACTGTGTCAGTCAGACCAGCAGCTAGGCTAACACCATTCCACTGTGCAAGCAAAAACTGCAGCTAGACGAACACCATTACCACTGTGCCAGCTAGACCAGCAGCCAGCCTAACACTGTTGCCACTGTGCCAGCTAGACCAGCAGCCAGCCTAACACAACTGCCACTGTGCCAGCTAGACCAGCAGCCAGGCTAACACCATTACCACTGTGCCAGCTAGACCAGAAGCCAGGCTAACACCATTACAACTAGACCAGCAGTTAGTCTAACACCATTACCACTGTGCCAGCTAGACCAGCAGCTAGTCTAACCCCATTACCCCTGTGCCAGCTAGACCAGCAGCCAGGCTAACACCATTACCACTGTGCCAGCCAGACCAGCAGCTAGGCTAAAACTATTCCACTGTGCAATCAAAAACTGCAGCTAGACTAGCACCATTACCACTGTCCCAGCTAGACCAGCAGCCAGCCTAACACTGTTGCCACTGTGCCAGCTAGACCAGCAGCTAGGTTAACACCATTACCACTGTCCCAGCTAGACCAGCAGCTGGACTAACAACGTTAGAGCAGCAGCTGGACTAACACTATTACCACTGTCCCAGCTAGACCAGCAGCTAGACTAACACCATTACCACTGTGCCAGCTAGACCAGCAGCTAGACTAACACCATAACCACTGTCCCAGCTAGACCAGCAGCTAGGCTAACACCATTATCACTGCGCCAGCTAGACCAGCAGCCAGGCTAACACCATTACCACTGTGCCAGCTAGACCTGCAGATAGGATAACACCATTACCACTGTGCCAGCTAGACCAGCACCCAGCCTCACACCATTACCACTGTTTGAGCTAGACCTGCAGCTAGGCTAACACCATCACCACTGTGCCAGCTAGACCAGCAACTAGGCTAACACCATCACCACTGTGCCAGTTAGACCAGCAGCTATGCTAACACCATTACCACTGTGCCAGCTAGACCAGCAGCTAGGCTAACACCGTTACCGATGTGCCAGCTAAAAACCTGCAGCTAGGCTAGCACCATTACCACTGTGCCAGCTAGACAACCAGCTAGGCTAGCACCATTACCATTGTGCCAGCTAGACCAGCAGCTAGACTACCACCATTATCACTGTGCCAGCTACAAACCTGCAGCTAGGCCAGCACCACTGCCACTGTGCCAGCTAGATCATCAGCTAGACTAACATCATTACCACTGTGCCAGCTAGACCAGCAGCTAGGCTTACACCACTGCCACTGTGCCGGCTAGACCAGCAGCTAGGCTACCACCATTACCACTGTACCAGCTAAAAACCTGCAGCTAGGCTAGCACCACTGCCACTGTGCCAGCTAGACCAGCAGCCAGGCAAACACCATTACCCCTGTGCCAGCTAGACCAGCAGCCAGGCTAACACCATTACCACTGTGCCAGCCAGACCAGCAGCCAGGCTAACACCATAACCACTGTGCCAGCTAGACCAGCAGTTAGTCTAACACCATTACCATTGTGCCAGCTATACAAGCAGCTAGTCTAACACCATTATCACTGCGCCAGCTAGACTAGCAGCTAGGCTAACACCATTACCACTGTGCCAGCTAGACCAGCAGCCAGCCTAACACCACTGCCACTGTGCCAGCTAGACCAGCAGCCAGGCTAACACCATTACCACTGTGCCAACTAAACTAGCAGTTAGTCTAACACCATTACCACTGTGCAAGCTAGACCAGCAGTTAGTCTAACACCATTACCACTGTGCCAGCTAGACCAGTAGCTAGTCTAACACCATTATCACTGCACCAGCTAGACTAGCAGCTAGGCTAACACCATTCCCACTTTTCCAGCCAGACCAGCAGCTAGGCTAACACCATTCCACTGTGCAAGCAAAAACTGCAGCTAGACAAACACCATTACCACTGTGCCAGCTAGACCAGCAGCCAGCCTAACACTGTTGCCACTGTGCCAGCTAGACCAGCAGCTAGGCTAACACCATTACCACTGTCCCAGCTAGACCTGCAGCTAGACTAACACCGTTAGAGCAGCAGCTGGACTAACACCATTACCACTGTCCCAGCTAGACCAGCAGACAGACTAACACCATTACCACTGTGCCAGCTAGACCAGCAGCTAGACTAACACCATTACCACTGTCCCAGCTAGACCAGCAGCTAGGCTAACACCATTACTACTGTCCCAGCTAGACCAGCAGCTAGGCTAACACCATTACCACTGTGCCAGCTAGACCTGAAGCTAGGCTAACACCATTATTACTGTGCCAGCTAGACCAGCAGCCAGGCTAACACCATTAGCACTGTGCCAGCTAGACCAGCAGCTAGTCTAACACCATTATCACTGCGCCAGCTAGACTAGCTGCTAGGGTAACACCATTACCACTGTGCCAGCCAAACCAGCAGCTAGGCTAACACCATTCCACTGTGCAAGCAAAAACTGCATCTAGACTAACACAATTACCACTGTGCCAGCTAGACCAGCAGCAAGGCTAACACCATTATCACTGTGCCAGCTAGACCAGCAGCCAGCCTAACACTGTTGCCACTGTCCCAGCTAGACCAGCAGCTAGGCTAACAGCATTACCACTGTGCGAGCTAAAACTGCAGCTAGGCTAACACCATTACCACTGTCCCAGCTAGACTAGCAGCTAGGGTAACACCACTGCCACTGTGCGAGCTAAAATGGCAGCTAGGCTAACACCATTACCACTGTGCCAGCTAGCCCAGCAGCCAGCCTAACACCACTGCCACTGTGCCAGCTAGACCAGCAGCCAGGCTAACACCATTACCACTGTGCCAGCTAGACCAGAAGCCAGGCTAACACCATTACCACTGTGCCAGCTAGACCAGCAGTTAGTCTAACACCATTACTACTGTGCCAGCTAGACCAGCAGCTAGTCTAACACCATTATCACTGCGCCAGCTAGACTAGCAGCTAGGGTAACACCATTACCACTGTGCCAGCCAGACCAGCAGCTAGGCTAACACCATTCCACTGTGCAAGCAAAAACTGCAGCTAGACTAACACATTTACCACTGTGCCAGCTAGACCAGCAGCAAGGCTAACACCATTATCACTGTGCCAGCTAGACCAGCAGCCAGCCTAACACTGTTGCCACTGTCCCAGCTAGACCAGCAGCTAGGCTAACACCATTACCACTGTGCGAGCTAAAACTGCAGCTAGGCTAACACCATTACCACTGTCCCAGCTAGACTAGTAGCTAGGCTAACACCACTGCCACTGTGCGAGCTAAAACGGCAGCTAGGCTAACACCATTACCGCTGTGCCAGCTAGCCCAGCAGCCAGCCTAACACCACTGCCACTGTGCCAGCTAGACCAGCAGCCAGGCTAACACCATTACCACTGTGCCAGCTAGACCAGAAGCCAGGCTAACACCATTACCACTGTGCCAGCTAGACCAGCAGTTAGTCTAACACCATTACCACTGTGCCAGCTAGACCAGCAGCTAGTCTAACACCATTATCACTGCGCCAGCTAGACTAGCAGTAGGCTAACACCATTACCACTGTACCAGCCAGACGAGCAGCTAGGCTAACACCATTCCACTGTGCAAGCAAAAACTGCAGCTAGACTAACACCATTACCACTGTGCCAGCTAGACCAGCAGCAAGGCTAACACCATTACCACTGTGCCAGCTAGACCAGCAGCTAGACTAACACCGTTAGAGCAGCAGCTGGACAAACATCATTACCACTGTCCCAGCTAGACCAGCAGCTAGACTAACACCATTACCACTGTGCCAGCTAGACCAGCAGCTAGACTAACACCATTACCACTGTCCCAGATAGACCAGCAGCTAAGCTAACACCATTATCACTGCGCCAGCTAGACCAGCAGCCAGGCTAACACCATTACCACTGTGCCAGCTAGACCTGCAGCTAGGCTAACACCATTACCACTGTGTGAGCTAGACCTGCAGCTAGGCTAACACCATTACCACTGTGCCAGCTAGACCAGCAACTAGGCTAACACCATTACCACTGTGCCAGTTAGACCAGCAGCTAGACATTTAGATTATACCGTTGGTCTCAAATAATTAATAAGCAAATGCCATTTTACACTAAGCTTACAAAACACTTAGTGCACTTTAATTCTCCATAAAGTTTAATTCTTTAAATTTACAAAATATAAAAAGTTTGTCATTATGTGGACATCAGCTTCCCGGATCATTCCTGGTGTGAAAATGAAAGTCAGTGTTTAAAATACACATGTAGGAATAAAAAATGATAACTTCAAGAGCTAGGTTTGCATTAAAAAGCTAAATGATTTACCAAAAAGTTATATTAGGGGGTCCGTACATAGATAAATTTAACAAATGGATAGATATTATTGATAGAGCTAGATAAAATATGTTCAGTATATTTTACATAACCCAATGTCAGTACATATTACAGTGTGTTCCATGGAATACCGTTACTTGAAGTCTTTACAAATTTATAAGTACAGGAATGAGTGTCGTGGAAATGACATATGAGGCTATAAAACTATCAACTTCAAGATATGTAGCTAGAAGAATGTGCCTGCAAGGAAATATTTTTTTCTGAAATTCCCTAAACATTATAATGTGTAATTTAACTTTAATAACTTATTGCTTTCATTTGACAAAAAAAAGCAGGCTAAATCTTCCTTTACCGCAGAAGCTGCAGCTATCAGGTCGAGTAGAAGGAGATCATATTCATTTAGATGCTCCAGGATAATTGGTAGCATAACCAGCTAAGCGCTCAGTTCTCATAATAAAGCTGCTAGTCACCATATTAAAACATTACAAAGATTAAAGATTGGGATGTATCGTGAAAGATGCCTGGAGAAGTAAATGAAACATTGAATAGCATGAATAAATCATTAGAAGATTTACAGCACTTGTACGTGATCTATCATATATGTACTCATATCTCTGGATTACAGGATGCTGATAGTAAAAATGCATTGTCTCTAATAGAACTTCTGTATGTCTAATCACACTTTACAGAGATCATATTCACTCACGATAGGGGAATGCAGTTTTTCTACTGCAAGAATGGCAGTAATCATATCAAGGATGCCACAGTTCGTTGTAGTATTTAAAACTGTACTGTGATTTACTTAACAAAGCTTAAGTAAGCAATACAACCATACAGTGCCCATATTTTACCTATATAGAAGGCCATACAAGTGAATACAATAGAAATAAAACACAAGCAGAATGCAATTAGAAAATTTGATTGCTATCATGTTTTCTTTTCTACTTGAAGAGTAACTGTAATGTTTTTCCCCCACAAATCAATAGCACTTGGGATGTAAAACAACTTTGCCTATTATCTTTGTTACCTAAATCTAGCAGTTTCTTTGCTAAAACCCTCAGATTACCTCAGTGCTGCAGTAGCTGCTTCTTTTTCCTGTGCTGACAAGCCCTGGAGTCCGTAGTATTAACAAACTCTATGGACTCCTAGGAGGGGAAGGGCTGCTGCTCACAGAGGAGGAGGTCATGTGACAGAGCTATCTCTGAATATGTAACAGAGCTGGGTGTGTCCAAGACAGTGGGGCACATTTACTTACCTGGCGAGGAGTTCATCCAAAGTGCATTGTTCCGACGATCATGCACTCTGACGCGATTCACTAAGATCGTGCGCCCGATATCCTGGATGTGTCGCTTTCTCGCTCAGGTCTGCCAGGGTTCACATTCTTCTTCCTGGTGTATGTAAGTGCATTGTCTTGTGACACAAATTGAAAGTTAAATCCCGTGCTCAGTCCGAATCCATAGGATTCCTGATTTCTGTTGCATGGAAGCCAGCGCAGCTGCGCCAAAATTCGATCTTGTGCGACACAATCGCCTGTTAAATACCTGTCCAAGCGGTGCAAATCCCGAAAAACAACGAACAGTCCAACAAAAGTGCGATCCACAGACCCTTAGTAAATAAACCCCATTGTATACAAATGTCTCCAGCACAGAATATTGAGGCACAAGACCTCCCATGTTCCCTATCAGTCCCTCCATCCCAGTCTGTGATTCTACAGAACTTTCTCTGTCTCTGAACCTCATGCTGCTCCCCTCCCCCACCTTGCCATTGGCACTTTGTGCACTGTGCAGATAACCTATTAACCCTTAGTGCTCACACAGCACAGGCTATAGACTTCATGTAACTGGTTTACTTACGATTTCTTCCACTTATTACGTGTTTTTGTCAAACACTCTCAGAACAGAAAATACCATAACTTTGGAAAGAAAGAAACGTAGGTCTTGCAGGAGGTAGTTGTCTAAGATCCACAGGCGCGGGCAGAACCAGTCGCTCAGGATGACATGCCGAGGAGCCGGTTCTTCCCCATTGACATCCAAGGCACGAGAGAGGGCATCAGCCTTGATGTTCTTCTCAGCCGGACAGAAATGAATGAGGAAATCGAATCGGGAGAAACAGAATGACTAGCGGGCTTGGCGTGGATTGAGTCGCTGAACAGTCTGGAAATAAAGGAGATTCTTGTGGTCCGTGTAAATGCAGACCACAAAACGAAGTAATCGCCAGCAGTTCTCGATCGCCTATGGAATAATTCCTCTCTGCAGAGGAGAAAGTCTTAGAGAAAAAATCCACAGGTGAGGGTTTGGCCTTTGGAACCCTTCTGTGTGAACACCACACCGACCCCTAAAGAGGAGGCATCCACTTCCAGATGGAAAGGCTTCTCTGTGTCGGGACGTACAAGAACTAGAGTAGAAGCAAATGCAGACTTTAAATTTGTGAAGGCCTCCTCAGCTGCCGAAGGCCAGAGTTGGAGGTTGGCACCCTTCTTGGTGAGTGCCACAATAGGAGACACCGGAGAGGAGAAGTGCGGGCTGAACTGCCGGTAGTAATTCACGAAGCCCAGAAACTGTGCGTAGTCCTACCAGACGGGGAACTGCAGACAACTTGGCAGGATTCATCTGGAGACCTCTGTCGTAGATGATATAGCCGAGAAATGGAAGACTCCACTGGTGGAATTGGCACTTCTCAAGTTTGGCGTAGAGGCGATTGGCCCTTAAACGACTGAGGACTTGTCGTACATGGACTTGGTGGGACTCAAGGTCCAGAGAGAATACCAGGATATCGTCCAGATAAACCACAACACAGAAATAAAGCAAGTCTCTAAAGATGTCATTAGTGAATTCCTGGAAGACGGCTGGTGCATTACAGAGCCCAAATGGCATCACCAGGTACTCGAAGTGTCTATCACGGGTATTAAAAGCGCTCTTCCACTCATTTCCCTGCTGGATACGAATGAGGTTGTAAGCCCCTGGAAGATCCAAGATGGAGAAGATCTTGGCTCCACGAAGGCGGTCAAACAGCTCCGTGATCAACTGCAACGGACAGTGGTTCTTAACTGTGACTTTGTTAAGACCGCGGTAATCAATGCATGGAAAGAGTGACCCACCCATTTTGGTCACAAAGAAAAAGCCTGCACCAGCCGGAGAAGAGTACTTACGTATGAACCCCATCTGCAGCTTCTCTTTGATGTAGTCCAGATTCTGGCACTGAGGCGGCAATGTCTCGCCCTGCTTCTTTGAGAAGACGTCAAAAATCTCCTGGAAGCTGGAAGACCCTCCAGGGGATTGGGAGCCACAGAAGAAACCAATACTGGCACTGCATGAGGAATCTCCACACAGCAAGACTGGCAATAAGGACCCCACCGAAGGATCGCCCCGTCTTCCAGTTAAGAACGGGTGCGTAGAGCTGCAACCATTGTAGACCCAACAGGATGGAGGATGTGGAGCGTGGTAGCACATACCTGCAGCACACCGACCTGCAAGGACAGAGGCTTGGTGCAGTACTGGACCGGGTCAGAGAGGATTTGGCCACTAACTGAGGAGATGACCAATGGCTTCTCGAGGCAAACCAAGGGGATGTGATGCTGGGAGACCAAAACGGCATCCATGAAGTTCCCTGCAGAAGCGGGGTCCAAGAAAGCAGAGACCTGGATCTGGGTGCCGGTGCCAATGCTCAGAAGCACTGGAATAGTCAGGTGTAGAGAAGCTTTGCTCACACCTAAGGACGCTACTCCCAAGAATCCTAGGTGCTGCCGTTTCCCGGACGTTGGGGACGGACAGGACAGTCCCAATGAAGAGCTCTGGGCTGGCACAATACAGGCATCTTCTGGTACACTCCTGGGATGAGAGTCTAGTTCTGTCCACCTGCATAGGCTTTTCTGCAGACGGTTAAGCCAGAGGCTGGAGCGGCTTTTTGGAAAGCAGAAGCCAGGTGAGGTAAACATTGTGGACGGACTTGATGTTGTTTGTGACGTAACTCCTCGGTACGTTCCCTAAACCGCACGTCAATCCGAGTGGCTAAGGAGATGAGACCACTCAGTGTAGACGGCAGGTCACAAGCGGCCAATGCTTCCTTTACTTGAGCAGAGAGACCCGAGGCTGTCTCATTTTAACCCATTGATTACAATGTGCTAATCGCACAGTGAATGAGGAGGAAAACCACCATATACTACCATATTGTAGAATGGCAGTATATGATAGGATCGATCAGACAACCTAGGGTTAAAGTACCCTAGAGGGTCTGAAAAAGAGTAAAAATAAAAACAATTATATTAAAAAAACCTACAAATTCAAATCAACCCCCTTTCCCTAAAACTGATATAAATAAACAGTAAAAATCATAAACACATTAGGTATCGCCACGTCTGAAAATGCCCACTCGATCAAAATATAACTTTAGCGCCCAAAGTCGAAAATAGCACTTTTTTGCCATTTTGAAAAATATAAAAAATTCTAAAAAAATTTGATCAAAAGGTCATACAGTCCTAAAAATTGTAGCATTGAAATTTTTGTACATGTATGAAAAGATTATAAAACCTATAGAAATTTGGTATTCACGACCGACCCAAAGAATAAAGTAGACATGTAATTTGGGGCACACAGTGAAATTCGTAAAATTCAACCCCACAGGAAAACGGCACAGTTGCGTTTTTTTCACCAATTTCACAGCATTTGCATTTTTTTCCCATTTCCCAGTGCATGGCATGAAATATTAAATACCATCATTATGAATTTCAATTTATTACAGAGAAAACAAACCCTTTCGCAGCTGTGTACATGGAAAACTAAAAAAGTTATAGATTTTTGAAGGTGGGGAATGAAAAATGAAAACCCAAAAACAAAAAAGGCCTCGGCCGGATGGGTTTAATGAGTAACATTTCAAAAAACTTTGCATAAATCAGTGGTCTATTGTTCAGAGTAATTTCAGAGTAAAAAGCAGAATAAGGTTAGGTTCACGCCACATTTTCTTCCCACACTTAGCTTATATGTCAAAAATATGTTGATGGAGGCATACACTCACCGGCCACTTTATTAGGTACACCTGTCCAACTGCTCGTTAACACTTAATTTCTATTCAGCCAATCACATGGCGGCAACTCAGTGCATATAGGCATGTAGACATGGTCAAGACAATCTCCTGCAGTTCAAACCAAGCATCAGTATGGGGAAGAAAGGGGATTTGAGTGCCTTTGAACGTGGCATGGTTGTTGGTGCCAGAAGGGCTGGTCTGAGTATTTCAGAAACTGATCTACTGGGATTTTCACGCACAACTATCTCTAGGGTTTACAGAAAATGGTCCGAAAAAGAAAAAACATCCAGTGAGCGGCAGTTCTGTGGGCGCAAATGCCTTGTTGATGCCAGAGGTCAGAGGAGAATGGGCAGACTGGTTCGAGCTGATAGAAAGGCAACAGTGACTCAAATCGCCACCCGTTACAACCAAGGTAGGCAGAAGAGCATCTCTGAACGCACAGTATGTTGAACTTTGAGGCAGATGGGCTACAGCAGCAGAAGACCACACCGGGTGCCACTCCTTTCAGCTAAGAACAGGAAACTGAGGCTACAATTTACACAAGCTCATCGAGATTGGACAGTAGAAGATTGGAAAAACGTTGCCTGGTCTGATGAGTCTCGATTTCTGCTGTGACATTCGGATGGTAGGGTCAGAATTTGGCGTCAACAACATGAAAGCATGGATCCATCCTGCCTTGTATCAACGGTTCAGGCTGGTGGTGGTGATGTCATGGTGTGGGGAATATTTTCTTGGCATTCTTTGGGCCCGTTGGTACCAATTGAGCATCGTTGCAACGCCACAGCCTACCTAAGCCTGCGCATCATGGATGTGCAGCCGACAAATCTGCGGCAACTGTGTGATGCCATCATGTCAATATGGACCAAAATCTCTGAGGAATGCTTCCAGCACCTTGTTGAATCTATGCAACGAAGAATTGAGGCTGTTCTGAAGGCAAAAGGGGGTCCAACCCGTTACTAGCATAGTGTACCTAATAAAGTGGCCGGTGAGTGTAGATGAATGAAGATTAGTTGCAATACCACACACTACTATTGTCTGGTGAATTGCTGTTTCTGGAAGAAAGAAAGCATGTTTTTTTATCTCTGGACAACCCCATTCAAAGGAGATGTTCACTTTGGTTAGTCACTATGGGGAAGATTTATCAAGCTGTCTGAAAGTCAGAATATTTCTAGTTTCCCATGGCAACCAATCCCAGCTCCCCTTTTAAATATTCATGAAAGCTGAGCTGTGATTGGTTGCCATGGGCAACTAGAAATATTCTGACTTTAAGACAGCTTGATAAATCTGTCCCATATGTTAGAAAGATTTCCCTTTTAGAAAGTAGTCAGTAAAGTGTATGGAACTACAGTACCTTACAGCACAAATACAGGTAAAAAGAAGTATTACACAGTTTACAATTGGATAAATATATCCACAGCGGCAACTGTGTGATGCCATCATGTCAATATGGACCAAAATCTCTGAGGAATGCTTCCAGCACCTTGTTGAATCTATGCCATGAAGAATTGAGGCAGCTCTGAAGGCAAAAGGGGGTCCAACCCTTTACTAGCATGGTGTGCCTAATAAAGTGGCCGTTGAGTGTAGTTTTTATTTACAGCAAGTTACGTCTTTCCATCGTGTTGCCTCCTGCTGAGCGACTTATAAGCTAAATTGAGGCCATTGAAGTCTATTGGGGACGGATGCAACATGTTGCACCCATCCCATCCTCCACTGAGCATATGTTCAGAGAGGTCTGCAGTGATGTCACTGTCCATGTAACACCCTGAACATTGGCAGCAGCTAATTACTGGTTTCTGTCGATATTCCCCGCTCCCCCTTTTACAGGGAGGATGGGAGGAACAGAAGTGGTGTATCCCTCTGTATCTAGCTTACAGTAGGAAAGGTCTGAGCCTTCTGCTATGAGATTTCATCTCTAATACTCCTGATGTATCCCTATAGCTGAAAGGTGCAAAGCAATGTCAATGCATCATAAGCAGGCAGGGATATACAGTAAGAATGGTATCTAGAAATACCTAATGTAAGTGGAAGGAAGCACTTTCCTCTTGTATAATTTAGTACATATGTCCTTTTATTCACTTGTACTATTGATTTATGTAAAGTTTGTTGACAAGTTACTGACCATTCAAACCAAATTGTTGTCTACATAATACAGGGCAGTTCCTAAAGAATCTGACACTGATAATAAAAGGCAATTTCTATTATTTTATCTATAGTAGCTGAACTTTAACTAAGAACCGATGCGTACAATCACAAAGAGAAACCTATCTAAATTTATAGAGTCTCTAGAAACAGTTTTTTTTCTAATCATTGATTTTATGAGGCATTGCTCTTGCTATTATCTACCCAGGATATGAGCCTCCAAAAAATTAACTACAGGCGGTCCCCTACTTAAGGACAACCGACTTACAGACGACCCATAGTTAAAGACAGACCCCTCTGCTCACTGTGACCTCTAGTGAAGCTCTCTGAATGCTTTACTATAGTCCCTGACTGCAATGATCAGCTGTAAGGTGTCTGTAATGAAGCTTTATTGATAATCCTTGGTCCAATTACAGAAAAAAAATTTGAAACTCCAATTGTCACTGGGGCAAAAAAAAAAAATTGTCTGTATCTACAATTATAAAATATACAGTTTCGACTTACATACAAATTCGACTTACCTTTTCGACAAACCTATGGACCCTATCTTGTATGTAACCCAGGGACTGCCTGTATTGTACTTTCTTTTGAGGAATAGTTGAACATTCCTAATTATTTTCTCATTAACTTAATTTCTGTTTAGGAAAATGTAATTTTTATTATATATTTTAGATAATAATAATAATAACAACAATAAAAATTGAATTTGAATTATGCATTATACAGTATAAACTTCCATTCCTGGTACTGGATGATGAAAAAGTTATTACATATAAATAGTGGAGAAGTAACAAGACATGCAGAAGGCTCAGCACAAAGATCTTTTTTTTTCTGGATCGACCAAGCCAACTGATGGATTGAACTATAGTCAGAAAATCATTCGATATTCACGACTGTGTCAGTGTGTCTGTATTAATGAGGACAGTGATTGGGGTCACGTAAATGTTAAGAGATGTTTTTCCAGACTCTGGTTGAGGTCACATCGTGGCTTACAGGTAACAGCAAACTGCTGTTTAGCAGATTTCCCTTGCAAGTTGTGCTGTATAGGTCATAACAGTACATAATAACAATAATTGGCATTTTATTAACAAGTAAATAACAGATATATGCTATGAACTGAATATGAATAGATGAGAGAAAAATGTAAGTACCTAGCAGACGTACTGACAACATAAAGTCCCCAACAGTATCCTTGGATTGTGATTAGTCAGTTTTATTTTTGAACAGGACTATGTATTGCATGGTAGGTCTTACTACTTACCACATTAAGATACACCCCCATAAACTGGATAACTTCAGGGAAGACAAATCTACATGTATAAATATGTTATAAAGTACATTCAGTATGATGGAAGAGATACATCCAGTCCAACCAAGGATTGACAAGACATGGGGCAGGGCTGATGGAAAAGAATAAGGGGAAACAGAATATACATAAGTATAAGAATAAATTATTATTCTGTATTCATCTAAGATATTTGTCAAGCCTTCTGCTGTCCCTGCGGTGAGCAGTTCCTCATGTAAGTTATCCCATAACAGTTCTTACAGTAAAGAAGAGACTTCTCTTCAAAAGACTTTTATAAGCCCCTTATCACTTTTGTTACTCTCCTTTGAACACTCCCACTCCAGAACATGCTTCTTTTGAATTAGTCACCTGAAATTTAACTGAATATTCCAGAATTTACAGGACAAGTTCCTGCTGGCTTTAGAACAAGTGACTCTCATATTCTTTCATAAGTTGCTTTAAATCCCTGTTTATCCTGATTGAATCTTTTTCCTAAGTGCATGCCCAGTAAACTGGAAGGCTATGAACATCCTCCGTAGACTACTATGTACTACATAGTTTGTGTCATCTAAAAAAATAGAAACTCTAATTAATTCCTATATTAAATAATATGCCCAAAACCGATCCTTGTAGTAAAGCACATGTAATCAGGGACCATTGACCACTACTCTCCAGACTAATCCAGTCAAATTTCAATTAAATCAAACATAATGGGGCAGACAACCAATCACAGCTCAGCTTTCATTTTACCAGTGCTCAGTGAGTGAGTAGCACTTCTGCCTTGCAGCACTGGGGTCCTGGGTTCGAATCCCACTCAGGTCAACATCTGCAAAGAGTTTGTATGTTCTCTCTGTGTTTGCGTGGGTTTCCTCCGGGTACTCCGGTTTCCTCCCACACTCCAAAACATACTGTTAGGCTGTTTAGATTGTGGGGACAGGGACCAATTTGACATGCTTGTGAAGCGCTGCGTAATCTGTGTGTGCGCTATATAAATAAAGAATTATTATTATTTCAGACAGCTTGATAAATCTAAAAAGTCACCGCATCAACGTCCTTACCCACTTTGTAATTAAACAGAAAATGCACCGAAATGCACCTCAATTTCACAGTACCTTTTTCCAAATGAAGGAAGGAATATAAGTGCATATACTTGGCGTGTTCTCCTGGTCAGTGTTCCTCCGGCTTTGCTGAGTGGGGCACCTGGATGTTGGCTGCTAGTCGGTACGTAGATTCTATCTTCCGACTAAGGAATCCTGCCTCCTTGTGGTTGGTTCCGCTGATTCAGCGGTTACTCCAGCTCATTCGCCATGAGGGAAGAGAGAATAACATGCAATAGTGTAGACAAGTTTTTCTATAGATTGAGTTGAAAATTTATTCAATATACTCAATATACTCATCTATGAATTACACTATGTAAATACCCTCCATGTACTCATCTATATAGCTGTAGTTGAGCTGTAGTTTTACTTTTACAGGTATGAGTTGGAGAGGAAGGATTGTTGCTGGGTCGTAACTACTAAAACTTTACTTACTTGCTCTCTGCCCCATTACCTATTATCTGGGCACATCAATCACCCCAGTCACCCAGATACAGTCTCCTTTGGCCACTCCTATAGACAGCAGCCTGGACTCTCACTTCAGGTATGTGACAGGATCACTAGCCAATTACAGGGGCATATTAAAGTTGGGTGTTGCAGGCACCAATAACAGCGAGAGATAGGTATTGGATAGCCAATTGCTGCACAGATGGGCATGTCCGATGTTTGTTTTGGGTCAGCGTGAGAGAAGGAGACTGATGTGAGGCAGAGTGGATGGGCAGAAGTGGCATCACATGTGAAAGAGAAATGACAGCCCGATCCCAGGTGAGTGGCCGTGTGTATCGCAAGTGCCGTGGGCCCCTGTGGCATTGATGGGCCCCAGCACTTGCCTGGGTATGCTTGGTGCTGACCCCCAACCCGGACTGTGTATATGCCCTACTTGTAATCATATATACTACGATGTGATACCTCCCAACCATCTGGGATCCAGCAGGACAGTCACGCTTTTCGGGCTCTGCCCGACTCAGTGGGAGGTATGTGCTGGGACATCAACACTGCACTGTGAGTCTGGTTCTGCTGTGTGTAGCAGAGCTGGCAGGTGATTACATCATGTGATGATGTCATACCTGCCTGCTGACTTCATTGCTACATACAGAAGAAAGACAGGAGAGAGGAGTTGATCCGGTGGAATGGAAAAAGGTGAGTAACTATTTATTATTTTACTGTGGAGACACAAAAATGGGGAGTTGCTTGGCGTGGCAGCACTATTAGAGGGAGAGCCTCTGTGGGGCGGCACAATAGAGGGTGAACTGCTGGGGGTGCAAAATAAGAGGGGAAGCTGTTGGGGGCACAATAAGAGGGGGATATGTTAGGGGGCAAAATAAGAGGGGAGCAGAGGAGGGAAATAAGGGAGCTGCTGGGGGGCAAAATAAGAGGGGGAGCTGCTGGAGGGCACAATTAGAGGGTGCATTAATATGAGGGGGATCTGGGGGCACAATAAAAGAGGCAAAGTTAGGGGCACAGCAAAAGGCATGGATTAGGGCAAAAAAATAGAGCATATTTTATTTTCATTAATTTAATTCAAAAAGTGAAATTTTATTAGATAGAGTAATTACAAACGGGGTGAACTTTATGGGCTTGTGACAAAATTTGAATGTTAAATCTCGCGCTCAGTCCGAATCAGACAGATCGTCCTATGTCACGCCTCCCAATTTGTGTCGCATGGAATCCAGCGCAGTGGCGCCAAAAAAAGGATAATGTGCGCCAAAATCCCACCACAGACACTTATTTAATACCGATGCAAGCCGTGTAATCCCTGACAAAAGCGCATCGTTCAAACAGCGCAACTCTTAGGAAATGAGCCCCATTATCTCAGAAAATTTTAATAATTAACTAGGGACATAATTGGGGATGCAGGGCCAAATAGCAGACTACTGAATGGTGCCCACCTACTCACACATTTTTACACTCATGTTCATACATTTATTCACTGATATATACATTTATAGACTTGTACAGATCTGTCCGATGCTCGTTTTTGCATGCAGAGTGATGCCCAACTGATCATGACTAAGACGCACAAGCGTCGAAATGCGTCGATCTTTTAAGCTGTAACTGCATGTTGTTCCGGAGATGTGAATAAAGAGGAAGAAATTTATTTAAACTAAACCTGGTGGCTTCATGTGAGTGTCGAGATTCCTTGTACTTTTTGCTGAATGATGCCTATGGGTACAGGTTTTTTGCAGCATTTGTCCTTGGCCATGCGAGGGGTCCACAAGCCGGACCACAACTCATTGTACACTATGCCATTTTTGGGATGTCTCCACCAGCCCATCAGAGGACACAATTTCTGATACATAAGGATGGGTCACCCCTTACGCAATACCAGTTTCAGAGTATGTGTTGAAATTGTATTTCGGTTTTTGGGGTCAACGGGAGGGTTTCGGTACCCATTCGTTCAGGATTGGTGCAGCTACCGAGCCAGCAAGAGCTGTGCTCCTAAACACAGAAGTTGGGAGGATCAGATGTTGGTGGTCATCTTGCTTTGCCCATTATGTCTGCCATGATTTGTTGTTGCTTACTGTTTTTGTTTTTCAGGTCCCCCCATCAGCAGTGCGCCCCAAGACGATGTTGTGGCTCTTAGGCCACTCGTACATCTTTTGGATAGATCAACGCTACTTTTGTCATAAGAAGTGAGATAACAACTGTCATTTGATGAAGTCTAATGGCATACACCTGAATGTTGAGCTTGATATCTTTTTGTCAGGGCTTTGGGATGATATCGAGCAGGCACTCTTCTTGCTAGGTGGTGTTCACGTAGGATTACACAGGCTGCGATTGGCAGAAGGAGAATGTTGGAGATGGATGCTCGGTTGGCCGACTTGCCAACTAGGAGTCCAGCTGGCGTACAGCGGCAGAACTGGTTATTTCTGATAAACTCATTCAAGTGCCTTATGCTTTCTCACTTATGAGTTCACTGGTAACAAAATATAAAAGCTGTGACCAATTTTCCAGCCAGCAAGGAGTTTTCATGTTGTTATTAATTACCATATATACTCGAATATAAGCCTAGTTTTTCAGCACAAAAATGTGCTGAAAAAATCCAAACTCGGCTTATACTCGAGTTAAAAAAATATAGGTTTTACTAGGTTTTTGTGGTAAAATTAGGGGCCTCGGCTTATACTTGGGTCGGCTTATACTCGAGTATATACGGTATATCATGTTTTAATTATGTGTTTGTGTAAGGGTCCCCATAATGGATAGTTCGTTAAAGAGTTTAGCATGCCATTCAGTCTTAGCAAAAAAAATACAGTAATACTATATATGCAGGATCTTTGTAGCAATGTACAAAAGTGTTCAATGATATACAGTAAGTTCAATGTAGGTTTTCTATAGAGTGTATATAACCAACCTTGCACTCCTTAGCAGCCCATTGTCTGATATAGGTAAAATGTGAGTTGTGTTGTGGATTTCTTCCATTAAGTTACTTACAGAGTCAAAATAGTGTCATTATGTTTTTATTTTTTAATCAGTTTACATTTTACACTTCTGCCCTTTACAAGGGCATGTGTTTCATGTGGATAAAACTTATCATGAACTTGTGGGTAGAATAACATTTCTCTTGTCTCCATAGACAGCATTTCCACATCAGGCCATTTCTTTCTCTCTCAAGCATTGGCCTGTATTATGTAAAGTTCACACACAATTTCTTCTTTTTTGAAGTAGCTATCAAAGGACCAGCACATAGGGGGAATGCATAACCTTGCTCACCTTTCTGTGCCTGCAGTTTCTCTGATTGCTGATAACAGCAAAATGTGTCTTATCTGAGCAGTGGAGGTTGGAAACCTTTTTACCTTAACTCATACTGGCCTTTATGGTTTGGAAGAACTAGTCAAAGCAACTTAAGCAACTGTATGTAGTTGAAGAAAAGTTTGCTTTGTTATTACATTTGTGATATCTACAGGTCAGATATGGCAGGTCCTGCTGAGCTAGTGAAATCTATGAGTAGACACTACCTGTGGAGAGATATAGAAGTTGTCTTTATTGTTAAATGATTAAAGGTGATATTTCTAAAATAAATATTTAGTGTGTATCCACATATACCGCGAGTGCTACACTACTGCTACTACCACTTTTACATTGCATCCAATATAATGAAAATAGTGACATTCGGAAAGAAAATCCATGCCAAATCTGTTAATAATACACATGCTCTAGATTTTATTGTGTTTTGATCAATTTATATTACCAAGTGAATCCCTTTTTAGGGATCAGTGCAATAAAATAGAAGTGACCTACGGTACTACTTGCTCTTTCGTACAGTCACTAGTGATGGAGACCAGTATCCGGTGAATGAAGGAGACACAGTTTTCATTGAAATCCTTAATATTAAATTGTTACAGAATGCATTCACAGAATAAAGGCTGCTACCATTGTCGTAAGAACTTGTTGGGATCATATAAGAAAAAAAGATATAGGCGACAAAATAATTTAATGGGTTTTTCATCTCAGAAATTTACATTATATCAGGTATGTACCATTACTGTCTAACAAGTTTTGGGAGTTCTCATCTATGTGAAGAATAGGAATAATCATGCTTCCCCGTTTGACATCTAGAGAAGAAGATATGGTCCTCTTCTTGCTTCCACTCCTCTGGCTCCGTCTTTGGGTCCTTGACCGCTGCCGGCACCCATATTATAAAGTCAGCTGCTTGCTGACACGAGCGGAGGAGCGCCTGCAGGGGGAGATGCAGCTGACATCATAGTTTGTATGCTGGCAGCGCGGTGGAACTGCAGACGGAGCCGGAGGACAGAAAGAAAGAAGAGGATCTGCAGGAGGCGTCGGAAACTCCATTGACTGTTTGGAACTGCTTGAAAAGTGAGAAGGTGTTGATCGAACTGCATTATCTTTGGAGGTCATCCTGCTACAGCTACCATTCTTCCTGTACAGTGAAACCCTGGAGAGAAGCTACAATAATAGTCTGAATTTGCCCACCTTCTTTCAACTGTATTGGTGGCCTTGGGCGGCCGATACAATTGAAAGAAGTGGAAGAACAGGTAACAGTAAGATACTGCTTAACATGCCACGTTGGCGCTTCACGGTAAATAAGTGGATTTTGGTTGTAGTTTGGGCACTCGGTCTCTAAAAGGTCTGCCATCACTGAACTAGGGGAAAGGGCTGCTGGATCCATACTGGGGGAAATGGGCTGGCTACATACTGGGGGAAGGGGTTGCTGGCTAGATACTCAGGGAAGCTGGTTATATACTGGAGGCAGGGGCAGCTGGCTTTATACCGGGTACAGGGGGCTGGCTTGCTATATACTAGGGGGCAGGAGCTTCTGGATATATACTAGGGGGCAGGGGCTGCTGGCTATATGCTAGGGGGCATGGGCTGCCTAGCTATATACTAGGGGTCAAGGGGACTGGCTAGCTATATACTGGCTGGAGACTGTGACCAATGCATTTGCCACCCTAGGCTTATACTCAAGTCAATAGGTTTTCCCAGTTTTTTGTGTTAAAATTAGGTACCTTATACTTTGGTCATGTGATACTCAAGTATATACGGTATATTCAAAGGTTTACATATTGAGTGTGAATAGAAAAAAGCACAAAGCATTTTAACTATATACACTCACCGGCCACTTTATTAGGTACACCAAGCTAGTAACGGGTTGGACCCCCTTTTGCCTTCAGAACTGCCTCAATTCATCGTGGCATAGATTCAACAAGGTGCTGGAAGCATTCCTCAGAGATTTTTGTCCATATTGACATGATGGCATCACACAGTTGCCGCAGATTTGTCGGCTGCACATCCATGATGCGAATCACCCGTTCCACCACATCCCAAAGATGCTCTATTGGATTGACTGTGGAGGCCATTTGAGTACAACATTGCAATGATGCTCAATTGGTACCAAGGGGCCCAAAGAGTGCCAAGAAAATATTCCCCACACCATGACACCACCACCACCAGCCTGAACCGTTGATACAAGGCAGGATGGATCCATGCTTTCATGTTGTTGACGCCAAATTCTGACCCTACCATCCGAATGTCGCAGCAGAAATCGAGACTCATCAGACCAGGCAACGTTTTTCCAATCTTCTACTGTCCAATTTCGATGAGCTTGTGCAAATTGTAGCCTCAGTTTCCTGTTCTTAGCTGAAAGGAGTGGCACCCGGTGTGGTCTTCTGCTGCTGTAGCCCATCTGCCTCAAAGTTCGACATACTGTGCGTTCAGAGATGCTCTTCTGCCTACCTTGGTTGTAACGGGTGGCGATTTGAGTCACTGTTGCCTTTCTATCAGCTCGAACCAGTCTGCCCATTCTCCTCTGACCTCTGGCATCAACAAGGCATTTCCGCCCACAGAACTGCCGCTCACTGGATGTTTTTTCTTTTTCGGACCATTCTCTGTAAACCCTAGAGATAGTTGTGCGTGAAAATCCCAGTAGATCAGCAGTTTCTGAAATACTCAAACCAGCCCTTCTGCCACCAACAACCATGCCACGTTCAAAGGCACTCAAATCAACTTTCTTCCCCATACTGATGCTCGGTTTGAACTGCAGGAGATTGTCTTGACCATGTCTACATGCCTAAATGCACTGAGTTGCCGCCATGTGATTGGCTGATTAGAAATTAAGTGTTAACGAGCAGTTGGACAGGTGTACCTAATAAAGTGCCCGGTGAGTGTATTAGTTCCTGATCACTAAATAGACAATATGGTCTATAACACGATACTTTAAAGGGGTTGGCCACATTACCTCATGTTTTTTGTTATGTGTGTGTAAGTTTGGGGGCAATATATAAGGTCATTTACCAATATACATCTATTAAAAGTTTTGTGCTGCTTTCTTCGTATCACTGCAGATAGAGGGTCATCTGATCTCAATCTGTCAGTGAACAATTGCCCTTCCAGGGCAATTCATGAATATAAGATCAAGGTCCTGGCATTGTGATTGCTCATGGTCAGAGATCACATGACCCTCCATCTGCTGCCATTTTATGGTCAGGAATTTCTGCTTCATGAGGTACAAGACAGGAGGCCTCAATTTCAATGTCAATGAGGAAGTGCATAAGTTTTAGTAGATGTATATTAGTAAATGACCTAATATCCTGCACCTCACAGATTACAACAGACAAATTTAGTTGCCCTGACCACATGGTACTACTTGTCATCGTAAAAGACTTTCTAGTTGTACTTTGCACCTCCAATTAGATGGCTTATTTTACATTAGTCCCAGCCCCCCAATTGTTGCATATAAGCGGCCTGTGCTAGGAGAACTGGCAAAGGTCTCCTGTGTGGTAGGGGCCATGTTGAGGGGGACAGCTTATGCCATGTTATGGCTGTCAAGTCAGCTATGGGCACCAAAGTTACTGATAACTCCTATACAGGATGACAGCCACACAAAAAAAATTCTGGTACCACAAATAAAATGGTGACACAACTGAAGATGTCACTACTACTGAAGTTCTTACTCATAATATACTTATAACGATACTAGTAAAGAGTACTAGCAAGTGAGGTTATATATAGTTCACCCTTTCTTACAGATATTTTGGTAGCATCAGTGCCAGGAGGTATGGCAAAATGCTTCTATCTTCAGTATGACTAATGAACAACTCCTGTTGAAACAAAGATAGATTTTAGGAGTTTTCCTAAAGTGATTAATACATGTCATATGAGACTCTACATCAGAATGATAAAGCTGTCGTTTGGCAGACAGGACATTTTGCATCTGAGTCTTCAGAGAAGGCCTATATTCCTCTGCGTCTTGAGGGGTTGTAACTGCCATTTTTTCATTGACTAGCAAAGCTTGACAGACCTGAGTGAAGTTGGCCCCCCCACCTTGTTCAAATCAAACAAAATTGGTGTCAAACGTTTGTGCTATGTTTGTGCAGAAAAAAAATTCGTTTGTGCCGCTATCATTTTTAAGATATTAATGAAAGTTTCCAGAGGTCGTCAGAGGTCAAACATCCCCCCCACATTGCCCAAACCAAACAAAGCTGGTCCCAATAAATTCTGCTACGTTTGTGCTGTTCAAATTTTGCTGCTTTTGTTTTGAATAAATGAACGAAAAATTAAATGTCAAAAGTTCAAGCAGCCCCCCCACATTAACCGAATCAAACAAAACTGGTGTCAAACATTAGTGCTACGTTTGTGCTGGTTTGTGCAGCAAAGGTTTTCTTTTGTGCCGCTATCATTTTTAAGGTATGTTCAGGTGTTTACATAGGTTAAAGGTGTTCAGGATGAACTGGTAAAAAGTAAACTGAGTGACACTTCCCTGGTTTGATCACCAGGGGGAGCTAGCAAACACATTGGAGGTCATTTACTAAGGGCCTGAATCACGTTTTTACGGCGGGTTAACCGAATTCTTCCATTTTGCACCGATTTTCTCTGAATTGCCCCAGGATTTTGACGCACGCGCTCGTATTGTGGTGCATCGGCGCCAACGTGCACATGACGGAAATCGGGGGGCGTGGCCGAACGAAAACCCGACGGATTCAGAAAAACCGCCACATTTAAAAAAAAACATTTCGCTGGACACGCGCTTACCTGCACCCAGCCCGGCTTGGTGTACTTCAGTGCATTCCGATGAACTTCAGCGCAGCAGCGACACGTGGTGGACGTCGGAGGAACTGCCTTAGTAAATCGCCGGAACACCCGAATCCTGAACACAGAACGCGCCGCTGGATCATGAATGGACCGGGTAAGTAAATCTGCCCCATTGTACTTTGGAAGAAATTAACTCTGATGACCTCTGTAAAAAAGTATGAATATCTTCAAAACGATAGCGGCACAAAAAATATTTTTGCTGCACAAACCAGCACTAACGTTTGACACCAGTTTTGTTCGATTCGGTTAATGTGGAGGGGCTGCTTGAACTTTTTACCTTTAATTTTTTGTTCATATATTCAAAACAAAAGCAGCACAAACAAAAATTTGAGCAGCACAAACCAGCACAAACGTAGCAGAATTGTTCGGCACCAGTTTTGTTTGGTTTGGGCAAGGTGGGGGGGCTGGTTGACCTCTGATGACCTCTGGAAACATTCATTAATATCTTAAAAACGATAATGGCACAAACAAAAATTTTTGCTGCACAAACCAGCACAAACATAGCACAAACGTTTGACACCAATTTTATTTGATTTGAACAAGGTGGGGGGGGGGGGCAACTTCACTCAGGTGCTTGACAGACACCAAAATTCTATGAGAAAGATGAAACAGACTTATAAAACATTGCACATTCAGTTTTTTAGCACACCAAGACCACATAAGGTTTACAGCCACTGTCATAATTAATATCTTCCCTGCTTCTCATCTGTGACCTTTTAGCTTTTCAGGTTCATATATTCTGATATGATTTGCTCTATGCTCTATTATTACGATAATCTAAGTTATTTACAAAAGTGCACTTATTGTTGGGGTTATTATCTGAATGAATTTCTACCAACACTAGAGAATAATATAGATCCGGGTACTCAGCAAGTCGATATGATTAAGGGATCTCATTTTGGGGAGCTCCACATAATAATAGAACAGGGACCACTGATCCCTGTGTACATATTAAAAAATACCACATTTTCTTTACACTTTACTTTCCTAAAGGAAAATCAAAAAGTGCGGATAGTTTATTTACTTAGAGTCAGAGGCGTAGCTAGAGGTTCAGCACAGCGGGAGCAAAGAACATTCAAGTGGGCCCCTGCTCAATATTCTGTGCCATACAGTACAGTGGCAATAAAGCTGAATGTTGAATGCCATTTAATTGTAATTATAACTTGTGTGACCCCTCAATGTCATACTGAGCGTGCAAGAAAAAAACCTTGGTATCCGACTTGTGGTGCAGTGATGTTATTGCACCACCTCCACTGAAAAAGCAGATATCTAGAGTCCTTCAAATATCAGATCTAAAGCAGCTTGTGGCCTACATATCAGAGAATGATAGAGCAGGAGACCCGTAGCTCCCAGATCTGCCATGCACTTCAGCTATTTCAGATTCTTGTAGATCACTATCAGTAGGTCCACACAGTTCAGCATAAATTGTAAAGACATGTCGGGCGAGGACTGCACATGTGTACTAGCACTTTATTAATGCATAACCCGTATTTACCTAGATAAAGCCACAATAACTAAGAGCACAGGGCCAATCTATGAGACTAAAAGGAAGATAACACAAGTAGTAAACTGGCCACGGTATAGCTGTTATTCCCCTTATTCACATGTTCAAAGAATCGACAGGACCGGCTCCAATTGGGGGAACAGGCTTTGGAGTGACAAAAGCACTTTGGCCAAACATATCATGTGAACGGATACTTAGAAGTAATTCCCTATGCCACCATATACCAGAGGGTGACTACTAAAAATACACCATGCTCAGACCTCATTTGTTTATCAATAGACAAGAGTCTGATTTAAAGATATAACTTCTGAAAATAAAACCGCCTTAAAGGTAAGAGTGCTGTATATGTACCGTAAATGCTCTTCTCCCTTCATGTCTCCCAAACATTCAAAACATAATACAAATTTTATTACAAAATATTCAGAACACTGGATTTGGTCCTAATCCATATATCTGTTGGCTGTTTAATGATTATAGTTCAACGCTGCTGTGCCAGGGTGTAGGACACCACAGGAGTGTGGATAATCCCTAAATTGGTTTATTGTTGTAAATTACATTTTAAGAAAAGAACAACACCCCATATTGAAAAGCATCAAATTCCCCATACACACCAGTGGATAGATGATGGAAATTACAAGTTGCCATTAAAGTCTGATGGAGCTGAGATGTAAGTATATCCTAAATGCTGGAGATTTATATACCTCCTCAACTGTATAGAACCTCTTTAGAGCTAGCTAGCCTGATAGTTCCATTTTAGGCTTTAGCTGCATTATATAACGCTTATTCAAAAAAAACAGTCATTTTCCAAAAGATTAGGTTTGAGTAAACGGATTATGATGACCACTTCTTTTTTTACACAATCAAATATACATTAGAAAAAGGAGTACACTGCAGGATATTGTTACAAATATCAGAGTAAAAATAATATACAAGCAACACAAGAATAATATTGTCCAACAAGGTAAAAAAGCCCAATTTTTTTATAATGTGTTTTTTTTTTTAGTTTTTGCAAGATCAAAATTAAGTATTCTAAGCTCACCAAATATATATAGTAATTTCTGAAATTCTGGCAATGCAGTGAGCTGTAATATTACAAAATAAAAATCTAAACATAATCAGTAATACAGGCGGTCCCCTACTTAAGAACACCTGACTTACATACGACCCCTAGTTACAAACGGACCTCTGGATTTTGGTAATTTGCTGTACTTTAGTCCCAGGCTACACTAAACAACTGTAACAGTTATCACAGGTGTCTTGAATGAAGCTTTATTGTTAATCCCGATTCTTATGACAATCCAACATTTTTAAAATCGAATTGTCAAACATTTTTGACTGGGGTAACAATAATAAAGTATACAGTTCCGACTTACATACAAACTCAACTTAAGAACAAACCTACAGAATCTATCTTGTACGTAACCCGGGGACTGCCTGTATAGTAAATATTATAAGCTGGTAATAATATATAAGTCAGGTTTTATTAAGATGCTTTTATACAGGCGGTCCCCTACTTAAGAATACTCGACTTACATACGACCCCTAGTTACAAACGGACCTCTGGATATTGGTAATTTACTGTACTTTAGCCCCAGGCTACAATAAGCAGCTGTAACAGTTATCACATGTGTCTGTAATGAAGCTTTAGTGTTAATATTGATTCTTATGACAACCCAACATTTTTTAAATCCAATTGTCACAGAGACCAAAAAAGTTCTGGCTGGGATTACAATGATAAAATATACATTTCCGACTTACATACAAACTCAACTTAAGAACAAACTTACAGACCCTATCTTGTATGTAACCCGGGGACTGCCTGTATAGGAGTCTAATTCCAAACTGTATTCCCACTACTGATTTATGTACAAATCTTGGAGCAAAGCGCCATCTAGTGATAAAATTCATAAGTACATGACTGTGGTTAAGTTGCATCCTTTGGCCTTGTTTTCAGAGAATATGAATAACAAAAAAAACTTTTTTCCCCCATATTCCTATTGATTAGTTTTCTCCTTAGAAGGAAAAAAAAAGTTTTGTGTGTTAACATTCATATTTACTGAAAAATGGCCAACAAAGCCAAAATTCTTCAGGGGTGTGTAAACTTGAGTATAACTATACCTGCGATAAATGTGCCAAACATATACATCATCAGTGAATAACCATAGATTAATATACAGCAGCAATAAATATATTGTGCACCAGGTAAATCAGGTACCTGGTGGCAATCTTTCTCCATCGGGAAGTCTTCAACTTCTCACTCAATTTACCCCCTCGGTAACCTTTATAGCACATCAGCAAACAGAGTCCATAAAAATACCACAGTTATTTACAGTACACAAAATAGAGAAAAATATTTTCACTATGACCGGAGCTCCAAGATTTCTAAAACTTCGATGAACAGCACCAATCTTCAATTTCTCCTGCTGAAAGTATGTCACCATTCAGACTAGCACCATCACGTTCTCATTCTCCTCCTTTATTATATTGTAACTGGAAGAAAATATTCAGGCAGATGGTGTGGTACGTTCCAACAAGGTTAAAATTTATTCCAGTTCATTATACTCACAAAAATCCAATAAAAATGCGCATATCACAAATTCACATAACGGGACGCTAGCTTTCTCTCCGCCCGACCCAGGGTTTCGCCGGCAAGGCTTCTTCCGGGGCGTTGCTAGCGTCTCAAACATTCGTCCCTTCTTTTATACATATTCTTAAAAACTTTATTTTCAACAAACATTATTCTGTATACATTCCAAACCCCTATAAAATCAGTTTACACATAAGGTTAATAATATAAAATGATTAGTATTCCATTAGGCTTCTCATCAGCAATGTTTTTAAATTTCCCATATAATTTCATATTACATATCAGATAATTCCATATTAGATATCAGATACAATGATACTACAATCGTTACGATCCTCTGAACAAATGTTACAATGTTGCGATCGTATAAATTATGCATACAGTTTACAAGTAGGGACGATCAAAATTTCCACCACCAGGTGTCGCTCTAACACTAGGATTCCTACTCCGTCAATTAATCTCTCTTGACTTCTCAGTGACACACCCCCTTTCTTCTCCGTCTCTACCCGAGGCCATCATTTAACCCTACTGCTTCCACTATAGTCTCCAAATGGATCTGTATACATCGTGCTAGTCTAGTGTGAACAGCTACCTCATTCCAGAGCTTCCTCAATAGGTGAGAACTCGGTGTTACATATGACTGAAAGCATAGTATAATGTATGCATATGATAAATTCCTATATTTTAATTAGATTCCATAATTGTCTAAGTGTTCAATGTCCTATATATTGTGATGTTTTATAAAAATGCCCATAATAGCCTATCTTCTAACTAAATTATTAAAGTGCCTCGTGCATTCCAATTTTATGCCATATGTGTTTTTTTACATCTTAAGAGTGCTTCTTTAATATTTGTATAAATTGTGGGTATTCTCAAATCTTTTTTGTGTCTATTGTTATTCATCCTATTATGATAAATTTAATGTGGTTCAATGTGTTTAAAATAAATTTGTTTTAGTGTCATCTATTTGTGAAATGTCCAATTATATATCCCTTTTCAATATAATATCTTTTTCTTTATTAGTGGCCCGACAGTGTGCATATAACTAAACTTAGTAATCTTTTAAAAAGCATTTTAATTCAAAATCAATATTTAGACCCCTCGGGGCCAAGGTGTCCAGTTTGTGGATCCAAAATCCTTCTCTTCTGCTCAACTTGGTGCCCATATTTTCCCCTCGCCAGTGTGATTTTATTTTTTCAATACCACAAAAAGTTAATCCTTTCGGATCCGAATTATGGAATCTCTTGAAGTGGGCTGAGACACTGTGACTCGATAGTCCCTTTTTTATATTTCTACAGTGCTCCCCAATCCTAGTTTTAATTTTGCGGCCAGTTCTTCCTATATATCCCATATTACAAGGACAAATTATTAGGTAAACTACATTACTTGTATTGCAGTTCATGTCACAATTGGCTGTAATTTTCTGACCATTAATTTCTATATTAGTCAAGGAAGATTTAGTTTCTTTACATGCTTTGCATTTTTTGCAATATGTGAATTTACCTTTTTTGTCTCTATTGTCCACTTCTCCTTTCGTATTTATGTAGCTCCTTGTGAGTAAATCTCTCAAGGAGGGAGCTTTGCGAAAAATAGTTGTTGGTTTGTTTGTTAGTTTGGCCCCTATTACAGGGTCTCCTCTCAATATATGCCAGTATCTATGAATGATTGATTTCACTTTCAGTGCTTCCTTGGAAAACGTGGTTATAAACAAAGGATTAATGGCTTCATTATCGATGTGTTGTTTTGCTGTTACCTGTTTCTCTAAAAAGAGTTCCTCCGGATACCCCCTTTCCCTAAATCTACTCTTAATAATTTCTGTCTGATTCACTACATCCTGTTCGTTTGTACAATTCCTTTCGATTCTTTTTATTTGGCCTCTAGGGATATTATTAATCCATGGTTTATGATGACAGCTATCAAATTCGATGAAACTATTAACATCTACTTGTTTAAAATGATTCCTACTCTTAATAATGTTCCCTTCACGAAATAATTCCAGATCCAAAAATTGGATCATATCACGACTACTTTCATATGTAAACTTTAGATTAAATTCATTAATATTAATATACTCCATGAATTTTTCTAGTTCATTCTTCGTTCCTTTCCAAATAATGATACAGTCATCGATGAAACGTTTAAAGAGTACAATGTTTCCTCGAAATTTGTTCATATCTCCAAAGACATATTGTTCTTCCCATTTTTCCATGTACAGGTTGGCGAACGACGGGGCAAATTTCGCTCCCATCGCCGTTCCGCCAACCTGTACATAGAATTTGTCATCAAACCAAAAGTAGTTTGATTCTAAACAAAATTTAATTGCCTCCAGCAAAAAATATCTCTTCTGCCAGCTAATTGTCCCTATTGTTTCCAGTTTTTCTTTTATAGCCTTAACCCCCAATTTTTGGGGTATCGATGTATATAATGTTGATACATCACATGAACAGAGTAGAAGATCACTCCCCTGTTCTAGTTGTATATCTTTTAGAATTTCTAACAAATGTTGGGAATCTCTAAGGAAAGTTTTCATCTTTTTTATTGCTGGTTGTAAGTGTAAATCTATGTACTCCCCCAGGCGGCAGGTGATCGAATTTATGCCCGAGACAATAGGTCTCCCTGGGGGGTTCCACCTATCCTTATGTACCTTAGGTAGGTAATATATCACTGGAATTTTCGGGGTATGGATATTCAGATATATAAACTCCTTTTCATTAATAACATTAAATTCTTTACCCCATTCTAAAAGTTTAGTAAGTTCTTTCTTGTAATGAGTAGTGGGGTCTCCTCTTAGCTGAAGATAGGTATTAGTGTCTTTTAGTTGCCGGTACATTTCCTTATCATAATCAGTTTTATCTAGCAAAACCACCCCCCCCCCCTTATCTGCACTTTTTATCACAAGGTTTTTGTTTTCTCTTAACTCCCTTAATCCTCTTCTCTCTCCTTTATTTAAGTTATCCTTCCAATTACTCTTCTTTAAGTTTTTATAGTCTCTTAGCACCAATCTTTTAAAAGTGTCTACACAATCATTGTTACCCATGGGTGGAGGGATGAAGTCAGATTTTGTTTTCAACGTAGTGTATTCAACAACATTATCCCTAGTGTTTATATTTTTATTAATAAAATATTTCTTTAGATTTATATTCCTTATGTATTTATTAATATCTATGTATGTTTGGAATTTATCCATCTTTGCTTCTGGGGCATATTTTAATCCTTTGTTTAACAATGTAATATGGTCCCTGGTTAGTTTCACAGAGCTCAAATTAAAAATCCCTGAACTATCTACATTTCTTTCGTCCTTTTCGTTTCTCCTTTGTTGCCTCCTTCTTCTCCCCCCTCGTCTAGTTTTCTCTTTCCTATTCTCACATTCTCTAGATGTCCATTCCCTATTTTTTGATGGGGAAAATTCTGTCTATTTTGTCCAGGACTTTCAATATGTGACAAAAGTGGGGTGAATCTATTAGAGGTACTCACATTCATTTCTCTAGAATCAGGAAAGTAATCATTTCTCCATTCTCTCCTCGGGGTATAGGGGTTATACTTAGGAATGTGTCCCTCATAATGATTATAGGAATTGCTACCACCATAATGTTTCCTATATGGAGTATATTCAAATCGTTTTCTGTCCTTATATTGTGATCTATTGCCATAATCACTATATTTTTCTCTATATGGTCTATAGTTATTTCTATACTCTCTGAACTCCATATCACGCCTGTATCCTTCTCTATTGGGGCGCATTTCATGTTGTATATCCATTTTCCTTCTATTGGTATTAGTTGAAGTCAATTTCTCATCTCTATTCATAATGTTCCTAGCTGTCTGGTGTACAGTTTCCCCATTTTCTACAGGTTTTCTTTCATCAGTATTTACCTTTGTACTTTCATCCATATTTACATTGTTTTTTCTATTCCATCTGTAGACCACATTGTCTGCATAATCTCTCTTAATTTTATTGAGTTTTTTAAACTTCCTCGACTTAATTTCCTGTTCTGCCTTTTTCACATTTTTTTGACATAAATTCGACATTTCTATATAATCCTCTAGCCCTTTAAAAGGTTCTAATTTCATTTTAAATTCTTCTATGTTCCTGTTGATATTCTCTAATTTCCTTTTCCTCACTTCTATTATGAATCTCATAACATTAAATGAGCATTGATTTAAAAGTTTTTCCCATGCTCTATGTTCGTGGGTATCATTTGCATCCGTGTTTAAAGGCAATTGCCACCTTAATCCCTCTGGAACAAGTTCTTCCTTCAGGAGGTTTTCTAGTGATGCTATGTCCCACATTGTATTCAACTCCTTGATCATCAGGTGTTCTAGGTTACGAAAATTACTTTCTAGATCATCAGTTTGGAGACTGGACTCCATATGGTTTTGGAAAAGGTTTGAGAATTCCGATATATTTGCACTTCGGAACTCGAATACATCCATATTCAAATATTATACGTTTGAACACTGTTATGTGTGAAAATTCTTTCTATACAATAGTGTTTCCACACAATATTTTTTAAGAGAATACTGACTCCTGGTATTAGATTCAATAAATATATGGACTACCACAGATCAACAAAAACATATGCCACCCTTCCTAAAACCTTCAGCTTGAGGGTAATAGAGATTCTTTGTATAAAGCAGTATTCACATACAAAGTTTAGGGAAATGTTCACTTACAATCTCACCTTCAATATACATATATGGGCTATTGCAAATCAAAAGTAATATGTCGCACCCTTCTTGAATGCATGACAATTAAAAACATTTACTTTTCCACCATCAAACCTAACTAGGGCACAGTGCACACACTATGGACCTTTACAAATAGCAATAAAACACAGTTGTTTGTGGTGCACAGTTTTGCCCCTTAAGGAGCTACTCACGGTATAAGACCGGTCCACACAGTCTTTGAAAAAGTCCACAAAATAGAGAAAAATATTTTCACTATGACCGGAGCTCCAAGATTTCTAAAACTTCGATGAACAGCACCAATCTTCAATTTCTCCTGCTGAAAGTATGTCACCATTCAGACTAGCACCATCACGTTCTCATTCTCCTCCTTTATTATATTGTAACTGGAAGAAAATATTCAGGCAGATGGTGTGGTACGTTCCAACAAGGTTAAAATTTATTCCAGTTCATTATACTCACAAAAATCCAATAAAAATGCGCATATCACAAATTCACATAACGGGACGCTAGCTTTCTCTCCGCCCGACCCAGGGTTTCGCCGGCAAGGCTTCTTCCGGGGCGTTGCTAGCGTCTCAAACATTCGTCCCTTCTTTTATACATATTCTTAAAAACTTTATTTTCAACAAACATTATTCTGTATACATTCCAAACCCCTATAAAATCAGTTTACACATAAGGTTAATAATATAAAATGATTAGTATTCCATTAGGCTTCTCATCAGCAATGTTTTTAAATTTCCCATATAATTTCATATTACATATCAGATAATTCCATATTAGATATCAGATACAATGATACTACAATCGTTACGATCCTCTGAACAAATGTTACAATGTTGCGATCGTATAAATTATGCATACAGTTTACAAGTAGGGACGATCAAAATTTCCACCACCAGGTGTCGCTCTAACACTAGGATTCCTACTCCGTCAATTAATCTCTCTTGACTTCTCAGTGACACACCCCCTTTCTTCTCCGTCTCTACCCGAGGCCATCATTTAACCCTACTGCTTCCACTATAGTCTCCAAATGGATCTGTATACATCGTGCTAGTCTAGTGTGAACAGCTACCTCATTCCAGAGCTTCCTCAATAGGTGAGAACTCGGTGTTACATATGACTGAAAGCATAGTATAATGTATGCATATGATAAATTCCTATATTTTAATTAGATTCCATAATTGTCTAAGTGTTCAATGTCCTATATATTGTGATGTTTTATAAAAATGCCCATAATAGCCTATCTTCTAACTAAATTATTAAAGTGCCTCGTGCATTCCAATTTTATGCCATATGTGTTTTTTTACATCTTAAGAGTGCTTCTTTAATATTTGTATAAATTGTGGGTATTCTCAAATCTTTTTTGTGTCTATTGTTATTCATCCTATTATGATAAATTTAATGTGGTTCAATGTGTTTAAAATAAATTTGTTTTAGTGTCATCTATTTGTGAAATGTCCAATTATATATCCCTTTTCAATATAATATCTTTTTCTTTATTAGTGGCCCGACAGTGTGCATATAACTAAACTTAGTAATCTTTTAAAAAGCATTTTAATTCAAAATCAATATTTAGACCCCTCGGGGCCAAGGTGTCCAGTTTGTGGATCCAAAATCCTTCTCTTCTGCTCAACTTGGTGCCCATATTTTCCCCTCGCCAGTGTGATTTTATTTTTTCAATACCACAAAAAGTTAATCCTTTCGGATCCGAATTATGGAATCTCTTGAAGTGGGCTGAGACACTGTGACTCGATAGTCCCTTTTTTATATTTCTACAGTGCTCCCCAATCCTAGTTTTAATTTTGCGGCCAGTTCTTCCTATATATCCCATATTACAAGGACAAATTATTAGGTAAACTACATTACTTGTATTGCAGTTCATGTCACAATTGGCTGTAATTTTCTGACCATTAATTTCTATATTAGTCAAGGAAGATTTAGTTTCTTTACATGCTTTGCATTTTTTGCAATATGTGAATTTACCTTTTTTGTCTCTATTGTCCACTTCTCCTTTCGTATTTATGTAGCTCCTTGTGAGTAAATCTCTCAAGGAGGGAGCTTTGCGAAAAATAGTTGTTGGTTTGTTTGTTAGTTTGGCCCCTATTACAGGGTCTCCTCTCAATATATGCCAGTATCTATGAATGATTGATTTCACTTTCAGTGCTTCCTTGGAAAACGTGGTTATAAACAAAGGATTAATGGCTTCATTATCGATGTGTTGTTTTGCTGTTACCTGTTTCTCTAAAAAGAGTTCCTCCGGATACCCCCTTTCCCTAAATCTACTCTTAATAATTTCTGTCTGATTCACTACATCCTGTTCGTTTGTACAATTCCTTTCGATTCTTTTTATTTGGCCTCTAGGGATATTATTAATCCATGGTTTATGATGACAGCTATCAAATTCGATGAAACTATTAACATCTACTTGTTTAAAATGATTCCTACTCTTAATAATGTTCCCTTCACGAAATAATTCCAGATCCAAAAATTGGATCATATCACGACTACTTTCATATGTAAACTTTAGATTAAATTCATTAATATTAATATACTCCATGAATTTTTCTAGTTCATTCTTCGTTCCTTTCCAAATAATGATACAGTCATCGATGAAACGTTTAAAGAGTACAATGTTTCCTCGAAATTTGTTCATATCTCCAAAGACATATTGTTCTTCCCATTTTTCCATGTACAGGTTGGCGAACGACGGGGCAAATTTCGCTCCCATCGCCGTTCCGCCAACCTGTACATAGAATTTGTCATCAAACCAAAAGTAGTTTGATTCTAAACAAAATTTAATTGCCTCCAGCAAAAAATATCTCTTCTGCCAGCTAATTGTCCCTATTGTTTCCAGTTTTTCTTTTATAGCCTTAACCCCCAATTTTTGGGGTATCGATGTATATAATGTTGATACATCACATGAACAGAGTAGAAGATCACTCCCCTGTTCTAGTTGTATATCTTTTAGAATTTCTAACAAATGTTGGGAATCTCTAAGGAAAGTTTTCATCTTTTTTATTGCTGGTTGTAAGTGTAAATCTATGTACTCCCCCAGGCGGCAGGTGATCGAATTTATGCCCGAGACAATAGGTCTCCCTGGGGGGTTCCACCTATCCTTATGTACCTTAGGTAGGTAATATATCACTGGAATTTTCGGGGTATGGATATTCAGATATATAAACTCCTTTTCATTAATAACATTAAATTCTTTACCCCATTCTAAAAGTTTAGTAAGTTCTTTCTTGTAATGAGTAGTGGGGTCTCCTCTTAGCTGAAGATAGGTATTAGTGTCTTTTAGTTGCCGGTACATTTCCTTATCATAATCAGTTTTATCTAGCAAAACCACCCCCCCCCCCTTATCTGCACTTTTTATCACAAGGTTTTTGTTTTCTCTTAACTCCCTTAATCCTCTTCTCTCTCCTTTATTTAAGTTATCCTTCCAATTACTCTTCTTTAAGTTTTTATAGTCTCTTAGCACCAATCTTTTAAAAGTGTCTACACAATCATTGTTACCCATGGGTGGAGGGATGAAGTCAGATTTTGTTTTCAACGTAGTGTATTCAACAACATTATCCCTAGTGTTTATATTTTTATTAATAAAATATTTCTTTAGATTTATATTCCTTATGTATTTATTAATATCTATGTATGTTTGGAATTTATCCATCTTTGCTTCTGGGGCATATTTTAATCCTTTGTTTAACAATGTAATATGGTCCCTGGTTAGTTTCACAGAGCTCAAATTAAAAATCCCTGAATTATCTACATTTCTTTCGTCCTTTTCGTTTCTCCTTTGTTGCCTCCTTCTTCTCCCCCCTCGTCTAGTTTTCTCTTTCCTATTCTCACATTCTCTAGATGTCCATTCCCTATTTTTTGATGGGGAAAATTCTGTCTATTTTGTCCAGGACTTTCAATATGTGACAAAAGTGGGGTGAATCTATTAGAGGTACTCACATTCATTTCTCTAGAATCAGGAAAGTAATCATTTCTCCATTCTCTCCTCGGGGTATAGGGGTTATACTTAGGAATGTGTCCCTCATAATGATTATAGGAATTGCTACCACCATAATGTTTCCTATATGGAGTATATTCAAATCGTTTTCTGTCCTTATATTGTGATCTATTGCCATAATCACTATATTTTTCTCTATATGGTCTATAGTTATTTCTATACTCTCTGAACTCCATATCACGCCTGTATCCTTCTCTATTGGGGCGCATTTCATGTTGTATATCCATTTTCCTTCTATTGGTATTAGTTGAAGTCAATTTCTCATCTCTATTCATAATGTTCCTAGCTGTCTGGTGTACAGTTTCCCCATTTTCTACAGGTTTTCTTTCATCAGTATTTACCTTTGTACTTTCATCCATATTTACATTGTTTTTTCTATTCCATCTGTAGACCACATTGTCTGCATAATCTCTCTTAATTTTATTGAGTTTTTTAAACTTCCTCGACTTAATTTCCTGTTCTGCCTTTTTCACATTTTTTTGACATAAATTCGACATTTCTATATAATCCTCTAGCCCTTTAAAAGGTTCTAATTTCATTTTAAATTCTTCTATGTTCCTGTTGATATTCTCTAATTTCCTTTTCCTCACTTCTATTATGAATCTCATAACATTAAATGAGCATTGATTTAAAAGTTTTTCCCATGCTCTATGTTCGTGGGTATCATTTGCATCCGTGTTTAAAGGCAATTGCCACCTTAATCCCTCTGGAACAAGTTCTTCCTTCAGGAGGTTTTCTAGTGATGCTATGTCCCACATTGTATTCAACTCCTTGATCATCAGGTGTTCTAGGTTACGAAAATTACTTTCTAGATCATCAGTTTGGAGACTGGACTCCATATGGTTTTGGAAAAGGTTTGAGAATTCCGATATATTTGCACTTCGGAACTCGAATACATCCATATTCAAATATTATACGTTTGAACACTGTTATGTGTGAAAATTCTTTCTATACAATAGTGTTTCCACACAATATTTTTTAAGAGAATACTGACTCCTGGTATTAGATTCAATAAATATATGGACTACCACAGATCAACAAAAACATATGCCACCCTTCCTAAAACCTTCAGCTTGAGGGTAATAGAGATTCTTTGTATAAAGCAGTATTCACATACAAAGTTTAGGGAAATGTTCACTTACAATCTCACCTTCAATATACATATATGGGCTATTGCAAATCAAAAGTAATATGTCGCACCCTTCTTGAATGCATGACAATTAAAAACATTTACTTTTCCACCATCAAACCTAACTAGGGCACAGTGCACACACTATGGACCTTTACAAATAGCAATAAAACACAGTTGTTTGTGGTGCACAGTTTTGCCCCTTAAGGAGCTACTCACGGTATAAGACCGGTCCACACAGTCTTTGAAAAAGTCCACAAAATAGAGAAAAATATTTTCACTATGACCGGAGCTCCAAGATTTCTAAAACTTCGATGAACAGCACCAATCTTCAATTTCTCCTGCTGAAAGTATGTCACCATTCAGACTAGCACCATCACGTTCTCATTCTCCTCCTTTATTATATTGTAACTGGAAGAAAATATTCAGGCAGATGGTGTGGTACGTTCCAACAAGGTTAAAATTTATTCCAGTTCATTATACTCACAAAAATCCAATAAAAATGCGCATATCACAAATTCACATAACGGGACGCTAGCTTTCTCTCCGCCCGACCCAGGGTTTCGCCGGCAAGGCTTCTTCCGGGGCGTTGCTAGCGTCTCAAACATTCGTCCCTTCTTTTATACATATTCTTAAAAACTTTATTTTCAACAAACATTATTCTGTATACATTCCAAACCCCTATAAAATCAGTTTACACATAAGGTTAATAATATAAAATGATTAGTATTCCATTAGGCTTCTCATCAGCAATGTTTTTAAATTTCCCATATAATTTCATATTACATATCAGATAATTCCATATTAGATATCAGATACAATGATACTACAATCGTTACGATCCTCTGAACAAATGTTACAATGTTGCGATCGTATAAATTATGCATACAGTTTACAAGTAGGGACGATCAAAATTTCCACCACCAGGTGTCGCTCTAACACTAGGATTCCTACTCCGTCAATTAATCTCTCTTGACTTCTCAGTGACACACCCCCTTTCTTCTCCGTCTCTACCCGAGGCCATCATTTAACCCTACTGCTTCCACTATAGTCTCCAAATGGATCTGTATACATCGTGCTAGTCTAGTGTGAACAGCTACCTCATTCCAGAGCTTCCTCAATAGGTGAGAACTCGGTGTTACATATGACTGAAAGCATAGTATAATGTATGCATATGATAAATTCCTATATTTTAATTAGATTCCATAATTGTCTAAGTGTTCAATGTCCTATATATTGTGATGTTTTATAAAAATGCCCATAATAGCCTATCTTCTAACTAAATTATTAAAGTGCCTCGTGCATTCCAATTTTATGCCATATGTGTTTTTTTACATCTTAAGAGTGCTTCTTTAATATTTGTATAAATTGTGGGTATTCTCAAATCTTTTTTGTGTCTATTGTTATTCATCCTATTATGATAAATTTAATGTGGTTCAATGTGTTTAAAATAAATTTGTTTTAGTGTCATCTATTTGTGAAATGTCCAATTATATATCCCTTTTCAATATAATATCTTTTTCTTTATTAGTGGCCCGACAGTGTGCATATAACTAAACTTAGTAATCTTTTAAAAAGCATTTTAATTCAAAATCAATATTTAGACCCCTCGGGGCCAAGGTGTCCAGTTTGTGGATCCAAAATCCTTCTCTTCTGCTCAACTTGGTGCCCATATTTTCCCCTCGCCAGTGTGATTTTATTTTTTCAATACCACAAAAAGTTAATCCTTTCGGATCCGAATTATGGAATCTCTTGAAGTGGGCTGAGACACTGTGACTCGATAGTCCCTTTTTTATATTTCTACAGTGCTCCCCAATCCTAGTTTTAATTTTGCGGCCAGTTCTTCCTATATATCCCATATTACAAGGACAAATTATTAGGTAAACTACATTACTTGTATTGCAGTTCATGTCACAATTGGCTGTAATTTTCTGACCATTAATTTCTATATTAGTCAAGGAAGATTTAGTTTCTTTACATGCTTTGCATTTTTTGCAATATGTGAATTTACCTTTTTTGTCTCTATTGTCCACTTCTCCTTTCGTATTTATGTAGCTCCTTGTGAGTAAATCTCTCAAGGAGGGAGCTTTGCGAAAAATAGTTGTTGGTTTGTTTGTTAGTTTGGCCCCTATTACAGGGTCTCCTCTCAATATATGCCAGTATCTATGAATGATTGATTTCACTTTCAGTGCTTCCTTGGAAAACGTGGTTATAAACAAAGGATTAATGGCTTCATTATCGATGTGTTGTTTTGCTGTTACCTGTTTCTCTAAAAAGAGTTCCTCCGGATACCCCCTTTCCCTAAATCTACTCTTAATAATTTCTGTCTGATTCACTACATCCTGTTCGTTTGTACAATTCCTTTCGATTCTTTTTATTTGGCCTCTAGGGATATTATTAATCCATGGTTTATGATGACAGCTATCAAATTCGATGAAACTATTAACATCTACTTGTTTAAAATGATTCCTACTCTTAATAATGTTCCCTTCACGAAATAATTCCAGATCCAAAAATTGGATCATATCACGACTACTTTCATATGTAAACTTTAGATTAAATTCATTAATATTAATATACTCCATGAATTTTTCTAGTTCATTCTTCGTTCCTTTCCAAATAATGATACAGTCATCGATGAAACGTTTAAAGAGTACAATGTTTCCTCGAAATTTGTTCATATCTCCAAAGACTATTTGGAAAGGAACGAAGAATGAACTAGAAAAATTCATGGAGTATATTAATATTAATGAATTTAATCTAAAGTTTACATATGAAAGTAGTCGTGATATGATCCAATTTTTGGATCTGGAATTATTTCGTGAAGGGAACATTATTAAGAGTAGGAATCATTTTAAACAAGTAGATGTTAATAGTTTCATCGAATTTGATAGCTGTCATCATAAACCATGGATTAATAATATCCCTAGAGGCCAAATAAAAAGAATCGAAAGGAATTGTACAAACGAACAGGATGTAGTGAATCAGACAGAAATTATTAAGAGTAGATTTAGGGAAAGGGGGTATCCGGAGGAACTCTTTTTAGAGAAACAGGTAACAGCAAAACAACACATCGATAATGAAGCCATTAATCCTTTGTTTATAACCACGTTTTCCAAGGAAGCACTGAAAGTGAAATCAATCATTCATAGATACTGGCATATATTGAGAGGAGACCCTGTAATAGGGGCCAAACTAACAAACAAACCAACAACTATTTTTCGCAAAGCTCCCTCCTTGAGAGATTTACTCACAAGGAGCTACATAAATACGAAAGGAGAAGTGGACAATAGAGACAAAAAAGGTAAATTCACATATTGCAAAAAATGCAAAGCATGTAAAGAAACTAAATCTTCCTTGACTAATATAGAAATTAATGGTCAGAAAATTACAGCCAATTGTGACATGAACTGCAATACAAGTAATGTAGTTTACCTAATAATTTGTCCTTGTAATATGGGATATATAGGAAGAACTGGCCGCAAAATTAAAACTAGGATTGGGGAGCACTGTAGAAATATAAAAAAGGGACTATCGAGTCACAGTGTCTCAGCCCACTTCAAGAGATTCCATAATTCGGATCCGAAAGGATTAACTTTTTGTGGTATTGAAAAAATAAAATCACACTGGCGAGGGGAAAATATGGGCACCAAGTTGAGCAGAAGAGAAGGATTTTGGATCCACAAACTGGACACCTTGGCCCCGAGGGGTCTAAATATTGATTTTGAATTAAAATGCTTTTTAAAAGATTACTAAGTTTAGTTATATGCACACTGTCGGGCCACTAATAAAGAAAAAGATATTATATTGAAAAGGGATATATAATTGGACATTTCACAAATAGATGACACTAAAACAAATTTATTTTAAACACATTGAACCACATTAAATTTATCATAATAGGATGAATAACAATAGACACAAAAAAGATTTGAGAATACCCACAATTTATACAAATATTAAAGAAGCACTCTTAAGATGTAAAAAAACACATATGGCATAAAATTGGAATGCACGAGGCACTTTAATAATTTAGTTAGAAGATAGGCTATTATGGGCATTTTTATAAAACATCACAATATATAGGACATTGAACACTTAGACAATTATGGAATCTAATTAAAATATAGGAATTTATCATATGCATACATTATACTATGCTTTCAGTCATATGTAACACCGAGTTCTCACCTATTGAGGAAGCTCTGGAATGAGGTAGCTGTTCACACTAGACTAGCACGATGTATACAGATCCATTTGGAGACTATAGTGGAAGCAGTAGGGTTAAATGATGGCCTCGGGTAGAGACGGAGAAGAAAGGGGGTGTGTCACTGAGAAGTCAAGAGAGATTAATTGACGGAGTAGGAATCCTAGTGTTAGAGCGACACCTGGTGGTGGAAATTTTGATCGTCCCTACTTGTAAACTGTATGCATAATTTATACGATCGCAACATTGTAACATTTGTTCAGAGGATCGTAACGATTGTAGTATCATTGTATCTGATATCTAATATGGAATTATCTGATATGTAATATGAAATTATATGGGAAATTTAAAAACATTGCTGATGAGAAGCCTAATGGAATACTAATCATTTTATATTATTAACCTTATGTGTAAACTGATTTTATAGGGGTTTGGAATGTATACAGAATAATGTTTGTTGAAAATAAAGTTTTTAAGAATATGTATAAAAGAAGGGACGAATGTTTGAGACGCTAGCAACGCCCCGGAAGAAGCCTTGCCGGCGAAACCCTGGGTCGGGCGGAGAGAAAGCTAGCGTCCCGTTATGTGAATTTGTGATATGCGCATTTTTATTGGATTTTTGTGAGTATAATGAACTGGAATAAATTTTAACCTTGTTGGAACGTACCACACCATCTGCCTGAATATTTTCTTCCAGTTACAATATAATAAAGGAGGAGAATGAGAACGTGATGGTGCTAGTCTGAATGGTGACATACTTTCAGCAGGAGAAATTGAAGATTGGTGCTGTTCATCGAAGTTTTAGAAATCTTGGAGCTCCGGTCATAGTGAAAATATTTTTCTCTATTTTGTGGACTTTTTCAAAGACTGTGTGGACCGGTCTTATACCGTGAGTAGCTCCTTAAGGGGCAAAACTGTGCACCACAAACAACTGTGTTTTATTGCTATTTGTAAAGGTCCATAGTGTGTGCACTGTGCCCTAGTTAGGTTTGATGGTGGAAAAGTAAATGTTTTTAATTGTCATGCATTCAAGAAGGGTGCGACATATTACTTTTGATTTGCAATAGCCCATATATGTATATTGAAGGTGAGATTGTAAGTGAACATTTCCCTAAACTTTGTATGTGAATACTGCTTTATACAAAGAATCTCTATTACCCTCAAGCTGAAGGTTTTAGGAAGGGTGGCATATGTTTTTGTTGATCTGTGGTAGTCCATATATTTATTGAATCTAATACCAGGAGTCAGTATTCTCTTAAAAAATATTGTGTGGAAACACTATTGTATAGAAAGAATTTTCACACATAACAGTGTTCAAACGTATAATATTTGAATATGGATGTATTCGAGTTCCGAAGTGCAAATATATCGGAATTCTCAAACCTTTTCCAAAACCATATGGAGTCCAGTCTCCAAACTGATGATCTAGAAAGTAATTTTCGTAACCTAGAACACCTGATGATCAAGGAGTTGAATACAATGTGGGACATAGCATCACTAGAAAACCTCCTGAAGGAAGAACTTGTTCCAGAGGGATTAAGGTGGCAATTGCCTTTAAACACGGATGCAAATGATACCCACGAACATAGAGCATGGGAAAAACTTTTAAATCAATGCTCATTTAATGTTATGAGATTCATAATAGAAGTGAGGAAAAGGAAATTAGAGAATATCAACAGGAACATAGAAGAATTTAAAATGAAATTAGAACCTTTTAAAGGGCTAGAGGATTATATAGAAATGTCGAATTTATGTCAAAAAAATGTGAAAAAGGCAGAACAGGAAATTAAGTCGAGGAAGTTTAAAAAACTCAATAAAATTAAGAGAGATTATGCAGACAATGTGGTCTACAGATGGAATAGAAAAAACAATGTAAATATGGATGAAAGTACAAAGGTAAATACTGATGAAAGAAAACCTGTAGAAAATGGGGAAACTGTACACCAGACAGCTAGGAACATTATGAATAGAGATGAGAAATTGACTTCAACTAATACCAATAGAAGGAAAATGGATATACAACATGAAATGCGCCCCAATAGAGAAGGATACAGGCGTGATATGGAGTTCAGAGAGTATAGAAATAACTATAGACCATATAGAGAAAAATATAGTGATTATGGCAATAGATCACAATATAAGGACAGAAAACGATTTGAATATACTCCATATAGGAAACATTATGGTGGTAGCAATTCCTATAATCATTATGAGGGACACATTCCTAAGTATAACCCCTATACCCCGAGGAGAGAATGGAGAAATGATTACTTTCCTGATTCTAGAGAAATGAATGTGAGTACCTCTAATAGATTCACCCCACTTTTGTCACATATTGAAAGTCCTGGACAAAATAGACAGAATTTTCCCCATCAAAAAATAGGGAATGGACATCTAGAGAATGTGAGAATAGGAAAGAGAAAACTAGACGAGGGGGGAGAAGAAGGAGGCAACAAAGGAGAAACGAAAAGGACGAAAGAAATGTAGATAGTTCAGGGATTTTTAATTTGAGCTCTGTGAAACTAACCAGGGACCATATTACATTGTTAAACAAAGGATTAAAATATGCCCCAGAAGCAAAGATGGATAAATTCCAAACATACATAGATATTAATAAATACATAAGGAATATAAATCTAAAGAAATATTTTATTAATAAAAATATAAACACTAGGGATAATGTTGTTGAATACACTACGTTGAAAACAAAATCTGACTTCATCCCTCCACCCATGGGTAACAATGATTGTGTAGACACTTTTAAAAGATTGGTGCTAAGAGACTATAAAAACTTAAAGAAGAGTAATTGGAAGGATAACTTAAATAAAGGAGAGAGAAGAGGATTAAGGGAGTTAAGAGAAAACAAAAACCTTGTGATAAAAAGTGCAGATAAGGGGGGGGGGGTGGTTTTGCTAGATAAAACTGATTATGATAAGGAAATGTACCGGCAACTAAAAGACACTAATACCTATCTTCAGCTAAGAGGAGACCCCACTACTCATTACAAGAAAGAACTTACTAAACTTTTAGAATGGGGTAAAGAATTTAATGTTATTAATGAAAAGGAGTTTATATATCTGAATATCCATACCCCGAAAATTCCAGTGATATATTACCTACCTAAGGTACATAAGGATAGGTGGAACCCCCCAGGGAGACCTATTGTCTCGGGCATAAATTCGATCACCTGCCGCCTGGGGGAGTACATAGATTTACACTTACAACCAGCAATAAAAAAGATGAAAACTTTCCTTAGAGATTCCCAACATTTGTTAGAAATTCTAAAAGATATACAACTAGAACAGGGGAGTGATCTTCTACTCTGTTCATGTGATGTATCAACATTATATACATCGATACCCCAAAAATTGGGGGTTAAGGCTATAAAAGAAAAACTGGAAACAATAGGGACAATTAGCTGGCAGAAGAGATATTTTTTGCTGGAGGCAATTAAATTTTGTTTAGAATCAAACTACTTTTGGTTTGATGACAAATTCTATGTACAGGTTGGCGGAACGGCGATGGGAGCGAATTTTGCCCCGTCGTTCGCCAACCTGTACATGGAAAAATGGGAAGAACAATATGTCTTTGGAGATATGAACAAATTTCGAGGAAACATTGTACTCTTTAAACGTTTCATCGATGACTGTATCATTATTTGGAAAGGAACGAAGAATGAACTAGAAAAATTCATGGAGTATATTAATATTAATGAATTTAATCTAAAGTTTACATATGAAAGTAGTCGTGATATGATCCAATTTTTGGATCTGGAATTATTTCGTGAAGGGAACATTATTAAGAGTAGGAATCATTTTAAACAAGTAGATGTTAATAGTTTCATCGAATTTGATAGCTGTCATCATAAACCATGGATTAATAATATCCCTAGAGGCCAAATAAAAAGAATCGAAAGGAATTGTACAAACGAACAGGATGTAGTGAATCAGACAGAAATTATTAAGAGTAGATTTAGGGAAAGGGGGTATCCGGAGGAACTCTTTTTAGAGAAACAGGTAACAGCAAAACAACACATCGATAATGAAGCCATTAATCCTTTGTTTATAACCACGTTTTCCAAGGAAGCACTGAAAGTGAAATCAATCATTCATAGATACTGGCATATATTGAGAGGAGACCCTGTAATAGGGGCCAAACTAACAAACAAACCAACAACTATTTTTCGCAAAGCTCCCTCCTTGAGAGATTTACTCACAAGGAGCTACATAAATACGAAAGGAGAAGTGGACAATAGAGACAAAAAAGGTAAATTCACATATTGCAAAAAATGCAAAGCATGTAAAGAAACTAAATCTTCCTTGACTAATATAGAAATTAATGGTCAGAAAATTACAGCCAATTGTGACATGAACTGCAATACAAGTAATGTAGTTTACCTAATAATTTGTCCTTGTAATATGGGATATATAGGAAGAACTGGCCGCAAAATTAAAACTAGGATTGGGGAGCACTGTAGAAATATAAAAAAGGGACTATCGAGTCACAGTGTCTCAGCCCACTTCAAGAGATTCCATAATTCGGATCCGAAAGGATTAACTTTTTGTGGTATTGAAAAAATAAAATCACACTGGCGAGGGGAAAATATGGGCACCAAGTTGAGCAGAAGAGAAGGATTTTGGATCCACAAACTGGACACCTTGGCCCCGAGGGGTCTAAATATTGATTTTGAATTAAAATGCTTTTTAAAAGATTACTAAGTTTAGTTATATGCACACTGTCGGGCCACTAATAAAGAAAAAGATATTATATTGAAAAGGGATATATAATTGGACATTTCACAAATAGATGACACTAAAACAAATTTATTTTAAACACATTGAACCACATTAAATTTATCATAATAGGATGAATAACAATAGACACAAAAAAGATTTGAGAATACCCACAATTTATACAAATATTAAAGAAGCACTCTTAAGATGTAAAAAAACACATATGGCATAAAATTGGAATGCACGAGGCACTTTAATAATTTAGTTAGAAGATAGGCTATTATGGGCATTTTTATAAAACATCACAATATATAGGACATTGAACACTTAGACAATTATGGAATCTAATTAAAATATAGGAATTTATCATATGCATACATTATACTATGCTTTCAGTCATATGTAACACCGAGTTCTCACCTATTGAGGAAGCTCTGGAATGAGGTAGCTGTTCACACTAGACTAGCACGATGTATACAGATCCATTTGGAGACTATAGTGGAAGCAGTAGGGTTAAATGATGGCCTCGGGTAGAGACGGAGAAGAAAGGGGGTGTGTCACTGAGAAGTCAAGAGAGATTAATTGACGGAGTAGGAATCCTAGTGTTAGAGCGACACCTGGTGGTGGAAATTTTGATCGTCCCTACTTGTAAACTGTATGCATAATTTATACGATCGCAACATTGTAACATTTGTTCAGAGGATCGTAACGATTGTAGTATCATTGTATCTGATATCTAATATGGAATTATCTGATATGTAATATGAAATTATATGGGAAATTTAAAAACATTGCTGATGAGAAGCCTAATGGAATACTAATCATTTTATATTATTAACCTTATGTGTAAACTGATTTTATAGGGGTTTGGAATGTATACAGAATAATGTTTGTTGAAAATAAAGTTTTTAAGAATATGTATAAAAGAAGGGACGAATGTTTGAGACGCTAGCAACGCCCCGGAAGAAGCCTTGCCGGCGAAACCCTGGGTCGGGCGGAGAGAAAGCTAGCGTCCCGTTATGTGAATTTGTGATATGCGCATTTTTATTGGATTTTTGTGAGTATAATGAACTGGAATAAATTTTAACCTTGTTGGAACGTACCACACCATCTGCCTGAATATTTTCTTCCAGTTACAATATAATAAAGGAGGAGAATGAGAACGTGATGGTGCTAGTCTGAATGGTGACATACTTTCAGCAGGAGAAATTGAAGAGTGGTGCTGTTCATCGAAGTTTTAGAAATCTTGGAGCTCCGGTCATAGTGAAAATATTTTTCTCTATTTTGTGGACTTTTTCAAAGACTGTGTGGACCGGTCTTATACCGTGAGTAGCTCCTTAAGGGGCAAAACTGTGCACCACAAACAACTGTGTTTTATTTACAGTACAGGTGGTCCCCTACTTAAGAACACCTGACTTACATACGACCCCTAGTTACAAACGGACCTCTGGATTTTGGTAATTTACTGTACTTTAGTCCTAGGCTACAATAAACAGCTGTAACAGTTATCAATGGTGCCTTTGATTAAGATTTATTGTTTATCCTGGTTCTTATGACAATCCAACATTTTTAAAATCCAATTGTCACAGAGACCAAAAAATTTTTGACTGGGGTTATAATAATAAAGTTTATGGTTCCGACTTGCATACAAACTCAACTTAAGAACAAATCTACAGACCCTATCTTGTATGTAACCCGGGGACTGCCTGTATAATGTCCCCTGGAAAACAACTTTATCCTGCACTGCACTCCTTAGTAGTATTTACCCCATCAAAACGATGTACTTGAATAATACAGTGACCCCCTCATTACTTCATATTTAACATAATCAACCCATTAATGTAGCACTGAACCCCCTCATAACGTAGCAGAGCACTTCCGTTAGGGCGCACATGGCGTTTGCATTGCGCTTACAAATGGATTGAAAACGCCTGGATGCAGGGCATGGCCCAATGGTATCTGTGTTTCCAGTGAAGAGCATACAATCTGTAACCAGCACCTGTTGTTTTACACAATGCAAAACACTGGGTGCTTGTTGCCGATCTAATGCGTTTCACTGGAAACACAGATTTGATTGGGCCAAGCCCCAGGAAAATGCTATGCAAACACCACATGCAAATGCAGTTATTTTTAGCACACCAACCCCCATAATTTAACACAGGGCTGCCCCTTAATCTAGGAGTGCCCTCTCCCCATAATCTAGCACAGCACCCCCGTATTATAGGGTCATCCCAGTCCTGGTAGCATGTCATTCTCTCCTTACCCCTTAAGGCCCCTTTCACACAGGTGTTTTGGGGACGAATATACATCCCCATTTACTGTACTCTACCATAAAAGGTGAAAAGATAGAGCATGCTCTATCTTTCCCTCTTTTTACTGCCAGGCACCATGCTTCGCTATGCAGAGGGGAGCAGTACTCACCCCACTTCCTCTCCAGTGTGCTGCCATATGCCTAAGGGTGATGCCACACATGGCATTTTGAATCCGTTTTTGGTCCGTTTATAAACAGTCCGTTAAAGAACATATCCGTTTTTTAAAAACGCATCCATTTTTGGCAGGTTTTAGCAATTATGTTAATGCGTTTTTTAACGGACTGCGTAAAGAAGGACCAAAAACGGGTTCAAAACGTCATGTGTGGCATCACCCTTGGGCTCATTTCACACGAATGTGTCATTTCTCCAGTCCTGTATTTTCATGGTCTTATTCCATATTCTCAGAGGCTGCAGAGAGAGGGAGAGAGGCATCTATCACGTAGGAGGCATGAATTCACACCTCTCGCGTGACATAATTGTTGCATGCGGCTCTTTGTCAGGTGATCCCAGTGTGTCAAGATTAGCGAAGACAAGCGCAAGGATCAGGATAAAGTGGGGTGTAGGCGAGTATGTGTAGGTGTTTTTTATTTTTGATTAGATTTTCTTTAAGGCTGTGGACTCCTAGATTAGTTTTGTTTTTATTTTCCTTTATTTTTGGTTTGATTAGACAGGACTCACAAAAGATGGGACCCCGTGACAAAGGTTGTGAGCTTAAAATTAATTGACCCAATTTGGAATTGTGGATTTTCACCCAACAACATTAAAATGAATCAAAGGAGTTAACAAAAGACCTCATCTTTGTCCCCTTGCCATAATATAAATATATACATTCACAGGCGGTCCCCTACTTAAGAACACCCGACTTACATACTGCCCCTAGTTACAAACGGACCTCTGGATATTGGTAATTTTTTGTACTTTACTCCTAGGCTACAATAAACAGCTATAACAGTTATCAAATGTGTCTGTAGTGAAGCTTTATTGTTAATATTGATTCTTATGACAACCCAACATTTTTAAAATCCAATTGTCACAGAGACCAAAAAAATTTGCCTGGAGTCACAATGATAAAATATTCTGTTCCGACTTACATACAAATTCAACTTAAGAACACACCTACAGACCCTATCTTGTATGTAACCCGGGGACTGTATATGTGTGATCAGCTGAAGGAAAAATGTATTAGGAGCTGCAGGAACGAATTAACTTACAGTTTGCAGAATTGCAGATTTACATGCACCCTCTGCATCTGTATCTGAACTTGGGAAACAGGTGATTGAATGATGCTGTACATTTTTATTAAATATTTTTTTAAAAAGTTTATTCAGTTTTACTGCTTATCAAAAAAAACTTTAATCTGAAATATTAAAAAAATTTTTTTTGATATTTGTAGTCATTTATCGGGTAATTTTATGGAAAAAAAAGCAATTTTAAAAAACCATCCTATCAAGTCAAAGTCATGAAAAAAATAAAAAAAACTTTTTGGATATGTAAAGCGTTTCCAAAGATATCATTTAAACAAGTGCATAACAGAAATGCAAAAATTGACCTGGACATTAAGGCAATCAATCACAAAAGAGTTAATTAATAAAAATAATAAAATTAATACTGTACTCACCTCCCAGCGATCCAGCAGCTTCCTCCTCTACTTGTGGCCCTGAGCTTCTCACAGATCGCAGGCAACACTATCATTATGCTGCCTGCGATCTCTTTGCGGCACTGACGACATCATTTTGTGGTCACCAGCACTAACTTGTTTCATGCAAAGGTTGCAAGCAGCAGTAACATCACACTAGCTGCGTCCTGTAATCAACGGTCGGTGCGTTTTAAAAGACACACATACCATTCATTCCTTTTCATATTTGGGGGCCGGGACAGTACCCCCAAATTCAGGTAGGAGGGTGGCCCCCTAGGCGATCGCCTAACCGTCATGCCAGCCCTGAGCAATAAAGCAGAAGGGTTCTTTGCGGGGGCGTTACACTGTGCAGAAGCACGTCTCTGCCAAACCTAACCTCATGGCAGCAGAGGAAGTTTCACTACACAGCTGGAGGTGGAAATACTGTGTAACAGCCTGGGAAGTAACAGCACGAAGGGGCTCTGGTAAAACGCACAAGAGCCCTTCTAGCTTATTAGAATAATTTTTAAAGTTGATTTTAGAAGGAAGGAGGCCATGGATAATAAAATAAGTTTACCACAGTCACTGTGTCTGGATCTATGAATAAGTGCTTGATTTCATGGTTCATGCAAATAAAGCAGCTTCTCTGCATCTTTTTTTCCTGCTCTTTCCTTCTGTTGTGAGTTGGTCAATACACCAGCAAAGAAATAAGGAAAGTCGGCACATATTTCTTTAAAATGTAATATTTTTAAAAAAGTAGACACTCACCTATGCTTCTCTTGATGTCGATCCTGGCGCTGTCCTTCTCCAAGCTTGACACGTAGAAAAGAAACGTATAATTAGCAACACAAGATGTCTGGTGCCCAAGCATGACGCCCCATGCATGACGTCACCTCCGTCACGGCCATCCTCCCAGCATGGGAGAGGGTGTGCATAATTAGCAGCCCGCAGTGCCGGATATCTTGTGCCCATGCTTCTAATTATATGTTTCTTTTCTAGGTGATTCCGGTGTGTCAAGCCTAGAGAAGGACACCACCAGGATCAACACTAAGAGTATGTGTACATGTTTTTTACTTTTTTAAATGGAAGATTTCCTTTAAGACCTCATGCACAGTACATGCCATTGTTTAGGGCCAAGTTCTAGCCATTTCAGCCATTGTAACGTGAGCGCACATGTCATAAGGCTACTGTACACAAAGAATAGAGGTCCATAAAAAGACTTAAAAGACCATTTATTATTTGCAAAAAATGTTAAATACAACCAAGGTCGGATTGTCAAATAAGTAAAAACATTAGATTAAGGTCAAACAAATTTCTTTCTTTTAGTCATTTAAAATATTGTGATCATGAATATTTATTTGGTGAAGATGATCAAAAGTTAAAAGTTGTCAGACAAACAAAAATAAAAAGTAGTAAAAAAAAAAAAAAAAAAAAAAAAGTCAAGTGCAGGCATAGGACAATCCAAATGACATCCTATCAGATGGAAGCAGCCAACAACATGGAATGGGGGAAGCTTTACCCATGATACAGTATTACAAGACATTCTGCATAATGTCACATAAACAGTGGGCTTTATTTATCAAACCTATCTAACAGAAGAGCTAGCCTTGTTCCCACTAGCCACCAATCAAAGTGCAGCAAGGAAAGGTTTTTCCATTAGATACTTTTGATAACTCTCTTCGTATGACTCTTTGCATAGCTTAGGTTATCTTCATATGAAGATTTGCACTGGAATGCCGGGTTTGCAGAGAAACCATCGAACCGACAACTAATCAGAATCTTCGTCATCAAGGTATTCTTCTGCATTGCTGGACGTCCGTACAAGGTCTATAGAAACAAAGACAGACGTATTGAGAAGTTTGGTTCATAAAATAATCTATAGCTGATGCCATGTAAGTGGCTGGCATCTTTACCATCAAACTCAAAAGGTAGTACCAATAAGTGCCAGTTCTGTATATGGACACATCCTAATGACAAGGAGAATGGTAGCAACCAACAGAAAATCATAATAAAATCCAATAGAATATGAAACACAGTACCTTGTCCCTGTTTCTTTTTAAGCAGTGAGGCACTCTGTGCATTTGTAGCCATGTCCAAAGCCAACTTTTTCTCATTATTCCGTAAATCTGTTCTTGCTCCTATAAAAAGGAAAAACAGAAAAAAAAAAAAAAAAGACTCTTAGGGGATAGGTTTTTGTCTATACACAAATATGCCAACTATTCTACTTCTTCTGCCCATGTGGAGACTTTTTCTTTTGAATGAATTGAAAAAATATTTAGATATAAACTGGAAATTTCGACATTTTATAAAATATACCTTAAAAAAAAAAAGTAAGTACATTTTGTAAAAGACAAAATCTAGGAAACAGAACAGAATTTGTCTAGATATTTTTGATTTTACTCGACCTCAGAGAGCAGATCCTCCACACCGCTCTCTCCCTCCCCCGGGTGTCACAACATGGTTATTACCTTCAGGACCTGGAATGATGTCAGAAGGATGCAAAAGTCCTGTAACCATTTAATTGCTGCGAATTATATGTCAGGATGGAGCCAGGGGCTGGGGCCAGAGAACAAGTTGCAGAGTGTGTTCCTGTGAAAGCATGTAGCAGAGCAGAGCGTGTTCCTGTGAAAGCATGTAGCAGGGCAGAGCGTGTTCCTGTGAAAGCATGTAGCAGGGCAGAGCGTGTTCCTGTGAAAGCATGTAGCAGGGCAGAGCGTGTTCCTGTGAAAGCATGTAGCAGGGCAGAGCGTGTTCCTGTGAAAGCATGTAGCAGAGCAGAGCGTGTTCCTGTGAAAGCATGTAGCAGAGCAGAGCGTGTTCCTGTGAAAGCATGTAGCAGAGCAGAGCGTGTTCCTGTGAAAGCATGTAGCAGAGCAGAGCGTGTTCCTGTGAAAGCATGTAGCAGAGCAGAGCGTGTTCCTGTGAAAGCATGTAGCAGAGCAGAGCGTGTTCCTGTGAAAGCATGTAGCAGAGCAGAGCGTGTTCCTGTGAAAGCATGTAGCAGAGCAGAGCGTGTTCCTGTGAAAGCATGTAGCAGAGCAGAGCGTGTTCCTGTGAAAGCATGTAGCAGAGCAGAGCGTGTTCCTGTGAAAGCATGTAGCAGAGCAGAGCGTGTTCCTGTGAAAGCATGTAGCAGAGCAGAGCGTGTTCCTGTGAAAGCATGTAGCAGAGCAGAGCGTGTTCCTGTGAAAGCATGTAGCAGAGCAGAGCGTGTTCCTGTGAAAGCATGTAGCAGAGCAGAGCGTGTTCCTGTGAAAGCATGTAGCAGAGCAGAGCGTGTTCCTGTGAAAGCATGTAGCAGAGCAGAGCGTGTTCCTGTGAAAGCATGTAGCAGAGCAGAGCGTGTTCCTGTGAAAGCATGTAGCAGAGCAGAGCGTGTTCCTGTGAAAGCATGTAGCAGAGCAGAGCGTGTTCCTGTGAAAGCATGTAGCAGAGCAGAGCGTGTTCCTGTGAAAGCATGTAGCAGAGCAGAGCGTGTTCCTGTGAAAGCATGTAGCAGAGCAGAGCGTGTTCCTGTGAAAGCATGTAGCAGAGCAGAGCGTGTTCCTGTGAAAGCATGTAGCAGAGCAGAGCGTGTTCCTGTGAAAGCATGTAGCAGAGCAGAGCGTGTTCCTGTGAAAGCATGTAGCAGAGCAGAGCGTGTTCCTGTGAAAGCATGTAGCAGAGCAGAGCGTGTTCCTGTGAAAGCATGTAGCAGAGCAGAGCGTGTTCCTGTGAAAGCATGTAGCAGAGCAGAGCGTGTTCCTGTGAAAGCATGTAGCAGAGCAGAGCGTGTTCCTGTGAAAGCATGTAGCAGAGCAGAGCGTGTTCCTGTGAAAGCATGTAGCAGAGCAGAGCGTGTTCCTGTGAAAGCATGTAGCAGAGCAGAGCGTGTTCCTGTGAAAGCATGTAGCAGAGCAGAGCGTGTTCCTGTGAAAGCATGTAGCAGAGCAGAGCGTGTTCCTGTGAAAGCATGTAGCAGAGCAGAGCGTGTTCCTGTGAAAGCATGTAGCAGAGCAGAGCGTGTTCCTGTGAAAGCATGTAGCAGAGCAGAGCGTGTTCCTGTGAAAGCATGTAGCAGAGCAGAGCGTGTTCCTGTGAAAGCATGTAGCAGAGCAGAGCGTGTTCCTGTGAAAGCATGTAGCAGAGCAGAGCGTGTTCCTGTGAAAGCATGTAGCAGAGCAGAGCGTGTTCCTGTGAAAGCATGTAGCAGAGCAGAGCGTGTTCCTGTGAAAGCATGTAGCAGAGCAGAGCGTGTTCCTGTGAAAGCATGTAGCAGAGCAGAGCGTGTTCCTGTGAAAGCATGTAGCAGAGCAGAGCGTGTTCCTGTGAAAGCATGTAGCAGAGCAGAGCGTGTTCCTGTGAAAGCATGTAGCAGAGCAGAGCGTGTTCCTGTGAAAGCATGTAGCAGAGCAGAGCGTGTTCCTGTGAAAGCATGTAGCAGAGCAGAGCGTGTACCTGTGAATGCATGTAGCAGAGCAGAGCGTGTACCTGTGAAAGCATGTAGCAGAGCAGAGCGTGTTCCTGTGAAAGCATGTAGCAGAGCAGAGCGTGTTCCTGTGAAAGCATGTAGCAGAGCAGAGCGTGTTCCTGTGAAAGCATGTAGCAGAGCAGAGCGTGTTCCTGTGAAAGCATGTAGCAGAGCAGAGCGTGTTCCTGTGAAAGCATGTAGCAGAGCAGAGCGTGTTCCTGTGAAAGCATGTAGCAGAGCAGAGCGTGTTCCTGTGAAAGCATGTAGCAGAGCAGAGCGTGTTCCTGTGAAAGCATGTAGCAGAGCAGAGCGTGTTCCTGTGAAAGCATGTAGCAGAGCAGAGCGTGTTCCTGTGAAAGCATGTAGCAGAGCAGAGCGTGTTCCTGTGAAAGCATGTAGCAGAGCAGAGCGTGTTCCTGTGAAAGCATGTAGCAGAGCAGAGCGTGTTCCTGTGAAAGCATGTAGCAGAGCAGAGCGTGTTCCTGTGAAAGCATGTAGCAGAGCAGAGCGTGTTCCTGTGAAAGCATGTAGCAGAGCAGAGCGTGTTCCTGTGAAAGCATGTAGCAGAGCAGAGCGTGTACCTGTGAATGCATGTAGCAGAGCAGAGCGTGTACCTGTGAATGCATGTAGCAGAGCAGAGCGTGTTCCTGTGAATGCATGTAGCAGAGCAGAGCGTGTTCCTGTGAATGCATGTAGCAGAGCAGAGCGTGTTCCTGTGAATGCATGTAGCAGAGCAGAGCGTGTTCCTGTGAATGCATGTAGCAGAGCAGAGCGTGTTCCTGTGAATGCATGTAGCAGAGCAGAGTGTGTTCCTGTGAATGCATGTAGCAGAGCAGAGTGTGTTCCTGTGAATGCATGTAGCAGAGCAGAGTGTGTTCCTGTGAATGCATGTAGCAGAGCAGAGTGTGTTCCTGTGAATGCATGTAGCAGAGCAGAGTGAGTTCCTGTGAATGCATGTAGCAGAGCAGAGTGAGTTCCTGTGAATGCATGTAGCAGAGCAGAGTGAGTTCCTCTGAATGCGTGTAGCAGAGCAGAGTGAGTTCATGTGAACAAGGTCGGTTTTAGTCCCTGGGCAAAACTACAAGTGGGTCAGCAAACTGCGTAGTAATTTACAGACAGACAATCTGCAGGAGAATTTTATAGGAGATAGACAGATGATAGTTAGATTGATAATAGAAGATACATATGAAAAACAATAGATTTATTGATGCATAAATATAAAGTAGATTATATATAGATCCCTGCATGTGAATCTGTGTAGCAGAGCCGAGTGCGTTCATGTGAATGTGTGTAGCAAAGACGAGTGTCAATCAACACATTGTGTTGAAAAAAAGGACACAGGGCACAACCAGCAGTAGGTGCAACAGTAATAAACCTATTGATTTGGTAAAAAATAAATAAATAAATAAATTTTAAGCCCACCTTTTGAGAGCAACAGTTCTACAATGTCGGCATATCCTTTCCATGCAGCAGCATGCAGAGCAGTGTCACCAAGCTTGTTCTGAGGGGAAAATCATCAAGTGTAAACAGTTTGTCATATTTTCTACCTCAAAGAATTTCTTAATACAACCCTCATCATGGTGTCACAAGCCCCATATGGATTAGTGAAAAGTTATACTCTAAAGAAATAAATACACAAGACAACCAATGTAACTGGATAAAAATGGACGCTATTTATTGTTTACCGTTCTGCTCCATTAATCTCTATAGAGCTATTAATACTATGGAGCTCTCTCTACGGAGATCACTGAGGGCGGCGCTCAGCGATCTCAGTCAGCTCCACAGAAATTAATGGAGCAGAACTGTCATGTGCGGCCATCTGCGCCATTAGTCTGAGGGGCAGCGAGGGGTCGGTCGGACCCCTCGTTTACGCGATCTGTAGGGGTCTAAGCACTGAGACGCCCACTGGTCAGCAAGTTAGGCCCTATCCCATGGATAGGGCCCAACTTGCCTTTGTGGGAAAACCCCTTTAATAATTAATAACTTTATTAATAATAAATACAGAAAATTTAAAAACATAAACATTAAAATAATATCTAAAACTTCTCCTCCCAGGCATGAGCTGGGAGAAATATCCCCCACTAATTAGCAAGAAATATCCCCCCACTAATTGCTGACTATTACAAGGGAGGGCTGGGCGAGGCACTGAGATCTTCTGATTCTTCAAACTGGCACCTGGACCCTGCTGACAGCCCCTTATAAACGTAAGTTGATAATATTTTACCGAGCTACACATCTGTCATTGATCCAGCTGTTATCCAATAACAGCTAATTTGGCCTTAGGCCAGTCAGAACAAGGCCTCATAAAATTGTGGGAAAGTTTACCACATAAAAAGGGCAGGCAAATTTACAGAAGTCACAAATCTACATTAACCCTTTTCATACCATTCAACTATTTCAACTCATTAAACAATAATAAAACTATATATATAATTAGATAGGAGCTGTGACACCATGAATCCCCTCCAATATTAATCTCAGGGGCCACTTGCCAGTATTATTACAAATTGTGAGGGCCCCTGTGTAAATAGTGTAACCAATTCAACATATAAATCAACTTACCCATCTGCATCATTTATAAGCTGTAGTAAATTGTGTATATAAACTATTTGCCTTATTTTTTATGAAAAACTTTCCTTAAAGGAGTTTGACCATGGGAGAAACTTCTCAAATTATAACCCCTTAGTGATGTTTACACAAAGTTATTCTTTTTCACCCCTTACTTTACAATTTTACTCAGTTTTTTACTGTTCGTGCTCCTATAAGAGATATAAAAAAAAACCCAGCAATGTGGCCTGAGGGTCTGCTTAAAAAAAAAATAAACATGTACTTACCTACATGGTCAGGGTGTAAAGTGCCACGGTCTCTCCGTGGGATGCCCCTGTTTGTTTACAAGGGCTCGGAAGCTGCGCTCAGACAGGTTGTGGCTGACCGGGCTGACCGGGCAACCGCCCATCACCATATCCCAGCACTTGATACAACAGGGGCACGGCACAGAGAGACCGATCCACACAGGGATTTTCTTAAGCACCCCATCCCATCGCTGTTTTCTTTTATCTCTTGGACAACCCCTTTAAAGAGTGCAGAGATTTTTTATTTTTTTTGCAATTGTACATTTTGAGAAGCTGGTTCAGTATGCAAAATTCCCTAAAGCTGAGAAACTGAGACATTCATGAGAACTAATAAATTCATAGTGCAATACGTAGGGGAGTAGCTATAGAGAATACTGTGATCATAGAAGACTCAGATTTACTCTCAAGTCTATATTAGTAACTACAGTCACAGGTCTCTTCATGTATAATTTATATACATTACGCTACTCTATTACAAGGAAAAATCACATACCTGTTGGTTAAGCTCAATGTTTGGCTGCGTTAACAAGACTTCCACAACATCTAGAAAATTGGAAATAATAACCAAATTACAAATAATCATATACATAGAATGCAATTTAAATGTATTTTGCTATTTTAAGAGCAAAGACCTTTCCAGAGTTTAACTTTCTATTTGAAAACTTTTAGCTCAAAAATAAAATTGTATAACTGTAAACCCCACAAGACATTTTCAGGACGGTACTATAGTGCTACATGATGTACAAAAGCAATGAGTAGAAATTACCTCGATGTCCTCCATGACATGCCCAATATAAAGCAGTGCTTCCAGCTTTATCCAATCCATTGACTCCAACTCGGTTTTCTAAACACTCTCTTAACCAACTAAGGTTACCTGCAAGGTTTTATAAGAAGTTATTCATCCCATCAAAATGATGGACACTACAGTGACACCAAACAGACCATAGTCAAAGGGGTCAATCCATCATGTGCCTCTTGTATCCATATTATAATATATTCAGCACTCCATTTTTGTAATTTGTTTTGCTCTAACTGAACAGGAAAACAGAAAATTTGGTAATAATAAAAATAATAATCTTTATTTATATAATGCCATCATTTTCTGTAGCCCATAACAAATCGTGGGGGACATATACAAATAAAATAAGATAGAACAGTACAAACTTTTGTGGATGAGTGATCAAATTGTATTTGAAAGGGGATGGGCAATTCCTGCAGTGACTGGTACAGACTGGAGACATCCGTGAAGTGTTTGGACTAAAGTACAAACCTGGATGGTACATTAAAGGGCTTTTCCCACAAAACAAGTTAGTCCCTAACCATAGGAGAAGGCCTAATTTGCTTATCGGTGGGGGTCTCAGTGAGGAGACTCCCACAAATCACTACAACGAGAGGTCCGATGTACCCCAGTTGGACCCTCGTTGCGGGCGGAGGAGAAGAACGGGGGTCTGATGGGGTCCAATGTACCCCAGCTGGACCCCATCAGACCCCCGTTCTTGTGATCTGGGGGGGGTCTCATCACCAAGACCCCCATAGATCAGCAAGTTAGGCCCTATCCAGTGGATAGGGTCCAACTTGTTTCATGAGAAAACCCCTTTTAGAATAGACTATAGATGAAAGAGTTTAGTGAGTGAAAGACTGATTAGAAATGTGAACAGAGCGGAATTCATTCGTCGACTGCTTATCTAGGGTGCTCGTAGCCCAGTGGTGGCGAACCTATGGCATGGGTGCCAGAGGTGGCACTCGGAGCCCTTTCTGTGGGCACTCAGACCATTGCCCCAGGACAGAGTTCACCAAACAGGACCAAATCCAACAAATCTTTCTGCAGTCCCAGGCAACTTGGATGCTGCTCTCAGCGTGATTTTACAGCAACACTTCATGGACTGTTTGGAACTGCTTGAAAAGTGAGAAGATGTTGAAAGAACTGCATTATCTTTGGAGGTTTTCATTTTGGACCCACCATTCTTTCTGTACAGAGAGATCTCAGAGAGAAGCTGCAATGATAATCTGAATTTGCCCTCCTTCTTTCAACTGTATTGGTGGCCTCAGGCGGCTATTACAATTGAAAGATGTCGAAGAACAGGTAGCAATAAGTCACTGCCACGTTGGAACTTCACAGTAAAAAAGTCAATTTTGGTTGCAGTTTGGGCGCTCTGCCTCTAAAAAGTTTGCCATCAATGTCGTAGCCACAGAGACAACAGTCCTCCTCCAATGTGCATTTGAAATATACTTTAATGTATATTTATTATCAAGTCAAATTCTGGTTTATTGTGCTAAAAATCTGTCAAACTTGTAAGGCATAATATCAAGCATGTTGAATAGACTTTATTAACCCCTTGAGAAGCAGACATTTTTTTTTACCTGTAGCATCAAGCAAACTATCCCATTCAACAGATATTTAAACAATCTAAACTTTTGTTATCTGATGAGTGGGAGCGTGGCTTCACTGAAAAAGGGGGCAAAGTTTAGATGCTAGAATGTTGCATGAAAGGGGTCCAAAGGAGATCTGCTAAAAGTATCATACAGATAGTGTCACTGTGACGCCAAATTCAGCTAATTTTTACATGGCAGAGTTTACACCATCAAAAATTACAGGGTAAGAAAGTCTTCCCATTAGTTTTAATTTCTAAAATCTATCCCTGATGCAATTGGGAACATTTAGCTAAAGCTAAATATCCAGTATGAAACTGATTTAGATCAGAGTTGAGCAGTGAACACCAGCACTACAGATAATACACAAGAAGCATTGCCAAGAATAATAATAACTTTCTGTAGTTTTTTTTTTAGAAAGTGTTTTTACTTGGAAATGAGTGAAAGAGAAACCATAGCAATGATGTACTACACTTACCTCTTTTAGCTGCCTCATGCAGGGGATTATCAATGGATTCTGCTTGTTCAGCAACTGTAAAGAAAATGTTTAGCAATTACCGTATATACTCGAGTATAAGCCGACCCAAGTATAAGCCGAGGCCCCTAATTTCACCACAAAAACCTGGTAAAAACTATATTTCTTTTACTCGAGTATAAGCCGAGTTTGAGTTTTCAGCACATTTTTTTGTGCTGAAAAACTAGGCTTATACTCGAGTATATATGGTAGTTTCTGTCACTTCTGCTGCTCCGAACATATATTATCTAACCTAAAATCCTAACTGGAAAAATTCATTTCTGTTAATGATATTACATAGACTCTGAGCAATGATTTCTATATTTAGCTGACTTGTCAGTATGAATGCTAGTTTTATCAAGTAATGTACTGGAACAGTTTCTATAGCTGGGTACATTTACTACAATAGCTTCCAAAAAGAAGAACTACCGCTAAGAACAGGGCTTGACTACACCTGACATTCTGTTACTGTGAGAAGGAATACATTATATTCTGCCACGTTCTACATTTTAGCAAAGAAGACTTCCTCTTTAATATAACACACGAGGCTTCACACTAAATGCGGTTACTCTGTCCTTCAATTTATGAAATTAATTAGAAATATGGCTGAAAACAGTTGGTGACCATTTGGACAAGTCAGAGTCGCGATAAAATGGACCAACTCAGATAACACAAATATACAATAAATTATAAAAATGATGTAATTTCCTTTAAATGCCTGTTCTATTCCTGATCTAATGAACAGCCTTTATTGTGATACTGTTCAACTTTAAAGGACGGATCAGTAACCAGCACCCTAGATGCACTAACAACCACAGTACTGAACAAAATGCCACTGCAGTGATTATAAATACCACAAATACGGCATTCAAAGCAGGCAATAACAGAGACCCCAGAGCAGTAAACAATAATAATGGAGAGACCCACAAAGTAGACAAACAATACTGGAAAGCAACAGAGCAGACAAACAATACTGGAGAGCCCCAGAGTATAAAACAACTAATGCTGGAGACAATAATACTGTAGACCCCACAGCAGGCTAATAATACTAGAGACCCAGAGAGCATAAAACTATTAATACTGAAGACCCCAAATATAAATAAATTCTCTCCTTTCCCGACTCCTCTTCTGATCCTAGTACCAAACTGCAGCTTCATCTCTCCTCCATGTGTTGCTCTGCTCTGTGTCCCATACTGGTGGTATGCACCAGCATGTGGACCCAAAACAGAACTATGCCAAGAAAGGTAGAGAACCCAGGAACCCTCAGTCCTCTCCTGCTCCTGGAGCCACCCTGCTCTGTCTCCTGACACCAGTGTATGTAAGCAGTATCAGAAGTCAGGACACAGAGTGGAGTAGCAGGAGAGGACCCAGCAGTGTTGAGGATCTCTTAGCTGCACTTACCTCCACCAGGCATCCTGCACCAATGAACACTTGCATCAGTCATGGAAGCACTCATTAGGCTCTGACAGCAGGGTGCGGAACTCAAGGCATGGCAGACCGAATGCACATGCTCAGTAGTGAAGCTCCTCCAATACATATCAGCGGAAAAAGGCACTGGGAATGACTGCATGCACTTATCATACAAGTACTGAAGCGACAACGGGAAAAAAGAACTGTGGAATTGGAGTCAGTTGCCATTCTGGTGGAGCTGGAGTCTGAATTAGGGGAATTGAGGAGGTGAAAGTTTCAAATAAACAAGAAAGATAAAATGAGAGGACCAAGTAGGAAACCTCAAATATCTAGCTCAACAGACTAACCACAGGCACTTTATAAAACAGAAGTGAGAGGTGGAAACATGGAAAATGTCTTACCATAGTTACTTGGTATAAGCCCAGTTTTTCCTTTACAGGTGCCCTTCCACCAATTTGTATCACTCTGGAAAAAGATACATTTTTACTAATACATTTATATGCTTTCATAGAAATGCAGATTAAGAAAGTATTTATAGAAGACTGGAATAGTCTCTAGCTAACAAACGACACAAATCAAAGAGTTTATTCCCAAAATAATAAAAATGTATTATTTCGTATGTTTATTGTACTGCTATGCACTAGCCCTACTATCTCACCTAGAGAATGAAGGACGAAAATTACTCTGCAAAACAGCATGTGCAAAAAACATCTAGGCTACATAGGTGCATAGATTTATACTGATGCTGTAATCACATTTCACGAATCACATCTGGCTTCCTAAACAGAGTTCAGTCCATTGGCCCCAACAAGTATCATCACCATCCTAAGTCCAAAACCCAAAAACCATTTTGTTAAAGGGGTTGTCTAGGAATAAACATTTATTATATATATGGCTTGGAGAGGGTTTTAAAAGTAATAAAGAGCTTATACTCGCCTCTCGCCAGAGATGCCATCCTGCAGCCTCTTTACCCAGAGACCAGTGAACACAAGTGTGGAGAGGTAGAGTATATGCTCATTATTCATTTTAAAGCCCCTCTAGCCATATATAAAGTAATTTGTATACCTGGAATACCCCTTTAACGTTGATATAAAAGCAGATGCTTATCGTAGGACCCATTGGTATTTTAAATGGCCTCATAATATGGGGTATAATACATTTAAAAATAACTTGTAATATATGTAGTGCCCTTCGTTGCAGGGTGTAAATAACACTTTATTGGTATTGTGTCTATACATTCAAGGGCCATCATTTATCTACCCTTATTAAAGTTTTTATTTGTACAATTTGATACACTGAAGTTTTTGATGATCTTTTATTAATTTAAGAGAAGTGTAAACATTTTTTTAAATAAGAGTTGTTATGGTTTGGCTGATACCTGTACAGGCAGTCCCCGGGTTACGAGCAAGATAGATTCCATAGGTTTATTCTTAAGTTGAAATTGAATGCAAGTTGAAACTGTATATTTTAAAATTGTAGCTCCAGACAAAAAAATTTTTTTGTCTCAGTGACAATTGGAGATTTAAAATATTTTGCTGTAATGGGACCAAGAATTATCAATAAAACTTCATTACAGACACTTTACAGCTGATCATTGCAGCCTGGGACTTTAGAAAACTATTCAGAGAGCTTCACCAAAGGTCACAGTGAGCAAAGAAGTCTGTCTTTAACTAGGGGTCGTCTGTAACTTGGGTGTCCTTGAGTAGATGCATTTTAAACTATTAAAAATATATATACTTTTTTTTTGTTATGAAGATGTTCGTTATTTATTTTCCAAAACTTCTGGGAGAAGGGGTTGTACACTGCCATCTTATGATTGCTTCAATAATTCACTGGTCTTCAACATGTACCAATGCATTATGGAAGAAATAAAAATCTGTTAATGGTAACCATTAGGACTCACTGCTCAGTTAAATGGTCGTCTGTCTGATGATTCGGACTTGCAGTTTGCAGGAAGAGATTGATGTTTAATGAAGTTGACTCAGTCATATGCTTCTTTTATCATTATTCCCTGTGCATTGCACATATGCATTTTGCAATTCTGTTATTAGTGACAACTCAGTAAATGAGGAAGAAAATAAACCTGTCTGTTATTCTAATGCCAGATAAACTTACCATATCGGAAATATAGAGAATATCCCCTTCATCGAAGTACAGTTCATCAGGCTGAAAATAAAGCATAGTAAATAAATAAGTGCCCTCAAATATATAAGTGACTGGAAACTAAACATCAAAGCAGCACGCTAGTAATATATGTGAAGAATTATGTAGTTACAAGTTAAACTAGACATGGTGGTTTGTGACTGAGGAAGCCACAAGCTGTTCTGCTGACATGCGCCTCATTTCACACAAGTGAAGTGTTACGAGTCTTTTCTACTATATGGGGGTAAAATGTTTCATCACTTAATTGGTTGAGAAGCCGACTACTTAGACTCCTCAACACACATTTATTATACACCGATGCATGTTACTCCTCAGCATCCACAGGATTTTTCTAGAGGTCCATGCATCCTGACAAATCTGCTGGGCTGGGCAGCTTGATGCCAGGTCCGGCCTGTTGTAGAATTGCGCCTCCTTCCCGTTCATGACTACTTGGCATAGAGCTGGCATAAGGGAGGAAATAGGCACAATTGTGCTCCTATTTCAGGCGTACAAGCCCTTATTAATATGCCCCTCTGTCTCTACCAACAAACCCTCATCTCCAGTCCTGCGAGCCAAAAAAAAAAAAAATTCAATTAAAGAGGACCTGTCACCTCTAAAAACTGTACTGGGAGCCGCTTACTAAAGTAAGCAGCTCCTAGTGCTACAGCATATGCCGCATTGTTACACTGCTAACCTAACAAATACTTCAGCGCTGTGCAATTGAAAACGCCGGACCACTCTGTAAGCAGTCAGGTGTATTCATGAGGGAGGAGGTCGGAGGCCCTGCCTTTCCCCCGGACCGCCCTCCTACTCCATAGGCCGAGCTTCACATGGCAGTCACCACCCCTAATCACGCCCCCTCATGAATACACCCGACCGCTTAAAGTTTGGTCCAGCGTTTTCAATTGTACAGCACTGCAGTGTTTGTTAGCGTTATCGGAGGTTTCTGTTAACACGAGTAGTGTAACACTGCGGCATATGCTGTAGCACTAGGAGCTGCTTACTTTAGTTTTTAGTGTTGACAGGTCCTCTTAAAGTTCTTTTCCTACGCTCCATAGATTATTCTCAGATATACACTCACCGGCCACTTTATTAGGTACACCTGTCCAACTGCTCGTTAACACTTAATTTCTAATCAGCCAATCACATGGCGGCAACTCAGTGCATTTAAGCATGTAGACATGGTCAAGACAATCTCCTGCAGTTCAAACCAAGCATCAGTGTGGGGAAGAAAGGTGATTTGAGTGCCTTTGAACGTGGCATGGTTGTTGGTGCCAGAAGGGCTGGTCTGAGTATTTCAGAAACTGCTGATCTACTGGGATTTTCACGCACAAACATCTCTAGGATTTACAGAGAATGGTCCGAAAAAGAAAAAACATCCAGTGAGTGGCAGTTCTATGGGCAGAAATGCCTTGTTGATGCCAAAGGTCAGAGGAGAATGGGTTCGAGCTGATAGAAAGGCAACAGTGACTCAAATCGCCACCCGTTACAACCAAGGTAGGCAGAAGAGCCTCTCTGAAAGCACAGTACGTTGAACTTTGAGGCAGATGGGCTACAGCAGCAGAAGACCACACTGGGTGCCACTCCTTTCAGCTAAGAACAGGAAACTGAAGCTACAATTTGCACAAGCTCATCGAAATTGGACAGTAGAAGATTGGAAAAACGTTGCCTGGTCTGATGAGTCTCGATTTCTGCTGCGACATTCGGATGGTAGGGTCAGAATTTGGCATGAATTTGGCAGAATTTTGACATGAAAGCATGGATCCATCCTGCCTTGTATCAACGGTTCAGGCTGGTAGTGGTGGTGTCATGGTGTGGGGAATATTTTCTTGGCACTCTTTGGGCCCCTTGGTACCAATTGAGCATCGTTGCAACGCCACAGCCTACCTGAGTATTGTTGCTGACCATGTCCATCCCTTTATGACCACAATGTACCCAACATATGATGGCTACTTTCAGCAGGATAATGCGCCATGTCATAAAGCTGGAATCATCTCAGACTGGTTTCTTGAACATGACAATAAGTTCACTGTACTCAAATGGCCTCCACAGTCACCAGATCTCAATCCAATAGAGCAGCTTTGGGATGTGGTGGAACGGGAGATTCGCATCATGGATGTGCAGCCGACAAATCTGCGGCAACTGTGTGATGCCATCATGTCAATATGGACCAAAATCTCTGAGGAATTATTCCAGCACCTTGTTGAATCTATGCCACGAAGAATTGAGGCAGTTCTGAAGGCAAAAGGGGGTCCAACCCGTTACTAGCGTGGTGTACCTAATAAAGTAGCCGGTGAGTGTACATTCCCCATCTTATGCATGGAAAATAAATGTCAATCATGGGAAAACCCCTTTAAACTATTCTGCAGTGATTATACTACTAATCAAGTCATAACTAGAGAGAAAATAATAAAAAAATAAAGTAAATAAAGAAATACCGTTCTAGGTTCAAATGTGTACAGTGCCCGGAAAACCTTCACTTGACCTGCAGGAGAGGAAAAAACATTATTCATTTACTCTACAGCAGAAATAATTTTCAATTATTTGTTTTATTCATTCAGTATGAAGAGATGTAGAACAGTGCCTTCGCTCAGAGAAGTCAGCATTTCAGAAATGCGTGTAAAATCACCCAAATGCACAAGTGTTTTTGTTTATGCAAACAAATTAAAAATGTAAAAAAAAACCACACATAATGCCTGTGTTTTCTAATAAACAAAAAATTACTTATTTCACGCCAACATTGGGGCAAAACTACACATTTTACCTTGATCTCACAAAAATCATGTAATTACATGCAGATTTGTAACACTTTGGGCTTAAAAAAAAGTGAAACCATGAAAAGACTGCAGCATGAAAACAAAGCAAGGAAAGCCAATATAATCAGAAGTTTATAAGTTATCCCATATCTACAGGATATAGAATAAGATGAATGGTGTGCTTCCGATTGCTGGGACCCCCACAATCATGAGAAAAGGGACCCCCAGTGATAAGCAGAATGGGGATCCTGGTGGTGGAGTGGTGGAGCAGCAGGACGATAATCCACCCGATTTCTCCCCATAGACAATGAATGGTGTGTCAGGACTCCCCCGTGGATAGGAAATAACTTTTTCAGGTGAAAACCCTCAGCCTTTTGTCTATCACAAGTATGTAGATGAGGAGTAATCCTATTTATGGGCATTATTTGACTTATATTCGACTTTATTCAGCAGTTCATGCCTCTGCAGGCTCAATCTCAGTTTCTCAACTGTCTCAGATGTGGTGGGTGAAGACAAGCAGTGTAAATTCAATACTGTTCTTGCCTCTGCAGGTGGAGACAATACCATAGGCAAAAGGGGCAGGACATGGTCAGGGTTAAAAGTGTGAGTAGGTCACAAAGAAAGACATTGTTAATTGCCCCACTGCTAAATGTCACCAATAAGTCAATTGGTGACATTTGTCGTGATCATCCTAAGGCCCCCTGCACACAAACATGTTCAGCCTGAGGATATGGGTCCAGGTGCCGGTCAGAACTCACAGAATAAACATTGCATAGAACAGGAGTCCCATCATCAAACAGAAACATGATGAAGGGGGTTCCAGTCTTCTGGCCGAACTATAGCAACTCTTATAGCAATGTGTTCTGTCTATGGGATAGGTCCAAAACACGGGTCCATTTCCACAGGCAGAATACATTTGTGGGTAGCTGCCCTAACTTTCAGCGGTGAAAAGGTTTTACGGGTACTGAGTGAGAGATATGGACTCCTTCCCCATAACTGCACCACACACCTGTTTCACAGTCCTAGCTTCTTTTGTGTATTAGACTTACACTACTAAAAAGTTAGGGATATTTGACTTTTGGATAAAATTTAACAAGTATATGACATTGTATTATGAAAGTAGGGCATGTAAGTGGAATCACGTAATGGTGTAAAACATGGCAACTTGGGATTGACCAAATACATTTACCCAACCCAGCTGATACCTTGACTCCTTAGATTCTCTGTTAAGGAGTACTGAGTGCCCCTTACAAACTTGTGGGATGAGATGAATGAGTCTATCTGTGCTTGTTTGACAGATATATACAATATAGAGCCGCACAACTGTATTGCAGTATATTGTAGTTATATTGCTTCATTACTACAGTCGGTTTTAGAAATCTGTAACTTTTTTTTTTTATTTTTCCAAGTAAAGATCTGTGCGAGGGCTTGTTTACTGCATTGCAAATTGCACTCTGCAGTTATTTAATATTCCATGCCGTGTACTGGGAATCGGTAAAAAAATTCCAAATGAAGTGAAATTGGTGGGAAAAAAATGCATTAGCGCCATTTTCTTGTGGTCGGTATGATCACATGGTTATCAAATTTATAAAGGTTTTAATACATTTTAAAAATTTAATTTTACCCTATTTTCCATTATGGGGTTTGCCGCCGGGAATAACCATTATTATATTCTGACAGAATGGACATTTTGGGATGTGGCAATACCCAATATGTTTATGATTTTTACAGTTTATTTTGAAATTTTGAATAAGGGGGTGATTTGAAGTTTTTTTTATTTTTATTATTTTTACTAAATTTCTGACCCCCTATGGTACTTTAACCCTAGGTTGTCTGATTGACCCTACTGACAATACAGTATGGCAGTATATGGGGATTTTACATGTATTACAATGTGCCACCGCCTTTTTACAGCAGCCGGCAGCTTTGCAATATGCAACACCCACCTTGTATGATGAGAGGGTCCTCTCCATACAGCACCAGCCGACGTGTGATGTACTATTACGTCACACGTTTATAAGGGGTTAATATAGAGATCATAGTGACAGCTATCATCGAGCAGATCGTCACTGGGGGAGGGGGCATGCGTGACTAGCATTTTAAGATGGCAGTGCCCTGGAGCAGACCTGACAGATTAACTGCCATAAACGGACAAGGTTAGAGTGCATTTTTGGGGAGTATTAAATATCCATGGAATTAAAGGACATCTACCACCAGGAAGGATTGTAAACCAAGCACACTGACATACTGGTGTGTCCCCACTCTGGCAGGTTCTGCTCTTGTTTTTAAGAAAAAAGGCTTTAAACATTATGCAAATGAGCCCGAAGGGGCTCCAGGCTCTGTTAACACCTATGGAACCCGAAGCCCCTCTGGCTCATTTGCATAATTTTGAAAGAAGCTAAGAGAAGAGCAGATCCTGCCAGAGGGGGCACACACAAATATGTCAGTGTTCTTGGATTACAATCCTTGATGCTGGTGGTAGATGTCATATAATGGTGCTTTGAAAATAATAATAATCCCTGAAGTTTACCATTCTTTCTGACGTTTAGATTTTTTTTTTTTCCGCTGTGCTTTGCTGTAAACTCATGAAGATGCCTCACCTTGGTATCATATAACCAGTTAGAACCAGTATAATTTCTACCTACTGGTTCTACAATGATGGGTTCACACCGGCTTATCTTCTCCCTTCCCTGGACAACAAACAGATCATATCCCAAATAGCCATGCATAAATGTCAATAAATACATATATTAATGGGGAGGAAGATGATTCATCAGTGTGTTCAACTGGTTTTCAGATTTTTTTTTTTTTGCTATCGTTTGGCACATTTGTTTGTGGGTTTTTATGTAATATTTTAGTGAAGTACCCTCAAACTTGCTGGGACTAACTTGTCAATGAAATCACTGGGTATTGTACTTCGAATGTTGCAGTAAAAACTGCAATTGCTCATTGATGGGTTGTTTATTGCCTGATATGGTGCAGATTCTGCAGTTTTTTTCTGGAACATTTGTGGAAAACATCACAATTTTCACTCAGGATATGGGACTACTCAGGCGCAAAAGGTCTCAAATTTCACCATATAGCCAGTTATATAGTCAATTGGATGCGAAAAAGGACACCAGCAAAGTGCAAAATAAGCACCCAACAAGCCAAAAATAGTGATAACTTCCTCCAATATCTGTCTCTAGTCCATGTGGATGCACATGTCTAAATGCTGTTAATAGAACCTCAGGCAAATTGGCATGTCCCATAATCACCTTCTGAAAATAGAATTAAATCTACTCTAATCTAAAATAAATAAAATGACAATTGGAATAAGCAAAACAAGAAAAAGATATAGCACAGCATTCCGCTTTCCTCATAGAAAGTTATCAATTATGCGAATCGTGTATGGAAATGTAGAAAGAGGCAATCCTGCTGAGCTGGTGAATCACTTATGCCCAACTTATTCTGTAACATCATGACAGGAAGTAAAGGAAACGAGTTGAGACATCTTTCCTGCACCTCAGGCTAGTTCCACCCTGTGCAATACACACAAAGCAATGAAAGCTTCACAAAGTCCATGGATCTCGCCTTTATCCGAGCTTCATGCGCTTTCATTCCTAATCCCTATATGAATTATCCAGAAATCCTGTATCATCTCCCCATCTGCCCTCTGTGGACCATGGAGAGGCGTCTATGATAATGTCATCCCGTGCCTTCTCTATATTATACAGTGCACAGGGAACACAGCGGAAGACACATCAATATAGTTTTTTATGACTGGTAAAGGATGCAGCAGAGCTCACACATACATCACATCCTGGTCTACCTATACATCAATACATAAAGTGCTGCTTGTACATTATAAATATAGGGACCTCTAGAACAGCACCACTGTGATACATGGCAAATATGAAGAGCTACACAATTCTTATTTTGCACATCCTTTAGACGTTGTTACACCAGAAAAGCAAACCTACACCTACAATAAGCTTCAACCCTCAAAACCCTACCCAATTCCCACCTCACACAACAAAAAGTCACACTGTTTAGCGCAGATGTGACTTCTAACAAAATGTACACCAAAACCTGTCAAAGATATGTTAGTAAATCGTCCCCTAGATATTTAATATGTGTGTATACACATATATGATAATTGTATACAGGCAGTCCCGGACTTACAGACGAGCGCTAGTTATAGACAGACCCCTCTTCCCACTGTGACCTCTGGTGAAGCTCTCTGGATGTTGCTTTAGGCCCAGACTGCAATGATCAGCTGTAAGGGGTCTGTAATGATGTTTTATTGATAATCCTTGTTTCCATGGCAGCACAAAATTCTGAAAATCCGATTATCACAGGGACAAAAAAAAAAAAATGCTCATCTTGAGCTACAATTATAAAACATATCAGTTACGACTTACGAACAAATTCAACTTAAGTACAAAACCTACACGCGGCCCCCTACTTAAGAACACCCAACCTCTAGATGTGCAAAGCTGATAGAGACGTCCCCCAACAGACCTGCAGCAATCGTTGCAGCTAAAGGGGGGCCCATAAGGCAAACACTCAGGAGGCTGAATGTGCAGGCCATAGTTTTCAGTTTCCTTACACTTCACAAATCAATAAAATGCATACAAGTTTGCCGCCATGACATTTACAAATGTTCAATGAGTGAAAATTATTGGAACTCTCTGTATTTATGTCATTTTAGGAAATGTTCATATAAAGTGACCAATCCCAATATTCCAGCAGCTAGCAGCTTCCATCCTGAAGGATGAGGTGACCCATGGGCAAGCATGTAAAACCGGAAGTGCGACTGCAGGAGGGCGTGGGGGCCAGTCATGGCGTTTTATCATTCCTATAGATTACCATTATCTGTGTTACAGTAATGACCTTTCAAAGGGAACCTACCACCACAGATCTACCTATAAAGGTACATCAGGTGGTAGGTGCATCTATTGGACGTGAGGATAGACCTTTTAAGGGCTAATCCTCACATCCCCGCAATCTTTTGATAACTTTTATTTCGCTAATATGCTCATTTTCTTAAGAGCCTACAGGGGCGTGGAGTAGCTGGAGCTGAGGCTACACAGGACGGCTACTCTACGACCCAGTAGCCCCTTTCATCCTCCTACCAGAAATCTTTGGCGCGCAGCTCCTCGTCCGCGAAGCCTGCCGTCTGCGCATGCTGTGAAGAGTTGCGCGCCGAAGGTATCTGGTAGGAGAATCAAAGAGGCTACAGTGGTGTAGAGTAGCTGCGCCGTGTTACTCCACACCCCAATAGCCTCTTTAGAAAATCTGCATATTGGCGAAATACAAGTTATCAAAAGATTACGGAGACGTGAGGATTAGCCTTTAAAAGGGCTATCCTCACGTCCTACAGATGCACCTACCACCTGGTCTACCTTTATATGTAGATCCGCGGTGGTAGGTTCCCTTTAAAATCTTCATTTCATTTTAGTAATGCTTTATGGAAAGAAAATCAATCTGGGGGTGCATGACTCTCTATACCCGATCTGTATAAATATCCACTCAGTCTATGGAGAGTGGCTATACAAATGTACACTAGCCTTTGCCACAGATTTCACAGAGAATCCCTCCTTTTCCACTCAGAGAAAATAAATCAGGAAAATCCATGCAGAATACTCAAAAATACTCAAAAAATTCCTTCCCACAGAGTAAGGAATAACATAGATTGGCATAAGGTAAAATGCATGTGACATTCTTTTTGGTGCTGAAAATCAACCTACGTATGTGCCATCCATTTTACAGACACAATGGGGGAGATTTGTCATCAAGTTTCTGAGGCTAAACTATTCTAGACCTATGATAAATCCCCCCAATTGGGACATATGGGTGTGTGTCCCAACTGCCAGGATCTGCTCTTCTGTTGGCTTCTTATGGCCTGATTTTTAAGAAAAAAAAGGTTTAAAATGATGCAAATGAGCCTGAGGGGCACCAGTCCCCATAGGAGTTAATAGAGCCTGGAGCCCCTCAGGCTCATTTGCATACTTTAAAGCTCTTTTTTTCTTAAAAACCAGGGCTTGAAAAGCCAAAAGAAGAGCAGATCCTGGCAGAGTGGGCACACACCAGTATGTCTGGTTTACAATCCTTGAGCTGGTGATAGATGTCCTTTAAACTGATATCCCCTCATATTGTGGACCTAATATGGGATCTGTGTGACGGGGAAGCAGCAAGTGACAAAATGACTCGGAATGTCATTTTAATGTCTAAAATTTATAACATCTATGAAAAAGTTTGCCATGGCAACACTGGGAATTGCTCTGGGCATAACCAGACATAAATTCTCCTTTCGTTGGGGCCATAGTGTCTTCTAGAGGTCTTTGGAAGTTAACCCATCACATGGTTCTATTACAAGTCACTAGTTGCTGGGGCTCCCACCCACGTGTCATGTCATGTAGTATCAGTTTGGGTTTGGCCATGCATGTCCATGGTACTTATAGCACATAATGTATTGGAGGTTTATATATATGTACCTTCAAGTAAATAGTTATCCACGTCCTCCAATAATAATAAATAATAATAAAATTGTGTCTACTGGAGGGTGAGCTGCACAGCCCACAGGATACCCACATCCACTTAACTATATGGGCGCTGTATGGTACTTGATCCCAGGACTGGATACTGCAGGTTTTGTTTGACAGTACACAGATACATTTTGGGGGAACAATATGGTGGTATTATTAGGGAACAAACATTTTTTGCAGCAGATTTTCCATCACATATGTCAATGTGTACATGTATTGGAATTGTGTCCTGTGTGACTTCTTTGGGCACTTTGTAGCAGTATTATTTGGGCACAGCCCTTGGATTAAATTGATTAGTGCTACACTCAGGTACTCCTCAGGAGATTAGCCCGGGGCATGCTGCAGGTAGCAAGTTGTCCGTGTATATCAGTAGTGGAGGAGCGGCTGCTGGAAGCAGGAAGTGCAGGGCAGCTGTAACCTCCCATTCATCACACAGCTGCATGTACATTACTATGACCCAGCCCCAGCCTGCAGCGCACGGCTCCCGGGTGGAAGGCGCGGGCTCACCTGGCTTCACTGGTTTAGGCGGCGGCTTGGACATGGTGAGAGAAGATGGCACAGCTGATGTCCCGGGACCGCAGTCTTCAAATGGAGCCCGCAGCACAGTGTCACCCGTCACTGCCGAGAATGAGGAAGTGAGCGCTCCAGTGCTGGGGGAGGAGCCACCCTGCTGCCCCGCCCACATCCACGCAAGCAGTCACACATAGAAAACACACGCACACTGTGCACACCTACCTGCTGTACACATGTACTTACCCAACAGTACACTACTCATATATACAAACATGTGCATAATAGACCTATACACTGCTCACATATACAAACATGTACATAGCACACCCATACACTACTCATATATACAAGCCTGTACATAACACACCCATACACTGCTCACATATACAAACATGTACATAACACACCCATACACTGCTCACATATACAAACGTACATAACACACCCATACACTACTCATATATACAAACATGTATATAGCACACCCATACACTGCTCACATATACAAACATGTACATAACACACCCATACACTACTCATATATACAAACATGTATATAGCACACCCATACACTGCTCACATATACAAACATGTACATAACACACCCATACACTGCTCACATATACAAACGTACATAACACACCCATACACTGCTCACATATAGAAACATTTACATAACACATTCATACACTGCCCACATGTACATAACACACCCATACACTACTCATATATACAAACATGTACATTACAAACCCATACACTGCTCACATATAGAAACATGTACATAACACACCTATACACTGCCCACATATACAAACATGTACATAACACATTCATACACTGCTCACATATACAAACATGTACATAGCACACCCATACACTGCTCACATATACAAACATGTACATAACACACCCATACACTGCTCACATATACAAACGTACATAACACACCCATACACTGCTCACATATAGAAACATTTACATAACACATTCATACACTGCCCACATATACAAACATGTACATAACACACCCATACACTACTCATATATACAAACATGTACATTACAAACCCATACACTGCTCACATATAGAAACATGTACATAACACACCTATACACTGCCCACATATACAAACATGTACATAGCACACCTATACACTGCCCACATATACAAACATGTACATAACACACCCATACACTGCTCACATATAGAAACATTTACATAACACATTCATACACTGCTCACATATACAAACATGTACATTACACACCCATACACTACTCATATATACAAACATGTACATAACACATTCATACACTGCTCACATATACAAACATGTACATAGCACACCTATACACTGCCCACATATACAAACATGTACATAACACATTCATACACTGCCCACATATACAAACATGTACATAACACATTCATACACTGCCCACATATACAAACATGTACATAACACATTCATACACTGCCCACATATACAAACATGTACATAACACATTCATACACTGCCCACATATACAAACATGTACATAACCCACCCATACACTACTCACATATACAAACATGTACATTACACACCCATACACTGCTCACATATAGAAACATTTACATAACACATTCATACACTGCCCACATATACAAACATGTACATAGCACACCCATACACTACTCACATATACAAACATGTACATAACACACCCATACAATGCTCACATATACAAACATGTACATAACACACCCATACACTACTCATATATACAAACATGTACATAGCACACCCATACACTGCTCATATATATATACATGTACATAGCACACCTATACACTGCTCACATAAACAAACATGTACATAACACATTCATACACTGCCCACATATACAAACATGTACATAGCACACCCATACACTACTCATATATACAAACATGTACATTACAAACCCATACACTGCTCACATATAGAAACATGTACATAACACACCTATACACTGCCCACATATACAAACATGTACATAGCACACCTATACACTGCCCACATATACAAACATGTACATAACACACCCATACACTGCTCACATATAGAAACATTTACATAACACATTCATACACTGCTCACATATACAAACATGTACATTACACACCCATACACTACTCATATATACAAACATGTACATAACACATTCATACACTGCTCACATATACAAACATGTACATAGCACACCTATACACTGCCCACATATACAAACATGTACATAACACATTCATACACTGCCCACATATACAAACATGTACATAACACATTCATACACTGCCCACATATACAAACATGTACATAACACATTCATACACTGCCCACATATACAAACATGTACATAACACACCCATACACTACTCACATATACAAACATGTACATAACACACCCATACAATGCTCACATATACAAACATGTACATAACACACCCATACACTACTCATATATACAAACATGTACATAGCACACCCATACACTGCTCATATATATATATACATGTACATAGCACACCTATACACTGCTCACATAAACAAACATGTACATAACACATTCATACACTGCCCACATATACAAACATGTACATAGCACACCCATACACTACTCACATATACAAACATGTACATTACACACCCATACACTGCTCACATATAGAAACATTTACATAACACATTCATACACTGCCCACATATACAAACATGTACATAACACATTCATACACTGCTCACATATACAAACATGTACATAACACATTCATACACTGCCCACATATACAAACATGTACATAACACACCCATACACTGCTCACATATACAAACATGTACATAGCACACCCATGCACTGCTCACATATACAAACATGTACATAGCACACCCATACACTGCTCACATTCAAACATGTACATAGCACACTAATACACTGCTCACATATACAAACATGTACATAGTACACCTATACACTGCTCACATATACAAACATGTACATAATACACCCATACACTGCTCACATATATATACATGTACATAGCACACCTATACACTGCGCACATATACAAAAATGTACATAATACACCCATACACTGTTCACATATACATACAAGTACATAACACACCCATACACTGCTCACATATACAAACATGTACATAACACACCCATACACTGCTCACATATACAAACATGTACATAACACATTCATGCACTGTGCACATTGCTACAGGTTACACATACTCTGCGAACATGTTGTAACTGCTGGTAATCCATATAACACACACTACACACATATAAGTATATACGTGTTATATGTACAACAGTTACGTGCACTGCAGATATGTACATATTCACACTTTACATTAATAAAACACATATTGCACACATATACACACCTGCTACTACACATTCACATACTTTGTGAACATGTACATAGCTACAGGTCATACACACATACTCAGTGCACATGTACTTAGCTACAGGTTACACACGCATACTATGTGCATATGTACATAGCTACAGGTTATAAATGCATACTATGTGCACATGTACATAGCTACAGGTTATACATGCATACTATGTGCACATGTACATAGCTACAGGTCATACACGCATACTCAGTGCACATGTACTTAGCTACAGGTTACACACACATACTATGTGCACATGTACATAACTACAGGTTACACACACATACTATGTGCACATGTACATAGCTACAGGTTATACATGCATACTATGTGAACATGTACACAGCTACAGGTTATACACATTCTCTGTGCTTATGTACAAAGCTACAAGTTATACACACATTCCCTGTGCACATGTACATAGCTACAGATTATACCTGCATACTCTGTGCATATGTACATAGCTATAGGTTAGGGTGATGGCACACGTGGCGTTTTGAATGCGTTTTTGTCCTGTTTTTAAGCAGTCCGTCAAAAAACACAGGCGTTTTGACCAGTTTGAATTAAGATAATTGGTCAAACCTGTCAAAAACGGATGCGGTTCTTAACGGACTGCTTAAAAACGTCCCAAAACGCCTTCAAAGCGCAACGTGTGCCATCACCCTTACACACATACTCTGTGCACATGTACATAGCTACAGGTTACACATGCATACTCTATGCCAGTGATGGCTAACCTATGGCACTGGTGCCAGAGGTGGCACTCGGAGCCCTTTCTGTGGGCACCCAGGCCATCACCAGAGAGGACTCGAGGTATATTCCTGCAGTCCCAGACAGCCCAGGACTTGCTGTGCACAGAGCTATTTTAAAGTGACAGCTCTACCTGGGACTATTTTCTGCTTTATTGGTGTCCTCAGGTGCTGGTATCAATGAAAACTGTGACAGAGAAGGGAGTATAAATCACAAATTACATTTCTGTGTTGGCACTTTGTGATAAATAAGCGAGTCTTTGTTGTAGTTTGGACACTCGGCCTCTAAAAGGTTCGCCATCACTGCTCTATGCACACATACATAGCTGCAGGTTATACACACATACTCTGTTCACATGTATCTCATCTGCCAAAAAATTAAGCCCCTATATCAGTGGTGGCGAACCTATGGCACGGGTGCCAGAGGTGGCACTCAGAGCCCTCTCAGTGGGCACTCAGGCTGTTGGCCCATGGCAGAGTTTGCAGGAAGCGACAGGGTGGACAGGGTCAAGTTATCATTGGAGCCCCTTCTGTGTGACCCCTGAATCTTTCTGTTTGTAATAAGTTACAGCTTGAATTGTTGTGTTTGCACTTTTCAAAAATTATGCAGGTTTTGGGTTCCAGTTTGGGCACTCGACCTCTAAAAGGTTTGCCATCACTGCCCTATATAATCACATTTAAAAAAAGAAAGAAAATGTATAGCATGTACAATGTGAGCAATGCAAATCTGCTCTGAATGGAGCTCCTTCCATTCTGTGCCCGGATGTGTGCCCATACAGCAGGTTACCACTGGGTTACCACTGGGATATTGGTACACTCAGGAGAAATTGTTAATGTCAAAGTTAATGGAACTTTTTGTCATTAAATCTATTGTAAATGTTTAATTTTCCAAGGAATGTATTGACAAAAAAAAATTCTAAATCGTACTTGTTTTTTTCTTACTTTGAAGGGTGTAGTTTCCATAATAGGGAAATTTTCTATCATTGAGGGTGCGGTCACACGTCGCGTTTACTGCATGCGTTTAAAAACGCATTGCTACAGCTGAAGGGATATTTCCCTAATTAAACAGCTGTTAACAGCTGTTTAATTAGGGAAATATCCCTTCAGCTGTAGCAATGCGTTTTTAAACGCATGCAGTAAACGCAACGTGTGACAGCACCCTCAGGCTTCTAAAAGTTGATTGAAAATTGAGCAGGTGCCTCTAAATACAGGTTTTGTCAATTTTCCCAAAAAATTTGAAAAATGGCACCCAAATTCTAAGCCTTATAATATTCTGGAAAAATACTGGTACGTGAATGCTTAAAAACCACGCAAGCATAAAGCAGACATTTGGAAAACATAAGCTATGAATGTATTTGGTGCTATGACTATCTGCTTTAAAAGTGAAGAATTTTTCATGACTAAACACAAAAATAATATCTTCCCAAGTACAATATGTCACAAGAAAACAATCTCAAAATCCCCTGGATATGTCAAAGCTTTCCAAAGTGATAACCACAGTTCCCTTTAAATGTACCATAGATTATTGTATATGGAAGAGTCACAAGACTATTCAGATTTTCATTTCTGTGTCTTCATTTTTCACTCCCAACCTTCAAAAATCTAAAACGTTTTTATTTTTCCATGTACAGAGCTGTGTGATGGTTTATTTTCTGCATAACAAATTACACTTCAAAATGGTGGTATTTAATATTCCATGCCGTGTACTGGGAAGCAGGAAAAAAATTCCAAATGCAGTGAGTAAAAAAAAGCATTTGTGCCGTATTCTTGTGGGCTTGGATTTTACAGATTTTACTGTATGCCCCAAATTACATATCTACTTTATTCTTTGGGTCGATACAATTACGGGGTTACCAAATTTGTATAGGTTTTATAATGTTTTCATATACAGGCAGTCCCCGGGTTACATACAAGATAGGGTCTGGAGGTTTGTTCTTAAGTTGAATTTGTATGTAAGTCGAAACTGTATATTTTATAATTGAAGTTCTAGACAATTTTTTTTATTTTGTCCCAGTGATAATTAGAGTTTCCAAATTTTTGCTGTAATGGGACCAAGGATTATAAATAAAGCTTCATTACAGACATCTTACAGCTGATCATTGTAGTCTGGGACTATAGTAAAGCATCCGTAGAGCTTCACCAGATGTCACAGTGGGCAGAGGGGTCCGTCTGTAACTATGGGTTGTCTGTAAGTCGGGTGTCCTTAAGTAGGGGACCGCCTGTATTTAAAAAACTGAAAACCTCCTGTACAAAAAATTTTTCTTGGATTTTGCTGTCTTCTGGCGCTAATAACTTTTTTTTATAGTTTGGTCTCCGGACCTTTGGGAGGTGTCATTTTTTGCAGATTTTGATGACGTTTACAATGTTATCATTTTAGGACTGTAAGGCCTTTTGATCACTTTTCTAGAATTTTTTTTTTTTAAATGGCAAAAAACTTCCATTTTCGACTTTGGGCGCCATTTTCCGTTACGGGGTTAAACGTGTTATTATATTTTGATTCAGCGGGCATATATATTTTTGGACGTATTGATACCTAATATGTTTATGATTTTTACTGTTTATTTATATTTATATCAGTTCTAAGGAAAGGGGAGTGATTTGAGTTTTTAGGTTTTTATTCTTTTTTTTTTTTTTTACTTTTTTTTTTTTTTTTAACTATTTTCCAGACTCCTTAGGGTACTTTAACCCTAGGTTGTCTGTACTACACTTGTCTGTACTTGTTATACTACATGGGGATTTTACTCCTCATTCATTACAATGTGCACATTGTAATGTGCACATTGTAATGAATAGGTTAACCTGAAGCAGCCTCGGGTCACGGACGACGATCATCAGAAAGATAGCGGCGCCCATGCTGTCACCGATCGCAGGTGTTGTAATATAGCCGGTATGGAGGGCTTAGCCCGTGAGCCCTCTCCATGCACTCGCACCCGGCATGTGACGTAGTATTACGTCACATGTCGGTAAGGGGTTAAAATGCACCTCAAAAAAAGATGGTGAACTCTGATGGACCTGAGCGGGGAGGGAAGCGACACATTCATGCTGTTGGGCACATGATCTTCGTGAATCGCAGCACGCTGCATTATAGACGGACAATGCACTTTCAGTGAACTCCGGTGACCCTGTAAGTAAATCTGCCCCACTGTCGTATTTTTAGGAAAATACGGTATGATAAATGGCAGTTATGATGACATCACAGCTGATGCTGAATGTGTCAGTTATAATCCTGAGCCATCTTGTGTTACTTGAGCTTGAAACCCATTCCAGCCATTTTTCAGTTGGAGCTCTTCACTAGATACCGAGGCCTATTCTTAAAGCTCATTGCTAAACAAGAAAGCTACATCTAAAATATTTTCTTCTTCTCAGAGAAAACCCAAGGACTCATTCAGTTGTGGTCACCAAAGGGGGACCAGTCTAATATAGGGAGAGCATCAGAAGAATAGGTTAGGTACGAGGTGCAGCATGTTCTTTCTTTGAACTCTGCACAGTTCCATTTATTACATTTAGAAGATGTGAAGGTAAATATTTTCTGTTTGGAGCACATTTTTGGCCATCAGAGTCAAATTTGAAGTATTTTTTATAAAATGTTTCAGTTTTAATCAAAATTGTAAAATCAAAAAGTCGCCTATGTCTATAAACTCTTTAATGCAATTTTGAAAATGGGGCAAGTGTCTGCTTTCAGAAAATATATGGAAATATATGGTTTGTTATGGTTTACTTTATTTCTCTTTGCTGTAATTTCGATTTTATTTCTAAACGGCAAAATTGTAAAAAATGCTTTTGCCAATAACGCAACAAAATATACAGAAATGCCCGGCGGTGATAGGGTTAATATCTCTTGGGTGAATTCCCAGTTGAAGATGCTTATCATCTATCTGTCTAGTTATCTATCTCATATAACAGTGATGGCGAACCTTTTAGAGACAGAGTGCCCAAAACCCACTTATTTACATTGATGTGCCAATGTGCCATTTTAAGCAGTAACTTATTGCTACCTGTTCTTCCACTTCTTTAATTGTATCGGCCCCTTGAAGTCACCAATACAGTTGAAACAAAGTGGGCAAATTCAGTCTATCATTGTAGCTTCTCTCCAGGGTCTCTCTCTTTAGAAAGAATGGTGGGTCCAGCAGGAGGACCTCCAAAGATAATGCACTTCTTTCAACACCTTCTCACTTTTCAAGCAGTTCCAAACAGTCAATGTATTTTAACCTGTTTGGTGAACTCAGTCCTGGGGTGATGGCCTGAGTGCCCACAGAAAGGGCTCTGAGTGCCACCTCTGGCACCAGTGCCATAGGTTCGCCATCACTGTCATATAATCTGACCATGTATATATCTCACTTTTTCTCTATTTTTCAATCCATCTTCTCTCTTCTACTGTATTTATCTCTTATATCCATCTACTGTATATATCATCTACTTTATAGTTCTGCATCTAGAAATCTCTATCATCTTTTTATATTTCTCTTCTATCATAATAATTCCTTTATTAACCGTATATAGCACACACAGATTACGCAGCGCTGCACAGAGCTTGCCAAATCAGTCCCTGTCCCCAATGGGGCTCACAATCTATTCAATCTACCAGTATGTTTTTGGAGTGTGGCAGGAAACCAGAGGACCCGGAGGAAACCCACGCAAACACTGCCAGTGCCCGGCGCTGTGCGATCCTCCTCCGGCTGCCAGATCCTGCCTTCTGACAGGACCCGACTGTAACACTGCGCATGCTCAGTGTGTTACATTACACAGTGTAATACATCTGTATTACACTATGTAATGTGAAGAATAGCTTGAACAAGTGATTAGTGGATCGCTTGTTCAAGCTAACCTGTAAAAGTAAGTAAAAAAAGATAAAAACATTACATAAAAACATTTTTTAATAAAAAGAATTAATTAAATAAAGTCCCCTAAACACAAATATTCCCTATACACATGCAATAAAGTGAAAAAAATACTAAATCACCAAAAAACCCACATATTTGGTATTGCCGCGTCCGTAACAATCCGTACAATAACTCAGAAACATTATTGGATCTGCTCGGTGAACGCCGTAAAAACAAAACCCGAAAAACACGCCAAAAATGTACATTTTTCATAAAATCTCTATACAAAAATGTTCTAAAAAGTGATAAAAAAAAGTTATGTGCGCCAAAATGGTACCACCGAAAATAAAAACTCAACACGTAAAAAATAAGCCCTAAACTAGCTCTGCCAAGCAAAAAATATTAAAGTTACGTCTCCGAAAAGATGGTGATGCAAAAACAAATGAGATTTCCTCTATATTAGTTTTTATTCAGTAAAATTGTAAAAATAAAAGAAAAGCTATATAAATGAGGCATCATCGTAATCGTAGTGACCTATAGAATAAAGATAATATAGTAGTTTTAGTGTACGACCCCCAAAAAATACCAAAAGAAAATAAACCAAAATTGACAATTTTCTTTTCACCCATACATTCAAGAGTTAATAAAATCTCATCAATAAGCTAATGACGCACTAAAATGAAGTATTTGTAAAGTGCATCTCATGTCGCAAAAAATAAGTCCTTATGTGTCCAAATTGCCAAAAAAATAAAGATTGTATAGCCAATAAAAAGTGACAATGCATAACCTGCTCTGAATGGCGCAGCTCCCCCCTCAATGACCTGGCGTGTGCCCATACAGCAGGTTACCACCACATATGGGGGATTGTTATACACGGGAGGGATTGGGTATTAAATTTTGTGGAGCGTTTTGGTATTTTAGCCACTGAAAATTTGTACATTTTTTGAAAAACGCATTCATTTAGCCAAAAAAATGTTACTTTCAAAATTGCATCCAATTTTGTTTTAACCCCTGTAAAACAATTAAAGGGTTAACAAACTTCATAAAAGTTGTTTTACGTACGTTGAGGGGTGTAGTTTCTATACTGGGGTAATTTATGGGGTTTTACTTTTATTTAGGCCTCTCAAAGTGATTTTTAAACCTGAGCAGGTCCCTCAATAGCAGGATTTTGCGCTTTTTATGAAAATGTGAAAAATCGCACCTAACGTTCAAAGCCCCATAACATCCTACAAAAATAAGAGTATGCATAAAAATCCATGTCCACATAAAATAGACATTCGGTGAAGGTTAGTTATTAAGTATTTTTGCTGTTATGACTATGTATGGAAAAAGTAGAACATTTTGAAGTTCGAAAATCAAGATTTTTTCAAATTTTCACCAAATATCTGATTTTCTCATAAATAAATGCAAAACATACCACCAAAATTTTTCAACTAACATGAAGTACAAAGTGTCACTAGAAAACAATTTCAAAATCACTTGGATATGTTAAAGCATTCCAAAGTTATAACCACTTATAGTGACACAGGGCAGATTTGAAAAAATGCACCGTGTCAGGAAGGTGTAAAGTGGCTTCGGTGTTAAGGGGTTAAAACTAGGCTGGGTCTTTCAGAGATCCCAAAGATGGGTGTCTTGTTCTCATTAATGGAGATAACACTCCCCTTGATAAAGCGCTCATAGCGAAACACGTGTCGGGGCAACTTCCCATGTGTGATCTGATTTGGTATGGTATTTGTTTTTCACTTTCCTTTTGTCATTTTTTTCTGCAGGATTATCTGTGCATCTATTTTAACCCCATTGTCTTATGCATGTTTACTTGGGGCTATGCTATATGACAAATTTATTACCTACCCATATACATGGATATAATTATTTATTGTACCCACACATGGCTTTTAACCCATTGTAGTTCACCAGACGGGTTACACCCCAGAGTTCTTAAAGAACTCAGTTCTGTTATTGCTGTACCGCTGGCTAAAATCTTCAGGGATTCTGTAATGTCTGGTGTGGTGCCAAGTGACTGGCGCAAGGCAAATGTGGTGCCAATATATAAAAAGGGCTCTAGAACTTCGCCTGGCAATTACAGGCCTGTAAGCTTAACTTCCATTGTGGGGAAAGTATTGGAAGGGTTAGTAAAAGACTACATACTGGAGTATGTGACATCAAATAGTATAATAAGTGACAGCCAGCATGGGTTTACTAAGTATAGAAGTTGTCAAACTAACCTTATCTGCTTTTATGAAGAGGTTAGCAGATGCCTGGATGGAGGAGCAGCTGTGGATATTGTGTTCTTGGACTTTGCAAAGGCATTTGACACTGTCCCTCATAGACGCATGATGGGTAAAATTAGGGCTATTGGTTTGGCAGAAATAATTTGCAATTGGATTGAAAACTGGCTGAAGGATCGTATCCAGAGAGTTGTGGTCAATGATTCCTACTCGGAATGGTCACCAGTTATGAGTGGTGTACCCCAGGGTTCTGTGCTTGGCCCACTACTATTTAATATATTTATTAATGATATAGAGGTAGGAATTAATAGCACTGTGTCTATTTTTGCAGATGACACCAAACTGTGTAGTGTAATACAGTCTATGGAGGATGTTCATAGGCTGCAGGGTGACTTGGACAAACTGAATGTTTGGTCATCCACTTGGCAAATGAGGTTTAATGTGGATAAATGTAAGGTTATGCACCTGGGGGCCAATAATCCAAAGGCAAAATATGTCCTTGAGGGAGTAAATCTGGGTGAGTCCCTTGTTGAGAAGGACCTGGGGGTACTAGTAGATCACAAATTGAATAACAGCATGCAATGTCAATCAGCTGCCTCTAAAGCCAGTAGGATCTTGTCATGTATCAAAAGTGGTATGGACTCTCGTGATAGGGATGTAATATTACCACTATACAAGGCACTGGTTCGGCCACACCTGGAATATGCTGTCCAGTTCTGGGCACCGGTCCATAAAAAGGATGCCCTGGAGCTGGAGAGGGTTCAACGTAGAGCCACGAAAATGATAAGGGGTATGGAGGGTCTCAGTTACGAGGAAAGATTAAAACAACTAGATTTATTTAGTCTGGAAAAGAGACGACTACGAGGGGACATGATTAATTTATTTAAATATATGAATGGTCCATACAAAAAATATGGTGGGAAGTTGTTTCAGATTAGATCAAATCAAAAGACGAGGGGGCACTGTCTCCGTTTGGAGAAATCAAGGTTTAATCACCGGAGGCGACAGGGCTTTTTAACTATGAGAACGGTCAATCTGTGGAATAGCCTGCCTCAGGCGCTGGTCACAGCAGGGACAGCGGATAGCTTCAAGAAGGGTCTAGATGCCTTTTTACACCTAAATAACATAGATGGTTATGTTATATAGAATTGTTTCCCCTAAATCCCTTCCTCATCCAATCCCTTCCCTTTCTTGGTTGAACTTGATGGACAAGTGTCTTTTTTCAACCGTAGAAACTATGAAACTATGAAACATTGTGTGTCTTGATTATTTGTATGCTACTAATAAAGATGGTAATTTTTTACATTTATTCTTTGTAAGTGTTACATCACTTTTTGGTCAAATTATTAGTGTTTTGTTCTCATTAATGGAGTAAAGTGATGAGTCGATCGTGTGGTGTTCTGCTACTCCTTTCAATACAGAGAGTGATGGAGATACCAAAGTGCTGCAATTGGCAATTTCCAGTCCTCCCAGAGTATTGAATGAAATGGCAGGACGTATGCTCCATACTGTACAGTATCGGTGGTGCTGTTTAGAATCAGGATTTCCTTGCATCATAGATCAATATGATGTAAGGAATCCCATCCCAGAAGTGTGTTTAGCCAGTGACACGAGAATCTGCACACTTCATTATCGAGGGCTGATCATACTCTGCGTGAAATAGCTATTAGGCCACATTCACAAGAGGCTTTTATTGTAAAAGCACACAAACTTCTAATTGTGTTGCGTTTTGTGGTGTGTTTTTACATTTGCGCTTCTCTTAACTTTTTCATCAAAGTCTCAAATTTCAATGCGTTTTTCAAGGGTGAAGAAGACAATTGCTTTCAGCTGATTAGGATTATTAAAAAAACGCATTTGCGAAATGGTTTTGCAAACTCAGCGCTAGTGCACGGGGGAGGACCTCGGCCTGATCGCATATGTGTTTCTATGGAAACGCATGCGATCAGTAACCAGAATCCGATGTCTTGCATTGCACTTCATAGTGATGCTATTTAATTTTCTGTGCCATATACTTGGAAGCGGGAAAAAAATTCTGAATGCAGATAAAATGATGAAAAAACACATTTGCGCCATTTCTTGTGGGCTTGGATTTTATGGCTTTCATTGTTTCAGTACGGTCACTGGGATACCAAATTTGTATAGGTTTTATAATGTTTTCATACATTTACAAAAATTAAAACCTCCTGTACAGAAAAACATTCTTCATTTTGCCGTCTTCTGGCGCTAATAACTTTTTCATACTTCAGTGTACAGAGCTGTGGGTGGTGTCATTTTTGCGACTTTTGATGATGTTTTTCAATACTTCTATTTTTAGGACTGTACAACCGTTTGATCACTTTTTATTGAATTTTTTACATTTTTCAAAATGTCTCGTTTTGCGACTTTGGGCGCTATTTTCAGTTACGGAGTTAAAAGCAGTGAAAAACAAGTATTATATTTTGATAGATCGGGCATTTTCGGATGCAGCGATACCTAATGTGTTTATGATTTTTACTGGGGGGGTGATTTTAATTTTTAGGTTTTTTTACTTTTTATTTTATACTATTTTTAAGACTTCCTAGGGTACTTTAACCCTGGTTGTCTGATTGATCCTACCATATACTGCCATACTACAATATGGCAGTATATGGGTACTATAATGTGCAAATCGCACATTGTAATAGTTAGCCTAAAACATGATAGTGTGACCCGAGGCTGGCATGGCAATGGATCGCTGCTCCCCGATGACGTCACAGGGAGCGATGATCGGAGCCAACATGGCGGCGCCGACGATGATCAAAGGGTTAGTGACGGGCGTTTGCTTCATTGTGAAGCAAACACCTGGTGAGTATGAAGAGGGCTCAGCCCATGAGCCCTCTTCATACTCCCCCATGCGCATTAAGACGTAAGGGTACGTCTTATTGCGCTATGGGGTTAATAATAAGATTCCCTGAATGCTCACCAATTTATTCATCATCCCTGGCACTTTATTGCTGCGTATAGTGTCATGGGTGCCCCTGAGACTCATGTCTCGGGTCTCAGGCGCACCCGTGTGCCTCTACCTGGCCGTGCAGCCCGGCCGCGGCGTCAGTCACCTCTCCTGGCTCCATCGGCGTTCCCTGTGCTCCAGTGCGGGCATCCCTGCCTCCTTGTGCGCTTGCGCATCAGCTCAAACCCTCGGCCTGCCCTAACAAATGGAATTCCACTTCCTCTGCCCCCTGCCTAATCTTTGTGCCTTGGTGAAAGGCTTGTTCCTTGTACCCTGTGATTTTTTTGTTGAATTCCTGTTGTAACCTCGGTTCTGTTCCTGACTACGCTTCCGTGGACAAAGTCGCGCCTGTGGAGTGAACAGGTGCTACCACGCCGCAGCAAGTCCAACCCACATTGCGGCAGGATCTGGTAAAAAACGGGTGCCACTTAGACTCCACTCCCAGGTATCGGCTTACGTCTGAGGTGATTCAGTGGATGCACTACTCCTGAATCCTGACATGTAGACTCCGTGTGCACTCTGCTGAGACATGTAAACAATGATCCTACACTGGTAAATAGGAGGGACCTGCAGCAAGAGATTGACTCATCCTGCTCCAACCTCTCCCATCTCCCAGTGTATGGCAATGAGACGCACGGAGAGAAAATAGACTCATTGGAGGCTGCCATTAGGAGGGACTGAAGGAGGAAACGCCTGCGATCGGGAACGAGCCGTCGGTGTTTTGCATTAAATTCACACCAAACACCGGCGGCTTGTTCCCGATCGCAGGCGTTTCCATAGAAACGCTGATGCGATCGGGCCTGCGTTTGCAAACGCAGACAAAGCGTCACGTCTGACATCACCCTAAGACACAGGTACATATTCATGCCGAGACATGTTTAATGGAACAGATTTATTGAAAAATGGCCAACCACTTTAAGTTTTGGATGCATTAAAACATACCATGTGGAAATCCGCCATCAGTGATAGCCTGCTGGAAATCTGGAGTCCTGTGCATGGCAAACACCCCATGGAGTTGCTGCAGCATTTATAAAATTATAACCAATGTTTACTTCCTTTTCTTTCTCACATGAATCATAAATAGGATACATGAAAGGAACCAGGAATTACCTCCAGCCCTTCAGGTTATTATTACTGGAGTCCTTGACAGTGACACCCAGGAAGTAGTGTTACTATTGATGATTGTAGTATTATATGATGGAATCAGCATTGTTTGCCTGATGTAATGTTATTATTTTAGGTTGAATTTATGTTTTTTATACAGCAGTTGTCTTTGAATGAAAATTGTGGCAACTTTCTTCCAAAAAGATGTGTGAATCCTTACTAGGCTTTGTGCTGGTATTACAGCTCAGCTGTGTAGAAATGAATGGACCTTAGTCACAATTCCACTCACTACCCATAGCTGGGGGAGGAGATGTTTTTGGAGCAAATCAGACGTGTTTTTCAACCCCTTTAGGTTTGTGTTGCTGAGATTTGTTGTAGTTGGCCTTTTTCTGTAGTGAATCTCCTCCCATAGGCAGTGCTGTGTAACTTGAACATGCTAGGTCCCTTGTCCTGCCCACATCCACTCAGCTGACAAGACACAGGCAATACTGAGCACTGTGCATGAGGTAGGCAGACATGGCTTTTTCTATTATATGCTATCCAGACCGAAAAATTCAAGCTAGATTGAAATATTTACCCAAAATAAATGTAGATGTCACCTACATGACTAAAATCTTGCAGATTTTCTTCCAGATGATTATTTCTTCTATGTATTGGCATCCAGGCATTTGCTGTTATGTGAAGAATTCATAGCACAAGTTAATTATTGTATTTGCTGCACGACATGCAATAAGGTCTCAGTCCTCGCAGATCATGTGCTCATGAGCCCCGTCCTAATCCTATTATTAGGAAGATTAAGTAGTGATTTTCTGGTGGCACAAATTACTGTGGTTTGTGCAGCTTTGCCATTTCAAGATTCTATATACTTTGAGTGATATATATAACAGTGATATACATCCAGTGGCAATGCTTATGCATGCTGGGGAAACTCTGGTTTGATCTTTTTTTTTTTTTTTTTATTGCCTTAGTTGTAAAATGTTAATGTGTAACAGATAATAATAAAAATAGTGCACATGACCAGCATGTCCCAATCTCTATACGACCTAATGTCATAGGGAGCCATTTATCTTTTGTCTGTAGATTTGCGCCTATTTTATTTATTTTGGTTTTAGGCTTGCTTAAATTATCTTAGAAGGTGATTAATCTGGGATCTGATTAAAAAAAGTTGCACAAAAGTTACACCTCGTTCTAATCTTTTTCCTACGCCTCCAGGGTAGTAAAGTTTTTTTGCACAATAACTTGAAAAATAAAAAAGGTGCAGACCTAAAAAAAAAACCTCCCCTTCCCTAGAACTGCTGTTAAGCCCTTCATGTTCACTGACGGATATATCCATCAGCGAACTATGAAGAGGTCTCATGGGCTGAGCCCTCTATATACAGAGATGGGGTTTTCTGCATATTGCAGCTTATACCCGTGGGCGCTGCCATCTTTATTGAAATCACTGCTCCCCCTGATGTCATCGGGGGGGAATCGGTTTCCCTGACAGTCTGCCGAAGACCTGAGGCTGCATGGTTTCAGTAGATTCGTTAAAATAAACAAGTGGCTCATTGTAATGAATCCTATTTAAAAACGTCATATACTGCAATACAGTAGTATTGCAGTATAAGGTAGAAATGATCAGACCATCAACAGTTAAAGTACCCTAGAGGGTCTAAGAAAAACCCCTGCGTCCCTAAGGGGTTAAATCATAAACATGTTAGTTATCGTGTCCTAAAATGCCTGATCTCTCCATATCTAAAAACGGTTATTCCCAGCATTGAACCCCATAATAGTAAACGTACGAATTGTCATTTTGCGACTCTTTTGAAGTGGGGGCAGCATGCTCATGGGCGGGGCCACATTATCCACAACCTTGTGTATGAGCCCATAGAATTAGATACAGCTAGCGTACATCCTCATTTCGACATTGTGTGCAGGTATTGACAGGCATAGGATGGAAATTGAATCTGAATTTATTGAATATCTGAATGTTATTTTCTTATCAGATCTACAATATATTTCTAAAGTGATAAATTCCTTTATTGTTTAGGTGGAATCAGAAAAAGGCAGGAAATGAAAACATTCATTGTTGGAATTGGTGGGTAAGTGTTATGTATATGTTTTTTTTTCACAATAGCTGATAACATGCCCAGGTTTATTAGATTATACACTAGAGGTTTCCGGTAACGCTATCACTCTAACACTGCGGCGTTTGTTCAAGCACTAGGAGCTGCTTACTTTAGTAAGCACCTCCTAGTGCCGAAAATTTGGGTGACAGGTCCTCTTTAAAGGAAAACTACCCTCAAAATCAAGCATAATAAATCAGGGACCTTTACTCATAGATCCAGGCATCATGACTGTAGTGCTCTTCTTATACTTGTTATCCATGGTTTCTTTCCTTCTAAATCAACTTTTATAATTATAATAATTAGCCAGAAGGGACCCTCAGTGCTCTGGCTTCACATGCTGTTACACTATCTCACCCTCCCCTCTGCTCCATCAGCACATGCCATTGTGCCTGGTGTAGTCGGACAGCAGCAGTGGAAGTTTCAGCGCACAATGGGAGGGGGAAAGTGCTCCTGTACAGTGTAACAGCCTGTTAATCTGCAACACAGAGGGGCTCTGGTAACACCTCATTAGCATAATTATAAAAGTTGATTTAGGGTGGATGCAAGATTTCCTTTAAGTGTCTTATGGTTATTTCCATAGGATATTTCATAAAACAATCACCTCTGAGCCCAGCACTTATTTTGGGAACAGGGGGTCTACTGACGCCTTTCCCCCAACCAGGCTCAACAGACTGCCGTATATGCGAGACCACTCTCCATTCAACTCTATTAGAGTGATGAAAATAGCAGAGACTCGTGTGCAGCCTGGCTGTGAGAAGGTGATCATGATATAACTTGAGGATGTGTCCTATTTAACCTGTTGTATGTTTTATTTTGGTAGTGTGACAAATGGTGGAAAAACAACACTTGCGCACAGTCTACAAAAACTACTTCCCAACTGCAGTCTCATCTGCCAGGATAACTATTTCAAGGTATCAGTGACATCAATTTCATAATTATGTAATAAAAAGAAAGTCTGTCACCTCCTAACTCGCCCACAATTAAAACAATCATGTTTGTGTAGGATCCATTGCACACTTTCTGGACATACATAAATATCTCTGTGATCTGTTATTTTAGAGAAAATTCTGCTTTAATGTTTATGCAAAATATCTTCACTGTGAACAAGGGTCAAGGTCATCCATGCTAGGCCACCTGTTTTATAGCAGGGAAGCAACATCCCCCTTTTGCAATTATTGAAAACCCTGGCAGACAAAAGGTCTACAAACGAAAAGCCAATGAACACCTTTTGCCTATACATACAGTCCCAGGGTTACGTACAGGATAGGTCTTCTGGGTTGCACTTAAGTCGTAACTGGTGTATTTTATCTTTTTTTTTTTTTTTGTCTCTCTGGAGTTTTGTCCAATTGGATTTTCAAAGTTTTTGCTGTCATAGGAACAAGAATTATCAATAAAACTTCATTACAGACACTTTCCAGCTAATCATTGCAGTCTGGGACTAAAGTAAAGCATCCAGAGAGCTTCACCAGAGTTCAGTGGGCAAGGAGGTCCTTATGTAACTAGGGGTCGTCTGTAAGTCAAGTGTCCTTAAAGAGGACCGGTCACCCATAAAAAAGGCACTAGCAGCTGCTTACTAAAGTAGTAGATGTAGCAGTGTTACACTGCCAGTGTTATTGGAAACCTCCGATAAAGCTAGCAGACACTGACTGCCACGCTGTACAATTGGAATGCTAGACAGCACTCAATGCAGTCTGGCGTATTCATGAGGGGGCGGGACTAGGAGGCGGAGCCAGGATCATCAAGCATGGCAGTCACCCCCGCTTTTGGAGTGGGGGGGGGGAGTCCGGGGAAGAAGAAACCCCTTGGACCGCCCCCTCATGAAGACACCATATCGCTTAGAGCGTGGTCCGACATCCTATTGTACAGCGCTGCAGTGTTTGCTGGCGTTATCGGAGGTTTACTTTAGTAAGCAGCTCCTTGTGCCTTTTTTATGGGTGACATGACCGGTCCTCTTTAAACTGGGTACCGCCTATAATTCATTGGTGACTGTTTCATGTTAACAGTACTTTAAACAGTCACTAATTTATAAGTTTGTTATGAATTATAAGCAAATTGTTTGCAGCTGGCTGCATCCCCACCGGATTGTCTACTCTTACCATTACCTGGTACACCGAGAAGGTAACTTGCATAAAGAAAACAATGGATTTTTTTTTGTAAATGAGCAATTGCTGGGAAATAGAAGAGGTACATCTGGAAAACTATTTGAGTGTCCTATACAATGCTGTTTTTATTTGTGGGCAAGTTGCAGCAGCTAAGGAGTTAAAGTACTCTGAACAGAGTTTGCAGATGCAGAAGAAACCTTAAAGGGGATACCCATCCTGTTTATTTATTACACATGCACAGGATTTAAGTTGCTGACCCCCTTCCCACAGCCGGTCTGAACAGAGTTGTATTCTTTAAAGGGAACCTGTCACCAGGAGACCCATTTTTAGCACTCCCCCAGTCCCCACAGAGCATAGTACATACACTGCCAAAGTGTTTTTGTATAAAAAATAGGTTTTACAGAAAAAAAGATTATATTATGTTATATTGTACCTTTCATTAGCATCTGCTGTGTGACTAGGCACTCGTCCACTGGGAGTGGCTGGAAAGGAGCAGTTTCCCCCCCACCCTTGGGAAACTGCTTTTCCATGTGTCCTTTTCAAATATATGAATAACTCCCCTCACTCGGGATTGGCAGTAGAGGAGCAGGAGGCTTTGCTAAGCCAAGTAATGGGTGTTTTCATATATTTGAAAAGGACACATGGCGAAGCTGTTTCCCAAGGGTGGGGGGGGGGCTGCTCCTTTCCAGCCACTCCCAGTGGACGAATGCCTAGTCACACAGCAGATGCTAATGAAAGGTACAATATAACATAATATAATCTTTTTTTCTGTAAAACCAATTTTTAATACAAAAACACTTTGTATGTACAGTACTATGCTCTGTGGGGACTGGGGGAGTGCTAAAAATGGGTCTCCTGGTGACAGGTTCCCTTTAAGGGAATTATCAACATTGATTTTTTTTTTTACCAGGATCGTGATCAGTAGCGGTCCAACACCTGGTTACTCCTTTCGGTTGCCTCTTGGTGCCGATACCTATTTAGTTGATGGATAGTGGCCATGCAACACTAATTATATGTATACAGTAATTGAAGAAAAGTTCCCAATCTCAATACAGAACTTGGAGGCTTGGTGGGTATTGGAACAGCACTTATCACTGGTCAGGATAGTCCATCTGTATGAAATGCATGTAAAAAGTTCCCTTTATTGAACAGACCAGTTTTCACGTGCTATGTACTTGTGGATTAACAAACTAAAACAAATATAATACTCTATTTGTGGTCAAAGTCATTTTGATATGTGATATATGTACTTTGGGTTAACTACAATGTGCGATTACATTGACTGTGGGTGGTCAGCAAGGCATCAAATAATTCTTTGCTTGTGGGACCTTAGTGTATGGGCATTTCACTGCAATGTTGAAATTACTACTGTTTTTGTTCCATAAATCTTTTTATTTATTACTTTAGCCAGAGGCAGAGGTTGCAACAGATGACAGAGGATTTAAGCAGTATGATGGTAAGCTATCATGCTTTTGCTATCATATGTAAGCCTAACAACCTGTACAGGGCCATCTTTCCCAAGGTGGTCAAACTTAATTGCAGGCTGAAGGGGAGGGATTTGTATAATATTTTAACAGGAGGCATCAGACAAATTAAGAAAAATCAATGGAATTCTAAAATTCAAGTCATAGGCTTTGAGATGGGCATCTAAGACCCAGCCGACTTCTGCTACCTATTGGTTTAGCTGTTGCAGGATAATAATTCTTTATTTACATTGTGCAGCACTGCACAGAGCTTGCCAAATCGGTCCCTGTCCACATGGTACTCACCATCTTATCAACCTACCAGTATGTTTTGGAGTGTGGGAAGAAACCGGAGGACCCGGAGGAAACCCACACACATACACGGAGAGAACATGCGTACAAACTCTTTGCAGATATTTTTTTTTTTTTTATATTTTATTTTTATAAAATTTTCCAAAAACAAACATACAAGGAAAATACATCAATATTCCAAGACCACAATGATACATATGTTAACATGGATAATTCTATCGCATATCTCGATGTTACGTAAGGTCTTTGCGAACCTCCAGAGTTCTGTTTCTTGCCGGAGGTAGTCGGCACTGTCTTGACGACTAGTAGTATATAATAATAATAATAATAATAATAATAATCTTTATTTATATAGCGCCATCAAATTCCGTAGCGCTTTACAAATCATAGGGGACATATACAACTATATTACATTACAAAGAACAAACAGTCATATGGAACAATAGGAGTGAGGGCCCTGCTCACAAGAGCTTACAGACTATGAGGATGAGGGGGTGACACAAGAGGTTGTAAAATGGTCCAGCCATTCTTTATAAGGGAACAATATAAAATAATTTAATACATAATTTACTAAACAACGATGTTGCTGCTTGAACCAGCCATCAGTCGCCATCTTATTTACAGGGTCCTAGGTGAAAAAGACTGCAGAGAAGCCTGGAGCTTGGTATATATCAGTTGTTTGCCAGATAACAGATGGGAGATAGGATATAGGATGGATTAGTAAAGGGAGAGTTGACATTTCATGCAGTTAATGAGTGTTATAGGCTTGCCTAAAGAGATGGGTTTTAAGAGCACGTTTGAAGCTTTGGAGGGTGGGTATTAGTCTCAGAGTCTGGGGAAGGGCATTCCAGAGAATTGGTGCAACTCGGGAGAAGTCCTGGATACGTGCATGGGAGGTTCGAATTAAGGTAGAGATTAATCTATTGTCACTGGCAGATCGAAGAGCACGGGAAGGGCGATAGACTGAGATGAGAGAAGAGAGATAGGGAGGTGCAGCATTATTCAGAGCTTTGTGGATGAGGGTTATTATTTTAAAGTGAATACGGAAGGAGACAGGTAGCCAGTGCAGTGATTGGCACAAACTGGAGGCATCTGTGTAGCGTTTGGCCTGAAAGACGAGCCTGCCTGCTGCATTAAGAATAGATTGAAGAGGAGAGAGTTTAGAGAGTGGAAGACCGATTAGTAGGGAGTTACAGTAGTCTAGTCGAGAGTGAATAAGTGCAACAATTAGCATTTTAGAAGTTTCAAATGTCAGAAACGGCCGGATTCTGGAGATGTTTCTGAGATGCATACGGCAAGAGCGAGCAAGAGATTGAATATAAGGTGAAAAGGAAAGGTCAGAGTCCAGCACAACCCCAAGACAGCGGGCATGCTGCCTCGGTGCTATAGTGATCCCACAGACAGAGATGGAGAGGTCAGGGGTGGTTTGGTTAGTAGATGGTGGAAAGACAAGAAGTTCAGTCTTAGAAAGATTAAGTTTCAAGAAGAGAGAGGACATGATGTTAGAGACAGCAGAGAGACAATCACTAGTGTTCTGGATTAAGGCAGGGGTGATGTCACGTGCAGAAGTATATAGCTGGATGTCATCAGCATAAAGATGATACTGGAAACCAAATCTGCTGATGGTTTGTCCAATGGGGGCAGTATAGAGAGAGAAGAGGAGAGGACCTAGGACTGAGCCCTGAGGAACCCCAACACTGAGAGGAAGATGAGAAGAGAAAGATCCAGAAAAAGAGACACTGAAAGTGCGGTCAGAGAGATAGGAAGAAAACCAAGAGAGTGCAGTGTCCTTTAGGCCAATGGAGTGAAGCATCCTAAGGAGGAGCTGGTGGTCCACAGTATCGAACGCTGCCGATAGATCCAGGAGAATAAGGAGAGAATAGTCACCTTTGGATTTTGCAGTGAGGAGATCATTGGAGACTTTAGAAAGAGCAGTTTCAGTGGAATACATAGAGCGGAAACCAGATTGCAGGGGGTCAAGGAGGGAGTTAGCTGAGAGATAGCGGGTTAGTCGAGAATAGACCAAGCGTTCCAGGAGTTTGGAGATGAAAGGGAGGTTAGAAACTGGTCGGTAGTTGGTAGCATTGGATGGGTCCAGTGAAGGTTTCTTTAGTAAAGGGGTAACAATAGCATGCTTGAAAGAAGAGGGGACGACCCCAGAAGAGAGAGAGAGATTGAAAATTTTAGTGAGGTGAGAATTGACTGCTGGGGAGAGAGACTGTACCAGATGTGAGGGGATGGGGTCACTGATGCAGGTAGTGGGGCGAGCAGAGGAAAGGAGCCTAGACACTTCTTCCTCTGTGACTGGCTCAAAGGAAGAGAGTGAACAAGATAAGGTATGGGAGGGAAGGGGATTGGATGGGTGAGTGGATTGAGCAATTATTTCCTGGCGGATACAATCAATTTTATCCTTAAAATAGGCGGCCAGATCTTCAGCCCCAAGGTCTGTGACCGGTGGCTGCACCTTTGGTGTTAGTAAGGAGTGACGGGTATCAAAGAGCCTTTTGGGGTTGTTAGAGAGAGAGGATATGAGATTAGTAAAATAGACCTGTTTAGCAAGGTGAAGGGCAGAGTTATAAGTTTTTAGCATAAATTTGAAGTGTAGAAAGTCTGCAGACATGCGCGATTTTCTCCACAGACGTTCAGCAATCCTGGAGCACTGCCGAAGGAAATGAGTTTGTTCAGTGTGCCAAGGTTGCCTGCGTGTGTGTTGAAAATTTCGGATAGTGAGTGGTGCCATCTCATCTAGGGCGCTTCTGACAGTGTGATTATAGTGGTTAGTAGCCAGGTTTGGACAGGTGAAAGAGGAGATGGGGGACAGTGCAGTCTGTAAGTTTTCTGTGAGTTTATGAGTATCTATTGCACGTGGGTTTCGGTATGAGTGATGGGTAGAAGGCTTCTGAGAATGAGAAGGATTATTGAAAGTAAAAGAAAGGAGATTATGGTCTGAAAGTGGAAAGGAGGAATTGGTAAAATCAGATATTGAAGATGGTCGAGAGAAGACCAAATCGAGGATGTTTCCCTCACTATGAGTGGGGGAATCGCAGAGTTGTGAAAGACCGAGAGAAGTAGTTAGTGCTAAGAGCTGAGAGGCAGGAGGGGAAATGGGAGTGTTAACAGGGATGTTGAAGTCTCCCATGATGATGGTTGGAATGTCACAGGATAAAAAGTGAGAGAGCCAAGAGGCAAAGTGGTCAAGAAACTGATAGGGTGAGCCAGGAGGACGGTATACTACAGCCACACGAAGAGAGAATGGGCGGAAAAGTCTGAGGGTGTGGACCTCAAAAGATGGGAAAGTAAGAGAAGGTACAGGAGGAATGACCTGGAAGGTGCATTGTGGAGAGAGGAGTAAGCCTACCCCTCCTCCCTGCCTATTCTCAGGTCTGGAACAGTGCGAAAAGTGTAAACCGCCATAAGACAATGCTGCAACGGAGGCAGAGTCATCCTGCTGGATCCATGTTTCCGTAATGGCAAGCATGTCAAAAGACTTCTCAGAATATTATTATACTTAGCAGAATATTATGCCAAGCAAACAAAGAATGCAAGCAACCTGGAATCAGTATATGCGTACAAACTCTTTGCAGATATTGATCTGTATGGGACTTAAGCCCAGGACTCCAGCACTGCAAGGCTGTAGTGCTAACTACTGTGCCACCGTGTGCTGAAACCATTCTGAAACAGTGAAGGGTGTCTCAGAGACCTTGATGGCCTGGGGATGTCAGTACTTGCAGTCAACATGTAACTTATGAATAAATGTGTTAATTTTTGATGAGTCCTTGAAGCTTTCACAATAGGTGACTGTAGGGAGTTTATTGATGAGCAAATGGGGTATAAAGTGCTAGAGCAAGATTATATACAAAAAAAGAATAAAATGTTTCTGTATACAGGGTACCAAGGGCACAATTTCCAATATGTTTGCAACTCTTGTATTTTGTGAACCTTTAGTAGAGTTTAATAACATTTTAATAACATAGTTGTAGCGTGGCATAATAACTTGGCTTTTTTACAGCTTTTGTTGTCTTCTAAGATATCACAGAAGATGCAAAAAAATTAGAAAATAGTCAGAGTGGTACATCTTTACCTGTATGTATAATACTAAGTCATGCTAATATATAACGTTTCTCATCTTTGCAGTACTTGAAGCCTTAGAAATGGAAGCAATGATGTCAGACATACTTTCCAGGATCACACAGCACAAAGGAACAGAACAGCCACAAACATCACAAGAAAAATGTGACCCATCTGTACACTTTTTGATAATTGAAGGCTTTCTCCTGTACCACTACAAGTATGTAAGTTGTTTTCCATAGAAACCCTAAGGCCGGCAGCACACGTTACGTTTTGAACCCGTTTTTTGGCTGTTTTGAAGCAGTCCGTTAAAAAAACGCATGGGTTTAAAAACGCATGCGTGTTTTGTAAACTCATACGTTTTTGAACAGTTTTAATTAATATAATTAAAGGAAACCTACCATTTAGAATGGTCGGTGTAAGCTGTAAGTACCGGGCACCAGCTCAGGGTGAGCTGGTGGCGGTACTTACTTTCGTTAGTGTTATAAACCGCGGTATCGCGGTTTTAACACTTTTTAAGCTTTAGAGCAGAAAGGGGTTTGTGCGCGCTCAACATCTCCGCTATTTCCTATGTAGGCGCGCGCACGATCGTGAGCACGCAGCGCCGAAGCCCCTTCTGCTCTAAAGTTTAAAAAGTGTTAAAACCGCGATACCGCGGTTTATAACACTAACGAAAGTAAGTACCGGCACCAGCTCACCCTGAGCTGGTGCTCGGTACTTACAGCTTACACCAACCATTCTAAATGGTAGGTTTCCTTTAAGATAAAACTTGTCAAAAATGCAGGCGTTTTTCAACAATACATGCGTTTTTAAACGCATAATTTTTTTAACGGAATGCTTAAAAACAGCCGAAAAACATGTTCAAAATGCCACGTTTGCCACATGTTCAATGTCGCAATGCCGAACCTGAATGTGATGGTCCACTCATCTCTAGTCAGTAGTATAACTTGTAATATCGCTTGTTAACCCCTCAACGCTCTGCACCGTAGCTCTGCGGTGCAGAGGTATAGGGAATGCGTGAAGAGGGCTCACGGCTGAGTCCTCTTCATACGAGGGTGGGGGTTGTTGCATATTGCAGCAAACCCCCACCGCTAATAACCGCGGTCGGTGCTTGCACTGATCGTGGCTATTAACCCTTTCATTGCCGGCGGCAAAGTAGCCGGCGGCATATAAAAGCCAGCGGTCTTTGTTTGACCCAAGGCTATCTGGCATCTGCAGATTCGTTACAATGAGCCAGTGGCTCATTGTAATGAATGAGCTGCAAAAATGCCATATATTGCAATACAGAAGTATTGCAGTATATGGTAGGAGCGATCTGACCATCTAGGGTTAATGTACCCTAGATGGTCTAAGAAATAGTGGGAAAAAAAAAAAAAAAAGTTTAAAAAATAAAAAAAAATTAATAAAATAATAATTCAAATCACCCCCCTTTCGTTAGAACTGATATAAAACATAATAAACCGTAAAAATCACAGACACTTTAGGTTTCGCCACATCCCAAAATGCCCGATCTATCAAAATATAAAACCGGTTACGGCCGGCGGTGACCTCCGAGACAGGAAATGACGCCCAAATGTCCGAAATGCGACTTTTACACCTTTTTACATCACATAAAAAATGGAATAAAAAATGATCAAAATGTCGCACAGGCCTCAAAATCGTAGCAATGCAAAGGTTGGCTCATTTCGCAAAAAATGACACATCACACAGCTCCATGCGCCAAAGTATGAAAAAGTTATTAGCTTCAGAAGATGGCAAAAAATTTTTTTTCTTTTTTGTACACATTCGTTTAATTTTTGAAAATGTATTAAAACACAATAAAACCTATATAAATTTGGTATCACCTCGATCGCACCGAACCAAAGAATAAAGCTGAGGTGTTATTTTGAGTGCACAGTCGAAAAAACTGAGGCCACAAGAACGTGACGCACGTGCGTTTTTAAAAATTTTTTCCACATTTGGATTTTTTTTTCAGCTTCGCAGTACATGGCATGTTAAAATAAATAACATTACGGGAAAGTAAAAGCACAAAATAAGCCCTCCCACAGGTCTGTACACTTAAAAATGAAAAAGTTATGGATTTTTGAAGGTGGAGAGCGAGAAATGAGCGAAAAAACCCTGCGTCCTCAAGGGGTTAAGGGAAAAAGTTTCTTTTGTTCCATAATTTTATGCTCCTTTCTTCTCATGTATCTGTGAAAGTATATCTGTAAGCTTTCTCAAGTCTGTACATAGCATATAGAAAAGGACAAGAATCAAAAGATTAACTTTTACCATACTATCCAGTAAATGTCTGTACATAGTTGAGTCTTTAGAGGTGAGAAACTTTATCAGATTCTTATTTTTCAGATGTCTGTGTGAGTACCAGAGGGAAAACTGGAGCACTGCTAAAATCAGAGAGAAAAGGGAGGGGGTGCATAGGACTAGAGTTTTCTTTGATAATAGTAAACTTTGGAATATACTTTTAACACTCATGATTTATGCTATATGGCAGTGGTGGCTAACCTATGGCACGGGTGCCAGAGGTGGCACTCAGAGCCCTTTCTGTGGGCATTCAGGCCATCACCAGAGATGTTTCCAGGTATCTTCCTGCAGTCTCAGACAGCCCAAGACTTGCTGTGCACATAGCTATTTTAAAGTGACAGCGCTACCTGGGACTAGGAGGAGTGGGAAGGTGTGGGCAGATCAGGATTATCATTGTAACTCCCACTCCGGCCCTGACAATTCTTCCTGTTTATGGGACCCTGGAGGGAAGCTACAATGATCATCCAAATTTCTTTTATTTTCTTCTTTATTGGTTTTCCCCCGGATGTTGATATGAATAAAAGCTGTGACAGAGAAGGGAGTATAAATCACAAATTAAATTTCCGTGTTGGCACTTTGCGATAAATAAGTGGGTCTTGGTTGTAGTTTGGGCACTCGGTCTCTAAAAGGTTCGCCATCACTGCTATATGGTAACAAGTTTATTTAAAATTAAAGTAGGTTTTGTGATTGTATTGTAAGGATAAACTGATGAGGTATTTTGATGATTGCAAATAAACTATGACTTATTGTTGTAGGCCTTTGGATGAAGTGTTTGATCAGAGGTATTTCCTAACTGTCCCTTATGAAGAATGTAAGAGGAGGAGAAGGTATGTATAGCACATGATCATCATCATAATTACAGTTGTAGCAGATGTTAAAGGGGTTGATAGAGTCAAATAATTTTTAAATTTGTCTCCCAAACATGATAAAATATATTTGCCCAAAAACGTAATCTTCAAGCATGCCTTAGTTAAGTACCTCCTGACAGGTTCGCTCTAAAGAGGTTGCATAGCCCACAGAACTTTCCTAAAAATGTATAGGGAAAAAATTGAGCAATAATCTCCTTCTCGATTACCTTCTGCTCCCATGCTGTCCCCTCTATGTGTCCCATGTCATTCTCTGTATTTTGGCCATGTTTTTTAACGCAGACCCTGTTCGCAGTGGACACCATTTTGGTCACCTCTTAACATAAACAGAGGTATTTAACTTCATCACTGGAGGCCAGAATACAGAGACGGGCAGGTACAATTCCTTTGATTGTAATCCTAATATTATAAATTTTAAAATCATGATATTACAGTGAATTATTATATGGTGTATGTTTGTTAATTTTCTGACTAGCTAGCAATATACATGTATGATCTGTACTGTTGCCCTAATGTAGAGTTACTGTATATACTCGAGTATAAGCTGAGTTTGTCGGGACAAAATGTGTGATAAAAAACCCTAGCTCGGCTTCTACTCGAGTCTATTTAAAAAATGAACACTGTACTCCCCTTTCCGATATCCCCCGTAGGTCCTCTTCTGCTTCCGATGCTACGGTGCCGCTTCGGGTCCTTCGGACCTCTTTGGGTTCTTCTGCTCCTCTTTGGCTCCTCTTCGGGTCATACAGTAACTCGCATACAGTAACTCGCAATGCCGGTGGCTCACAAACAATGACGTCAGCAAGTGGATGATGTCATTCTGTGTGCCAGTCACGTGCGAAGACCCGAAGAGGAGAGGAACGTCCTGAAGAGGACCAAAGGACCTGGGGCGGCACCAGAGCATCGGAAGCAGAAGAGGACCTACAGGGGACGTTGGAAAGGTGAGTACAGTGTTAATTTTTTTTTTTTTTTACTACAGGGGCTGGTAGGCTATATACTCCAGGGGGCTGACAGGCTATATACTCCAGGGGGCTGACAGGCCGCATACTCCAGGGGGCTGGCAGGCCGCATACTCCAGGGGGCTGGCAGGCCGCATACTCCAGGGGGCTGGCAGGCCGCATACTCCAGGGGGCTGGCAGGCCGCATACTCCAGGGGGCTGGCAGGCCGCATACTCCAGGGGGCTGGCAGGCCGCATACTCCAGGGGGCTGGCAGGCCGCATACTCCAGGGGGCTGGCAGGCCGCATACTCCAGGGGGCTGGCAGGCCGCATACTCCAGGGGGCTGGCAGGCCGCATACTTCAGGGGGCTGGCAGGCCGCATACTCCAGGGGGCTGGCAGGCTATAAACTGAGAGGCTGCGACCAATGCATTTTCCACCCTCGGCTTATACTCAAGTATATACCGTATATATTTGTCCTTTAAACAGCACAAGAGTTTATGATCCTCCTGATCCTCCCGGATATTTTGATGGACATGTGTGGCCTATGTATATAAAGCACAAAGAAGAAATGAACAAACTTCAAAATAAAATAGGTACACGTTATCTATATTTGTTCAACTTGCATTGACATCACTTTATTGAAAATTATTCGCTTTTATAGTACAAAGGAAGGGGAATATTCTGTTTTCTATATAGGAACAATGGGGAACAATTACCATACGCCAGCATATGACAAAGTCTTCACCCCTCTGGACAGAGGCACTAGCCTCTCTTCTAGTTCTAAATACCACAAAACCTGTTAACTCAGGCGTGTGGGAGTTTAATCTGCATACCCTACTGCTCTCTAGTATGGTAATGTGACTAGCTAATAGATATACAATACTTTACTTCCTTATAGTTATAGAATTAGAGGAACTAAAGAACAATATTCCTCTAATATGTAATACAATAGTTTGGTTGTTGTCAAACGTAATATACTCTTGTTGTATGTTTATTTAAATATTTATTTATTTTTACATCTATTTATGTAGTTAAAAAAAAGTATATGTTTTATAAAATTGTTTTATGAAAAAGACAGACCCAAACATATACTAGACACAAGTTTGCTGTCTGCATGCATTGCAATTGTCTTATTGCATAGATTTAATGAAGATGTGCGGTGGCTGAGTGGGTAGCACTATTGCCTTGCAGCGCTGGGGTCCTGGGTTAAAGTCTCATCCGGGTCAACATTTGCAAAGGGGTTGTATGTTCTCTCTGTGTTTGCGTGGATTTCCTTTGGGTCCTCCGTTTTCTTCCCACACTCCAAACACATACTGGTAGGTTAATTCGATTGTGAGCCCCATGGGAACTGGGACCGATTTGGCAATCTTTATAAATAAAGGGAAAAAAATCAAATGTATAAAACATAGGGGCACGTTTACTTACCCAGTCCTGTCGCTATCCAGCGGCGCGTTCTCCCACAGGGATTCAGGTCTTACGGCGATTCACTAAGGTTGTGTGCCCGATGTCCACTAGGTGTCGCTGCTGCGCGAGGTCCGCCGGAGTTCACCATCCTATTCCTGGTGCATGTAAGTGTGTGTTAAGCCACACATTTATTTTTTTTTTTAAATACAGCGTTTTTTCCAAATCTGTCGGGTTTTCCAATGGCCATGCCCCCGATTTCCGTCGCATGCATGCCAACGCCGATGCAACACAATCCGATCGTGTGCGCCAAAAACCTGCCGCAATTCAGCGCAAACTGGTGACTTTCAGGAAACCTGATGAAAATGAGCGATTCGGACCCTTAGTAAATGAGCCCCATAGTGCTCCTGCACATTTATTCATGCATATGTATTGTTCTATAATAACAAACCAATAAGCTTGTAGGGTAAATAACTTTTTGACATTCTTTTAACCAGAATTTTCTTAGTTTTCCTAGATGGCACTAAAACAAAAGAGGAAATTCTTTGTTACGTATTTACTGACATTAAAAAGGCTGGTAAGTTACTAGTATTACTATAGTTATATATTGACTATATTGTATGCTACCTACCTCTTACGATTACATAACAAAAACACTTTTAGCATGTAGTAATATTGCTTAAATGCCACCTTTTACACTTTCATTGTGTATATAAATAGTTAAAGTGTAAGGTGGAGCTTTATCTTATATGCCAATTATTTTAAAGTAAATCTGTTATCAAAATCTAGATCCAGGCACTGTGACAATCTTCTTATATTTGTTATTCATGCCCTCCTTCCTTCTAAAATGAACTTTATAATTATTCTAATGAACCTGAAGGGCCCTGGGGTTGTTTCCAGACCATTCAGTCCTGTAGCTTCACAAGCTGTTACAGTGAGCAATGAACAGGCCTCATTCTGCACTTCCTGCTTCTGCTTGGATACACAGGGAGAGGAAGAGATCAGGGGATTGGGTGAGGCATGTTCTGCTCATTGTAACAGACTGTAAATCTGCAGCACTGAGGGCCTCTGATAATGCCATATTAACATCATTTTAAAAGTTGTTTTTAGGAGGAAGAGGGCAATGGATAACAAGAATACCACAGTCACAGTTCCTGCATCTATGAGTAAGTGCCCCAGGGTTATCATGCTTGCTTTGATGTTAGAAATTCTTTAACCCCTTATGGTCTAAGCTATTCGAGGGATTTAGGACCAGGCCTGATATTTAAAATTTGTCCTGTGTTATTATAGGAGATAATAACTTTGTAATATGGGGAATTCTTTTTTTGTGAATGAGATCCACAGATTTTATTAACTTTTTTTTGGTGGTGGTTAAAAAGCATTAATTCTTGTTTATAGTTTTTAGCATTTTTTCCCAGAAGTTCACTGAACAATAAAAATATTGTGTTATCTTTATTTCATGGGTTATGATGATTACAGAGAACATAAACGCACTTCACAGGAAGGGTTAGAGCAGGCTACACCTGCTGAGGAGGCTGAGGGCATTCGGAGTGCGGGAGGCTCTTCTTAAGAACTTCTTCAACTCTGTAGTGGCACCAGCCATCTTCTTTGGCATAGTCTGTTGGGGAAGCAGCATCTCAGCTAGGGAGAGGAGCAGACTGGACAAACTGATTAGGAAAGCCAGTTCTGTCCTGGGGGGTCCTCTTGACACAGTGCATGTGGTAGCTGAGAGGAGGACACTGTGTAAGTTGAAGTCTATTCTGGAAAATAGCTCCCATCCCTTGCATGAGACTGTGGCGGCATTGGGGAGCACCTTCAGTTACCGACTGCTTCACCCCAAGTGTGAGAGGGAGCATTATCGTACGTCATTCCTCCCCGCTGCCATCAGGCTGTTCAACAAACAAGGCCCAAACAGAAGTAACCTGCGCCCCCCACCTAACCAGTCCCTGCAAATCCCATCCACAGACTGAACATCAAACTGCCGATCATTGCTTGTCTCTTTGGTGTCTTTTTATCCCCCTTTTCTTTTTGTTCATTTATCCCTAATATTATTGTTGTTATAGTTTGTACTTCACTCTCTGTACTCTCTCTGCTGCTGTAACGCTGTGAATTTCCCCACTGTGGGACTAATAAAGGATTATCTTATCTTACTATCATACCCCCTTTATATAGCTCTTTTATGGTTAACTTGTTTTGCAGAATGTAGAACTCATTTTTTCAGAAATTAGCATGTTTTTGTATCTCCATGTAACAATGGGCATAATGTTTATTTTTTTTTTGTATAAAGAGCTGTTTTAGAGCTTATTTTTTGCAGAACAAGCTGTACTTTTTCTTGATATCATGTCAGGGTAAATGTTACTTTTTGATCACTTTTTATGCTGTTTTTATGAGATCAAATGTGAAAATGTCATTATTTTTTTATTTATTTTTTTTGCTCAAGTTAGTTAAAGGAAATCTACCATCAAAATCAAGTATGATAAACCAGGGACACTTACTCATAGATTTTATATTTGTTGTCCATGGCCTCTTTCGGGAGAGGAGGGGGGAGGGGGGTTGGTGCATCCCGGCGGGAGTTCGATGTTGGCCGGCCGGAGGGCAGGAGACTGATGCTGGCCAGCGGGAGCAGGGAGCGGAGGTATGCAGGGGGCGAGTGGGAGCTGGATGCCGGCTGGCCGCTGGGCCCGGAGATCGATGCTGGCCACCGGGGGCGGGAGCTTCATGCTGGCTGGAGGGCGGAGATGGGGGGAGGGCGGCAGCACGGTGCCATCCCCTCTTCCAGCAGGAGGCGCGTTTCTCAACTCGCCTCAGAGCCCTTTTGACTCATTGGGGCACATTTATTTCCCCGGTCCCTGCATGATCCCTGAGGTGCGTTGTTAGACGAGGACGAAGTCTGCCTCGATTCAGCAAGATCGTGCCCCCGAGATCCTGCATGTGTTGCTTCCCCGCTCAGGTCCGCCGGAGTTCACCTTCTTCTTCCAGGTGTATGTGAGTGCATGTCTTGTGACACAATTTGAATTTTAAATCCCACGCTTATTCTTAATCAGTCGGGTTGTCCGACGGCCACACCCCCCGATTTGTGTTGCATAAAAGTCTGCACAATTGACAAAAAACCCTGTTAAATGCACCGCAAAATATGCCCCATTATCGTAAATTTAAAAGTTTATCTTAGAAGGAAGGAGGACATAGATAACAAATATAAGAATATTACTACAGTACTGTACGTGAATCTGTAAATAAGTGTCCCTGGTATATCATGCTTGATTTTGATGGCAGATTTCCTTTTGGCAAGATCTGGTGTGTGTACTCGTTTGCACCTACCTTCTGTTTGGACTGTTACAGTTTTCAATTTTTTTTTTTTTTATTCAAGCTCTTCACTGTACATCGTAAGAAGTTTATGAAAAATTGAAAACCAACAAACAATGGACACTAAAGAAGATAATGGAAACAGAAAATACTATAATTTATGCTCTTTACAGTTATGACTACAAAGTCACTATTTTTGTGTGTTTTTTTGTCACATGACCATCCCAAGCACATCTCTGGCATGTCTTTTTTATACCTTGTTTCACAGCATAAAAACTGTACACATCTCCAAATTAAGTAATTTGAAGAGTAACTTTGTTGTAACCAGAAATCAATGAAGCCTTGATATGAAGTAGCTGCATATGAGAGAGGTTAAAAAAGCCAATTTTAGGCAGGCTTGTTCTTAATGGAAACCTACCATTTGCTTTCATGCATTATGAACCAAACATACCATGAGAATGCTGAAGCTACACTGATGCAGAAACATATCTTGTTTAACCCCTTTGTTCCGAAAAAACTATTATAAAATTATGATAATTAAGCTTTGTCGCTTCTGTGCTGGGGTATGGGCTTCTCCTATCACATTTAGTATGAACTGCACCAGAGGATGATGCAACCACTGTGTTGTCACTGACAGGCAGCAGTAATCAATTGCTGCACCATCCCCCAGATACTGTGTATGAGTGATCCAGCTCAGTTTGATTAGTCCTCTCTTAGCTGTTCAGAAATGTGTTTAATGTGGATCCAACTTTCCAAAGGTCCTGAATGTTATAATTGTTTTTTCAGCAAAACCACTCCACACAGGGATTAAATAAGATATGTTTCTGCATCAATGTAGCTACAGCATTCTCAAGGTATGTTTGCTTCATAATGCATGAAATCAAATGGTAGATTTCCTTTAAGTTGAATTTCTATGTAACTTGGAACAGGTATTTTTTGTAAGTGTAATTCCAGACAATGTCGATCAATGCAGCAGGGAGATAAAGTACAGTAAATTACCAACATCCAGAGAGTCTCACCAGAGGTCACGTTGGACAGAGAGGTCTGTTTGTAACTAGGAGTTATTTCCCGTTCGGGTGCTCTTAAATCAAGAACTGTCTGTATTGTCTTTTAAAGTTCCTTGCCACATAAAAACTGCCTGTCTGTACCTGAATTATTAAAAGTGTGACATTAAGGCAGATAAGCACAAGGACCAACACTGGCTTCAAGCACTGAATAGCTGGTATAGCACTTCACAGCTTCAGCCATGTATGTCTTAGTGACTTTTATAAAAGCATAACTTGAGTGGGCAAAGCCGCCTGTAATTATAGCATGAATTTTAGAATGGCTGATTATTAACTTTTATGACATACTTTATGATAATATGTGTAATTTCAAAGTTTTTTGGTGGGGTCCAACACGCTCACTGATCAACTGTTTACAGAGAATGGGGCAGATTTATCAAGCTGTCTGAAAGTCAGAATATTTCCAGTTGCCCATAGCAACCAATCACAGCTCAGCTTTCATTTTACCAGTGCTCATGAATATTTTAAAGGGGAGCTGTGATTGGTTGCCAGGGGCAACTAGAAATATTCTGACTTTCAGACACTTGATAAATCTGCCCCAATGTGACTGGAAGCTGACAGCCCAGATCAGACAAGTCTAGAGATGCTGAAGGTCACTGTAGGATATTTGGGCCAGAGTGTCATGTGGCCTATCATTGTGTTAAAAAATGGCTCCTTGAAAAACCAAATCCATGTAAAACCTAGTTGTAAATTTACCTGAAATCAAACCTAGATGGTCTGGCTACCACAAATTCTACTACCCTACACCATAAATCTGGGAGTAAAACCAGTGTGACATTGCCTATGTGGTCCCCACACAATCTCCACAATGATATGCCAAGGTCTCTCATTTCACACATTCTGTAACTCACATTTTGTGACAAGATAACTGGAATGTCAACAAACAGGAGACATCACACATACATTTTCAAGGAGTATAGTGTTTCATACAATGTACTAAAAATCCCCTGGATCACTTATTTGCCTGGAGTTTGTAATTTGCAGCTTCTCTCTGCTCACAATGGGACACATTTACTTACTCGTCCCGTCACGATCCCCACTTTGCGTTGTCCAACGAGGATTCAGGTCTGCCGCGATTCACAAAGATCCTGCGTCCGATTTCCTGCATGCGTCTCTTCCCCGCGACACGTTTTGCGACACGTTTTTAAATTCCAGGGTTTGTCCTAATCAGTCGGGTTGTAAAAACGCCACCCCCCTATTTGTGTCGCATGCCGATGTGCCACAATCCGATCGCGTGCGCCAAAAACCTGGGGCAATTCAGGGCAAAGCGGAAAAAAGTGGGATACCTGGTGAAAATGCGGTGTTCGGACCCTTAGTAAATGTGCCCCAATGTGTTTACTGGCAGGAAGTGATGGAGTGTCAGTGAGAGCTCCGTGCTGGACTGCGGGGGGTGGGCTACAGGCACAGAGCAGAGAGACACAGAAACTCAGCTGCATGCCGTCACACAGAAATCCAAGATGGTGCCCCCTGACCCTAAGTCAGAAGTTACAGGGTCGCATCTAGGGGCAACTGAAATTGTGTACACCAGGACTGAGACAGGTTGGACTTATATCTGTGAAGTGCTGTATTTTTTGTTAATAACGTTGAATAAGAGAATTTGCTATCCTGAATACATTTAAGAAACCTGTCCTCGTGGGAATACCCCTTTAAAGGAGAAATGGCTCGCAGACTTGAACGTTTTTGGAAAGATAAAGTACCAGAAAATTAGTGATCAAGGAAGCCCTTAAAGGACAGATTTACTCATGGTAGACTGTCCTCACCTAAATGCTAACAAAGTATAAGTAAATCCAAGCACTCCGTATGGGTTTTTGATGCCAGAAAGTGATATTTTTATTTACACAGAAGTGATCAAAAGGTGTGACGTTTCGACCTACACTCAGGTCTTTGTCAAACACGATCAGGGTGGAGATCAGGGCTTGGCTGGCTGTGCTGGCGAGCATCAGGTATTGACACTATGTGTCTGTGAGGTGGTATGCTGGAGCATACCGCCTCAGGTATTGACACTATACCGCATCAGGTATTGACAACATGTGTCTGTGAGGCGGTATGCTGGAGCATACCGCCTCACAGACACATAGGGGCACATTTACTTACCCGGTCCATTCACGATCCAGCGGCGGGTTCTCCGGCGCTGATTCGGGTTCTGCCGGGATTCACTAAGGTCCGTGCGCCGATATTCACCAGGCGTCGCTGCTGCGCTGAAGTCCGCCGGAGTTCACCTGCTTTTTTCTGGTGTATGTGAGTGCTTGATCTTGCGACACAAATGGCTTTTTAAATTCCGTCGTTTTTCCGAATCCTTCGGGTTGTCCGGTGGCCACGCCCCCCGATTTCTGTCGCATGAAAATCAGCGCGATTGCGCCAAAAATCGATCGCGTGCGCCATAATCCCGTGAAATACAGCGCAAAACGGAAATATTCGGGAAAAACCCGACGGATTCGTGGCTACGGACCCTTAGTAAATGTGCCCCATAGTGTCAATACCTGATGATCTCCACCCTGATCGTGTTTGACAAAGACCTGAGTGTAGGTCGAAACGTCACACCTTTTGATCACTTCTGTGTAAATAAAATATCACTTTCTGGCATCAAAAACCCATACGGAGTGCTTGGATTTACTTATACTTTGATATTATTGGGGTGGGAACCCTAATCCCCAACAGCACCAGCACATCGATGTGCGACCGCACAAATTAGATGACTCACCTAAATGCTAGTTACCTTGTCCAGTTAAAGGCACTGGTTTTCAATATCTTAGGCACGGCTGTATTACTCCAAAATCAGGAGGAACATTGACGATCAAGCCGCTCGGTGGGGTAGTACCTATTTAATGATTGAGCGATTGGTTCAGCTGAAACCCTTTCTTGTACACATGGCCAACCCGCAAGTAACACTAAATGAATATCAATGGACACAGGTGGCTGAATTAAAGGAATTGCTTCATCACTATTTTACTAAAACATCACAATCTGAAGATTTAACTCCTGGAATTTTCATAATAGAGTGGAAAAACTTGCTGTTTTGCCTGTTTAAAATAGGAGGTTTATCCGCCACGGAGAGCAGTCACTTAGCGCTCAGTGGCGGATATATCCGCCACTGAGCTGATGCCAGCTCGGCTCTGTATGGGAGCCGAAACCGGCATCGGGAAACACGGGGTGCCGGCTGTAACTAATAGCCGGCACCCCAGTGTGGGCTCCGATCGCGGGTGTGTAACCTGTAAAATGCCGCGTTCAGCGCGACCGCGGCATCTAACATGCCTCTGGGGGGTCTTTCCCCCACGAGATGCCTGCAAGAAGTGCCAGTAAGATGGCGTCTGTGATGTCATCTTACTGGCACAGTGCCAGCCTATGCATGTGCATAGGCTGACACTGCTAATACCCTGTGTCACAGTCTATGGGAAATAGTCTCTTGGGACTAAAGTCTGTGGACTCCCTAAACCACCGCAGGAGAAAACGATGCCAGCCGCAACCCGGGAGTGGAGTCTAAGTGGACTCCTGGTCTTCGCCAGAGCCTGCCGCAAAGCGGGATGGACTTGCTGCAGCGGGGAGCCACCAGGTCGCTCCACAAATGCGACTAGGCCCATGGTGGCAGCCAAGGTAGGGACACGGGGCCGGCAGAACCTCGGGAAGGCAGGACCTCGGGATGGCAGGACCTCGGAAGGATGGCTGGCAGGACCTCGGAAAGAAGGCTGGCAGGACCTCGAAAGGACGGACCTTGGAAGGACGGAAGCACGGCCGTGAGACGCTGTTTTCTATGAAGGGAGTAGGGGCCACCTCCTCCTCTCCAGCACACGGCGGTATGCTCGCACGGCAGGCATACCACTTGTGAATGTACCCTTAAGCTCTAAAATGGCTGCGTCTTTAAGAGGTAAATTGCAGATGGCATTGTTGTTTCAATGAAATGGAGAGAGACACAGCTCTTTGAAAATACCATTCCTTTGACAGCTGTTTATGTGGACCCAAATCATTGTATTGCTGGATGATCAACAGCTTACCAAAGGAAAAGAAGCTTTGACTGAGGCAGGAGTGAAGATGAGTGGGCTGCAGGACTGCCAACAGCAAGAGGAATTGGATCTATCTATGGCTGCTGGTGCTGCTACAATGGGGGAGATTTATCAAGCTGTCTGAAAGTTAGAATATTTCTAGTTGCCTGTGGCAACCAATCACAGCTCCCCTTTAAAATATTCATGAGCACTGGTGAAATGAAAGCTGAGCTGTGATTGGTTGCTTTGGGCAACTAGAAATATTCTGACTTTCAGACAGCTTGATAAATCTGCCCCAATATCTTCAGCCTCTTCAGATGAGGAGTTTAATTTTGAAAGTATGATGATATGAAGAAAGCAAAGCGTTGCTTCAGGGAAAAACATTCTGCTCCAGTAGCGAACAAATTGACCATATTTAAGCAGAATTTTTTGTCCATGTGGTTACTTCATTGCCCGGTCAGACTTTAGGTCTTCTATGAAAGAAAATCTGATGGAGGCAATACTGTTTTTAAGGACAAATTCTTAGAATCACTAAACAAATATTAAGCCCTTCCCGCTGGTATATAATATTCTATGCCGTGTACTGGGAAGTGGGAAAAAAATTCCAAATGCAGTAAAATTGGTAAAAAAAAAAACGCATTTGTGCCATATTCTTGTGGGCTTGGATTTTAAGGATTTCACTGTATGCCCCAAATGACATGTCTACTTTATTCTTTGGGTCAGTACGATTACGGGGATTCCAAATGTTTTATAATTTTATAATGTTTTCATACATTTATAAAAATGAAAACCTTGTGTACAAAAAATTTGGGGGATTTTGCCATCTTTTGGCGCTTATAACTTTTTTCTACTTTGGTATACAGAGCTTTGGGAGGTGTCATTTTTTTTGGGAGGTGTCATTTTGCAGCTTTTGATGATGTTTACAATGTTATCATTTTTAGGACTTTAAGACCTTTTGATCACTTGTTATAGAATTTATTTTTTTTTAAATGGCAAAAAAGTGCCATTTTCGACTATTTTCCGTTACAGTGTTAAACGCAGTGAAAAAACTTGATTATATTTTGATAGATCGGCATTTTTGGACCCGCCAAAACCTAATGTGTTTTGGATTTTTACTGTTTATTTATATTTACATCAGTTCTAGGGAAAGGGGGGTGATTTGATTTTTTTTTTATTTTTACTATTTTTTAGACTCCCTAAGGTACTTTAACCCAAGGTTGCACGTACGATCCTATCATATACTGCCATACTACAGTATGGGGATTTTCCTCCTCATTCATTACAAAGACCCAATGACGTCACTGGGAGCGATGATCCTTGCCAGCGATCAGCCCGTGAGCCCTCTCCATGCACCCGGCATGTGACGTAGTATTACGTCACATGTTGGTAAGGGGTTAATTAGTACATTTTTGTTGAAAACACATAGTGTTTTGCATAATTACACATTTTTTTATGTTACAGTTCTAAGGTTATAGTCTAATAAATATGTTTTACCTAAATAATAATCAACTTATTGTATCATAATGGTGATAAAAAGCCACAACAGGAGGCCACAATATAGGTAGGAGAGGGGGGTGCAGAAGTACAAAAAGCCAGGGCATTATAAGTTTGGGGGCATAAGTAAAAGTAAAGCGAGGAATTATACTATGTGGGGGTCTTTAATGTCAATAATTCACTGTTTGGTGATGGGGCAAGGAGCGGAACAATGCGCATGGTTTCGGAAGAAAGGGAGAAACTTTTTGTCCGTCTTTCTTTAGCCCAAAAGTTGAGAGGTATGATTAGATATTCACTGTTAAAGTTGTCGCAACTGGGATCTGTAGATTGTACATCCAACATTCACTATAACAGTGAATATATTTGACTCTCTGGTACCCTGTATCATATGAAAGAGGAGATTTTCTTCTTTCAGATGATACTAGAATTGTGCTTCTAATTGCCAACCAGGGCCGCATCTGCAATAAGGCGGGATGAAAACTGTTGGTTGGTTGACCTCTGATGACCTATGGAAACTTTTATTAACATCTTAAAAATGATGACTCCAATTAAGATTTGAACAAGGCGGGGGGCCAACTTCACTCAGGTAGAAAAATACTGATCTCATGGGGTAACCAATTGATAAATGTGGGTATTTGCATGAGTGAATGTCTATATACGAAGAGTGTGTATATGAGCATGTGTGTGGATATGAACATGTAAATTGATGGTGCTCTGGAGTGGGTTTGGTGCTTGAAGCACAACTCTACCATGGACCGAACTTGGCTAGTGTGAAAGCCTAAGGCTTGCGGATGCGAGCAATTGTTAGTAATGTTCTTAGCATTTTTCATCAGGTTGTAGATGCTTTTAAATGATTTGACTGTAAATTTTCTCCTCAAGCACCAAAAAGGCTAGAATCGTCCCTTGTCCCAAAGTTTGTAGCCAGATGTACTAGATACGTCGTTGGCGAATGTGGTACCACCCTGATGCATAAGCTACATCTCTGGCAATAAGAGGGTTAAGCTGTGCCATCACAAATACCAAATCGAAGTCAGTTTTTTTTAGGGTACCCATAACACAGCCTCTACACTATGAGACATATTTCTCCTTTCTGGGTTTTGTCTCATTCTAGTGGATCCATATCCGGCAGCCAGCTCAGGTTATGAGTTATAGATAGTCCTGCCATTACTAAACATGGACGCTCGATCGTCTAACTCAGCGGCGCGTGATTGTGACGTCATCTTCAGAGGTCAGTACCCTTCGGAGCTTGGTGTTGTATCACGTGGTAGTAATCGACTACGGGCTCGTAGCTATTGTCTAGGATCTGCTACCCGCCTCCTGTGCCCGGAAGTGGTGCCAGCTAGTGACATGTTCACACACAGCCGAGGCCAACGGCGGAGGAGAGACTCAGAGGAAAGTGAGAGCAATCATGCGGAGCCCGGGGGTGATCTGGAGTTCGGATCGTACACTGCAAGGAGACAACGGAAGAGCCCGGAGGAAGAGGAGAGGCTGGAGAGGGAACACTTTTGGAAGATCATCAACACGTTCACGTGCTACGGGTGACTACTGCAATGTCTACATATAGGGGCGGTTATAATAACCATCTGAATGCTTATGGCAAGAAGCCTGGCCTGGGGAGTGACTAGAGACATCACAGGGAACAGGTCACATGACCCAAGTCATGTGATCTGTCTGCCTCTTATAAAGAGCACCTGTCAGCCTGTCTAGCTGTTTTGGTAAATCCTTGGCCACCTTTTTTCCAGTTATTGCGCCTAGAAATTAAGACTATGTAATAAGTAGCTGCCAATGTGTGCCCCCTGGTAGAGACAACCTCCTGGCTATATGGTTTTAGGAATGGGCGCAGCATAAGAAACCATGGTTAATAATGGTTCTCGTATGTGACACTGTTTTCTAAAACAAATCTTTACAGAGAGGTGACAGGTTCTCTATGAATAGTATTTGGACCCTCACGATTGGTATCTCCTACCTGTGAATAGGGGGTATCAATATGACTTGCTACAGCCCCTTTAACATATGCAAATGATGCCTCCCAGTTGTCTAGAAAAGTTTCGACCATTAAATGGCTGTCTCCTGCCTTGGCTTGTAAAACAAAAAAATCCTAGGATGTCCTTAGCGGCACAGACTGCAAACGTAGCCAGTTGTGGAACAGCAATGCCCATGAACTGTGACTTCAAATGTTCATGTTTGTCTAAGTGTAACATGAATGCTGACAGGAAGGATGAGCAGAATTACATCCATTGGTAACATCCACAAGAATTGGAGCACAGAGCACACTAGTAATTGAAAGGAACATCATTGTATGTATGGTGTACCCAGCAATAAGACACACATCCCCTAAGATGAGCATAATCTGGTGACAACCCTTTTAACCTGTTTAAACTGATATGGTTTAATATGGCTCATGCACACCAATATTTGATTTTGGAAGTGTGTTAGGTGTTGTTTCAGAGACTACCACCTCCATAATGCATTTTTTTTCTGCTCACATCCTTTTAGGTCTCACATCCATGAACGTGTGAACCGTGCAGAGCGGCAATTTCTGTCTTTACCAAAAAGCCAACAGAATATGATGCCTAATTTCCAGTCCAACCTGGACAGAATCCGCAAATGTGCAGATCACAATCAGGAAATCCTGCAGCTCATTGTCAATGACTGCACTTGTATGTTTGAGAACAAGGAGTATAGCAACAATGTAAGTACATTCAGCATTCCTGCAAGTGGAAAAGAACTATTGTTCTTCAAGACCTAGAACTAGCGGAGGAATCGCCTGTGTAACTAGGACAAGCAAGGGGGTAAACTGATTAAAGGAAACCTACCACTTTAAAATCACCCTTCTGACCCACAAATACCTTAAGCTAGCTCAGGATGAGCTGATGCCGGACCATATTTTCAATTAAACCAGAAACCGCTGTATTTGTACAAAAATGATTTTCTTGTGGTAGTAAAATCTCCTTTCGGCGCTTCTGTAAGCGTCATACGGCGCGCACCCCGGACCCTGCTCCGCGATCACGCTCTCGTCAGCGCCGCTCCCGTCACTAATTTTGCTGTGCCCGAGAGCCGGTGACGTCACCGAGCTCTCGGGCACACTAGCGCATGCGCACCACCTCCTCCTGGTGCGTCGCGGCCGGATCCCATTGCGCATGGGCAAAGTCCCGAAGCCTCGTAGTGGCAGTGGAGGGAACCCCCCCTTTCGTTGGTGGGAGCGGCGAGCATAGTGTTTTTTTAATGTTCGCTCACCCCCACGGTCTTCTCTCTGAAGCCTCGCGATACTACGAGGCTTCGGGACTTCGCGCATGCGCAATGGGTTCCGCCCACGACGCGCCGGGAGGAGGTGGTGCGCTAGTGTGCCCGAGAGCTCGGTGACGTCACCGGCTCTCGGGCACAGCAAAATTAGTGACGTGAGCGGCGCTGACCAGAGCGTGATCGCGGAGCAGGGTCCGGGGTGCGCGCCGTATGACGCTTACAGAAGCGCCGAATTGAGATTTTACTACCACAAGAAAATCATTTTTGTACAAATACAGCGGTTTCTGGTTTAATTGAAAATATGGTCCGGCATCAGCTCATCCTGAGCTAGCTTAAGGTATTTGTGGGTCAGAAGGGTCATTTTAAAGTGGTAGGTTTCCTTTAATTATGTGTAATTGTAAAATGAGGAGACCACTCCAAACCACAGTCTGAATGCATAGCACTCCAACAAGAAATGGCAATACATTAATATCATTTGTGTTATTGATAAGATGCAGGACTGAGAAAGTGCTACTCAGCGCATTTTGTGGTACTTGCCAGTCTTAATGCATAACACATTCTTCATAGCCATTTCCTGTCATACCAATACCTTGAATGTCTGTTGTTGTTGATGTGAATATTAAGGAGCTCTGTTACTGCCCCACTCCTACGGCCATTTAAATTCTGGTCTGATTACAAAGGATATTTTATGGATTAGGAATGGCTAGTGGCACAAAACTATTATATTGATATCCAGTCCATAGAACATCCCACCAGTCTGCTCCGCATAGCAGTTACCATTGTAGGAACTAAAGCTGGCTGCTCACAAAAGTGCTCAGTCCGTGGAAAAAGACCTGTGTGCTGGTCAGATCCCCCAGACAGTGGACAATGGATGAGAGTCCTTGTTTCTGGCTCCATGTTTCTGTATGATGCAAGGACTCCTGTACTCTGCACTGTGCTCAGTCCATGGCATCTGTCTTGCGAGTGGGCCTGGGTTTTTCATGTGGACTAATATATTTCTTATTTTTCTGCTAGATTAGTGCATATGTGTTTTCTATGGCATAATTTCTAGGCATATTGGCTAGCTGGATTTTGATGACTTTTATGTTTACTGCTGTTTCTTGTCTTTTACACTTTTTCCTGCTGCACTTTATTATGACTTATGTCTGGTAGACCTGCACAGTAGTAGCATGCAGTAGCATGCAATTAAAGTGCGCATTAATGTTTCCAAGGATAACTCCTTTAAGGCCCTATGTCTTAATTTGCTGATTGCAGCAGAGCAAGCCAACTGTGTTAACTGTTAGGGGGCTCCAATCGTTGTCATCATCTATAGCAGTGATGGCTAACCTATGGCACTGGTGCCAGAGGTGGCACTCAGAGCCCTTTCTGTGGGCACTCAGGCCATCACCAGAGATGACTCCAGGTATCTTCCTGCAGTCCCAGGCAGCCCAGGACCTGCTGTGCACAGAGGTATTTTAAAGTGACAGCTCAACCTGGGACTATTTTCTGCTTTATTCGTGTCTTCAGTGCTGGTATCAATGAAAACTGTGACAGAGAAGGGAGTATAAATCATAAATTAAATTTCTGTGTTGGCACTTTGCGATAAATAAGCGGGTCTTTGTTGAAGTTTGGGCACTCGGTCTCTAAAAGGTTTGCCATCACTGATCTATAGGAAACACGAATTTGGCATATCAGAGGCATTTATCACGCCTTGTATGCCTGTTGCAATTCCTGGTGCAAATCCTGTAGTTAATAGATAACTTCTATAGGTAAATCTTAGGCTACATTCACACAATGTATGACCGCCGTACCATAGTACGCCGGGCATACGTCGGCGCCGAGGAGAGGGTGAGTGCCCCTCTCCATAGAGAAACAAGGGGCACGGCATCATAGTACATGTCCTATCATTCCCTGTAATATCTTTCTCCTGGCTATGGGAGCCACACCACTCCCATGCGTCGCTGTGCACTCATTGCCGGCTATGGGGGACGTATATGCGCTGTATACACGCCCCCCATAGGTTTGTGTGAATGTATCCTTAGACTGCAATTTTGTCTTAACTATAATTCTAAATATTCCTTTAGGGTCACAACAAGCCCACCCCAGCGTCCACATTTGACATGGACAAGTTAAAGTCCACGATAAAGCAGTTTGTACGTGACTGGAGTGAAGAAGGTAAATCAGAACGAGAAGTGTGTTATCAGCCTATCATCAACGAGATCCTCAAGTATTTCCCTAAAGATAAATGGTGAGCCTTCTCTATATATTTAATGTAGATGCTGCTTTTTCTTTCTGTATCCAGATAGTGTATATGTTGTTCCTTATATTGGTAGACCTTTGCCTTTGTGGGTCAGATGACATCACATTAATGATTTATTTCCAGGTCAGTATCCCACATGTGGTGTGCACTGTGTAGCCTGTTTAAAAAATAAATTGCACCTCTTGAGATTACTTTTATTGGGATATCAATACCGGACTGATAAACAGCTTATTTTCCAATGCATGTAGCATCAAAGTGAAATTATGTTAACCACTCTTCCCCCCCCCCCCCCATAAAAAATGTATACATTGCTTTATGACATCCCCTTTCAGATTATGGGACCCCTCTGCCACTCATAAACACCATTCAGCTCTCTGTTCCCACCATCATATGCTATAAAACCCAGGCCACCTCACCTATATTTTATGACATAATGTTGTGGCAGTGAAAGATAACATTAGGAAATTGTTTTAAATTGAAAAAAAAACTAATTGCTAATGAGAATGCCCCTCTAATACTGGATCTCAAAGGAACTGCACCTACTGTCAGCCAGGAAAACAAGGCATACAAAAAGTTTCATCACTTCTGCTGTATAACATACTGCCAGCATATTGCCCAATATTTTCCACATGTTCTGTTTACAATTGAATGGGGACAGAAAGGAACCCCTAGATTATATTTTCTCCGTTAGCAGATGCACAACATTATCTTTTGGGGTTCTTGGTATGGCCCCTGACTTTTTACATTATTAGTACATACAGGCAGTCCCCTGGTTACGTACAAGATCGGGTCCGGAGGTTTGTTCTTAAGTTGAATTTGTATGTAAGTCGAAACTGCATATTTTATAATTGTAGATCCAGATAAAAAATGTTTGGCCTCAGTGACAATTTGAATTGAAACATTTTGTGCTGTAATGGGACCAAGGATTATCAATAAAGCTTCATAACAGACACCTTATAGCTGATTATTGCAATCTGGGAGTATAGTAAAGCATTCAGAAAGCTTCACCAGAGGTCAGAGGGGTCTGCCTGTAACTATGGGTTGTCTGTAAGTCGGGTGTCCTTAAGTAGGGGACCGCCTGTATATAAGATAATGGCTTAAACTGCTTTATTTTATTTTTTTAGTGATCCTTCCGATATTACTATATTAGTGCCTGGTGCTGGACTTGGAAGATTGGCTTGGGAAATTGCAATGCATGGGTATTCTTGCCAAGGAAATGAATGGAGTTTTTTCATGCTTTTCTCTTCTAATTTTGTACTTAATAGGTATGTTGACTTTTAGTATTGGGTACTATATCTTTGTTCTCTATAAATATAATATAATTTACGCAATGTCTTGTATACACCACGTAACCTAGATGAAACTAGATCATTTAGTTATCAAAGATTGACTCACAACATTAGTTGCTAGCCAGTGTTCAAATGATTTGCTGCAGTAGGATCAGACTAGCTTTCTCTGAAATGTACTTTCTTGATTTAGAATAGCAAGGTCTTCCTAAAGATCAGCAAAACCCACAATTTGGAGACTTTTTGAAGACCGATAACTGACATAGCTGCAATGATACATCCCTTATGTGTTTCATGCATCAGGATACAAAGAAAATCTGGTCCTTAGAAGGTAGGGATTCAGGCACAAATAGCAATCTTTGGGGTGCTAAGGACTATTTGGTGTACCAACTACATTATCATATGGATAAAAATGGGAATTTTTCACAAATGACATAGTGGACATAAATAATAAAAGTATATTTGAAATCATAGAGCATTTCTCTACAACACGCTGCCAACAGATTTTAACGCTTGCAAAGGCGGTAGACTCCCTTTAATAACCTTCAGTGTTTGTAAAAATTTCTATAAAAATTTTGACTATTGCCTAGTTTTGATAATTAAGGCATGTGTGAACACAAAGAAAAAGCAAAAGGCTTCAACAACTATATTTAACCCCATTCAGGGTTGTCTGATAAAGGAACTCAATTTACATTTTACACCAGAGGCATGTCCTAATAGAATGCTTGTTTCCAAGGTGGCAAACTAAAAACGACAGGTCTTTACGCTAAAATAGTCCTCGCACAACTGCATCAACAAAAAAGTATCAAAAGTTGTGGCTCCTAGAGGGCAAAGATGCAAAAATACTTTTTTTTTCCACGCTGTATGTCTTCACCCCGGTTCCACAATAAATAAAGAAATTTTGTTTGTTGTTAATTTTAAAAAATATTTTGTAAGGAAAGGGTGAATAATTAATCAGTAGGACATACGAAGCCAAAAAAATTGTGGTTTTAAAAACTACAATTTTTCTTGCAAAAAACAAGACCTCATACAGCTATGATCAAAATAAAACGCATAATAATTTATAAAAGGCCTGGGAAATGGCCTGGTCAAAACATTACTTCAGGTTACTATTGGTTCTACAAGCTATTGATTTATTGGGGAAGGTTTGGTTCATGACAGCATAAACCTCTCTCTGGTTGCACCAGCTTCTGGTTTCGTAACACAAGTAGCGTGTTCTACTTGGTTTAGGTAACAAATCTAAAGATATATTAGGGTGATTAACTTAATCTATTTGTGGGCTCATGTATCACCATATTTTGGCTAGTAAAAATCTTGAGAAGGCCTGAATTAGAGACTTTAAAGTGTTATGCTCTGTTCTAAATCTTTCTTATAACAGGAGAGACTTCATGATGATGATAGTCGCCTCAGTGAAAGCCCATGACCTCTTCTGTGATAGATTTTAGTTTAATGGTTTTCTATGAATGGTTTTCCTTCTTGATGTGTTACAGATGTTCCGAGATTAACGCTTTTAAACTTTATCCTTGGATCCATCAGTTTAGCAACAACGTGAGATCAGTAGATCAAGTACAACCCGTATACTTCCCCGATGTCAATCCTCACGATCTTCCATTCAATCCAAACTTCTCCATGACTGCAGGAGACTTCCAGGAAATATATACTGATAAAAGTAAGTGAATTCCGCAATCTTGTCCCAAGAATAGTATGACCAACACTACACAATTTATTTTAGCTATTGAAACATGTATTGTAACAATCGGCCTATGTTACTGCCAGTTCCAGCCTCCAAAAAATAAAACGCGTCCAATCTTTTCCCCGGGTACGGAATGGTACGGTGCCGCACCTTTGATGCACTGTACCGCTCCGTGCTCCCATTGCCGGCCATAGCCTTATATACGTCCCCCAATGGCCGTGTGAATGATCCCTGCACACAGACATATTCATTTTTCACAACCCGGTGTGGGAGCCGAATGCCCGAGTCTCAAAGAACAGGTCCTTTTCCTGCCCAAGTCTTTTCTGTTGTCATTGGCATGTGAGCTGATGACACAAAGACCACATACAATAGACTATGGGGTCTGTTGTTTGCACGTATGAGACTATGGAATGACTCCTCAATCCACTGTATCTGATATCTAAATGGTGAAACGTTGTCATGGTTAGACAAGCCCTTTAAATAATTGTTGATAGTAGCATGTATGTGTGTATTCTGTGCAATAAATCTTATTAGATTTAAACTTTTTTTTTTAATTTAACAGACTCTTGGGACTGTGTGGCCACATGCTTCTTTATAGACACTGCACATAATATTCTTGACTATGTGGAGACTATTTGGAATATCCTTAAACCAGGAGGCATTTGGATTAATTTAGGTAAGAGATCAACCAGTCTATTAAGAAATTCTTACCTTGTGTTTAGCATTACGTTCCAAACTTTCTGTTTGTTTTGTAGCTGTCAGTTGGTTTGGGAACACTTAAAGGGGTAGGCCACTTTAAGTTAAATATTTTTTTTTATGTATATTGAGGATATGATATTAAACAAGCTACCAATATATATATATATTCAAATAGTGAAGAGCTGAGCATCACTTTTACGAAATTAGAAGACACAGCCTTTGTTCAGAAATATTTTCCATGCCATACAATGACAAGAGAATAGAGGTTCATGTGATTATACACTCTCTGTGACAGCGTCTTGTGAGCTATCTGTGCAATGATCTCCTTTCCCTGCTAGATACCCTGTCACTGGTAGGGTCAAGCAAGACACCCACTTACTAATCCAGGATATAAACAAACACCACAAAGTGAAGCTGTAAAAATGTAGTACGTAGACAAATTTTGATTTAACAAAAAAAAAAAACAAAAAAAAAACTGTTCCTTCAGATGACTAGTATTGTTATGTCAAGTGGGGTCCTACTTTTCCCCCAGCAAACAGACATTTTTCACCATTCAAATGGACTTTGGATAAGTCTCATTTTTGGCAAAACCCCTTTAAAGTTTCCCAAAAAGTAACTAGGTAACAGTAACTTGAGTAGTCTAAAAAAAAGATGGTGGAGCTAGTGTAACATGTTCATCACAACCGTATATGAAGGATGTTGTGTGTTACTCACATACAGCCATTACATCTTAGTAGCTTCTCCCTTCCTGGCATTAAATCCACTGAAGAACTTTAAAAAGGCAGTTCAATACATAAACTCTGAATGTTTACAGTTATGAATTATTGATTTGTTTAATTTTTTTTCTCCTAGGACCACTCTTATATCATTTTGAAAACTTGGCAAATGAGTTGTCTATAGAATTGAGCTATGAAGATCTCAAAAATGTTATCCTGCAGCATGGATTTCTTATGGAGGTATTTAGAAATAGATTCCTAAAACTCCTTGTAGACATGTTCTCTCTGGGTATGCACTGTATGTTTTTATTGAACTGTAGTCTTACTATATGACAGAGATACCATATATACTCTAGTATAAGCTGAGGTACCTACCACAAAATACTGGGAAAATGTATTCACTCAAGTATAAGCCTACGGTGGGAAATGCAGCCGCTGCTCTCTAATAAAATGTCCAGTAGTTTCCCATCCTGAATATTATGTCCCCATTAATGTAATGTCACGCAGAGTGCCCCCATTAATGTAGTGCCCCCTTAAAAAATAAGCGCAGTACTCGCCCTCTGGGGCTGACCCCCAGCTTCCTTTTGCCCCAGCAGGAAAAAGAGGATGTCGGGGGTCAGCACTGGAGGGTTCATACTAACTTTTAATTTTTTTTATTTGCCCAAATATACCGGTAAGCTGTGAGGGACTTTTTAAGCACAAACATTGTGCTGAAAATCTTGGCTTTTAGTCTAGTACATACGGTACTTTTAATTATGATGCCAGTAAGAAATTCTGAAGGTTCAAGTATTAACCAGTTCATGGCGGGCGGTGGGTCCCAGTGCATGAAGAGGGCTCACGAGCTGAGCCCTCTCCATAGCCAGTAAGTCTTTGCTGCAAATTGATAGCACCGATCACAGGCGTCATGCCAGCGATGGCACATGGGCGCCACCATCTTGCCTAGGGTCGTCGCACCCTGTGACGTCATCGGAGTGTGGCGATCTGTCGCCATGACAGCCTTGGGTCTTTACGAAGAAGTATAAAGTGGATTATGTCCCACTGTTCCTACTATTCCCCCTGAAAGCAGGAAGAGGAGTAAACTGTGGCAGCCAACCATATTTAGACAGTTAAATCACTAGGGAAACACCCACAGCTTACCCACAGTAGCTTCCATTCGCCTTCGCTGAACATCTACTAAGCTCATGTATACTGAAAACCTGAGGTAAAAAGGTAGACTAAGAAATAAAACCTGGCATTACTATAAGGCAGTTTCTGTACATATTCCCCCAGTGTATGCAACGAATACTAAACTAATGATGCCATTGTTTGTTTTATGTCTATAGATGGAAAGAGAATCCGTCAGGACTACATATACTGTAAATCCCTTATCAATGATGAAATACTTCTTTGACTGTGTATTTTTTGTGGCTCGCAAACCAGAATAATACCTCGACTTTCAAAGTTTTTAGACTTCAGTTTCAGATGCCCTGCAATGGGCCTAGCTCATGGTCATTGACTTATTGACACAAAGGTGCCTTTTATCAACGGGAGCTGTTACAAATATGATTTTTTTTTTTTTTTGTCTTTTTTTGCAGAGAAATATTCACAATGTATTTTCTTGTATGTATTAGATTATGTTTTTCTTTTAATTAGTTGGCTCTGTCATTATGTGAACACACTTTTTTTTCTCCTGAATTATCATATATTGTGATTATGTATTTCTTTTCACTCCGCCTCTGTAAAATGATGGCATACAGTGAATTAGTGTTTGCTTACCCATAAAAATGATGATGGAGTATGTTGTGTCTTGATTCATTTATTTTTATGTTTAGTTATATAGATTAAGGGAAAGCAGGAGTGATTTGTTATATTTTATTATTTTAAATTTTGCCCATGAACCATTCCCATAATTTGGCAAGTGTTGGTCCAGTTGATGCAGCAGCCTTATTGTAATACAATAATTGTTCTACTATGGTACTATAAAATCCCAGACTAGCTCTATTAATATGAAATATTGTTTTATAAGATTTCATACTGATTTTGTAAATATTCTATTTAATTTTTAGTCTGTGAAACAGCTCATAAATTTGCAGATTTAGGAGAAAGGAATGATTTACATCTGTAATGAATCTGTTGTGGGCTTGGAAGGGTTACAGAGCTTATGCTATCTCCTCATTACATTGTAATAAACCTGTTTTTATATGGAAACTTTTCATTTATTATCAAAATAAATGGTTACATTTTATAAAATTATTATGAAAATGTTTACATTCTGTATTCATCAGCATTGTCTAGTTTTTGTAATGGGCATGGGAGGAGCTGCTGCCTCCCACAATCCCGCCAGGATTCTGTTATACTGGTGATGCATATAGGCAGCAGTTTAAGTAGTGAATTCCTGAGCAGAGAGCTATTTTATGGTGCAGCTCCAGTTTGCTGTCCACCATTACATGCACTATATGCACTCTGTAAGTGTTTTTAATGCATAAAGAAAGGGCACGTTTGCAGAGAAATAAACTTTTAATAAATATGTAAACCTCTTGGCATTGCTGGGTTTTAACTTATTCGGCCTCCTGCTGTAATCCTGCCTCCTGCTCCTGTTGGAGGAGCTAGGAGAGAGCACACGTCGCCGCCCTCTGACGTCAGTATCTCCTTAGCCGGGAGCAGAAGGTACAATCACAGCGGGAGGTGAAATAAATGAAAACCCAGCAATGGGCTCAGGTAGTGTAAGCCTCCGGCTCAATTATATCCGCCGCAGAGCTATGAAGCCAGTGAGCCCTCTTCATACAGAGATGGGCTTTACTGCATATTGCAGCAAAGACCCATTGCTAACACCAATCACGGGTGTTAACCTCTTCTATTCCACCGGCAAAGAAGCCAGCAGCACTTAAAACATGGTGGCGCCATCTTTCCTGAGATCGTCGCTCCCCCGAACGTCAACGGCCATCTTCGTCAGACCTGATGCTTTATGGTTTTTAAAGATTCGTTACCATGAGCCAGTGGCTCATTGTAATGAATCCTATGCAAAAATGCCATATACTACAATACAATAGTATTGCAGTATATGGTAGTAACAATCAGACCATCTAGGATTAGTGTACCCTAGAGGGTCTAAGAAATAGTGGGGAAAAAAATGTTAAAGTTTAAAAAAAATTATAAATTATTAAAAATTCAAATCACCTCTTTTCCCTAGAACTGATATAAAACATAATAAAAAGTAAAAATCAGACACATTAGGTATTGCCACGTCCCAAAATGCCCGATCTGTCAAAATATAAAAACGGTTATTGCCGGTGGTAACGGAAAATGGTGCCCAATTGTCAGAAACGTGACTTTTACACCATTTTACAGGACATCAAAAATGTAATAAAAAGTCATCAAAATGTTACATAGTCCTCAAAATGGTAGCATTGAAAACGCTCATTTCGTCAAAAAATTATACATAACACAGCTCCGTACACCAAAGTATGAAAAAGTTATTAGCAGCAGAAGATGGCAAAAAAAATGTCTCAATTCTGCCAACATCCCTTGGAATGATTACAGAGCTGATTACAGGGAAGTGGATAAGTGAGGTGAGTAGCAGCAGAAAAGGGGAGCTGAAGGGCATGAGAATATGGGTGACGCACAATAACGGGGCCGTGGCGGTTACAATATAAGGGGGGGAGTGCTCGGGGGCACAATATGAGGCAACAAAATGTTCGGGGTAGATGGGAGACCACAGTGAAAAGGGGGAATGAGAGTTGCAATATCGGAGAGAGCTTGGGCACATACTATCGGGGGAGTCACAATATGAAGTGTAGGAGAGGAATAGAGCCACATCTTTTGTCCCTCTTTCACTTCCAGTAGCTGGTGGAGTTGGGAGGTATATAAATAAAAACTATTATATATGTGTTGCACACCTCCAGCTATCTGAGCTACACACAGTCATGGACAGATCCAACAAAGTCCAAAATATATTTTTAACCCCTTGGCCCTTTTTTGTTTCTTCATTTCCATTTTTCACTCCCCACCTTCAAAATTCTATAACTTATATTTTTACATGTAAAGAGCTCTGTGATGGCTTGTTTTCTGCGTAATAAATTGCACTTCATAGTAATGGTATTGAATATTCCACGCCGTGTACTGGAAAGTGGGAAAAGATTCCAAATGCAGTCAAAATGGTGAAAAAACGCATTTGCCCTGAATGACATGTCTACTTTATTCTGTGGGTCCGCTTCGATCACAGGGATACTAAATTTGTAAACGTTTTATAATGTTTTCATACATTTACTAAAATTAAAGCCTCCTGTGCAAAAAAATTTGGGGGCGATTTTGCCATTTTCTGGCACTAAAAGCTTTTTCATACTTTGGTGTATAGAGCTGTGGGTGGTATCATTTTGTGCAACTTTTTATGATGTTTTAGATGCTAACATTTTTAGGACTGTGGGACCTTTTGATCACTTTTTATTGATTTGTTTTATATTTTTCAAAATGTCAAACATGGTCGCTATTTTCCGTTACAGGGTTAAATGTGTTTATGATATTTACTGTTTAGTTATATTTATATCAGTTCAAGGGAAAGGGGTACCTAAACCCTAGGTTGTTTGATCGATCCTACCTTATACTGCCAGACTACAGTATGGGGATTTTCCACTTCATTCTTTAAAATGTGCAAATCCCACAATCTAATGAATGGGTTAAAACAAAACATCCTTGGGTTTTTGAAGACCTGAGTCTGCCATGGCGACCAACCTCCGATCCCCAATGATGTGATGGGGAGCGACAATCGTCACCATGCCTAAAGCGCCACCATCTTTTTGAAGCCGCCAGCAGCTTTCTGCGCTACATATATATGCAGCAAAGACTTACCGGCTATGAAGAGGGCTCAGCCCGTGAGCCATCTCCATGCACAGGGACTCGACATGCGCCATACTATTACAGCGTGTGTTGGGAAGGGGATAAAGAAAAAACTTTGTCTGACCGGAGCTCCTGATCCTGCATGCTGTCTCTTTTTGTAGATATAATTCCAGAAACCTTTAAATAGTAATCCAGTTTGGTTGAGGTTTTGCACAACCAGAGGATCTATCTCAAGAATAAGCCACCATTCAGACACAGAACGCTACTATTTGTCTTCTTCCAACTTCACTAGTGTTCACAACGGATTACTATATACAGGGAATTTACACATACATATCGTAGTACGTTCTTGTCATCCAGAAATGATTTATTATAATATACTCACAAAAATAAAGATAAAATGTGCATATCAAGTCTTAATGAGGATGCCAGTTATTTGAAGGTTTCTGGAATTATATCTACAAAATGATACAGCCTGAGCCTCTCACTCAGCCAAACCAGTTTCCTATGCTGTACTGAAGAGACCCAACAAGGCTGAAACACTGCTGTCTACAGTCTGTTCCTTCTGGTATAGATATACTGGCTTGGTCTTTAGGCTTCCTGGAAGTCATGCTTGATGTTAAGAGAGCTGCCTGCAAGGTAGCTAAAAGAGCCATGGTTTTCCTTATCCCATCCTGGAAAACCTATTTGAATATTTTCACAGAATCCCTTAGTGGAGCGTCAATGGGTATAAGTCTCCATTTGCTTACAAGGCAGCCAAAGGCTGCATTCACACGTTCCATTAACTAACACGTTTTTGGATCTCGGGTGAACACAGGGCCAGGAGGAGGAGGTGGGAGGGGTGAGCGATCGTCAGCCCTCCTCCCTCCATAGGTAGAAGAGCGCCTGTGCCACATATCTAGCAGAGTATAGGACAAGCATCGTGTGCTCACCATGTCGTGACCGGAAACCATTGAAATCTATAGAGGCCATCAGGGGCGGTAAACTGGGAATTTGCCCAGGGCTCTCAGTCCTAAAGGGGCCCACTGCATGTTGAATTTTGTGGGCAGAAGATGTATTGTTCCTTTAACCCCTTAACGACTTGGCCTGTTTTATTTTTTTCACTTCCATTTTTCACTCACCACCTTCAAAAATCTATTACTTTTTTATTTTTCCACATAAAGAGCTCTGTGACGGCTTATTTTCTGTGTAACAAATTGCACATCATAGTGACGGTATTTAATATTCTCTCAAACAAGAATGACAGGCGGTAGCGGCACCTCCATCAACCATTCAGTGTAAGCGGCTTCACAGAGGTTTGGATGGGAGACTATCTTGCTAGTGCTCAAAGCTCAGGATAATGTGGTGCCAATGTCCCGAAAAAAATGCAAGTCCAAGCAAATATATATGAAGAAAAGAGGAAGGACGGCACTCACCCAGTTCCTGTGAAAATCAGGTTCTTCTTTATTGGGAATCAAATCCGAACATCAAAAACCAGGGTACAGCAGGGAGGGAGTGATGCATGGTGCTCAAAGGAAGGCTACGGCCGTTTTGCGCTGTTTGCGCTTTTTCCGGCCTCCATGTGGGGATTAAAATCTTACAGGGTTATAAGCGCCTAGGGTGGGATGAATATCCGCCCTATTACGGTGATACGGTTAGCGATAGGTTAAGCACTCTGTCACATAAACAACCGGCGACAATCACAAGCAGCCTAAGTTAAACATATTGGCTAAAACTCACCCGTGGTTTGTAAGCGCCGCACCTCTGTTCCCATTACACAGGTACACCTGTGGTACGCGGTGTCTTCCGGACTCGGCCTGTAGCTCCGCCCCCAACAGGACGCTCCACGTGGGGTGCGTCACCTGATCCTGACCCCGCCCACCGCATCCATCGGTCACGTGACGTGTCACTGCAGCAACCGCTGACAACGTTTATGTGACGCTGGGTCCGCGGCTTGGGTAGGGGAGGATTTTGAGAAATAGGATGCGCATGCGCAAAAACCACAGCGGGTGATACGAAGCGTTGTTACATTATAATGTTTATGCCTTCAAACGTGTCTTATTTGTACTACATGTAACTACCTGTTTGAGCTGATAAATACCTGTACATTAAAAACAATGGGGTGGATGAATCTTCCACCTAATCACCCAATATGTACAATGCAGTTATTCAGGATATATGGACTTTATCAATATAGATACAGAACAGTATTTTAGCTTATAGAAAAACGCCCCAGTCAATTTTGTCATTCAAACCCACCGGTCCCATGGCATTTGAACGTATAATCCATCTATTTTCTGTTTGTAATAACAGGCGTTCCCTGTCTCCTCCCCTCTCTGGACTTCATATGACCTCGATGCCGGCGAACCTTAAAGCTTTTACATCCCCTCCATGGCATTCTCGTATATGTTTTATGAGGCGGGGGGCCCCTACACCCGTTTCAATCGATCTCAAATGCTCCCTTATTCTCTGATAAAGGGGTCTGATTGTTTTGCCTATATAGTACCTCTTGCAGTTGCATATTAGTACATATATAACAAAGCTAGTTTTGCAGCTTATAAAACTATTTACCTCCACTCTTTGTCCTCCAAATTCTATCACTTTTGTGGCTAAATTATGTGGGCAACACCTACACCTGCCACATCTAAAGTTGCCCTTTATGGAGTCTCTTTCCAACCAATTTTTATCTATCGGGGTAGAAGTGTATGAACTTCTTACTAATTTGGACTTGTTGGTTCTGCCTCTCCTGAAGCTGACCAAAGGGCCACCTTCTGCTACCATGGCCAGTTCTGCATCATTTTCTATTATATGCCAGTTATCTTTTAAGGCCTTTTTGATAAGACCTGCCATAGGTGAAAAATCGAATGTGAAGGAAAACCTCTCTTGTCCCTCTCTCTTCTGTTTCCTTTTCTTAAGTAAGTCCTCTTGTTCTTTTTTACTTGCCTTCTCATAGGCCAGTCGCTCCGCCCCCAACAGGACGCTCCACGTGGGGTGCGTCACCTGATCCAGCTTCAGGAGAGGCAGAACCATCAAGTCCAAATTAGTAAGAAGTTCATACACTTCTACCCCGAAAGATAAAAATTGGTTGGAAAGAAACTCCATAAAGGGCAACTTTAGATGTGGCAGTTGTAGGTGTTGCCCACATAATTTAGCCATAAAAGTGATAGAATTTGGAGGACAAAGAGTGGAGGTAAATAGTTTTATAAACTGCAAAACTAACTTTGTTATGTACTAATATGCAACTGCAAGAGGTACTATATAGGCAAAACAATCAGACCCCTTTATCAGAGAATAAGGGAACATTTGAGATCGATTGAAACGGGTGTAGGGGCCCCCCCGCCTCATAAAACATATACGAGAATGCCATGGAGGGGATGTAAAAGCTTTAAGGTTCGCTGGCATCGAGGTCATATGAAGTCCAGAGAGGGGAGGAGACAGGGAACGCCTGTTATTACAAACAGAAAATAGATTGATTATTTGTTCAATGGTGGGTTTGAATGACAAAATTGACTGGGGCATTTTTCTATAAGCTAAAATACTGTTCTGTATCTATATTGATAAAGTCCATATATCCTGAATAACTGCATTGTACATATTGGGTGATTAGGTGGAAGATTCATCCACCCCATTGTTTTTAATGTACAGGTATTTATCAGCTCAAACAGGTAGTTACATGTAGTACAAATAAGACACGTTTGAAGGCATAAACATTATAATGTAACAAGGCTTCGTATCACCCGCTGTGGTTATTACGCATGCACATCCTATTTCTCAAAATCCTCCCCTACCCAAGCCGCGGACCCAGCGTCACATAAACGTTGTCAGTGGTTGCCACAGCGACACATCACGTGACCGATGGATGCGGTGGGCAGGGTCAGGATAAGGTGACGCACCCCACGTGGAGCGTCCTGTTGGGGGCGGAGCTACAGGCCGAGTCCGGAAGACACCGCGTACCACAGGTGTACCTGTGTAATGGGAACAGAGGTGCGGCGCTTACAAACCATGGGTGAGTTTTAGCCAATATGTTTAACTTAGGCTGCTTGTGATTGTCGCCGGTTGTTTATGTGACAGAGTGCTTAACCTATCGCTAACCGTATCACCGTAATAGGGCGGATATTCATCCCACCCTAGGAGCTTATAACCCTGTAAGATTTTAATCCCCACACGGAGGCCGGAAGAAGCGCAAACAGCGCGAAACGGCCGTAGCCTTCCTTTGCGCACCATGCATCACTCCCTCCCTGCTGTACCCTGGTTTTTGATGTTCGGATTTGATTCCCAATAAAGAAGAACCTGATTTTCACAGGAACTGGGTGAGTGCCGTCCTTCCTCTTTTCTTCATATATATTTGCATGGTATTTAATATTCCATGTCGTGTACTGGGAAGCGGGAAAAAAATTCCAAATGCAGTAAAAATGGTGAAAAAACCCATTTGCAACGTTTTCTTGTGGGCTTGGATTTTACAGCTTTCACTGTGCGCCACAAATTACATGTCTATTTTATTCTTTGGTACGGTATGATTATGGGGAGACCACATTTGTATAGGTTTTATAATGTTTTGATACATTTACAAAAATGAAAACCGTACAAAAAAACTTTTTTTTGATTTTGCCATCTTCTGGCATCAATAACTTTTTCATACTTTGGTGTACGTAGCTGAGGGTGGTGTCATTTTCTGTGACTTTTGATGGCGTTTTCATTGCTATAATTTTTAGGACTGCGGGACCTTTTGATCCCTTTTTATTGATTTTTGTTATATTTTTCAAAATGGCAAAAATGTGCAAAATGTGTGTCTATCTCCTATAATTTGTCTATTTTCTATCCATATATGTCTATATAGCTTTTTGTCTATTTATCTATAAATCTTATATCTACCTCCTATTTTCTATCATATCTATCAATCTCCTATCTATCCATCTATCAATCCATCTTTTGCCTTTCTTCTTCTGTATCTATCTCTCATCTATATATAACTACTTTATATTTATGCATCTATAAATCTATTGTCTTTCTTATTTATCTTCTATCATCAATCTACCTATCATCTGTCTATTTCCTATAAAATCCTCCTACAGTCCCATATTACACATTGTCTTACCATACTACTGATTGTAAACTACAAAGTGTTGTTATTGTGCAGGGATAAAGGATTTTACCGAATGTGACTGAATGTATCGACAAATTTTTATTTTAGGGCCCCGCTTTTAAGTATACATAGGGGCCCAATTTGCCTAAAACCGGCCCTGGGTGCTGTCCTCTGGTTGCAAATTATGAGACCATATCACGACCCCCTTTGCTGCCGTGTGAATGAAGCCGTAATTGGCAACTTTTACTTCCCGATACACATGTGATAGGCATAAGTGTGCAGGTTGTATTGTCCGCAGCATGTTTATTATTTCTTTGGGTTCCGACTAAAACTACAAATCAAACTAACTATCTACGTGGGAGATTTCTTTTCTATCTAATCACATGTTGTAACACGAGGAGGAGACGCTGGGAGGCGCTATGCTCGCACCCTGCCGCTCTATACACCAGCGTGATTCCTCGCCTGTATAGTGGGACAGGGAAATCTCCAGTACAGGGCCAGCAGTGTATACATTGTGATGGAGAACAGGTGAGCCCCTGGTGTACCCTGTGCTGAGCGGACACCGGAGAAGCCGGCCATGGCTAAGAGGAAATGCGAGCAGCCGCTCATCGCTCTGCTGCCCGCCTGTAAGAGGCCGCTGCGGGAGCTGCCCGTCTACTCCAGGCCCTGCACGCCGCACACACTGCAGGGGGCACCGAAGAGGAAGAGACGACCGGAGCCCTCCCCGCAGCGTGAGAGCCCACCACTGCCGCCTCATACGGAGGATACCGCTGCCCAGTCACATCCGCCCAGCAAGAAGCCGAAGCTGTCCCCTGGCACCACAGCCAGTCCCGACTACCAGTGTCAGGTGACTACTTACATTACTAGCCAGCCCCCTGCCTGTCCTACTGGTGATCTGACAGTATACAGCAGTGTGCTGTGCCCTCTGTCACCCAGACCCTGACTCCATGAGGAGTCGTATGTATTCATGAGCAGCAGGCTTCCCACATCCCATCAGCACTGCCTGCACTCCCCTCTCAGATCAGAACCCCCTGGGTTAGCTGCAGTGGTTTGCAGTACAATAAATACCCTGCAGCACAAAGTACTCCATATTCTGTGTTTTAAACACCAATCATGTCAGTTATTGCTGAGGTTTTCACTCTGAGCTGGGGCTCACATCTATTATACAAATTACATAGCTGGTGCACCTGACACATTGTTGTCTCTCCTGGCACCCCATTTTTAATTCCTCTTTCATTTTCTCTGGTGTCACCCCTCCATCACCCCTAACCCTCCCACTGTCTTCATGTGCTAAATCAACCATGTTAAAAAGGATTTTTCCACAAGACTTTTAATATTGCTGCATCCATAACATCATAGAAAACAGTGTAAAACGTAAATCTCAAAAGTAGGGGGGGGGGGGGGGAATCTAACCATGGCTGTATGTAACCCCCAAAATAATTAGAATTGAAAACCTTTTCTTGCAAACAAGCTAAAAGTTATCCTAAGTCCACTTATAGATGCTCACAGCGGCATGGTTTTCTATAATACTGTGTGTTTCTACCCCACTAATGATGCTACTTCAATCCAGAAAATACAGCTGACACATATGTATAGACTAAAGGGAATGCCATGATAGTGCCTATTCTTCACTTACTTTAGCCCTTCTCATCCTCTTCTTATCTGTTTTTCACTGTGAAATCTGACCTGTATTCTGTCTTGGTGAAGTTGAAAGCTGGAAGATTGAAGCTTACAAGTCACATACTGTTAAGAAACCATGTTATTCCTCATGTTCACACACTCGACTTCTGCCAGTGACTACTCTAAAGAGTTTGTTGATAAGTTGGATAACAATTTATTTCTTTTTATTGCAGAAAGATGAAGAGTTTAATGAATATAATACGTTCCACTTTTGGAGGACTCCTTTACCGGATATTGACTTATCTGAATTAGATGGAGCATGTGACAGCGACAAACAGGCCACATCTACAGGGACAGATGTGCTGGAGGAGATGGACAGCTGACAATGTACTCTTCATAATATCTGGATAACAATACTGGATGTGTGCCTGCATCATCTCTTACATGCTATATAAGTTACAGGCTTTGATGGTAAAACTGTACTGAAATCCACAGTGTGGCTTCTTTTACACTGCATATGGATGTGGTGTGTATGAATACTACGCACTGTATTGTAGCTTTATATTGCTGTTATATTGCTGCATTTATTCTGTTCAAAGCAAAATTATTCCTTTTACTCAATCACCCGTGTGAGAGTTGGCGAAACTGTGTAGAACAGCCACCTCAGCGAAGCAAACACAGCTTTATTCTCATCTCAACCATAAATGAGTATAAAGCCCCTTGCACGTGCTGTGCTCACCTGTGCCGTACCTAAGCATAGAATACGGTCGGGTGTGAGGCTGAGTGCTCCATAGGAAGCCGGGCGGCCATGACATGGTGCAAGCGGCGATACAGCCATTCAAATAGATGACTACATTACCAGTTGAAGTGATTTTGGAAATGTGCTACCTGTATTAAAACTGTACGGGTAGAACATGGTCGTAAAAGAAGCCTTTGTGTGTAAGGGGCCTAAGTTTGTGGAATAAACTTGCTAGACCCCCCTTTTTCAAGCACATAAAGTATATAAGTGCCTGCTGATGTGGAGGTCACTACTAAGACCTGTGATTGGCTGCACTTGAACACCAGAGGCCCGCTTGTTACAGTAGCTGACACTGTTATAGATGGGTCAGGTAACACAATTCTGCTTTTAAGTTTTGTATGAACCTTTTAATGTCGATGGATCGACATTATATAATTTATATAGCTTTAGTTCGTCACATACTCAATAGATGTTAACATTCTGCTTTGGGTACATAGGTGACAAGAGGGATACCTGGAGTCCAGCGGGTACAGCTCTTGGGACACAGAGAAGAAAGCCTTATATGACATAGTTGCAATGACCCCTCACAATTTTCTACCATTCCAGAACTGTTAGATTGGGCTTGGTTGTTAAACATTGAGCTTTTCTTTTATTTTACGAGAAACATGTAAAATATTGCACTTTAGTGTTTTGTATTTTTACAGTATTTCTACATTTAAATTAAAGTACAATAAAATTAGAATATTCTAATATATATTTGATATAAAGGCTAAGTAAAAAAAGCGTGTAATCCTTTCATTCATTCATATATGAATATAAAAGGTAAAATTCTGATGTTGCCTCTAGGGAGAAAAACCTTTTCCAGATTTGAGCTTAGTGTAGCCTATAAAAATGTGTATATTGAGTACCAGGGGACACTGCAGTTGGCCAAAAATGTTTAATTTGAAGGAATAGTCCTAACTGGAGAAATTAATTGGGCAATAAAATAAGTCAAATGTTTGTATTATGGAAGTTTTAACTCACCACATGAAAGCCAGAGATTTATATGAAAACTGCATCAGTAAAAAAAAAACTCATATTGTCCCTTAGAAACAAGATAGCTTCCTCGGATATGACCACCTCACATTTTGGCAGCGGTGGCCAGATGTGCGCTATTGAGCTCTGCCTGACCACATGGATTCAGCGTTCGTTACCACAGGACGGCTGTGGGACCTGCAGTAACACCCGGACATTTCATATACAAAAACCTTTTTCTTTCTTTGTGAAATCCCTCCAGCAGAGGTGGCCGCATCCAAGGACACAGTCTTGTTTCTAAGGGACCATATGACTACATTTATGAGAAATTATTTTCAGGTAACATTTTTTTTAATAACATCTAATTGAAGTAATGTTTATATATGGCAGATTAATGACACTGAATGTGAATCCCCAGACGAGAATACCCCTTTAAGGAGAGCTGTGAACTGATAACGGAAGGAGTACCAGTACTAGTAGGCAGCCTCCCTGTAGATGTCACGTTTTTTTTAGGAGAGACTTTAAGGGGGAATTAAAGAAAGCAATGGTGGCACCCAGAGAAGAACTTGGGGTGTCTGCTTGACTATTCATGCCTAATATATTGTTTTGTCCGTGAAAGTTCTTATTCAAGGATATTAATATGGCTTTCTGAAGGAGAAATGAGCTATCTGGTCTGAAGGTGTAAATTAAAAGCTATGTGCAGTCTGCTGACTTATTCTATTGGTTTTTAGTAAAATATGAACAATGAGTTACAAATGTATAAGTGATGCTTAACCGAGGCACTGTACACAATAAGCTTTATTGTTCTTTGTTACTCCTGGCATTTTCTTTTCTTACAAATAAATATTTTTTGCTACATGAAATCAATCTTTAAATATAGAGGAGATGAGCATCATGACATGGCCAGATTGTATATTAAAATGTGTACTGTATATAAATATTTTACTTTGAATGTAGTGGTGTAGGGGTTCATGACCCAAAATTAATACGGAATAGCCTAGAGCAGTGATGGCGAACCTATGGCACTCTGAGACCTTTCTATGGGCACCCAGGCTGTCACCCCAAGACAAAGTTCATCAGACAGGACTTGAATCTTCCTGTAGTTCTAGACAACTTGAGATGCTGCTCTCAGCACTTTTTTAAGGTGACACATCCTTCTCTGATTGGAACTGCAAGAAGAGTGAGAAGGTGTGAACAGGGCCAGATTATATTTTGAGGTTCCCTTGCTGGCCCTGTAAAAAGAGACTAGGGCACATGTGGATACCTGGGAAAGTACCAAGCACAATGCAGTGGACAGGAGTACCTGCATCATAGTGGTATATAGTGGTATACCAACACTGTAAGAACTGTTACTATGTAAGCGCTGCAGTTCAGGTAGCAGACAGGGAGTCCTTGCATGATGTTATTTATGATGTAAGGACTCTCATCCACTGAGCTGTGCTCGGACCATGGGATCTGACCAGCACAGGTAATCAGCAAGTACGTGTAGAGGGTGCCTGTGTTGATATATGGTCAGTTATTGTGTGTAGAGGGCCTAAGAATCTAGACTTTTTTTTTCTTAATTTTTATCCCCAAAATTTGGGTTACTGTATATACTCATGTGTAAGCTGAGTTTTTCAGAACACAAAAAATGTGCTGAAAAACACCACCTCTGCTTATAAACTAGTCTATAAAAAAAATAAACATACATACTCCCCTTACAGCGCCCCCCCCCCCCCCATGCTTGGCGCGGCTCCCCAATGCTGCTTTGGTTCCCACGGCCCCTCTTTTCTCTGCTGTGACACCCGGCAGAGCCGCGGCCATGCACTCTGCTGGCCGGCCAGTGCACGCTGTGATGCGGCAGTGTCGCCACTGATTACGTCGTAATGTGCGATGGCTGTTAGCAGAGAGAAGAGAAGCATCAGGGACCCCTGGAACTATGTACGTTTATTTTTTTTTATTTGCTGGGCAAAAAGGGGGCTAGCTATATACTGGGAGGCTGTGACTAATATATTTCCCACCTTTGGCTTATACTTAAGTCAATAGGTTTTCCCAGTTTTTGGTGGTATAATTAGGCACATCGGCTTTTACTTGGGTCGGCTTATACTCGAGCATATACAGTATTAGAATTTAACCGTAGAACTGTAACAAAAAAAAAATTGTAATTATGCAAAACACTATGGGGCCCATTTACTTACCCGGTCCCACGGAGTTCACGACGATTATCCGACGATCATGCACTGTGCCTGATTCACTCAGATATATATATATAAATATATACACACATGGTACTTAAAAAAAACCCTGATGCTTAAATTTTGTACAGCTAACCAAAATCAGCATGTTAAAAAATGTTCTATTGGTGAGTCCAATAAACCAGGGCCGATTCTAGTATATTTGCTGCCCGCTCCCTGGTCAGTAAATGGTAAAATCTTTACTAACGATTAACATCCACACAGACAGGATCACTGACACTGACTGGCTACAGGTTCTGAGAGTCATTAGTGGCATCTTGTACCTTATAGATGACAATCTCTTCCATTAGTAGGACTTTATTCCGGGTTCTCCAATCCATCACGTATCACTGATGAGTTCACTACCAGATATCTTCAGCTCCGTGCCGCATCTCCACCTAGCATCCCTAAAAGTACCACAGTCACTTACAGTATGAAGTCTCCTGGATAACAACACTGTGCTCCTAAATAATATATACCCCTCACAACACAACGGACCTCACTCTCCCCACATATAAACATCCCTTCATTATATAATATTCTACTAGAATTATAACATGCACAGCACACCAATCAATATACAACACCCCTAATTTATTAATACAGACCCCCCAACATTTGGTTTACACGATGCAAAGTAATCTATTGTATCCTATAACTAATATATCCCACCCTGTTATTATGTTACATATGATTTTATATACAGCGCTCCCCTGACCAATGGATATATATTGCACCTCCTAATGAATATAATTTATTTATAAAACTCTGCTCTCATATATTTAAAGGCCTCGTTATTCACCCCCAATTATACACAGCTCCCATATACAGATCCCCTCCAGCTTAGTAATATACCGTATCCCATATACCGCCCTCCCAGCTTAGTAATATACTGTATCCCATATACAGCCTCCCAGCTTAGTAATATACTGTACCTCATATACAGCCTCCCAGCTTAGTAATATACTGTATCCTATATACAGCCCTCCCAGCTTAGCAATACGCTGTATCCCATATACAGCCCTCTCATCTTAGTAATATACTATATCCCATGTACAGCCTCCCAGCGTAGTAATATACTGTATGCCATATACAGCCTTCCAGCTTAGTAGTATACCGTATTCCATATACAGCCCCCCAGCTTAGTAATATACTGTATCCCATATACAGCCCCCAGCTTAGTAATATACTGTAACCCATATACAGCCCCCAGCTTAGTAATATACTGTATCCCATACACAGCCCCAGCTTAGTATTATACTATATCCCATATACAGCCCCCCAGCTTAGTAATATACTGTATCCCATATACAGCCCTCCCAGCTAAGTAATATACTGTATGCCATATACAGCCTTCCAGCTTAGTAATATACTGTATGCCCTATACAGCCTTCCAGCTTAGTAATATACTGTATGCCCTATACAGCCCCCCAGCTTAGTAATATACTGTATGACATGTACAGCCCCCCCCAGCTTAGTAATATACTGTAACCCATATATAGCCCTCCCAGCTTAGTAATATACTGTATGCCCTCTACAGCCTTCCAGCTTAGTAATATACAATATCCCATATACAGCCTCTAGCTTAGTAATATATTGTATCCCATATACAGCCCCCCAGCTTAGTAATATACTGTATCCCATATACAGCCCCCAGCTTAGTAATATACTGTATCCCATGTACAGCCTCCCAGCTTAGTAATGTACTGTATCCCATATACAGCCTCCCAGCTTAGTAATATACTGTATCCCATATACAGGCCCCTCCCAGCTTAGTAATATACTGTATCCCATATACATCCCCCCAGCTTAGTAATATACTGTATGCCCTATACAGCCTTCCAGCTTAGTAATATACTGTATGACATGTACAGCCCCCCCCAGCTTAGTAATATACTGTAACCCATATATAGCCCTCCCAGCTTAGTAATATACTGTATGCCCTCTACAGCCTTCCAGCTTAGTAATATACAATATCCCATATACAGCCTCTAGCTTAGTAATATATTGTATCCCATATACAGCCCCCCAGCTTAGTAATATACTGTATCCCATATACAGCCCCCAGCTTAGTAATATACTGTATCCCATGTACAGCCTCCCAGCTTAGTAATGTACTGTATCCCACATAAAGCCTCCCAGCTTAGTAATATACTCTATCCCATATACAGGCCCCCAGCTTAGTAATATACTGTATCCCACATACAGCCTCCCAGCTTAGTAATATACTGTATCCCACATACAGCCTCCCGGCTTAGTGATATACTGTATTCCATATACAGCCTCCCAGCTTAGTAATATACTGTATCCCACATACAGCCTCCCGGCTTAGTGATATACTGTATTCCATATACAGCCTCCAGGCTTAGTAATATACTGTATCCCATATACAGCCCCCGCAGCTTAGTAATATACCCTATCCCATATGCAGCCCTCCAAGCTGGAATCTGGCCCCATATAAATATATACAGCCCCCCCCAGTATAAAATTATATAATATATACAGCCCCCTCACTATAAAATGATTCTGCTCGCATATAAATATATACAGAAACCCCCCACCCCTAACCCGTTATATCAGTATTCGCCCCTTACCCTTATTAGCCACATTTAATTAATAAATGTACATTAAAAATAATAAAACTGATACCTCCAGGCAGGGTGCTCCCACGGTGCGCAGCTCCCGCCTTTTCTTGGCTCTTCTATCAGCCGTGGCTCCGCTCAGAAACACAGTCGGCGTGACATCATCCTCCGCTGCCTGTGTCCCTGCATAGAACGGAGCAATGCCAGCTGCCAGATATGCGCTGCGTAGCTTCGCATGTAAATCGCACCTGTGTCTTAAAGAGACAGGTGCGATTTATTTATCTGGTGGGCGATTTGGGCGTCAACCGGTGTCTGAATTGTCCACATAGGGTGGCAAATTTCACCGCTCTATATAGGGCTCCGCATTCTGCCGCCTGAGGCGAGATTTTCATCTCGCCTCATGGCAGATGTGGCCCTGCCAATAACTGACACCGCCAGATGCCGCCGATCCGGAATATCCGACGAGGATTCGGAGCTGCCGCGATTGTGCGTCCAATTTCCTGCATATGTCGCTTTCCCGCTGAGGTCCTTTAGAGTTCACCTTCTTCTTCTCAATGTATGTGAGTGCTGCTCTTGCGACACACTTTCATTTTTAAATTTCGCGGTTTGTCTGAATCATTCGGGTTGTTCGAAGGCTACTCACCCCGATTTGTGTCGCATGAAAGTCATCGCCGATGCGCCACAATCCGATCGTGTGCGCCAAAAACCTGGGGCAATTCAGCGCAGAACAAAATTATTCGGGAAACCCGACGGAAATGTGTCCGACCGACCCTTAGTAAATGTGCCCCCATGTTATGCATGTTTATATTTTCAGATGAATAGATCGATCACAAACATATTGCATAGAAAGATATCTTTAGGAAAGTTTGAGACCGTAAGGACAGTAAAACAATCAGCTTATACATTATTTCATGAAAAAGGTTAATGAATGAATAAAGGTGATGGATTAACATTTGGTATGTCTGCATGCACATTCAAAATATGAGGTCAAAGCTGGCAAGAAAGCCATTGTTAGTTTTGAAAAAAATATAAGCCTATCAAAGAATGTAGGAGATACTTTTGAAGTATCTTTTCCACATTTTTCAGCGTAAGAAAAGTATGGGTGTGCTTGGCTACACCAAATAAGTTTAAAACAGCATGAAGGAAAACTAAAGTGGGTGATTGCATAATTCTTTCCAAGATACAGAAATATAAAAGCACAATATATTGTTGACTTATGGAAACTCTCAGGTCTACAAATATATAGATGTCTAATTTCTAGACCAAAAGGTGGATTTTGCCTTATACTGTATATAAAAAAATCTAAGTTCTATAAGAAGAATTTTGATAACAGATATAACCAAGAACCAGAATACTGGGAAAATGACCTTACAATGAAGAAATGTGCCTCCTCTCCAAAGCATACCCCAATAGTCTTTCAAACATGGTTGAGCAGTGGCAAGATATGGGTAGCTATGGCTGCTGGTTAATAATTACAGGGGTGAAGCTTGTGACCTGTGATGATTCCAGAGGCCTATGGCTGAGCATTGCTATGGTATTGGAGTGAAGAAACTCCAAGAGAAGAGAGAAGGCTCAGAGAGGAACAAGGTGAATATGTTTCCATATGCCACTGTGCGACAGGCAGAGTGAGTACTGGCTAATGGGAGGCATTACTGTTACTACTGACTACTGGGGGCTTCACGGTAACGGCTGGATTCTGGGAGGAGTTACATTGACTACTGATGGCATCACTTTGACTACAGACTACTGTGACTGACTACTGGGAGGCATAATTGTTGCTACTGGGGAGCATCACTGCGACTACTGGATACTGGGGGCAACATTGTGACTACTGGCAGCATCACAGTGACTACTGGCTACTGATGAGCATCACTGTTACAACTGTCTACTTGGGACACCACTGTGACTACAAATTACTGGGGTCATCACTTTGACTACTAGTGGCATAACTGTGACTGGTGACTACTGTGGGAGGTTCTGAGGCTACTGGGGTCATCACTGTGTTTACTTAGCACAGGCACTGTGGCTACTTGGGGCAGGCACTGGGACTATTGGTTACAGGGAGAAATACTGTGGCTATGTGGGGCAGGTGGTTGAACTACTAGCTACTGGAGGCAAGCACTGTGACTACTGTCTACTGGTGAAAGGCACAGCGACTGCTGCTGACTACTGGGGGCAGGCACAGTGACTACTGACTACTGGGGGGCACTATGACTTTTGGCTACTGTGGGACAGGCACTGTGGTGCTGTGACTACTGGCTACTTTGGGGCTGGTGCTGTGTATTGAGTACTGTGTGTGGGCATTGTGACTTGGCTACTTTGTGTGGGGCACTGTGAATGTTGGGTACTGTGTGGAGGCACTGTGACTATATTATCTACAGGAGAAGCACTGTCACTATATTGGCAACTGTGTGGGGGTACTGTTACTTTATTGGTGACTGGGAGGGGGATGTTAGTATATTGGCTACGTTGAGGACATAATAGTGATCTCTAAAGGAACAAAAGAACAGTATTAAATTTGTGATAAGAAGGTGGAAGAGATGATGATGAAGTAAGGAACCTGAAATTTTTGTGTTGCTAAATCTGTAGGGTGGCTGGAAGAAGATGAAATAGTCTCCTTCGTTCAAAGATGTTATCTGTGTTTATTACACATAATTATATTGAGCTTGTTTATATTTTTATGTACTGCATTTATTTTAGGTTCTGTATTTATGTACTGGACTGGGTTCTGGTGCCGTACCTATGTACAAAGTTAGGTTCTGCTGCTGTATTCTTTCTGTTAATACTTAATTTTTGTATTTTTGGGTTGGTAAAGGGGCTTTACTTGTTTCTTAATCAGTTAATATGTCAATTTAATAACTTTTAGACACAAAAAGGTTCATTTAAATATTATATTAACATAACATGTATTTTAAATACTGTAATTGTTGATTAAAGTAGATATAATTTTTTTCTCACTCCGTGCTATAAGATGGACTTCTCTTTCCCAATGTAGGGTGCCTGTTGTTAAATATTTTATTCACACCTCTTTATATAAGTATACTCTACTTACTTTTAAAAGGTACCGTGTGTATGTTCATAAACACAATATCAATACCAAGAGCCATGTTGGTTGTCTGACTAGTGCTTGAACTCAGCCAATCAGACCACAGCTTAAATTTCATAAATAACTGTGGGAAAATGAAAGCTGAGCTCTGATTGGTTGCCATGGCCAACTATAATCAGTCACGGACACTCTCGGACACATCTGATGAATCTCCCCTATATATTGATGTGTTTTATAGTTCAGGGAGTTTAGCTTGTGGACAGCTTCGAGTCTGAACTTTGTGTTCTATGCTCAGTGTCAATAATGATGCTATCAAGAACTCTAGTTTTATGTTTACTTTGTTTTTAAATGTTTGCTTAATCTAACTTTTTTACTTCTTGTCCTTATGACGTCAATGTGTAATATTGCAAATTAAACTCCTTATTGTGTTTTTGTTAAAGATCATAAAAAAACACTTGCCTATCTTTTGCAGCTCAGACAGCCAGGTCATGCATGGGGCCGTATGTCAGCTGCTAAAAAAAAAACAGCCAGAACGCGTGCCATTTCACATTCATGTGCAGGATGCCAAAGGAGAACTCTGTGTTCCCTAACTTGTATACATTAAATTAAAAGTTTATGATTTCCCCTTATTTTATAGGAAACCCCTTTTAAGGATATCTCTCTGACCATAAGATATGACATTCTATCTTCCTACAGCTTCTGCAGATGTCCTGAAGTTCCTCATATGACTCATCTTAATTATTCAGAAAACTCTCAGTTCATTTCCAGGCTATACTGTGTAATCTCTTACTCAAATAAGTGTTGGCAAAGAAAGCTATTCTTTTTTACAATATGAATAAAATGCAATATTTTATTGCCTGTACGGATTTTCTTCTAGTAGACTACAGAATTCTTGTTTTAAGTGTCAGATTTAGTGACCTATCTGTATAACAGGACTTAACTAGAGAGAGGCAGAACACACCTGGTTCAATTGTTTTGGTACATCGCTGTCACGTCCCTTACTTGCATGATTGGATAATGATACCAATGGAATATTCATAATGGTGGGTATATATAGGAGAAGAAGGTAAGTATATAGAGGGAAGGAAATAATTAGGATTCCAACACCTCTACATAATCTATTTAGGGAACCTGTCACCACATTAACCCCCTCAAGCCCTCAAACATAACCTCATTCTGTAATATGTACTTCCCCCTGAAGGTCTTTTTTGCTTATTTCCAGCTTGCAGCATGAATTAAAAATCATCTTTTATACTTTTGTACAATTAAGTCAGGTAACCCAGCCTCCTGCAGTCAGATTGCTTAGCCCACCCCCTGCATCTGGTGTCCCCCAGCCCTGCCTTCTAATTGTGATGTCATTCTCTGACTATACAAGCAATTGAAAGACAAAGAAAAGCCAAAAGCCAAAGTGCTCAATCCAAGAAAGGGTCCTTCGCTCTCGTACATAAGCATTAAAAGCGGAAAAGTAGATGGGCACTCACGAGTTCCGTTTAAAATGATAGTGTCCAGCTTTATTTATCCAAAATGGTACAGTACAAGTAAAAGGCAGATGCAAGGATAGGGTGCAGTACACCCTATGTACACCCTAAATGTAGATGTGTACTGCAGCCTATCCTTGCATCTGCCTTTTACTTGTATTGTACCATTTTGGATGAATACAGCTGGACACTATAGTTTTAAACGGAGCCTGTGAGTGCCGATCTACTTTTTCACTTTTGATGTCATTCTCTAACTATCCAGAGATATTGCACACCTCCAAGCATATCATGCAAAGCAGCAGATGTGTGGTTGTGCAAGACCTCCGGATAGCCGGAGAATGAGGTCCCATTAGGAGACAGGGTAGGGATGCCGCCAGATCTATGGAATGGGTAGAGAACCGAGTGGTCAGGAAGTGGAGTTACCTGACTGCATTGTACTTAGGGATTAAATATGATTTTTCATTGATGCTGCAATTTAGAAATACGCTAAAAACAACTCCAGGAAATGTGCATATCACAGAAGAGGGTACTCTTCGTAAGCTTTGGGGGGTTAGTGTGGCTTTAACGACTTGGCCCTTTATTTTTTCATTTTTCCGTGTACAGAGCTGTGTAAGCTTTCTTCATAACAAATTGTACTTTAATTTTCCATGCTCTGTACTGGGAACCGGGAAAGAATGCAGTGAAATTGGTGAAAAAAAGCATTTGTACCATTCTCTTGTGGGCTCCGTTTATACGACTTTCACTGTGCACTCCAAATGACAAGTCTCCTTTATTCTTTGGGTTGTTATGAAGACTGAGATTTATTGTACATTTTACACTTTATTAAACAGACTAAAGGTTTAAGTTGGAACTTTACCCAGCAAATTTATGAAGACATACACTAACATGTAACTGACATATGACATTTTCCTTCTTAGTCTTCGTGGGGAAAAACTTTAATGTACCTTGTAATTTACCATCATGTTTGTTAATGATTTTCCACACTAGGGCATGACTGTAGCTAAACTAAATCACACATTCACAAGGGTTTAAAGCAAGGTGACAGTCTGTGCCAGAGTACACGTAGGAATAGTACTTTCTTGGGCTGGACCTTTGAGGACTTATATCAAAATTAATGTTGCTCCTTTCTCAAATTTTTAAATGGAAACCTAGATTAGCAGTGATATGTTACTTCACTCCACTTGAAGAACTAATTCAAGAATTCAATGGCTGGAGGCTCCAAGTTTGCTACATACCAGGATGAACAAGGTACTTGTGTGACCGGCTTCAGAAGTGATCAGTCTTCCTTGTGTTCATACTGAGTGGCTTTGCTGCTAAACATGCCCTAAACATGTTCTATAATTTCTTTACACAGAAAGATTTCAGAGTCAAGAAATGTTAGCCTAGATGTATTATGGTATGCTTTCATAAGATTTTTGAATAAAAGTCAAAATGATGTCCGCCCCATGAAAGGTGGTCATAACATTATCAGCATTTTTATGAGCTGCATGCTACAGGATCAATGCTGATTTCAGTATAGTAATTTTTACTTGGTAAACCTAAGAGACGGTTCTTGTTATGGTTAAAGAAAATGTCAGAAGGATAATTGCAAAAAATTGGATTTGAGGTTTAGGTTCTCAGTTGTCATCCTTTCAGGGAGCATGGAGGGTATTGAGAGAGATGAACCTAAGATTTCCTATTCAGTGTGCTGTTTCTAACTAGCATGGACAAATGTCTTATTGGTGTGCTCACTGGCACCTTGCATTGGGGGCGTCCCACCAGCTCCTGTAGAGATGCCACTGTAAATCTGTTCTTTTGTAATAGATTGATGACAACTAGATGACAAGATTGGATTCATTAATTTAAAACAGATTGCTGAATCCTAGTGAACTCCAGTGACTTTAATGAAGTCTGTTTTATTAATGGTAGCAAGAACACTGCAGGCCTTAGCATATGTTTGTGGGTTTTTTTTGCAGTAATCTTGAGATATGTTCCTCCTTAATATCAGTATAACAAGCAACTCATTTTGCCTTCCATTATTTTCAGGTAGCTGATAAGGTACAAAAATCTACAATGAAAAATCAGCTGCATCACTATATTCACCCAACACAGAATGTAAAATTAAATCCCACCTCCAAAATCTGCTTAGGATAACGCTAATGTTAGAGGTAGATTCAATAACTAACTTGTATTTCTCAAATTAAACTCTGTATAACCCTAGAGTTTTTATAGTCATGAACAAGGAGTTTTTTTTTCAAGGATACTATTGTTATGTGTTATACAGTTTGTGAAATCCCTTCTTTGCAATCACTGTCAACATATTAATACTATGACAATTCTTTTCAGTTATTTGTTTTTTAACATAATCTACAATACTCTATATAGAGGGGCTGAGATTCATTAAAGGGATACAATAAAAAATTAAAAAAAAATACTCCAGGAAGAACTGACTAGTTCAACAATGTAGCAATAATAAACTCCTCTATCATGTCTTCGGGGATGGCACTGAACTTCACATTGTATATTTTTTAGTGATAAGATGTTAACCTTTGCACTTATGTCAGCAAATGTTACAGACAATGCCAGTCTTTAACACATATGCATTAAAATGTTACTTTTGACACTTTTATCACCTACTGACAACACTATAAAATGACCCTGATAAACTTGTAAAACCTTTGCAGAGCACATCCCTATGAGAACTGTTAACATTACATCATGAATGTTCATTGTCTGTGTCACAGTTTTCACTTTTAATTGGTGAATAAGAAATGGATTATAAATTACATTGTTATACTTAACTGTGCTTTGCTTAGTTTTAATGTTATGTAATGAAGATATACTCCAATTTAATTTAGACCATTAATGACCCAAAAAGCATCCAAATTAGTCTTACCTGACAAAATGTTTGATGTGTTACAGCATGATTGTGTCATTGTTCACATTTGGGCCACATGTGTTACGTGTAAGTTTACGTAACTAATATTAGAAAGTAAATTGTGTTCCCATTGTTTAAGTAGCACATAGGTATACTGAAAGAGTTTACCCTGCAACAATATTCTGCAGTGCTAAATATATAATACTATACATCAGGTTAGCTATCTGTATACTTCCATTTATGATCATGCCACTTTTTGATGATGTTATTCTTTTACATATAATACTATGGGGAATGATGACCTTCCATACATGTAATACTATGGGAAATGAAGGAGGAATGAAGACCTTCCATTTATGCAACACCATGGGGAACGGGGGGTGAATGAAGACCTTCCATGCATGTAAAGCTATGGAGAATGGAGGATAAATGAAAATCTTCCATACATGTAACACCATGGGGAATGGAGGTTGACTGGAGACATTGCATATATATATATAACACTACCGGAAATGGTAGGTGAATGGCAGCTCTTCCACTCTTTCCATTTTTGGAAAATGGAGGTTTAATGATGACCTTCCATACATGTAATACTATGACTGGAGACCTTGCATAATGCGTAATACCAAGGGGAATAATAATAATTAATAATTCCCTTATTTATATAGTGCACACAGATTACACAGCGCTGCACAGAGCTTGCCAAATCGGTCCACAATTTAATCAACCTACCAGTATGTTTTGGAGTGTGGGAGGAAACCGGGGACCCGAAGGAAACCCACACAAACACGGAGAGAACATACAAACTCTTTGCAGATGTTGACCCTAGGAATTAGACACAGGACCCCAGCGCTGAAAGGTTATAATGCTAACCACAAAGCAACCATGCTGCCCCTAAGTTAACTTTTATGTAACACTATGAGGAATGGAGGGTGAATGGCATTCTTCTATAACAGAAGAAGATAATGGAGACTATTAGGATTGATGTGATTTGGACCTTATAATGGATGGCTTTAAGTACAATATATGGATTATATAAAGGAATGACATATTGTTAGGATTTGCTGTCACTTTATGATTGGTAGGGATATGGCATCTGTGAGAATTTTCACACAGCATTTTATAGTATTTTATAGTACTTGTGGGTGAAATCCTTGACAACTATATTAAGATGTTCTGCAGTAGCCGATGTGTGTATTATGATGTTCTGCAGTAGCTGAGGTTTGTATTATTTTCTTCAGCAGCTATGGTGTGCATTATGAGGTGTATATTATGAGGTTCTACAAAACTGAGACATGGTTTGTGATGTTCTCCAGCAGCTGAGGTATGTATTATGATGTTCTTCATCAGCAGAGACATATATTATACAATAAGATCATTTAATGTTTATCACAACACTTTGTCACACTTCCACATATATTAAAAATAACACACAATGGGGAAGATTTATCAAGTGCCTTAAAGTCAGAATATTTCTAGTTGCCCATGGCAACCAATCACAGCTCCCCTTTAAAATATTCATGAGCACTGGTAAAATGAAAGATGAGCTGCGATTGGTTGCCATGGGCAACTAGAAATATTCTGACTTTCAGACAGCTTGATAAATCTGCCTTTTATCAAGTCCACTCATGTCTTTTTCCCTACATCGTACCCTCCTAAATGAATTACTAGTATGTCCGGAAGGGCCTTGAGCCTAGAATAGTAATGTGCTTGAGGCAGTAATGACCCCCAGACCATTCCTCTGATCCCTATCCAAACCCAACTATCGACCATTTCACCGTAACTCACCCCTCCTAGCTCCCCAATATTCGAAAGAGTGCCCCATAATCCAGATGAGGCACGGTGTGGCAAAACATGCACAGAAAAACACAAACATAACAACCGCAATGCAGTTTCACTTAAACAAGCAAAGATGGACGGACATACAACCTAAACCTGCCAGATCTCCATCTACCTATCTGCTGGATACTCTGAGCTGGAAGACCTAAACATGCTGGATCTCCATCTACCTATCTGCTGGATACTCTGAGATGGAAGACCCCATTGAGATGCCTCTGATAGCTGCCCCTATTCGAAACAAATGGGTGGCAAACTCCGCAGACGGCAACCCTAACCGAGACAACACTGTGAATTGATATCTAGATAATGCTGTCCCATCTTTATGCACAAACAAAGCCTCCTGACCTTCCGGGCGCACAGCCATAAAATGTCTCAGAGACCCCACCAGACACCCCCCCCTGGAAGTTGAATTAACATTATGTTAACCCCTCCCCTCCTTATCAGTTTTTGAGGAACGCAATCTGCAAACCACCCTATCTTGTTTAAACAACATGTGTCGACGTCTGATTGTTTCATAGAATACATACTCACTAATTTCACCGACCCAGAAAGCCCCAAAAAAGGCCAGAGAAAATGTTGCTGAAAACAAACATGCTTCATAACTATCTCTGCAAATTCTCGGAAGCACCTCTACCAGCTGCAGCAATAACTGGAAAGAGACTGGCCGAAGCGCATCATGCGGGCCTACAATACATCTGCTTGCTGCACAATAAATGTCCCAGTTGCTTCAACACTACTGACAGTGGTGTCCCAATCTTAAAATGCCTAACTATGTACAAAAACAACATTGGTAATGTATCACCTGAATTCGCCTCTTGCTCACTCAAAAAAGGCGTCCACTCCCGCCACACAACTGTATACATGTTCCAAGTAGCTGGTGCCACAGATGACTTCATAAGGCAAGGCACACCCAACGGCAGATCCCATAACTGTGAGGGGCAGGATTGAGGAAGCTGATCCGCCTAAGGTGCCAACAGCCAACAGCCGAGACTGGTCCCACTGGAAACGAGAGAGGAACTCAGCGACACAATTTGTGACCCCTAGAACATGACTAGCACACAGCCAGATACTACGCGTCAAGCACGAGGAAACCGGGGGAAGAAGCTGTTTGCATGTTTCTACACTGTACTACCGCCATGTTGTCACAATTTACTCTAATCTTAAGCCCTCCTGACACCACTATCCCCATACAATGGGAAATAATTCTAAAAGGGTAAGATTACGAGAAACACCCGCTTCCACTCATGACTCAGGCCACTCATGCGCCATCCATTGCTTCTGGAATATTGCTCCAAAACCACGACGACAAAAAACCCTGCCCATCAGTATTATATGGCACGCAAATGCTAGCTTACCTAAGACAGACTACAATTGACATGAGCACACCTTTATCAACACCCGCATATTATTAATAGATGTGCGTAAATCCTCCAGCTTTGCTAGTGGAATTCTGAACTCCATTGCCACCAAGTTTAGCTCTATCCTTAAAAAACTCAACACCGTAGTTGAGCCTTCCGTTTTTTTCTGCAGCCAATGGTACTCCAACCTGTGACGTCACCTGCTCCTTGGTGTGTAGCAACACAGAACAGACTCTACAGCCAGCAGGTCCAATGCACAAAAAATCATCCAGGTAGTGAATCAAAGATTCGCTCCGAGCCTCATCTTTCACCACCCATTCTCAAAATGTACTAAAAGTTTCAAAATAAGAACATGACAGCGAACAGCCCGTAGGTAGACAGCTAGCTAGTATACCACCTTGTCAAAGGACATGTATGTTACCAATGACAATTCTTCACTGATCCCGTCATTAACCGATTCACCATTTGGATATGACAGTTGGTGAATCAGCCTAAACTTGTTAAGCTCTTTTTTCGGAAAAGTCTGAGGTCCTCTATCTCCTTCTTACTGTCCTCAGACTTCTAAGTTGAACTTCTCCAGAGGAAGCAGCGAGAAAATGTCTACATACTCATCCCTCCAAATTCTCTCTTTTAACTCCTGCTTTAGATGCGACCCTAAGGCGCCATCAAAGCAGACATAAACCTCCCCCTGAGCTGTGGCATCTAACCTGAACTCCTGTGCCAGTTGCCGGTGGTGGCGCCTGCACCTGGCATCCTGTCGACCATACTTGAAGGGGCGTAGCACCCGCCGCCGACATCCTTGCAGCGGGTACTGCGCACCCCTGCATTAATTCTTGAAAACCCTGAAAAAACTGTACTAACAATCCTTGACAATCTTTCTGACTAACCCCTGAAGTACTGATGCCTGACCCTTGAGGCTGACTCCCTAACCCACTTACCGGAGCCAAGACTGGGGTAAATGACATTAAAGGGGCTATAGTGGGCTTACCAAGGCCCGAGCCTTGACTCCGGTAATCCTCAAAGTCGATCTGTGAATCCACTTCTTCTGCCGCATGAATAAATACCACATCATCACCCGATACCTGAGATCCGCCATGAACAAAGCTGCCAGGTGCAAGGCAACACCCTGGCTGGTCGCAAAGCTCAGCGCTGGAAAAGACTGTGCATGTGAGGTTCTGCTCGTGTGAGGGGGATGGGGGTTAAACATGTGGTGCCCGACTCCTCCCCTGCTCCATAAGCCAGGGCCATATTTCGTCTTGATGATATACCCCCACTGGGTAATGTTGAAGGGGGACGCAGCCGCAGACGTAGAAGCACCATCAACAATATACACTCACCGGCCACTTTATTAGGTACACCGTGCTAGTAACGGGTTGGAACTGCCTCATGATGGCATCACACAGTTGCCGCAGATTTGTCGGCTGCACATCCATGATGTAAATCTCCCGTTCCACCACATCCCAAAGATGCTCTATTGGATTGAGATCTGGTGACTGTGGAGGCCATTTGAGTACAGTGAACTCATTGTCATGTTCAAGAAACCAGTCTGAGATGATTCTAGCTTTATGACATGGCGCATTATCCTGCTGAAAGTAGCCATCAGATGTTGGGTACATTGTGGTCATAAAGGGATGCACATGGTCAGCAACAATACTCAGGTAGACTGTGGCGTTGCAACGATGCTCAATTGGTACCAAGGGGCCCAAAGAGTGGCAAGAAAATATTCCCCACACCACCACCACCAGCCTGAACCGTTGATACAAGGCAGGATGGATCCATGCTTTCACGTTGTTGACGCCAAATTCTGACCCTACCATCCGAATGTCGCAGCAGAAATCGAGACTCATCAGACCAGGCAAAGTTTTTCCAATCTTCTACTGTCCAATTTCAATGAGCTTGTGCAAATTGTAGCCTCAGTTTCCTGTTCTTAGCTGAAAGGAGTGGCACCCGGTGTGGTCTTCTGCTGCTGTAGCCCATCTGCCTCAAAGTTCGACGTACTGTGCGTTCAGAGATGCTCTTCTGCCTACCTTGGTTGTAACGGGTGGCGATTTGAGTCACTGTTGCCTTTCTATCAGCTCGAACCAGTCTGCCCATTCTCCTCTGACCTCTGGCATCAACAAGGCATTTCCGCCCACAGAACTGCCGCTCACTGGATGTTTTTTCTTTTTCGGACCATTCTCTGTAAACCCTAGAGATGGTTGTGCGTGAAAATCCCAGTAGATCAGCAGTTTCTGAAATACTCAGACCAGCCCTTCTGGCACCAACAACCATGCCACGTTCAAAGGCACTCAAATCACCTTTCTTCCCCATACTGATGCTCAGTTTGAACTCTAGGAGATTGTCTTGACCAGGTCTACATGCCTAAATGCACTGAGTTCCCGCCATGTGATTGGCTGATTAGAAATTAAGTGTTAACGAGCAGTTGGACAAGTGTACCTAATAAAGTGGCCGGTGAGTGTATAGTCCATATATACCTGCGTGAAGCTTAGTTACATACAGAGGCCCCGCAGTATAAATAGTATTTGTCCCCCATATGTTTATATACGCAGGGGCTCCCTTCAGAGACACAGGCGGCGTGACGTCATCAAACGCCGCCTGTGTACCTGCATGTCCCTGCCTGTGTCTTAAAGAGACAGGTGCGATTTATTTACTTGGCAGGCAATTCGGGCGTCAATAGGTGACCGAAACGTCCACATTAGTAGCACATTCTGCTGCTCCTTAAAGGGCTCTGCATTCTGCCACCTGAGGCGAGATTTTCATCTCGCCTTATGACAGATGCGGCCCTGCACATGAAGGACTCCCAGACAATAAGAAATAAGAATCTCTGGTCTGATGAGATAAAGATTGAAAGTTCAAAGTGGTATGTGTGGAGAAAACCAGGCACTGCTTATCACCTGCCAGATACAATCCCAACATTGAAACATGGTGGTGGCAGCATCATGCTAAAGGGGTGTTTTTCAGCTGCACAGACAGGATGACTGGTTGCCATTGAAGGAAAGATAAATGAGGACAAGTACAGAGATATCCTGGAGTGCTCTGAACCTCAGACAGGGCCAAAGGTTCACTGTCCAAGACACAGCACACAACTAAGCACACAGCTAAAATAACAAAGTAGTAGCTTTACAACATCTTGTACTAGCTCAAAAGCTGCTTCTACTCAATTCTGAGCAATGGGTGTGGCCATGTGATATTTCAGTTTTTAATAAATTAGCAAAAATATATACATTTCAGTTTTTTTTCTGTTAAGATGAGGTGCAGAGTGTACATTAATGAGCAAAAAACTTTTTGATCTTACCAATTGGCTGCAATGAAACAAAGAGTGAAAAATGTAAAGGGGTCTGAATACTTTCCGTACCCACTGTATGCTTATAGCATGTTAGAAATCTCTTAAAGTGCACCTGTCACCAGGAATGTTATTATTAGCTGGTAATAGGTTCCAATTGCCTATGCTATGCTGATTATAAAAATGCCTTTGTCAGCGTTCTGAATCATTTCAGTAGTTTATAATAATTTATTTCACATTACCTGGCTCCCTGTCAGCAGCATGTGGTGAGCTGGTTCTAGTACCGAGAGGGAGTTGGACATGGCATACTGACATGGCATACTGATGTTCTATTGGTCATTAGTGGAGAAATGTGGAGAAATGCGTCTGTTGAAGGTTAGTCTTTATTAATCTCATGGGAGGAGACAAGATGCAGCATCAGGTGTTATCTGTCTCCACTTCAATCAACATTTTGTAAATAAAGTACATAATTGTGGCCTTTTGCCATAATATTCGTATATTCCTCATTGGTTCCATCTGATTTTGGGCATGCATCCACCTGGCAACATCTGCCTAGTTATACTCATATTCTCATACGGGCTTCTCTCTCATTATCAGTTAGTGCCTGGGTACGGGATGGATTTGATGTACATTGAAAAAGTTTCTCAGGCACACAGCTATCTCATGATTCCATTAACTCTTCAAATCCCTGACAGCAACAGCATTAGAAGAACATTTCTCAGTAAATAAAACTATACATTTATCATATCTATGCTTTATGTTGGCATGACTGTATGATTTTACTTTATTTTCTTTGGACGTTTGTTGGACGTTCAGAGACTTTTATTCAGCCCTAAAATGTATGTGTTCTTGCAGGATAAAGGAAGAAATAACATCTAAAATTTTGTACAGTTTCTTCACCTCACCTTGCGTGCCAGGATAAGTGCCATTCCCCCCCACCTCTTTTGCAACATCGAGCAAAACGACACCAGGTCCAACTTGGCTTAGTTTTGTGTAAAATCTAGGTTTTTAAAAAGTATGCAAGCACGCCGTGTGTCAGCCCACTTCCCCAGCACCTGTGCCCTCCAAGGTGGTGTAGCCGCAAAAATAAGGATTATTGCAATTATTTCTGTGGTTCTACACCAGAACAGTGGCATAGAATTCCCTCTGTATCTTTTTGTCACTTTTCTTTTAACGGGATTTAAACCTTTTTTTTATATACTGTATGGGTCCAGGGGGTAAGAAATGGTCCTTCCTCCCCTAGTGCCACCCCTCACCTCCTGCTGCTGTATATAGAGACAGGTAGTGTTGTAGTGTCGAGAGCAGCGCACATACTGCGGCAGCAATTTCAGGCAGAAGATATGACTGCCAATGTGACATCAACACTGGCCTCTTTATACAAACAGCAGCCAGTGATGATCGATGGCACGGGAGTGCCAGTTGTTTTTTTTCTTTATACTGGACAATCCCTTTTAGGTCATAACACTTTCAAGAAATGTTATGGTTGTTTTTTAGTATACATGTTATGCTTGGTTGTGTTTTTACCTTTAGACCTCCTACACCTAAATGTGTGCAAATCACAGGCAGCAAACAACAGCTTTGTGGTCTGTTGTTTGAGGTCTTGTTGTAATTGACATGTTAGTTCCATTCATACTCCAATGACAAGAGAAAACACTGTCATGTGCAAGAATAGGACCTACTCTGAATTTTGCGGCCCAGGCAGATGGCTCATACATAGCCATGTTGAACATAAGGCCTATGTAAATGTGATATGTCTTGTTGTACATATTATTTATCCAATATTCCTGGGGGCTGTGTATGGTGTTTTTGTCATGGTACAAAATTTAATGGGGGGGGGGGGGGGTTTGCCACGGTCTTGACTGTGTAGGACACCGATATGCCTTTCCCTGCTTCATATTGTGCCCTCCCATCTGCCCCCCTTCATACTGTTGCCCCATCTCTTTCATACATTATCCCCCTGCAATTAGATCCCCTTCATACTATGGCTGTCCCAGCAGCTCCCCTCCATGCTGGGCCCCCCCAAAAGCTCCCCTTCAAACTATGCCCCTCCTCCCAGCAGCTCCTCTACATTCTTTGGCCTCCACCAGCAGCTCCCCTTTATACTTTACCCCCCCCCCTTCCCCCAGCAGCTCTTTCATACTGTGGCCACCTCTCTTCATTACTTAATAAAATAATAAAGACCAGATACTTACCTCCTCCCCTTCTCTCCTTCTGTGTGTCACATTGAAGCTGGCAGGCAGGATGACATCATATCATCATACCTGCTCCACACATAAGCTGATCACACAGGGGCAGATTTACTTACCTAATCCATTCACGATCCAGCGGCGCGTTCTCTACGGTGGATTCGGGTTCGGCCGTGATTCACTAAGGTAGTTCCTCTGACAACCACCAGGTGGCGCTGCTGCGCTAGAGTTCCCCGAGGCCCGCTGGAATGCCCTGAAGTTCACAGGCCTATTCCTGGTGAAGGTAAGTGCAAGTCCCGCAACACTTTTTTTTTTTTAAATGCGGCAGTTTCCGAATCCGTCGGGTTTTTGTTTGGCCACGCCCCCTGATTTCCGTCACGTGCATGCCGGTGCCGATGCGCCACAATCCGATCGATTGTGCCAAATCCCGGGGCAATACAGGGATAATCGGCGCAAATCGGAAATATTCAGGTAACATGTCGGGAAAACGTGAATCGGGTCCTTACTGAATGACCCCCACAGTCTCTGTGTAAATAAATAATTCCTTTATTAATATAGCGCACACAGGTTACACAGCGCTGATCAGAGCTTACCAAATCATTCCCTGTCTCCAATGGGGCTCACAATCTAATCTACTTACCAGTATGTTTTGGAGTGTGGGGGGAAAACGGAGGACCTGGAGGAAAGCCACGCAAAAACGCAGAGAACATACAAACTCTTTGCAGATGTTGACCCTGGGACTTGAACCCAGGTCCCCAGCGCTGTAAGGCTGTAAGCCACCATGCCGCCCCTCTGTGTCTGGAGGACAGGACATATCTCCTATTGGTGACTCTCCCACTGAATCCAGGATGATTGGGAGGTATTCTTGTATTATGCCATAGAATTATATGAACGTAGCTAAAAATCACAGCAACATGTGTTACTACTAAAGTTCTAAGTGTATCCCCAAACCTACAGTGCACAGTAGTCAGTATTTTATCTTGTTTTCCTTAGTACTTGTTTTAGCTGTGCTTATTTCATACTTGTGTGTAGTTTTGCTCTGCAGAGGGAGCCATAAATGAGGCTCAGATTGCAGTGGCAGATCAAGGATCATTCCTTTACCTGGAGATGTGCTCATCTAGGTGCAAGTGGGAAGGCACCTCCTCCCCCACCTCCTGCTGCCTCTAGAGCTGCAAGTGTTTCCCTGAAGAGGGGGCATATCAAGCTGCTCATTGCCCCCTGCATGAAAGGACTGGGAGGATCAGTGCCTAGGGAATCCCTCAGGAGATCTCATCAAACACCATGAAAGTGCAGCTGAAGGTAAGTTATAGTAACCATACTTTCCCTATAGAGTCATTTACCAGACAGGGAAACTTTTATATAGTGCTAGCCAGTTTGTATACAGCTAAGATTACACTGAGAATCCTAACATTCCCACAGCAGACTGTCTGTTATTAAAGCCATTCAGTGAGGATTATACATGTATACTTAACAACTAGTGATATTAATTCACTTCTCCGCCTAAAATAACAGTAGATTTTCCTTTTAGCTGACTGCTTGATAAGAAATGGATGTTATGTAACTAAATGATGTAGAAATACTAGGATTATGCACTGGTAATGACTAAAATGTAGGTACATCTGACACAGAAGCTTTGCTGTGGATTACAGAAAATACCAGATATTTGATGTTACTATGGCATCCTCATGATGTGTTACACATTTGGTTACCCTGCTACATATATACAACAAGATATATTATTACATACTGTTTGTCTATTGCTATAGATGATCTGCTATGCCATCTCTGGGTTTGCTTGCCTATTTTGTTATAAGAAAAAAAGGGTTCATCTACTGTTGCTGACAGCAGCGTTTCCATGGTAACCATACAGCTAGGATATGTATTGTTTATAACACAGTGATACAGGGAGATGTATTTAGTTTCTGATTTGTCTTTGATGGGTTTGTGAGTTTGAGTTTTATTTGCAGTGATTTTTGTGGGGTAATTTGCAGTGGGTTTGCAAAGTCGCACAAAAGTCAAACATTTTTGTGCAACTAGTTCCAAAGTATTTCCAAGAGTGGATTTGAGCCCACATTTCATTGAAGGGTTTTTCCCCCTTTAATGAAAATACCTGTACTAACCTCCTGTGGTGCTCCCGGTCTCCTGTACCGCTGTTTGTCTTCCAGGTGTTTGGAACACCCACCCGTCCCCTGTCCCAGCGCTGTATCAGATGCTGGGACCAGGGACGGGTTGGGCTTGCCAGGCAGTTGGAAGTTATCAGAGCAGAGGTGCCGTGCCCTTGTAAACAAAAGGAGGCATGGCTCCGATGAACGGCAGCGAGAGAGTACCTGAGGAGGTAAGATAGGTTTTTTTTTTTGATGCTGCTCTCCACCAGAGTATTTAATAAAGTTGGACGACCCGTTTTAAACTTAGGTTGAGTGCACATGAATACTAAATGCACACATTGTACAGGCGGGAGTCTTTGCTACTATACAGAAGTATAATGCAAGGGTTTCCTTTCTTCTGGATGGACTGCAGTGTCGGCAATGTAACAGTTAATACCGTCACTTTATTGAAAAAGGGTTAAAAACATAATACCCAGAAGTCACATAATCTGACGCGCTTTGGACCGTACATGGTCCTTAGTCGCAGCCTTAAAACATAGTGACATAATGCATGTTATGTACAAAAAGGAAGTGAACTTCATTGGACGTAACTCAAGTGAGTACCACCCACATAAGTTTGCAATGCTTTATGGCAGTGGTCTTGAACCTATGGCACGGGTGCCAGAGGTGGCACTCAGAGCACTTTCTGTGGGCATCCGGGCCATCGCCCCAGCACACCAGACAGGACTCGAAGAATCTTCCTGCAGTTCCAAGTAACTTAGAAAATGCTGCTTTCAGTCATATTTTGATACTTACTTCACTACTTGGGACTGTAGGAAGATGGAGAATAAATATACAAGGCCGATTTATCTTTGGAGGACCTCCTGCTGGCCCCTACAGGTCTACAGAGGGACACTGGAAAGAAGCTAAAATGATGCAAATTTTCCATCTTTATACTGTGTTGCTGTCCTCAGGAGTTCAATATGATTGTTGAAGAACATGGAGCAGTAAGTTAATTTTTGGTTGGCACCTCGCGATAAATAAGGGGGGTTTTGGGTGTCTTTTTGGGCACTCGGCCACTAAAAGGTTTGCCACCACTGCTTTATGGGATATTAGCCAACATAAGAGTATGCACAGTTGCTCACATTTTAAACTAGGGCGTACCTAATGTGAATACATACCAAGATACATATGTGCACAGAAACGTGCATGCAGACAAAAGACACCTCATATAGACACATTAATACAGATGTGTAAGGTCCATCGCGGAATGGGAAATTCGCCAAAATAAAAGTATGCACAGGCGTTCACATCTAGACAGAAACGTACCTAATGTTAATAAATCTTAGTCTTAGTTGGCCAAATTGGTAAGTGGAGTAGGAAGGCGCAACACTTTTAATTTTCAATGGGCAGAAATCTGACATAATTATGATGATGTTTTTGGAGCACTTTTAAGCAGGAGCTTCACTCCATCATGTCAGTGTAGTTTATTCTTTGCATTTCTGTAGTAGAAATCTGCACCCTTCGGAAGCAATAATAAACATATTTATGGATTCAAAATCCACAGGAGAACTCAGTTTGCAGTGTGGGGTTTTATAGCAGCATGTGGATGGGATCTGTACAAATTCTTCCACAATGTTGCTAATATAATATTCTGTGGGTTGGCAGCAAACCATTCCCCTGCAACAATCCTGTCCCTTTTAACTATGACCTTAAAGAGGTTTTCTGACCCCAATTAATGACCTAGTTGGAGTATGACACCTGGCATCATCAACAAATTATCCATTTTACAATATAGATAGAGCTGGAAGAACAGCGCTCCATCCATAATGATGTAGTGGCTGTGCCTGCTCACTGCAGGCACCACCCTTCCACAAGGGGTACATCATGCAATGATCTGCAAGACAGGTGTATATCTTTTCAACTTTGTGGCAATATCAGTGTAAGGCCCCTTCCACACTTGCGTTGCAGATCACGTCAGAGTTTGATCAGGGTGCGATCAGGGTTTGGTCAGTGAAAAAGTGACATTTTTCATCTGAGTGCAATCAGTTTTCAGTCAGAGTTTGTTCAGTGTCTCAGTTTTTCACACCCGTTTTCAATGCAATTTCAATGCGTTTTTCACGCGCAGATAATGCGCGTGAAATGGACTCAGGGCTGAGCTCTATCTTTTCTACGGCAATTAATACGTGAAAATGCGTTTTTGATGCATCTCCATAGACTTGCATGGTGCATTTTTCACGCGCGTGACTTGCAAAAGTAGAGCATGTCGAGATTTAAACGTGCATTTAAAAAAACCGCTCGTGTGCGCATGAAAAAAAATGCAAGTCTGAAAAGACCCATTGATTACAATGGGTCAGAGTGCAATGCAAGTTCTGCGCGTCAAAAGCACGCGCGTGAAAAATGCAAGTGTGAAAGGGGCCTCAATGTTGCCCTCTGAGGTATTGTTATTCTTCCTAATGTGGGCTATAACTTTGGAATGCTTTCCATATAAGGCTAGGGTCACATCATGTTTTCTTCATACGTTGAGCGTATATGGCAGGAAAGTGTGAATTTTAACATAAAGCATCTTTTTTGCCTACAATATATGTCATATACTGTGTAAAATACAGGATGGTTCACCTGGTTGGTAAAACACCCTGCCATCTCCTGCCCAGCTGCATATACACTCAGTGTAAGTCAGATGCGACATATTCCCTCCTCTGGCCTCCACTATCGCTTAGCAGGAGGGGGGTCCCTAGTGATGTCACTGTCCATATTGGGGGTATATGGAGGGGAAAGCGCCACAAACATTGGCAGCAACAGGATTGGGTGGTAGTAATGTGGGTTCGCGGTCTGCGCTTATTGATGACATTTGTTGTGTTTTTGGACTGGTTATATGGTATTTAGATAATTTACCGTATTTGCTATTATTTTAAAGTTTACTTTGTTTCATGAGTCTTCCAATAGTTCTACCAAGGAGTTTCCGACAAACTTTGTATCTGCATATCATCTGATAAGAGTTGCATAACCTCAATAAATTTTTTTTTTTTAATAAGTTATGTTTTGCTGTTTGATTTGAGTACATCACATTACAAACAGAGATAAAGGATCAAAACAAATTGTATTATTCAGGAAATATTCATATATTCTGTTCAAGGTGTTCTTACTAATGTTATCGTTTAGTTACGTTATCTACATTTAACAAAGGTGCCAAGTGTGAGAGTATAACCACCGGTGACAAGATGTAATTTATGTTCTAAGGTCCAACATGAGTAGAAGTGAATATAAACTCAAGTTTAGAAAGAAACCAGCATTCCTTTTCTTTCTTTTTTTTTTTTTTTTTTTAAAAAAAGAGAACCCTGCTTTGGAGGGGGGGGGGGGCATTTATGTAAAGGGAGACACTTGCTGTGGACATGTTATTATATATGGATAACAAATACAGGTGGTCCCCTACTTAAGAACACCCGACTTACAGACTACCGCTAGTTACAAACGGACCTCCGGATGTTGGTAAGTTGCTGCACTTTAGCTTTAGGCTACAATAAACAGCTGTAATAGTTATCAAAGGTGTCAGCAATTAACCCCTAGGCGCACCAGGACGTTATAGTACGTCCCGGTGGCTAGATACTTAGCGCACCAGGACGCACTATAACGTCCTGCTTCTGGCACCGGCTCACGAACGGAGCCGGTACCAGAAGCAGCGGCTGTCAGCTGTCTAGTACAGCTGACAGCCTGCGCTAACACCCGCGATCGGAGCCGACTCCGATCGCGGGTGTTAACCCCTTACACGCCGCGGTCAAGCATGACCGCGGCGTGTAAGGGTCTTCCCCCTATGGATCGGATCCCCCGTGCCGCTTACCGGGGGATCCGATCCTCTCCTGGGCAGCTCCGAGGACTGGCATGTGCCCCGGAGCTGCCCGGTTTCCATGGCAGCCAGAACCCTTCCGGGTCTGGCTGTAAACTGTCTGAGCATGCGCAAGCTTGCTCAGACAGTTTACACTGCTCTACAATAAAATAGTATTGTAGAGCAGTGTATTGAACTTAAACCAGTGATCAGAGTATCACTGGTTTAAGTTCAAGTATGTAGAAGTAAAATTATGCAAAAACACTTAACACTACACATTATAATAAATAAAAAATAAATACATAAAAATATAAGCCCCTAAAATGTCACTTTCCCATAAAAACACTTAATAAAGTATAAAAAACATAAAAACACAAAAAACCCCCGCATGTTTGGTATTGCCGCGTCCGTAACAATCTGCATAATAAAACAGAATTGTTACTGGACCCGCACGGTAAACGCCGGAGGAAAAAAACGCAAAAAACGTTCCGAAAAAAAGATAATTTTTAATTAATACCCTATAAAAAATGCTCTAAAAAGTGATTTAAAAAAGTTACGCAATCTAAAATAAGACCACTAAAAAGAACAATCCTTCTCGCAAAAAATAAGCCCTTAAACAGATTTGTGAGGTGAAAAATAAAAAAGTTATGCATATGAAAGACGGTGATGCTAAAATTAACAACAATTTTGCCAAATTACTTTTTATTCAGTAAAAATGGGAAAAAATTAAAAATATATATAAATGAAGTATTTTTGTAATCGTGGCGACCCATAGAATAAAAATAATATACTATTTTTATGGTATGGTTAACGGCCAAAAAAAAACCACATAAAAATGTTCCTAAAAATTGACGATTTTCATTTCCTCCACCAACAAAGCTTTAATTAAATCTCACCAATTAGCTATAGATGCCCCAAAATTATGTACAAGAAAAGTGCATCTCATGTGGCAAAAGAAATAAGCCCCTATAGGTCCTCAATAAAAAAAGAAAAAAATTATAGCCTGTACAATGTGACATAGCAAATCTGATTTGGATGGCGCCTCCTTCCCTTCTATGCCCGGCCGTGTGCCCATACAGCAGGTTACCACCACATATAGGGTATCGGTGTACTCGGGAGAAATTGGGTATCAAACTTTGTGGAGCCTTTTTTCATTTAATCCATTGTAAATGTTTAATTTTCCACCCAAAATGAGTGTATTGTGAAAAAATATTACAATTTTCAGACTGCACCTCCGTTTTGTTTTAACCCCTATAAAACACCTAAAGGGTTAACAAACTTCTTAAAAGTGGTTTTTCATACGTTGAGGGGTGTAGTTTCCACAATGGGGTAATTTATGAGTCTAGCTATTATTTAGGCCTCTCAGTGTCAATTAGAAGTTGAGCAGGTCCATCTAAGTACGGGTTTTGGTGATTTTACAAAAAATGTGAAAAATGATACCTAAATTCTGAGCCTCAGAACATTCTAGTAAAATATGTGGAATCTTAAAAAAACCATGCCAACATAAAGCAGACATTTGGGAAATGTAAGTTATGAATTTATTTGGGTGCTATGACTATCTGCATCAAAAGTAGAGAATTTAGAACGTTGAAAATATAGAATTTTTCCAATTTTTTGCCAAATTTTGTTTTTTTTCATAACTAAACGCAAAAGATTTCATCCAAATTTTTAAACTAATTTGAAGTACAATGTGTCACGAGAAAACAATCTCAAAATCCCCTGGATTTCTCATAGCGTTCCCACGCTATAACCACTTATAGTGACACAGGGCAGATTTGAAAAATGGGTCCGCGTCCTTTAGGCCAAAAGATGCTGTGTCCCCTAGGGGTTAAAGAGGACCTGTCACCCCGGAAAACCCACCCACCAAATGTGCCCGCCCATAATATTCCCCCCAGCCCCTTTCTCCCTAGCAATTTATTTTTTTAAATTTATGTGCAGTAAATTGATTTAAACTGATCCAACCTCTTACCAAATAAAGATCTGATCGTGTATCTGGTGTGCTGGCAGTCGGCGGTATTCATTAGGGGCTCTCCGCGATGCGACCGCAACGCACTAACAGCGGCTGCGGCCACGGCCTGGACTGACATGGCCGGCAGCGATGCGATGCTGCCGGCTTCTCCTACAATGTGACTGATGGCAGGGGCGTGCTGGGGGTGTGATACACGATCCGACCTCTTATTTGGTAAGAGGTCGGATCGGTTTAAATCGATTTACTGCACATAAATTTAAAAGAAAAACAGTGTTTACTACTTGTTGTTGGCCTATTGATTTCTATGACCTCAGTAACCCTCACTTGTGCACTGGCAGCAAGGTTTTTCATATCTTTTGTATTCAGTCTTTTGCCAACAAATCAATGGAAACTTAGTGCTAATTACTCTATATCTGCAGTTTTTTTAAGTGAATATCAGCTTTGCAGGATTATAATTATCAATTATATACTGTATCCCTGATAATATGTGTTATAAAATTCTTTGTTAACTAGACTGAATTATTTCCCCCCTCTTATAAATGTGTTAATTGTATCTTTCAACAAATGTTGAACATATTTTTTCAGACTCCCACCCCGCATTTGAAATTGATAACCTGACCTATCCTATGTGTGTGTCTACAACAGTTTAAAGTCTCTTGTGGTATGTCCATACCAATGGCTTTATACAGTATAAAATGGATAGTTTTCCGCTATACAAATCTGAACTATGAGTAATTAATTTGCTCAAAAGAATAGATATTAAGGGAAAGGGTGGTAGTAAATTAATATACAGTGTGTGTATATATACACTCACCAGCCACTTTATTAGGTACACCATGCTAGTAACGGGTTAGACCCCCTTTTGCCTTCAGAACTGCCTCAATTCTTCATGGCATAGATTCAACAAGGTGCTGGAAGCATTCCTCAGAGATTTTGGTCCATATTGACATGATGGCATCACACAGTTGCCACAGATTTGTCGGCTGCACATCCATGATGCGAATCTCCCGTTCCACCACATCCCAAAGATGCTCTATTGGATTGAGATCTGGTGACTGTGGAGGCCATTTGAGTACAGTGAACTCATTGTCATGTTCAAGAAACCAGTCTGAGATGATTCCAGCTTTATGACATGGCGCATTATCCTGCTGAAAGTAGACATCAGATGTTGGGTACATTGTGGTCATAAAGGGATGGACATGGTCAGCAACAATACTCAGGTAGGCTGTGGCGTTGCAACGATGCTCAGTTGGTACCAAGGGGCCCAAAGAGTGCCAAGAAAATATTCCCCACACCATGACACCACCACCACCAGCCTGAACCGTTGATACAAGGCAGGATGGATCCATGCTTTCATGTTGTTAACGCCAAATTCTGACCCTACCATCCGAATGTCGCAGCAGAAATCGAGACTCATCAGACCAGGCAACGTTTTTCCAATCTTCTACTGTCCAATTTCGATGAGCTTGTGCAAATTGTAGCCTCAGTTTCCTGTTCTTAGCTGAAAGGAGTGGCACCCGGTGTGGTCTTCTGCTGCTGTAGCCCATCTGCCTCAAAGTTCGACGCACTGTGCTTTCAGAGATGCTCTTCTGCCTACCTTGATTGTAACGGGTGGCGATTTGAGTCGCTGTTGCCTTTCTATCAGCTCGAACCAGTCTGCCCATTCTCCTCTGGCGTTAACAAGGCATTTCCGCCCACAGAACTGCCGCTCACTGGATGTTTTTTCTTTTTCGGACCATTCGTGCGTGAAAATTCCAGTAGATCAGCAGTTTCTGAAATACTCAGACCAGCCCTTCTGGCACCAACAACCATGCCACGTTCAAAGGCACTCAAATCGCCTTTCTTCCCCATACTGATGCTCAGTTTGAACTGCAGGAGATTGTCTTGACCATGTCTACATGCCTAAATGCACTGAGTTGCCGCCATGTGATTGGCTGATTAGAAATTAAGTGTTAACGAGCAGTTGGACAGGTGTACCTAATAAAGTGGCCGGTGAGTGTATATATACCAACCCCCTTGTGCTATATCATTATGCTATGCTAACTATTATGAAGTTAATGTTAAACGGCAGTTCAGTATGGCACTGTATTGCAATAGGCAGAAAAACTGTATTATACAGCTTTACCCATATCTTGCTGACAGAAAAACCTCTCAGATGTTTTGATCAATGCAAGTTGTTGAGGGCCAAAACCCAAGAAGAATTAGACAGACAGCCTTACACTGCACTGGATGCTGGATGATAAATCTGGTGCAGTATAACACTGTCTCCATGTACGTCAGCCTCTTAGGAGAAGATAAGGGGAGATGCTACAGAATTGTGAGCTCATGTTCTAATACCAGCACTTACTTTCAATCTGGTGACAGATGACAACTGAGCAAGGGAGACTCTATAACCCCTTGAGGAAATAACCATTTTGTAGTATAAGGCTCAGTCTGATTTTTTTTGGATTCTGACTTGCTTCGCTCTATATGGTTTTAACTTTTGAACACTGTTACTTAACAAAAGGATTCTGAGATTGTTTTTGTTGTGTTTTTTTTTTTTCTTGTATGTTGTACTTCATTTTAGTGGTTCAATGTTGGCTGATAAGTTTTGCGTTTTGCCATTTTCGAAATCCTAGCCTTTCAGGCAAATTGATTTTACCACCTAAATAAATTGCTGAATTACATTTCCCATATGCCTACTTTACATTTTCATCATTTTTAAAATGTCTGGATAATTTATTTTGATGTCACGCGGCAAATCGAATATAGCTTTTCTGGATTTTCAGAATTTACTATTTTGGGGATAATTATTGTTTTGAATGAAATTTTACATATTTTGCATTAACAACCCCCTACATAATAAACTCATTTTCAAATCTGCACCCCTCAAACTATCAGAAACAGCTTTTAGGAAGGTTGTTAACCCCTTGAGATCTTCATAGGAATTGAATCAAAATGGAGGTGAAATTTAGAATGGTCAAATTGTGTCGGTTATACCTTCATTTAGCCCTAAAATTTACACATTTCCAAAAGATAAAAATAGCAAACCCATCTTCCAATTTGTTATACAATTTCTCCCGAGTACATAGACCCCATAGACCATTACTTGTTTTATGGGTGCACAGCAAGGCGCACAAGGGAAGGAGCACCCTGCAGCTGCCAGGATTTTAGTTTTCCCATTGGCCCCTTTGCAAGCTATAAAATGTTAGCTTTTTCGCTATTGGGGCCATATGAAGGCTTTTTTATTTATTTATTTTTTTTTTTGCGGAATGAGATGCTTTTTCCATTGTTAACATTTTAGGGTTGGGAGCCCCTCTTGTTGAAAATTTAGGAACCATTTTTTGAGGGCAGGAGTAGAAAAGCATCAATTCTGTACTGGATTTTTTGCTTTTTTGGTGTTCATCGTATATGCCTAATGTTCATGCTATCTTTATTCTATGGGTCAATAAGATTACGGGGATACCATACTTGAATATTTTTTATTAGGTTTTACTAAATTTGACAAATAAAACCCCAACGTGGGGAAAAAATCTATCATTTGTGCATCGCTGTCTTCCAAGTGGCATAACATTTTTACTTTTTTGCCTATGGAGCTGGTTGATGGCTTGTTTTTTGCGGGACATGTTGTACTTTGCAATAGTATCATTCTGGAGTATAAATGTTTTTTCAAATGTATGAAAGGGGTAGGCTTGGAGACTGCGTCGGAGCTTCCCAAGGTTTGCAATAAATGACAGATTTGCAGGTGGTGGTATTGAGAGGGTCTGAAAGGGAAGTATTATCCTGGAGACGTGGTCTACCACATCTGCAAAACGAAATAGACATTTGATATGCCAGGGTCATAATGAAGGCTAGTTTTCTGCATAACAGATTATACTTCATAGTGTCGGTATTTAATATTCCATGTTGTGTACTGGGAATCAGGAAAAAAAATACAAATGCAGTGAAATTGGTGTAAAAAATGCATTTGCACCATTTTCTTGTGGGCTTGGATTTTACGCCTTTCACTGAGAGACCCAAATGACATGTCTACTTTATTAATTTGAGTTGGTACGATCATGGGGATTTCGGGACACCGGGTCTCGCTGTTGTGGGTGTCAGGCTGTGATATCACAGCCCAGACCCGGCACTAACACCCGGCATCTGAAAAACTCTGATCCAAGGTGTTTAACCCCCAGCGTGGATCGGACCTCCCCCCCCCCCCCCCCAGATTGCTTACCGGGGGATTCAATCCCTCCTGCTGCAGCCCTGGGTTCCGATGAGTGACCCGGGGCTGCCGGCTCAGCATGCTCAGTTACTTACATTATACACTGCAATACAAGTGTATTGCAGTGTAAAGGCTTAAACAAGCGATTGGATGATCGCTTGTGCAAGCCAAAGGATGGAAAATGTAAAAAAAGTAAAAAAAAAAAAAAAGATTAAATCATTTTCTACTAATAATTAAATAAATAAAATAAAAGTCCCATAATCTCTCTAGTTACACATATAATGCAAATAAAGTATATAAAACACAAAACAAGTACATATTTGGTATCACCTCGTCCGTATTAATCTGTACAATAAATCTAAATCAATATTGAACCCGCTCGGTGAACAACGTAAAAAAAAACATGAAATACTTCCTGTAATATACAATTTTTCATCAAACACCATCACAAAAAAATGTTCTAAAAAGTGATAAAAAAAAGCTACATTCCCTAATATGATACGACTGAAAAGAACAACTCTTTTCACAAAAAATATGCTCTCAACCAGATCTGACAACAGAAAAATACAGAAGTTATGGCCCTGAAAAGTTGTCGATTGTAAAAACAATGCGATTTTCTCCAATATTTGGTTTTGCTCAGTAAAATTGAGCAAAGATAAGAAACTATATAAATGAGGTATCACCGCAATCATCAGAAACTAAAGATAAAATATTATTTTTACGTTACGGTGAGCGGGAGAAAAAAAGTGATAAAAATCCAAAATAAAAATTGATGATTTTGTTTATGTCCCCCTTGAAATAGTTAATAAAATCTCATGAATAAGCTATACACCCCAAAATGAATTATCTATACATTGTATCTCATCCTGTAAATAATAAGCCCTCATATGTTCACATTAACAAAAATTAAAAATTAATATTAATAGCTTGTACAATGTGACAAAACAAATCTGCTGTGAATAGCGCAGCTTCCATTCTATGTCCGGCCGTGCGCCCACACAGCAGTTTACCACCACATATGGGGTATCAGTACACTCGGGAGAAAATGGGCATCAAACGTTTTACTTCCTGCCTGGAAAGTAGAACATTTCAAACTTTGAAAATGAAGAATTTTTTCACTTTTTTTTTTTTTTTAGAGCAAAAACGCAAAGGTTATCACTTAAATTTTACAACTAACATGAAGTATAATCTCAAAATCACTTGGATATGTTAAAAGCGTTCCGAAGTTATAACCAATTATCATGAGACATGTCAGATTTGAAATATCGAGCCTGGTTATTGAGATGAAAACTAGTGTCGGTGATAAGGGGTTAATAACAGTAATAGGGAAAGGGGGTGATTTAGAATTTTTAGATTTTTTTTTTTAAACTGTTTTTCAGACCCCCTAGGGTACTTTAACCCTAGGCTGTCTAATCAATCCTACCATATACTGCCATACTACAGTATATAGGGATTTTACACATCATCTATTTACAATGTACAAATAGCACATTGTAATTGATGAGTTAAAACCAGAGATCCTCGAGTCTTTTGATGCCTGAGGCTGTAATGGTAACCAATCGCTGACCCCCTAAAATTCCCCCCCCTTCCCCACGATGACTTCACAGGGGGCGGCAATCAACTGTGAGATGGTGCCACTGGGATTCGCCGGAGGCATTTACAGTGTTCAGCCCGTGAGCCCTCTTCATACACCCGCAGCCGACGTGTGATGTACAGATACATCATTCGTCAGCTAAACACAGTAGTTCACTGTTCCTATGAACTATTCCACTTTCAGGAATAGTTCTCTTGGTCGCTAATGCTACATTGAGTATTATTCTATTGTTTTAATAGCAGGAGCCTCTGTTGGGAATGGAGACTACTGAGAGTACCAGCAGTAGTGTGGGCTGACACTTGCCTAGGTATGCCGAGCAAGTGATTTGGTAACAGATGGCAGTGACAGCTGCCAATCTGCTGCGATTGTTACACCCCTGTGTGTACCGCCTAGGCCCTGGAAAAGACTCGCTGATATTGGTAAAGATGGTATGATGTGTACGGTATAAAACATAACTTTTATTCAGCTGACTGTAACAAAAGAGCAGTAAATTTACCTTGCTCTGCAATTCAGAAGTTGTGCAGTTTATGTTGCACAGTGATAGTTATGAAAATGCATTTCAATTTCACTGCATTTTATAAGTTTTTTTTTCCAAAATAACAAGCCCTGATATATTTCTGTAAATAGAAAAGTAAAAAAGTTTTTTTTATAATTTGAAAGGAGGCAGCAGAAACACAGAAATGCCAGATGCAAAATGAGCATTGACAGCAAGGGGTTAAATGAGAAAATACTATAGTGGATAATATAATAAATAGAGATGAGCGAACATACTCGTCCGAGCTTGATGCTCGATCGAGCATTAGCGTACTCGTAACTGCTCGTTGCTCGGACGAGTATTTCGCCCGCTCGAGAAAATGGCAGCTCCCGCCGTTTTGCTTTTTGGCGGCCAGAAACAGAGCCAATCACAAGCCAGGAGACTCTGCACTCCACCCAGCATGACGTGGTACCCTTACACGTAGATAGCAGTGGTTGGCTGGCCAGATCAGGTGACCCTGGGATAGACTAGCCGCTGCCCGCGCTGCTCGGATCATTCTCTGTCTGGATGCCGCTAGGGAGAGAGCTGCTGCTGCTCAGGGAAAGCGTTAGGGTGTTCTATTAGCTTACTGTTAGGCAGGAGTGATTCTAAAAGAACCCAACAGCCCTTCTTAGGGCTACAATAACGTTATAATTTTTTTTTTTTTTTATTTGCAGCTAGTACCATATTGTGAGGAATTAGCAGGGGGACTTGCTACCGTTGTGTTTAGCTCTTAGTGACACACATATCCACCTCAAACACCAAAGTGGGAAAATTTATTAGGGGTTTGAGTAGAATTAGGCACAGTCTGCCAGTTTCTTTTTATTTTACGTTTATTTTTTTCATAACTCAGCGTCATCTCATCTGGCATAGTAGTGTGCTGTAATACTTGGCTAGAAAATAGCCATAGCAATAGGATAGCATCGTTTGGTTTTAAAAACTAAAAAACACAAAAAAAAAAGTGAAAAAAAAAATACAAGTTATAACTCTCATTTTCAAAATGTTTAACCCGAGGGCTAGGGGTAGAGGACGAGGGCGGGGACGTGGGCGTCCAACTACTGCAGGGGTCAGAGGCCGTGGTCCTGGGCGGGGTGAGACACCACCTGCTTATGAGGGAGCAGGGGAACGCCGCAGAGCTACACTCCCTAGGTTCATGTCTGAAGTTACTGGGAATCGTGGTAGAGCACTGTTGAGGCCAGAACAGTGCGAACAGGTGATGTCGTGGATTGCCGACAATGCTTCGAGCAATTTGTCCACCAGTCAGTCTTCCACGCAGTCCACCCATGTCACCGAAATCGGCACTCCTCCAGCTCCTGCACCTCAGCCTCCTCCCCCCCAGTCTGCCCCCTCCCAGCAAAATTTGCCATTTGAACCGGCATACTCTGAGGAACTGTTTTCTGGACCCTTCCCACAGTCACAAACCACTTGTCCGGTTGCTGCTGAACAATTTTCCGATGCCCAGGTTTTCCAACAGTCACAGTCTGTGGGTGATGATGACCTTCTTGACGTAGTGGAAGTGTGTAAAGAGGTGTCCGACGATGAGGAGACACGGTTGTCAGACAGTGGGGAAGTTGTTGTCAGGGCAGGAAGTCCGAGGGGGGAGCAGACTGAGGGATCGGAGGATGATGAGGTGACAGACCCAAGCTGGGTTGAGAGGCCGGGTGAACACAGTGCTTCTGAGACGGAGGAGAGTCCTCGACCAGAACAGGTTGGAAGAGGCAGTGGTGGGGCCAGACGGAGAGGCAGGGCCAGAGCTGGTGCATCAGCGCCAAATGTGTCAACTAGTGAAGCTCCCGTGGCGAGGGCTCCTGCGGCGAGGGCTAGATTTTCAGAAGTCTGGAGGTTCTTTAAGGAAACACCGGATGACCGACGGACTGTGGTGTGCCACATTTGCCAAACCAGGATCAGCAGGGGTTCCACCACTACTAGCTTAACTACCACCAGTATGCGCAGGCATATGAATGCTAAACACCCCACTCAGTGGCAACAAGCGCGTTCACCTCCGGCCGTGCACACCACTGCTCCTTCCCCTGTGTCAGCTGATAGTCAGCCCCCTGCCCAGGACCCTGCCACAAAAACCCCATCGTCACCTCCACGATCCTCCACAGCATCCACCAGCGTTCAGCTCTCCATACCCCAGACGCTGGAGCGGAAACGCAAATATAGTGCAACCCACCCGCACGCCCAAGCCCTTAATGTGCACATCTCCAGATTGCTAAGCCTGGAGATGCTGCCCTATAGGCTAGTAGAGACCGAGGCCTTTCGCAGCCTCATGGCGGCGGCCGCCCCTCGGTATTCGGTCCCCAGCCGCCACTACTTTTCCCGATGTGCCGTCCCAGCCCTGCACCAGCACGTGTCAGACAACATAATCCGTGCCCTGACCAACGCCGTTTCTGACAAGGTCCACCTGACCACGGACACGTGGACGAGTGCTGCCGGGCAGGGCCACTATATATCTCTGACGGCACATTGGGTTAACTTGGTGGAGGCTGGGACCGAGTGTGACCCTGCGGCTGGTCATATACTGCCGACGCCGAGGATTGCGGGGCCTACCTCGGTCCAGGTGTTTGAGGCCTACTATGCCTCCTCCTCCTCCCACCCCTCCTCCACCTCCTCCTCCGAACGACCATCCGTGGGCATGGCGCCATCAGTCGGTAGCTCTAGGCACAGCAGCAGTGCCGTCGCTAAGCGACAGCAGGCGGTGCTCAAACTGCTGAGCCTAGGCGATAAAAGGCACACCGCCCAAGAACTATTACAGGGCATCACGGCGCAGACTGATCTGTGGCTGGCACCGCTGAACCTGAAGCCAGGCATGGTTGTGTGTGACAACGGCCGTAACCTGGTGGCGGCTCTGCAACTCGGCAGACTGACACATGTGCCATGCCTGGCCCATGTGTTAAATCTGATAGTTCAGCGTTTCCTCAAGACATACCCCAATCTGTCTGATTTGCTCACGAAGGTGCGCCGCATCTGTGCGCATTTCAGGAAGTCCAGCACAGATGCTGCCACTCTCAGGGCAGCGCAGCGCCGCCTCCAACTGCCCGCTCACCGACTGTTGTGCGACGTGCCCACGAGGTGGAATTCAACACTGACCATGTTATCCAGAGTTTACCAGCAGCGCCGAGCGATTGTAGACTGCCAGATGTCAACTTCCACCAGAACTGGTAGTCAGGTCAGTCAGCTTCCTCAAGTCTACAATGAGGAGTGGACGTGGATGTCTGATATCTGTCAGGTGCTGAGTAACTTTGAGGAGTCAACACAGATGGTCAGTGGCGATGCCGCCATCATCAGCCTCACCATCCCGCTGCTTGGCCTGTTGAAAAACTCTCTGGTCAGCATGAAGTCGGAAGCTTTGCGCTCCTCACAAGAGACAGGGGAAGAAGATTCCCTTGTTGATAGCCAAAGCACCCTTAGGTCTGTTTCTCAGCGCATATCGGAGGAGGTGGAGGAGGATGAGGAGGAAGAGGAGGAGAATGTTGGCGAGACACAAGAGGGGACCATTGTTGAGTCCTACACTGTTGAGCGTGTATGGGCAGAAGAAGAGGAGTTGGAGGAGTTGGAGGAGGAGGAAATGGACAGTCAGGCCAGTGAGGGGAGTGAATTCTTACGCGTTGGTACTCTGGCGCATATGGCAGATTTCATGCTAGGCTGCCTATCCCGTGACCCTCGCGTTCAAAGAATTTATTCCAGCACCGATTACTGGGTGTTCACTCTCCTGGACCCACGGTACAAGCAAAATCTTTCCACTCTCATCCCTGGAGAGGAAAGGAGTGTGAGAATGCATGAATACCAGCAGGCCCTGGTGCACAAGCTGAAACAGTATTTCCCTTCTGACAGCGCTAGCGGCAGAGTGCGTAGTTCTGCGGGACAAGTAGCGAGGGAGAGTAGGCGAGCAGGCAGCTTGTCCAGCACTGGCAAGGGTACGCTTTACAAGGCTTTTGCCAGCTTTATGTCACCCCAGCAAGACACTGTCACCTGTCCCCAGTCTCGGCAGAGTAGGGCTGATCTTTACAGAAAGATGGTGAGGGAGTACGTAGCTGACCATACCATCGTCCTAAATGATCACACAGCTCCCTACAACTACTGGGTTTCAAAGCTGGACATGTGGCACGAACTGGCGCTCTACGCCTTGGAGGTTCTTGCCTGCCCTGCCGCTAGCGTCTTGTCAGAGCGGGTTTTCAGTGCAGCTGGTGGCATCATCACCGATAAGCGTACACGCCTGTCGACTGACAGCGCTGACAGGCTGACGCTTATCAAGATGAATAAAGCATGGATTTCTCCTAATTTCAAATCTCCAGCAGGTGAAGGAAGCTCAACCTGAATAATTTATCCACTCCTCCTCCTCCTCATTTTCCTCCTTCTCCTCCTCTTTCTACAGTAAAGCAGAGGAAACTGGCTGTTTTTTGACAGGGCCCACTGGCTCTAGGTATAGTACTTTATGCATTTAATTTTTCTGGAGGGCCACCGACACGGTCCTCTGTTTTAAACAATTTTTGGGAGTGCCACATACAGGCACTCAATCTATTCAATTTTTCTGGAGGGCCACCTTTCCGGTCCTCTGTTTTAAACAATTTTTTGGGACTGCCACATACAGGCACTCAATCTATTCCATTTTTCTGGAGGGCCACCTACCTGCTCCTCTGGTTTAAAAACTTTTTTGGACTGCCACATACAGGCACTCAATCTATTCCATTTTTCTGGAGGGCCACCTACCTGCTCCTCTGGTTTAAAAACTTTTTTGGACTGCCACATACAGGCACTCAATCTATTCCATTTTTCTGGAGGGCCACCTACCTGCTCCTCTGGTTTGAAAAATTTTTTGGACTGCCACATACAGGCACTCAATCTATTCCATTTTTCTGGAGGGCCACCTACCTGCTCCTCTGGTTTGAAAATTTTTTTGGACTGCCACATACAGGCACTCAATCTATTCCATTTTTCTGGAGGGCCACCTACCTGCTCCTCTGGTTTGAAAATTTTTTTGGACTGCCACATACAGGCACTATCCAAATTGAATTGTCTCCATAGCAGCCTCCACACGTTGTCTCCATTGCTACCTCCAAAAGTCGTCCATATAGCTGCCTCCATACATCGTCCCTTTATCAAACGAGGTTTGTCAGGCCGAAATTTGGGTTGTTTTCATGGATTCCACATCAAAGTTGTTAACTTTGTCGCCACCCTGCTGTGTTATCCACAAAATACACTGGCAAACTTTTACCATTTACGGATATTATTTCAGCGCTTCTTGCGCATCTGTTTACATTCCCCTCACCCGCCATATCCTAAACTTATAAGAACGCTACTACACTTGATCTTATACAAAAGGTTCTTAGAAGTGCTGTTTGGGGAGTAGCCTAGAGACAGGGGCTTGGATTGGCGAAAGCTCGCCTAGCAGCGGAGCGCCAGCTCCATGCGCATCATGCGCTTCTTGCGCATCTGTTTACATTCCCCTCACCCGCCATATCCCAAACTTATAAGAACGCTACTACACTTAACTTGGTGCAGGCTGGGACCGAGTCTGACCCTGGGGCTGGTCATATACTGCCGACGCAGAGGATTGCGGGGCCTACCTCGGTCCAGGTCTCAAAGGCCTACTATACCTCCAAATCCTCCCACCCCTCCTCCACCTCCTCCTCCTCCGAATTACCATCCGTGGGCATGGCGCCATCAGTCGGTAGCTCTAGGCACAGCAGCAGTGCCGTTGCTAAGCGACAGCAGGCGGTGCTCAAACTGCTGAACCTAGGTGATAAAAGGCACACCGCCCAAGAGCTATTGCAGGGCATTCCACATCAAACTTGTTAACTTTGTCGCCACCCTGCTGTGTAAGCCACAAAATATACTGGAAAACTTTTTTCATTTACGGATATTATTTCAGCGCTTCTTGCGCAGATGTTTACATTCCCCTCACCCGCCATATCCCAAACTTATAAGAACGCTACTACACTTGATCTTATCCGAAAGGTTCTTAGAAGTGCTGTTTGGGGAGTAGCCTAGAGACAGGGGCTTGGATTGGCGAAAGCTCGCCTGGCAGCGGAGCGCCAGCTCCATGCCAAGAACCAACTAACATAGTTTTAACTGCAGCACCTTTAATCTACTACTAGTTCACTGCCTCCATACATCGTCCCCTTATCAAACGAGCTGTGTCAGGCAGAATTTTGGATTGTTTTCATGGCTTCCATGTTAACTTTGTCGCCACCCTGCTGTGTAATCCACAAAATATACTGGCAAACTTTTATCATGTACCAATATTATTTGAGCGCTTCTTGCTCACCTCCTTTGGTTCCTCTCTGCTACCCATTGGTTTGAAGCCTGAGTCCATTTAGGGTATGTCGCCATGCCACTCTCTAGCCTTCCGCTGCTGCCGCTGCCTCTGCATGCCGTCCCCTATAGTGTCAGGGTCAATTATTGGATGTTTTAGATGCTATCTAGCTTCATTCTGTCACTCTGTCATGGCCATGCTGTTGCCCATAATTTTGGCATAATGGTGCATTTAAGCATCCTCAGAGGCATCCATGCATGCTGCCCCTGCTGTTTCCTGTCCATTTCCGTGGTGTTTCCATCCTTTTCTGAGGTTCCCAGGTGTTTGGCCAAGCTTCCCTGTGCAGAGCCTTGGTCCCCTTGAAAAATGCTCGAGTCTCCCATTGACTTCAATGGGGCTCGTTACTCGAAACGAGCACTCGAGCATCGGGAAAAGTTCGTCTCGAATAACGAGTACCCGAGCATTTTAGTGCTCGCTCATCTCTAATAATAAAGTAACTTGTCTATACAAGTCCCATGTCCTTCTTTTGCTCTGGTTTAGGGTCTCTGTTGCCACTGCTACATTAGCAACTTCTATTGCTACACTACAAGTTGTACAAAAACTTAAGTATTTGTAAATAGAAATAAGTAATACTCCCTCTATTGCCAGTTCCCCATATAATGATAGTCAGCTTTATATAATTACTACAAACAATTGGGGGGATTTATCTGTGTGGTTGTACCTGTTCTCAGGTGATTTTACTTGTCTGTAGACTGTTGCATCAGCTGATTTGTGCAGTTTTTTGTGACTCTTCCTTACCCTCTCCACTTCTCCTACAATGTGCTGCCTTTGTCAATTCATAAAGTTGTTCAAGTCTGATTTACAAAAAGCTAGATAGAAATATATAGATAGAAATTAGACAAATTATAGGAGACTATAGGGGGCCCTTTTAGGGCCATAATGTCAATCCTAGATAACTGCCAAACTGCCGGTAGTTTACCGGACGTTACATTTAAGTTAACATCGGAGTGCGCAGGAAGTTGTCTTGGTGCAGGTGGCGCAGTCTGTCACACACTGCGGCCACTTCATTAGATGTCTGACCTGCCAGAAGAGGAGGGACTTGATCGGAGGAGTGGGAGAAGGTAAGCAAAGTTTTATTATTTTACTGGGTACTGTATCTAGATTTTTCTGGGTGGGCTGTATATAGATTATGCTGAGAGGGCTGTATATATATTATTGTGGGGGGCTGTATATAGGGGTTACTGGGAGGCTGCATGTAGTGATTACTGGGGGGCTGTAAATAGTTATAGTTATATAGCGATTGTGTGTACCCTCTGGATTACATTCTGTAGGGGTCTTCACCACATTTTACGCTCAGGGGCCCCCTCCAACCTTAATCCAGCCCTGTATGGTAAATTGCCTAATATTCACTTTCACTTTTTTATTTTTAAAAGACCACTCTAAGGGATTTTGTTTTTCTTGCCTTTTTAATTTATTTTAAACTTTGAAATAACTTTTTCATGCCAGTAAGAGGACTAGAATGGTAGTTTTAATAAAAGTCTGGGCATGGCTGTGATTGGACAGCTGGAACACATGACCCTGTGTATAAGAGACTGGTTCACATTTACCAGATTGCCTTACCATACTACTGTTTGCAAACTAAAGTGTTATTATTGTGCGGGGCTAAAGGAGCCTCTTACTGACTGTGAGTGTTCATAAAATAGTTTTATGGCTTACTGGGCCGGTCTAGGACTGACTTGTGATGGTACAACCATAGTTTGTTGTTACTGTTACTTTGCTTGTAAATGTTTTTTTTCTTGTTAAATAAATTTGATTGAACATAAAATAGTTTTATTTTCTGGGAACTTTTATTAGATGTATATTTTTTTTTTGTAATTTGTGTGTATAAATTACTTGCACACATTGCAAAAAACATGTAAGTAAGTAAGTCGCCAAACCCTGTAAGGGTCTCAATATGTAGCCTCAGGACAGACTGAAGGAAAATGTTTATTTCAAGTAAATAAAAGCATATCCACAATCACTGACTATACACATGTGATTTCCATACGGCAATTTAGGTATGGTGGGATGGGATTACTGCTGGGTTTAATTCAGCAGCATTTCCGATAATGTAAGCAATCCCATGACCATGACTTTTGAAGAGTTTTTTTATTCACTTATAAATATTGAAACTTCCTTTTATACAACAGCAAGCGCAGATCTAGAAAACTGTGAGGACCGAAATATGTTAAAATTATATAACTTTTCATTAAAAAATATTTTTGTTTGCTGATACTGAACAACCTCTTTGTGTTGTTTTTGTGCACTGTACATCCCCCAATACATTTTCATCAAACCAGGAACGCCCTTACTTGTTTACCAACATAAAGAAACGATGTGTGCTGTGATTTTTAAGCTTGTGCATGTTTGGTAAGGCCTCGTGCCAGACAGCCCAGCTTGCGGGAAAATGTTAATTCTGTTCATTGCACGAGGCGGCTCAGTGCTGGCAATGGTAATTAATATAAAGAGAATGCAAACACTTTGTGGTAGCATGTAGCAGGGTATACAGTTACCAGAATATTGTGTTCTGTCCATGTGTTACTATTTATTCCCTATGCTGAAAAACAGGTATGGTATGTTTTTGCACTCGTCAGGGGCACAGTGATCATGCCAGGTCTTTTTATAACTACAGAAAGATTTAACCCTTCTCCCGAAAGTGTTGAAATGTTACAATTAAAAGCTTCAATGTCAAAGGCACAATTAAAGGGAATCTGTCAGCTCCTGATTCACATATAAACTAAACATGTTGCAGTGTCCTGATTCATAATCAAGACCTTTTTGGGAAAATATGTTGCCTGAATGCATTTCACCAAAGGCCAACCTTTATAGTAAGCAGGCAGAGGGCATATGCAATTGAGCAGGGGTTATCGGCATATAAGCCATCATGTCAATGTTTCTAACATGAATAAATTCGTCCCTTTAATAAAAAGTAAGTTATTAGTCTAGCTCTGACATCTTCTGTTCCAGTGTGGACATATTAGGGTTGTATTCTTTACAATTCCTAAATAAAAAAAAAAAAATCTTTTTGGGGGAAAGAAAACTTTTTCCCATGTCACCTTCCAGGCACCATAACTTTAGAATTTTTTTTTGTCAATATAAAAGTCAGGGTCTTCTATACGATGGGGAAAGTAAGTATTTGATACATTGCTGGTTTTGCCTCCTACAAAGAGGTCTGTCATTTTAAGCGTAGGTACACTTCAACTATGAGACTTTTAAATAATTAGTTTGCATTTTATTGCATGAAATACATATTGGGTACAATAGAAATACAGAATTTAATAATTGGTATGGAAACTTTTGTGAATACAGTGGTCAGAGGTTTCCTGTAGTTATTGACCAAGCTTGTACACACTGCTGCGGGGATCTTGACCCACTCCTGCATTCAGATCTTCTTCCAATTTTTCAGGTTGCTTACGGAGTTACTCCTTGGTTGCACTAGCTCTGTGTTGCACTAGCTGTGTGTTGGGTCATTGTCATGCTGGAAGATCCAATCATTAATACACCCATGTGTGTGGGTTATGTCTCCTTTGGAAAAAAAAAACATCCCAAATCTATGATGTTTCCACACCCCCATGCTTCACACCAGGAACAATGTTCTTGGGGTTGTACTCGTCATTTTTCTAAACACGGCCTGTGGAGTTCTATTTTGGTATTATCTGACCACATGACCACTGGGTTATCCAGATGGTCAGTGGTGAACTTTTATTGGGCTTGTGCTGGTGTTAGCAGGGGAATCTTGCATTTCCTGTAAGATTTGAATCCATAATGGTCTAGTGACTAGTGCATTACAGAAACTGTGGTTCCCAGGTCACTTGACCAAGGCCTCCCGTTCAGCTCCGGGCTGATTGCTAACCATTCTCAATATCACCCTTGCTCCATGAGGTGAGATCTTACATAGAGCCACTGATTGAGACATTTTCTCATAATTGCACCAACAATTGTCTTATCAGCAGTCTGTTTGTCTATCTTCCTGCCTTCCATGCCTTAGCTCTTCAGTCTTGGCCATGCTGGAGAAGTTGAAGTGTGTGGACAGGATACTTTATAACAGGTAACCAGAGGTCGCCTAAAATGCCTGTACAAGCAGTTTTACTCCTTCAAAAATGCCAGGTACATTTAAAAACAAATGGACTTTTCCTTGTACTGGCAGGATAATGAGAATGGCAAGAATCTTTGCAGTACAGCTGGTGTGGTTCCCTAGCAGCTCTCTACACATAGGCAATGTTGACAGGAGACACAGGAGCTGTGGTGTCCCAAGATAAATAGAAAAAAGAAGTCTGCCCACCCATGGGCTGTATTCTCAGGTCCCAAACGACTGTGCACATGTGGATAGGGTATGCTTGGTCCGGTCCCAAGGGTAGATGGTTACAAAATGGAAAAAAAAAAATTCCACAGGCACCAGTGAATATTATATAAAGATTATTTATAAGAAAAACATGTAAAAAACAAAAATGAAAAACTTCCTAAAAAGTGTACACTAACAAAAGGCACTGTGGTGTTGCTGATCGCTGTGCATGTTCCCTGTAGGCTTGAGCAGTGATCAGACACTGCTTATCCCTGACTTCTCCGAGGCTGATGATGTCGGTTGTAAGAGGCAGAGGCAAGTCATCGATGATATCAACAAGAAAACTGCGGCAAGATGTAGACCCTATAGCGAGGAGTCACATGAGTGACAGATCTCTAAGAGGCTGCTGGGCAGACAGGGCTATGTACATCTAATGTATATAAAGTGCACAAGAAACCAGGCATTTTTTTGACTTCTGTAGAAAATCACTACATGTGATGTATAGGGCAAATATATTTTTTTACTTTTTCAATGTAAATTTGAATATTTATAATCTACCTTATATTATTTATATCTATCAGGTCTACCTTAGTTGAGTTCACACATTTGCATTACAAACAAAACAGGCTAATGCATTTTCCAAGGTGGTAAAGCACATGTGTTTTGACCTGCTTTTGGCATGCTATGCTTTGCAACTGCCCAATGTGAGCGCAGCTCTAGACCAGGACACACATGAGGAGTCTTGGGTGCATTTTATCCACATTGGAAATGTCTATTCCACAGCGAATTCCATTAGCGGGAAAGTGAATAGGAGTTCTCCAAAATTCAATCCATATTAGGGCGGCATGGTGGCTGACTGGGTAACACTTCTGCCTTGCAGCTTTGGAGTCTTGGTTCTGATCCCACCCAGGTCAACATCTGCCAAGAGTTTGTATGTTCTCTCTGTGTTTGCGAGGGTTTCCTCTCACACTTCAAAACATACTGGTAGGTTAACCCCTACGGGACTCGGCCTCTTTTGGCCTTAAGGACGCGGCCCCATTCTTCAAATCTGGCCTGTGTCACTATAAGTGGTTATAGCTTTGGAACGCTATGAGATATCCGGGGGATTTTGAGATCGTTTTCTCGTGACACATTGTACTTCAAATTAGTTTAAAAATTTGGATGAAATCTTTTGCGTTTAGTTATGAAAAAAACAAAATTTGGCAAAAATTTGGAAAAATTCTTTATTTTCAACGTTCTAAATTCTCTACTTTTGATGCAGATCGTCATAGCTCCCAAATAAATTCATAACTTACATTTCCCAAATGTCTGCTTTATGTTGGCATGGTTTTTTAAGATTCCACATATTTTACTAGAATGTTATAAGGCTCAGAATTTAGGTATCATTTTTCACATTTTTTGTAAAATCACCAAAACCCGTACTTAGATGGACCTGCTCAACTTCTAATTGACACTGAGAGGCCTAAATAATAGTGAGACTCGTAAATTACCCCATTGTGGAAACTACACACCTCATCGTATGAAAAACCACTTTTAAGAAGTTTGTTAACGCTTTACGTGTTTTATAGGGGTTAAAACAAAATGGAGGTACAGTCTGCAAATTGTAATATTTTTTCACAATACACCCATTTTGGGTGGAAAATTAAACATTTACAATGGATTAAATGAATAAAGGCTCCACAAAGTTTGTTACCCAATCTCTCCCGAGTACACGGATACCCCATATGTGCTGGTAACCTGCTGTATGGGCACACGGCCGGGCATAGAAGGGAAGGAGGCGCCATCCAGATCAGATTTGCTATGTCACATTGTACAGGCTATAATTTTTTTCTTTTTTTTAATGTGGACCTATAGGGGCTTATTTCTTTTGCCACATGAGATGCACTTTTCTGGTACGTAATTTGGGGGAATCTATAGGCTAATTGGTGAGATTTTATTAACTCTTTGTTGGTGGAGGAAATGAAAATCATCACTTTTCAGGAAGATTTTTATGGGTTTTTTTTTGGCTGTTTACCATACCATAAAAATAGTATATTATTTTTATTCTTTGGGTTGCCACGATTACAAAAAGACCTCATTTATATAGATTTTTTATTTTTTCCCATTTTTACTGAATAAAAAGTAATTTGGCAAAAATGTTGTTAATTTTAGCATCACCGTCTTTCATATGCATAACTTTTTTATTTTTCGCCTCACAGATCTGTTTAAGGGCTTATTTTTTGCAAGAATGATAGCTCTTTTTAGTGGGCTTATTTTAGAGTGCATAACATTTTTTAAATCCCTTTTTTAGAGCATTTTTATAGGGTATTAATTGAAAATGATCTTTTTTCTGGAGCTTTTTTTTGTTTAGTTTTTTACGGGGTTCACTTTGCGGATCTAATAACAATTCTGTTTTTTTATGCAGATTGTTACGGACGCAGGGATATGTGTATTTTATTCAATTGTACTGAATAGAAACCAATTTGGAGAAAATCTTGTTCATTTTAGCATCACCATCTTTTCATATGCATAACTTTTTTATTTTTCGGCTGACAAATCTGGTTAGGGGCTTATTTTTTGCGAGAAGAGTTGTTCTTTTTAGTGGGCTTATTTTGGAGTGCATAACATTTTTTAAAATACTTTTTAGAGCATTTTTTATAGGGTATTAATTAAAAATGATCTTTTTTTGGAACGTTTTTGCGTTTTTTTTCTACGGCGTGTACCGTGCGGGTCCAGTAACGATTCTGTTTTATTATACAGATTGTTACGGACGCGGCAATACCAAATATGCGGGGGGTTTTTGTGTTTTTTATACTTTATTAACCCCTTCGTGTCTATGCCATTTTAGACCTTTAGGACCAGGCCTGATTTTTAAAATTTGCCCTGTGTCATTATAGGAGGTTATAACTTTTTGACACTTTAACATATCCAGGGGATTCTGAGATTGTTTTACCGTCACACATTGTACTTCAAAGTAATATTCAAATTTTGATGATATCTTTTGTGTTAAGTTATGAAAAAAACTTAAATTTGGCAAAAATTTCTAAAAATTCTTCATTTTCATAGTTCAAAATGTTCTGCTTTTCAGGCAGATAGTCATAGCACCCAAGTAACTTTATAACTAACATTTCCCGAATGTCTGCTTTATATCGGCATAGGGTTTTATGCATCCTCTCTCTTTTCTAGGTTGTTAGGAGGTTCAGAATTTTGGGAGCAATTTTTCTCATTTTTATGAAAAACGCCAAAACCCTTATTTAGAGCCACCTGCTCAGCTTTAACTGACTTTGAGAGGCCTAAACAGCAGTAAACCCCCATAAATTATGCCATTTTAGAAACTACACCCCTCAATGTGTAAAAAATCAACTTTAAGAAGTATGTTAACCCTTTAGATGCTTCACAATGGTTAAAACAAAATGGAGGTCTAATTTACAAGCTGTCATTTTTTTTAGACAATATATTAATTTTGGCCAAAAATTAAACCGTCACAAAGTATTAAATGACAAAAAACTCCACAAAGTTTGATACCCAATGTCTCCCGAGTATGAGGATGCCCCATATGTGGTGGTGACTGCTGTACGGGCGCACAGCCGGGCATAGAACGGAAGGAGGCGCCATTCAGAGCAGATCTGCAATGTCACATTTTACAGGCTATAAAATGTTTATTTTTTTGTAATTTGGACATAAGGGGGATTATTTTTTTGTGGATGAGATCCACTTTTCAGGTGCATCATTTACGGGGGGGCTCAATAGCTAATAATCAGATTTTATTAAATCTTTCTTGGTGATGGTTAAAAAAATCATTAATTCTTGTTTATGGTTTTTAGCATTTTTTTCCTCGGACGTTCACCGTACCATAAAAATAATGTGTTATCTTTATTCTACGGGTCATCACGATTACGGCGATACCCCATTTACATGGCTTTTTTATGGTGAACTTGTTTTGCAGAATATAGAACTCATTTTGTGAGACATTTACTTGTTTTTGTATCGCCATGTAACAATGGGCAGAACATTTATATTTTTTTGTTTACAGCGCTGGTTTAGAGCTTATTTTTTGCGGGACAAGCTGTACTTATTCTTGGTATCATGTTGGGGTACATTTTACTTTTTGATCACTTTTTATGCACTTTTTATGCGGTCAGATGTGAAAATTTAATAATTTTTGTGAGGTTTTTTTGTGGGTTTTTTTTACGGCGTTCACCGTACGGGTTCAGTGACCATTTTATTTTATTTGACGGGTTGTTACGGACATTGTGATACCCAATATGTTGTGGTTTTTTTGGTGATTTTCACTTTTTTTATGTTTTATATGATTACTGCATGGGACGGGACTTAAGGGGACTTTTATTCTTTTTAAATAATTTTTTTTTAGTTGCACCTTTTTTTTAAACTTTTTTTTTACTGTTTTATTTTGTCCCAGGGTGGGACATGAACAAGTGATCATTTGATCACTTGTTCATTGTAATATGCTGCAATACTAATGTATTGCAGCATATGACATAGTCAGCCTATGCATTCTGCATAGGCTGACAGCTGCACTGTTAGATCGTGCACAGTGCACGATCCTAGCAGGCAGCTGCCACAGGCAGCCCAGGGGACCTGATCGTGCCTCTAGGTTGCCATGGCAACGATCGGCACCTCCGTGCCCTGCACGGAGGGTGCCGATCGTCGCGCCAATACACCATAGACGCCGCGGTCACTATGACCGCGGCGTCTATAGGGTTAAACAGTCGGGATCGCGATAGTCGCGATCCCGGCTGGTACTGCGGGATCCCAGCTACCGCGTACCGCTGGGATCCCGCGGCGATCGCAAGGGCTCAGCTTCTGAGCTCGGGCGATCGCCATGACGTGATTCTACGTCAAGGTGCGGGAACTACCCGCATCCTATGACGTAGAATCACGTCAGGGTGCGGGAAGGGGTTAAGTGTTTTTATAGGAAAGTGACATTTTAGGGGCTTATATTTTAATGCATTTATTTTTTATTTATTCTAATGTGTTAACTTTAGTGTTTTTGACTTTTTTTTACTTATACATACTTGAACTTGAACCAGTGATGCTCTGATCACTGGTTTAAGTTCAATACACTGCTCTACAATACTATTTTATTGTAGAGCAGTGTAAACTGTCTGAGCAAGCTTGCGCATGCTCAGACAGTTTGCAGTCAGACCCGGAAGGGGTCTGGCTGCCATGGAGACCGGGCAGCTCCGGGGCACATGCCAGTCCTCGGAGCTGCCCAGAAGTGGATCGGATCCCCCGGTAAGCGGCACGGGGGATCCGATCCACAGCGCAAACACCCTTACACGCCGCGGTCATGCTTGACAGCGGCGTGTAAGGGGTTAACACCCTCGATTGGAGCCGGCTCCGATCGCGGGTGTTAGCGCAGGCTGTCAGCTGTACTAGACAGCTGACAGCCGCTGCTTCTGGTACCGGCTCCGTTCGTGAGCCGGTGCCAGAAGCAGGACGTTATAGAACGTCCCCGTGCGCTAAGCATCTAGCCCCGGGGACGTACTATAACGTCCTGGTGCGCCTAGGGGTTAATTAGATTTTGAGCCCTATGGGGACAGGGATCAATTTGACAAGCTTTGTGCAGCACTGCTTAATCTGTGTGCGCTATATAAATAAAGAATTATTATTATTTATTATTATATTCTGTGTTAAAAAGCTGCAGTGGAAGCAGAAGTGGAGTACCACTGCAAGTTTTTAATCTACAACTTGTTATTTTTTGTTCATCGATTTCAACCTGTTTATCCCTGACCTTGGGCTCAATGCCCACAAAAAAGCTGATTGTGAAAAACTGACATTAATATCTGTTTCTCATTCAATCTGAAGCCGTCTTGCACGGCTTTCATGGATTCTCATGAGCTATATTCTGAGTGATCAGTGAAAAGTAGTTCAGAGTAGGACATGACACACAGCCATGGGCACTGATCTATTAAAAAATATTTCATTTGGGACATGGTGTAGGACGTGTGCTGTGGAGCTCCCATACATCCATACATTTTATCCGACTGCAACCAGTAATTCTGAAGGGAAGGTAGCCTTGCAGCATACTGTGACAAATGGGAGCTCATGTCAGCAACTCCATTAACCAAAAATGCCCAGCAGAGGGAAAGGCAGCAGCAACACCATCCATCTGCCAGAATCCCAAGATAGTGCCAACACGTCTTTTCCCACCACTCTGGCCCTCATAAAGCGGGAGAGGGAAATAGCCGGGAAGTTGAAACAGGCTGGAGAATCCAGGCCGGAATGTGCAGAGGATGACTGGCTGAGACATATGGCGCCAGACACGCAGCCCTCAGATGAGGACCTTTCGGACGACCAGAACGCTGCACCACCAGCTAAGCAGCACAGAGCCAAACACCGGTGGAATTATGAGGGAGGAACTTTCTGTAATTGGCCATGATTTACATAAGATATCTAAGAAAACGACTGAAGTGGAATAGTGAAACTCTGATTTAAAAGATGACCTGGGGAAATCTAAAAATGGCTCTAGAAGGACCAGCAGGAGATAATTGCCTTATGGGCTCAAATGGATAATTTGGAAAATAGAGCCAGGTGTAATAACGTCCGCCTGATAGGCTTTCCTGAAAAGGTGGAGGGCAAAAACATGACTGCTTTTACTGAGGAATGGCTCCTATAGAAATTTGGAGCTGATGCCCTATTACCTCTATAAGGTATAGAGCGGGTGCACCGATTACCTAGCAGACTGCTACAGCCAGGTTGGGGTACATGACCTATTCTGGCCAAGGTCCTCCATTTTAAGGGTGGAGACCTCACAGTAAATGGTTCCAAAATCTGTTTCTGGACTACTGAATCGAAATCCAGAAGCAGTGTGCAAAGTTTAGATATCAATGGGTGTCTGAGGGAGGTGAAAGTGTTCTACTCAATGTTATTTCCAGCAAATCTCTGGGTGGTAGCTCTGGGGTCCACCCATTTTTCTTTGAAGACGTGGGGGCAACACTGAACTTGCTTGATATACATGAGGCCCAACTGAAAGCTCCGGTGGAAGAGGAATTATAACTATTCATATCCTTTCTATAGACTTTATTGTATCCGATTTCTCTGTTGGGAGTTAATGTGCCATAGGGCTGTGGTTCTACACTACTTTTTGCAGCCTTTTTTTTTTTTTTTGCCACGTTGCCATACTTTAGTATATAGTTCTTATCTGCTATTTGTTTAAGGGAAAGGAGCTTGGCAGGTATTCTAGAGAACGCCAATTATGGGTTGGTGGGACACTGATGCAAGTTTTGGTTTGGGAAGGGGGGAGTTGGGTTTCATATGCCAGGGCTACGCAGATGTTTAAAATAATAATAATAATAATTGCAGGGCAGGAAGAGGTCCACATGAAAAATGTTCTCTGTTATTTTGTACTTTTGTTCTAATGTCTTTTCTTTCAGTTTTTACCAGAGCGCAGCAAGGAGTATCACATATAGCAGCCTTGCGGGATCATGCAGGACAGGTGCATAGTAGTGCAGCTGGTGTTTTGGGGGTACTAGAGCATTCTATACTTCTCTGTACCAGTCCTGCCTCCTGTCTCTGTTGCTATTCGCAATCGCTATTTAACTTAAGATTTAATTTAAGATTCAGATATAGCCAGACAACAAGATTGCACTTTACGCAAATGACGCATTGATGTTTTCTGGGAGATACTGGCCCATCTTTGATGTGTCTTTTAAGTAAGTTCGGAGATATGTTGGGCCTGGTTATAAACTGGCACAAATTGGCCATCATTGTGCTGGATGTGTTGGACTTTGTTTTGGAGATGGCCTCAACACCTATCCCTATAACTTCCTTCAAATATCTAAGCATACAGTTATCTGTGCAGCCCACCAACTTTGAAGAACTTAACATTACCCTGTGATTAACAGCCATCAAGGCTAAGGTGAGCTCTTGGTGTAAACTACTGTTGTCAGTCACCTAAACCTTGTGCCCCAATTGCTATGCTTACCATATTTTTCGGACTATGAGGCGCACCTTATGTATGTATAAATGCACCTTATATATGAACCGTACTTAAAAACAACAGCTGCCTTGAACTGTGCACAGGTCTGCCTCCTGCTGGTCATTCATCCTTATAATCCGGTGCGCCTTATATGCGAACTTAGACGTTTTAGCAGGCATTTTATTGATGGTGCGGCTTATAATCCAGTGCGCCATATAGTCCGAAAAATTTGGTACTACACAATCTCCTATCTGGGTACCGCTATCTAGATTCTATAAGATTAATGCGCTATTTAGGGATCTAATATTGGAAAGAGGAAGCCCTAGAATACGCTTAAAGACCCTGCAGTGTTCCAAGATTGAGGACTGGCGTTGCCGAACCCCCTGGGTCTACTATTTAGCAGCGTAGGTACAGCACCTCAGAGCATGGGGAATAGACGGGATAGCTGACACGACATTCCACATAATTAAACACAAGTTAGAAACTACACGTTAAAAACTTGCTCCTGGCATTGGAGGCAGGGACATTTGGAGCTGGAGGGGCCCCCTGGGCACACTCAATCAATCAAACAATATGGAGGATTGATTGGATATAGAGAGCGTACACCCCTGTAGGACAACCCAGGGTTATCAGAATTTGGAATGTGCACATTTCTGGGAAGGGGTAGGCTTGACTAAATTATCACAACTTGTACATTACTCGGTCATTAAGACATTACAGCAGTTGCAGGAAAATTTCCTGACTGCAAGTCAGTATTTTTTCCATTATCTCCAGCTGAAACATGCGTTTTGTACACGGGCAAAAAGAGAGAGGCCCCTGACCTTACAAAAAGATGCTCTGATACAGTATGTGGCTAAGGAAGGCCATTTCTTCTGGACTCGATTAGCTATTATATCAAATTCTGGGTAAATTTTTAGGTGGTTTTCCCAGCCATGTCCAGGGGAAGTGGGAAAGGGACGCAGGTCCCATGACAGATGACCAATGAAAAAGTATATTGGAAGGGTTTCCACTGGTCTCTCTAGGAGAGGTGAATAGGTTGTCTCCGCTGTATATCATACACAGGGTGTAATGGACGCCAAAGTGTGCCCCACCGACTGCGGTTTGCCCCAAATGTGGAGAAGATTATGCGGACATGTCACATAGGCTATTAAACGACCACAGCATATCACGGTTCTGGTCGGATATTTTAAAGCTTATTGATAGAGCATACACAATTAAAATACCTAGAAATATAGTTACATGTGTTTTGGGGTATACAGAGAAGCTTGCGTTATACAACATAGGCCAAATTGCAGTAGGAAGATGTCTATTTTGGGGGGAAAAGCAATAGCAGCTAAATGAATCCAGGCAATTTCTCCTACCAAGAGAGAGTTTCAACAAATTTAAAACCATGTTGGTTAATGAGAGTGCAATATATAAAAAAGGAAAAGTGACTGCTAAGTTTGATAAGCTTTGGGGTCCTTGTTTAGATACTCCAGGATTGGTGTCAGCAGAGCTGTTGAGGGTCAGGCTTATGCTATCTGGTGTAGGCCTTTAAGAAAAGGGATGCACTGCTTTAAGGGAATCGCTGTTCATAACTAATGTGTTACCTCGATGATCTTCTATGAGGAACCTCTCTTGCCCTCGGTGGTGAATTTTCTGTTACAACTGCTGTGGACTATGGACTGTGGACTATGTGGTGTAAATCTTGTAACCCTGGCTGGGAAAGGGGGGTGGGGAGAGGAGTTTATTTGTATTTTATTAAAACAATAAAGAAATATCTGACACAAAAATTAAGAAAGAAAGAGATGTTGCTTGTCTGTTTTTCTCTCGTGTGACATAATTTCGGCTTAAAATCTGGTCTGAGATGTTCCCCAAGTCACAGGCAACAACTGTGCAAAGTTTGGCGATTGTAAACGCGAGGGTACAGATTCCTTTAGCGGACGCACACATATCTAGCTATATATATTAGATTTACCATTTCTATAAAAGTTCTTCACTTTGTGTGCCTGTTGTTCTATGTGCGGATGGAACACAGAACCTCTATAATTACTAGTCGCTATTCTTGGTGTGTCTACCAAATGACCATGTGACCTTACTGTCAGATGACTATGTTCTTACCAGCTGATCGTTAAAGATGAATTTTTCGTGAGAGTCGCATAGGGCTGCGCTAAGCATTAGCCCTGAACGCCAATTTACTGATGAAACATGTCAGGGGGGCTAATCTTTTAGTCGTTGAATTTTTATTAGGCGGTGTTGATCCCCCTGTTTACCCTGAAATTCTTCTACTTATTTAGGTGTTTATTATACCTAAACCTTGGACAGCTTGTCCAGCACAGCTGTTATGTGACAACTTCTGTATCCATAATGACTGTATGATCTATTTGACCGTACATACTGATGTCAGATCTTCACTTTGAGCTATTATAATAATTCCTTTATTTATATTGCGCACACAGAATACGCAGCGCTGCACAGAGCTTGCCATATAGGTCCCTGTCCCCAGTGGGGCTTACAATCTAATCTACACTACACTCGAAAAGATGCTGTGCAGTAAATACTAGTAACAATCGTTTGACAATGCATGTTTAGCTCATATTTTTCTTTTCACACCTTCACTGCATAGGATACTTGCCTCTTTCACATACCCAAGAATTCACTCTTTTATTCTTTTTAAGAGAAAATTCCTTTGTCCGGATATGGGCGCTTTTTGTCTTCTAATGGCAGATCTGAGTTCTGTTTTCCCATTATTACACAGACCCTAACTTTATTTATGGACATCTATGGTTTGATGTCTTTGCCGGGGTGTATTATGGCGGTTGTTACTGGCATTTTGGTTATATCAATTGCACCTTTAGAAAAATATTTACTTAGGAACTTTGTCCAGAGATGGCATCTACCAGTGTAGATTAGCAGCAGCTCCAAGGTTGCATTTGAAACATAATAAAAGGAGTATTTCAAGATGTTCCATGCAAAATTATGGTACTTTAAAATACAAATATTAAGAGGACTTAAGGGCTTTTGGTATAGAATGATTCCTTGGATAACCCCCTTAAAAGTTGATTAGTAAATAATTTTTATCTTGTAATTATGTGATTCCAGGTAATGTCTATTACTCCCATTTAATAATTATGTACTGTGCATATTGTACAAGAGTGCATCAGTCATGAAATAATAGATCTGTGTGTTCCAGGTCAAGTATAGAAAAATACAGAATAAACTGGTCACACTGAAATGTAACCGGCAATGTAATATATATAATATATACTTAAACCTTTCATATCCTGTTACCTGTATTATGGTAATGTTATACTCCCTCCTCTTGCAATATAATATAATTGCATATGATATATATTTATTGAGGGATATAATAACTCCAAACAAGCAGGTACTGAGTAGCAGCATTTAATAGAATTACTGGAGGTCAAAATGGGGACCAAATATTGTGACCTGTGTTTACCCATTCATGTTAAATAGGCCCATCACTGATCTTCAGGGTCTGGCAATCCTAGACTTGTACCCGCCATTATGTTGAGATTTTCAAATAAAATATTTTGTATCCCAATGGCCTAAATGAAGCCTTTAATAGAAGGCACTTTATGTATGTTAAATCACCCCCTTCGTTAATGTTCTGTTATCAGAATTTCCCATACACTACCAGTTACTTTTTTATAAATGTCAAGGTTAGGTTCATGGATGGTTTATAATTTATCATAAGGTAGAGGTAACATTTGTGGATATGTGTTTTTTATTACCCTGTGCATCTTTATCCATCTTAGTTTTTGTGTTTTCCTTGTCACCTTCTTGACGTAAGCCCAATTCCATTTAGACAAATCACCCCCAGCTTGAGTATATCCATATACTCACTTTTTTTTCGAAGCGTTCCCATATTTTTTCCCATCTGGACGGCGCACACACACTTTTCTGCTTCATCAGATCGGTCTTGCAAGCAGATATGCTTTACCTTTTTTGGCCTCTATGGGCTTCTGTAATAGCTCTAGCCTCCTACCAACCTCTAAGGAGAACGCTTTTCAATTGTATACGCTTTTATCTTTTGGTCCCTCCCAGGCTTCCATAGCAGCACTGGTAACATGGCATCCTCAAAATAGAAAGCCAAGTTCACCAGCTTGTAGTGAATTTTAATATAGCCCTGTGTTTGTATCTCTTTCTGAAGCAGGATTAAAGAAGACCTTTCACTACTTCACTTATATGGAGATTATCATACCATTATGTAGCGGCTGCAACAAAGATTCACGGGCTATTTGAATTTTCCTTCTAGTCCCCGCGGTTGCAGAGTTATTAGTCCCGAGATCTGACCTTTATAATCTGTGCTTGGTCAGAGAGGAGGAGCTGGGGGCGTGTGTTATGCTAATCTTCTCACATACTGTGAGTGGTGAGATGTAATTTCTCTAAAATCTGTGCATCTAAAGGCTATGTTCACACACATTCTAATATTCTGTTCACATTGCATTTACACAATGTTTACAAAAATGCAATGTTACACGCATTGGTAAATACGCATGCAATGTAAGCGCAAACACAATGTAAACATAAGTGCAAACAAGACATCAACGCATACACCACATAAGGGTATACACGATGCAAACAAGACATAAATGCAAATGGCATGTAAGTGTAAACGCATATGTCATGGCACGAAAGTGTAAATCTGCCGTAACATAAACGTTACGCAACCACTTCCTCAGCATTAAAGTGGCGCAAATGCCCGTAAGAACAAATGTGACGCAAACACTGTAAGCGCAAACGTGGCGCTATCACTTCATAAGCGTAAATGTGATGCAAATGCTGCATAAACGTGACGCAAACGCTGCCTGAGCATAAACGTGACGCAAAAGCTGCGTAAACGTGACGCACACACCTTATAAGAGTTAACATGATGCAAAAGAGGAGTAAGCATAAATTTGGACGCAAATACCGCGTAAGCATAACCCTGACACAAACATTGTGTAAATGTAATTCAAACGCCACATGAGCGTAAACATGACGCAAAAGCAGAGTAAGTGTAAACGCGTAACCGTGCCACAAGTGCTGTGTAAGTGTAACCGTGACGCAAACTGCGCGTAAGCATAACCGTCATGCAAGAGTTGTGTAACCGTGATGCAAACGCTGTTTAACCGTGGCAAAAACGATGCGTAAGTGTAACCGGCGCAAACTCTGCGTAAGCGTAACCGCATAAATGCAACTGCCAGTAAAACTGCTGAAACATTGTGATTATGTAAACATTGTCGACAGAATATTAGCGGAATGTGCGTGAACACAGCTATTAGATGACAAAACTCACAGATCAACATTTATAATCGGTTCTCTGACATTGCCTGTCACTGATTGACATTATGAGAGAAGATTAGCATAACACATGCCTCCAGCCCCAGCTCCTCCTCTCTGACCAAACACAGATTACAATAGTCAGAAACTGAGAATGATATCTCTGTGCTACGTAATACATCTCTGAGACGGACACCTTTACATATCTCTACTGGGCCTTGAGTGCAGTAAAGGCATACTGTTGCCTTCCCTATTTTGTTTGTCTGGTGGGCATGCTCTACTCAACTACTTAATAAAAGAGAGGAATGTACCATTTTATTTACTCATCATCTTATCCTACCAGAGTTGGTAACCCAGGCAAATGAACCTTTTAAAGAACCACAAATATTTAACTAGTCCCTATACTAGACCATCAGTGTTATTAACAACCAGACTACTCATTCCCTTAAACCACCATAGACCAGCACAGATATTTCCCTCTCAGAATATCACACCCCCAAGCACCCTCTAAACATCAAGAAGATAACTTACTAAGGCTACCTGTACATCAGTACCATTGTTTGTGGGCAGGATGCCATCAGCAGTTGATGACCTTAGAAAAAAGCTGCCCAAGCTGCAAACCTGGGCAGGAATAGGGACAGCTCTATTTTTTTTGATAGAAGTACATTGGTATATGCTAACCTGAGCTAGTACATGTCCCCATTTCATGTTTGTGTGCGTGAACCCGAACAGAGAGAATAGGGAACGTTTATTTCTGTCAGGCTTACTAGCTCTGATTATTGCAATTATTTTCCCCTTTCATGATACACTTTTATGCAATTCTCTGGTGTACGATAAATGTCCTACAATTAGTGTCCGAGACTGTAAAGAGTTTTTTTTTTTTTTTTACTATTAACGTTTATAACTGATTTACAGGATACGTCTGTCATTAAAGGCCATCCACACAGTTACTATATCAGGGGCTCCCTATTCCTCCTCAGTGATGAACCACTCCGGAGAGTATGAGTATCTTCCGCTTGTGCACAACATAGGGAGAATATTTCTCCTGATGATTGTTGTTCATTCAGCCTTATTTCCTCAAACCTGGACAACCCTTCAGTCTTGGTAATAAGCATTAACCAGTCTGTGTTCGTTAATGCAGTCATTTTATCACAGGGTGGTAGTTGTTTCAAGTGCTGAAACCTATAGCAACCCAGGACAGACATCTTTATATTTCTAAGGTGTCTTGAAAAATGTGTTAACGCTCAATAGTTAGCCAAGTAACTTAGTAGTGTTTACCGTCGTAACACTAGTGGAAACAGTTTTCCTCAGGACCTAATACCCTATACTTTGCAATTTTGTAACAGGATGTTAAAATACATTAGGAAATGTGACTATAGCTGTCATATATTTGGCAATACTAAGCAGATAGAACTCCAACTGGCTTAGCATGGAAATTTTTTCAATAGCTAGATATAAAATGGTAGGATGTGGCCGATACGTCAGTGATTGTCATCACAAAATATCCCATGCAAATTATATATATATATATATATATCTATCATGACGGTAGAAATATATTATACATTAAATTGATGACTTGCAAGAATACAGACCTTTGCACTTAAGGCAAAATGTGCACCATGTTTTAATGGCCCGGAATGTGTTAAAGTGCACATTTTACATCTTGGGATATTTCATCAATATGAATAGTGTTCCCCGGAGTGAAGGTTCCTCAGAATCGTCAAGCATAGCAGCTGGTATAGAATGGGGGATTTTCAGAGAAGCTTTAGCACTGGCCATTAAGAAACAAGCAGAAAAGGTAAGTGAATAATATGTGACAGCAACATGGTTAAAGCTATGGATACTGTTGAATCTTTTTCACACTTAAGATTTATTTTATGTGAAATATTTCTGAAATTGATGTAACTTGAACTTTTCTTGCCCTATTGCTTGCTTTTATAACAATACAATGTAAACTCTAGAACTCTTTTACACTTTGTCTTCCGGTCCATTCACTCCCCAGTCTCTATCTTTTCCCCTGGAAAACCCATCCAAGCTCAAATTTTTGCAAATCAAATTTATTCATAGGAGATTGTTCAGTAGAGTTGAGAGTGGAGACTGACCTGATAGTTGGGCATGTGAATGAACAGAAATCACCAACTATCACTGTATCATAATTCATGTTCCTTAACCCCTTAATGACCGCCCTATCGGCTTTTTATGGCGGTCATTAAGGGTACTTCTTCTGACTCGACGCCTTTCTACGGCGCCGCGTCAGAAGAAGTTTTCGGGACACCGGGTTATTATAGTGCTGGTGTCGGGCTGTGATATCACAGCCCAGACCCCGCACTAACACCCGGGATCGGAAAAACTCAGATCCCGGGTGTTTAACCCCTTACACGCCGCGGTCAAGCATGACCCCTGTGGATCGGACCCCCCCGGTGTGCTTACCGGGGGATCCGATCCCTCCTGCCTCAGCCCCGGGTTCCGACGAGTGACCCGGGGCTGTCGGCTCCTCTGTGCCGGGTTCCGCCTCCTGGCAGGACCCGGCTGTGTGTAACTGAGCATGCTCAGCATGCTCAGTTACTTACAGTATACACTGCAATACAAGTGTATTGCAGTGTAAAGGCTTGAATAAGCGATCGGATGATCGCTTATTCAAGCCAAGAAGTAGAAAGTGTAAAAAAAAGTTTAAAAAAAAAATTTAATCTTTTTATAATATAATTAAATAAATAAATAAAATAAAAGTCCCATAATCTCCCCAGTATCACATAAAATGCAAATAAAGTAAATAAAACACAAAAACACGTACATATTTGGTATCACCGCGTCCGTATTAATCTGTACAATAAATCTTAATCAATATTGAACCCGCTCGGTGAACTACGGAAAAAAAAAAACTCGAAAAACTTCCCATAATATACAATTTTCCATCAAACACCATCACAAAAAATGTTCTAAAAAGTGATCAAAAAAAGTTACGTTCCCTAATATGATACGACTGAAAAGAACAACTGTTTTCGCAAAAAATAAGCCCTCAACCAGATCTGACAACAGAAAAATACAGAAGTTATGGCCCTGAAAAGTTATCAATAGTAAAAACAATGCGATTTTCTCCAATATTGGTTTTGCTCAGGAAAATTGAGCAAAAATAAGAAAAACGATATAAATGAGGTATCACCGCAATCGTAGTGAACCAGAAAATAAAGATAAAATATTATTTTTACGTTACGGTGAGCGGGGGGAAAAAATGCTAACAATCCAAAATAAAAATTGATGATTTTGTTTGTGCCCCCCTTGAAATAGTTAATAAAATCTCATGAATTAGCTTTAGACTACCAAAATAAATTATCTATACATTGTATCTCATCCCGTACATAATGAGCCCTCATATGTTCGCATTACCAAAAAGAAAAAAATGTATAGGTTGCACAATGTGACAATACAAATCTGCTGTACATGGCGCCTCCATTCATTCTATACTCGGCCGTGCGCCCGTACAGCAGTCACCACCACATATGGGGTATCAGTAAACTCAGGAGGAATTGGGCATCAAGCGTTGCAGTGCGTTTCATCATTTAATTTATTCTGAAAATGTCAGTTTTGGCCTAAATGAATGTATTTTCCCAAAAAAATTCTATAGTTTCTAAATCGCAGGTCCATATTTTTTAACCCATGTGAAACACTTAAAGGGTTAATGGACTTAATAGAAGTTGTTTTACATATGTTGAGGGGTGAAGTTTCTATAGTGGGGTAATTTATGGGGTTTTACTATTATTAAGGCCTCTCAAAGTCACCTGAAAGCTGAGTTTTCCCTCAAAATGTGAGTTTTGGCAATTTTCATGAAAATAAGAAAAATCGCACCTTAAGTTCTGCGCCTCATAACATCCTAGAAAAATGACTGGAAGCATAAAATATCATCCCAACATAAAGCAGATATTCTGTAAATGTTAATTATAAAACTTTTTGGGTAGTTTTACATCTTGTCTGGAAACCAGAACATTTCAAACTTGGAAAATGAAGAATTTTTACAAACTTTTGCCAAATTTTCACTTTTTTTCAGAACGAAACGCAAAACGTATCACTTAAATTTTATAACTAACATGAAGTACAATGTGTCACGAGAAAACATTCTCAAAATCACCCAGATATGTTAAAGCGTTCCAAAGTTATAACCAATTATCGTGAGACATGTCAGATTTGAAAAATCGAGTCTGGTCATTGAGCTGAAAACTAGTGTCGGTGATAAGGGGTTAAATTTAATGGTGAAAATATCATTTAACACAATTTCAGAAATGCAACGTCTTTTATAGCTTTAAGTGTAGTATTTGCAAGAACGTGCCTTATTGTGTGATTAAGAGTAATTCCCTTTCATGTAACATTTACAAGAAGGAAATTGTTGCTCAACATTGAGACTCTCTAAATATAATTCATTAGTATCATTCTGTGTCCTATTGATGTAGACATGTTAGAGTACATTGGAAGATCTCTCTACCTCCTAGTCTACCAGCGCTTATTACTTCCACCATAACTTTTCCAGTTTGTAGAAATTACAAGACATAGCTAGGTTTGTCGTTACCTGTAAAAGTAATTGTTTGCAGCTCACACACTCTGGCATAATAACCTTAGAGGTTGTCTGGAGGCTGAAAACATGGGTGCTTTCTACTTAAAACTGAGCCACACCTGACCAAGGTTTGTGCTGTTGTGCTGGTATTGTAGCTCCGCAATATCAAGATGCATGGGACTTCGAGGCAATATCATGCACCAACCTTGATCGGGAGAGGAACTTTTTTTGGAGAAAGCAGCCATGTTATTTAGCTTCAGGACAATGCCTATCCACTATGCAGGTGATAACTGCTGTGGCCCCTATGATCATGAGAATGGGGGTCTGTTGTCACTCACACGAATGGAACTGTAGGTAGAACAGGCTGGCTGCTACTTGTTCCTCTAAATGGGACTTCTGAAGATTCAATCACAGTGAACTTAGTCCAACCTATTTGAAAAGACTTCTTTTTAACAAAAACACTCACTATTCACGTGCCCTACAAGCAAATACTGAAACTAAGGAGGAAAAGCCTTCCAGTCCTTCAGGTTCAACAAAGTGATGTAGAGAGCAAGGGGCAAAGCTGAGTGGGAGGGATGTTGGAGACTTGCATTTTATGCAGTCTATAAGTTTCAAGCTTTGTTTGCTTTAGAAAGGCATCTCATACATTAGATGTATTATGAAACAATGGGTTTATTATTTTCTTGGAAAATTCTGGAGAGGTGTTTGTACAAGTAGTTTGAAACCTGTCTATTTACACGAGCTTAAAATGTTGGAAATACTAATATTGCAACATGTAATTTCATTTTTTCCATGTGACCAGCAAACTTTTATAGAATTGATGCTCATCCTTGTAGTGTATTCGTCATATTGATAAATAATTGTTGTGTTCTTCTGGGTATTCTGGGTTTGATAAAAATTCTTTACATTTCAGTTGTCTGTATGACTAATACATTACACAGATGATTTGATGGGTAATTAGCATATTGCTACTTTCTAGTGCTGTAGTCACATGATGCAGTTTTACAGACCTATATTCAGTTTTGATACTGTATAAATAATTGGTATTTTTTTATTTTAATGTGTCAAAAACACACAAAACTAATAAATGCAGCCTATGTTTTGTAAAGCAATGCATAAGTGAAAAAACAAGGGCTTTCTAATGGAGTGCACATACCCGTTGGCTTGAATAGATCGTTTTAATGTGTGAAAAAGAAAGTAAATCCAAGGTTTTCAGAGGGTGAAAAAAAACATTTGCATACCAAAGCATTATTGTTTGTTATTAAGAGCCCATTGGCTATTTCTGTACCTATAACAAACCTCACACAAAGTGTCATGTACTTATATGAATGTTGTATGCACTCTACTTGTTAGGCTGCATTCACATGAACATGTGAGTTCTCCAGTCCCGTATTTCCGTTCTGTATGAGCCCGTATATACGTGATGTTTTTTATCCGTATGCAGCATGTACGTAACCCGTATATAGATTTCTAGGGCCATAAGGAACTGAAATACAGTAGAAAATAGGACATGCTTTTTTTTCCGGTACAAGGTGCTGTACGGAACGGTGTTAACAATGTCCGTATTGTCCATTGAAATGAATGTGACTATTAATTTAAAGCAATCTTTTTGAATTGAAATTCCTAGAAAATTGCTTTAAATTAATGGCATTGTATTCAATACATAACTTACTAAACATTTTTTAGACCATTTTTAGGCATTTCTGCGACTTGACTGAAAAAGTAACGGCGCATGGCCTAGCCTGTGCCTCAGAAAATGTCGTCATAAACTAATAGCTGGAGCAGAATAATACTGTGTAGTCCATCTTTACACTGACACTTTGCTAAATCGACCCCGGTGTGGTAAAATTGTATTGATTTATTTTACAGATGCGTTATTTATCTACACACAGAAAGCATTAGAGTTTGCAACTCTTCATTGCTTGTCAAGTTGCGATAAGGACATAAACAGCTTTTGCAATAGTGATGTATAGTTTAGGTTCCCTGGCGAAGACTAGTGTTCATAAATGACGTCCTAGAACAATTGAAAGGACGGGAAGATTATGTGCACGTGTGGCACATTTCTGCTTCAGTTCATCTTGTGTGGTTTACAGAGCACACAAACAACTGCAACTGTTTTGCAAACCAGAACTAATGGATGATAAACTGGCATTTCAGAGCAGTTTTCGGAGTTTGAGGATTTGGGATACCGTATATACTCGAGTATAAGCCGACCCGAGTATAAGCCGAGGCCCCTAATTTTACAACAAAATGCTGGGAAAACCTATTGACTCGAGTATAAGCCGAGAGTGGGAAATGCATTTGGTCACAGCCTCCCCAGTATATAGCCAACCAGCCCCTGCTCCAGTGTATGTAGCCTGCCAGCCCCTGCCCCAGTGTATGTAGCCTGCCAGCCCCTGCCCCAGTGTATGTAGCCTGCCAGCCCCTGCCCCAGTGTATGTAGCCTGCCAGACCCTGCCCCAGTGTATATAGCCTGCCAGACCCTGCCCCATTGTATATAGCCTGCCAGCCCCTGCCCCTGTGTATATAGCTTGCCGCCGCTGCCGGACAGATCGCACAGAAGATATACAGGGGTCGCCGGAAAGGTGAGTTTAGATATATTTATTTTTTTGACTCGAGTATAAGCCGAGTTTGGGTTTTTCAGCACATTTTTTGTGCTGAAAAACTAGGCTTATACTCGAGTATATAAGGTACACCGCTAGATGATCCAATATGTATAGTGTGTGTATTTGATTGCCTGTGTATTAAATGGTGAACTAATTTTTACCCATGCTCGCTATAGGTACAAAATAAACTCTGTCTATGGCCTTGCTATCGTGCCTACATCCACATGTTTTGCTTAGTACTTTAATTTGGCAGTCAAACTGATTTTTGTCTAAATGTGGTATATTTTTATTCTGTAGTCCCAGAAATCTTGGATTGAAGGTATATTCTGTAAAAGAGAATGTGCAAAGATAATACCAGCTTCAAAAGATCCACACAGGTATGTAAGAATCTTGTAATGCTGTGACTGTGAATGTCTAAATATAGCAGGAGAAATGAGGGGTATGTTCCAAAGCACTGTAACTAGGGTTCTTTGGTTACATAGTGTGAGATGTGCTAGCACACTGATTTTTGTAACATGAATGGTGAAAAGAGTTCATGTAAGGTTTGACCAAATTACATATATACACTTTTGCAAATAAAAAGAATATGAGGGCGATTGGGCAGTTTTCTAACATGGGTACCCATCAGTGCTACATGTAGTGTGTCGTAAACCAGCAGTACTTAAAATTATACTTACCTTTTTGATGCGTTACAGCTAGGATGGGGGGGGGGGGCAATTATTGTTCTTTTTAGAGCACCATTAATTCCATGGTGCTGTACAAGCGATAAGGGTTCACATACATTACATTAAGACAAGAAAAATGCAAGTAAAAAACATTGAACAGGAGACAAGTGGAAGGAGGACCCTGCCCGTGAGGGCTCACAATCTGTGGGAGGGTAGATGGAGACACACAATAATTGCACTGCTCTTCTCCCTCACCTTGTGTTATATGCAATTCTAAACAGGTGGGTTTTCAAATTACGTTTACGTTCAAATTACATTTGAAGGATTGGAAGGTGGGGAACAATCTGACATTTTGGTATTGATACAATTTTGAAACATCGACTCGTTTTACACAGTCTTCAACCATCCATAATGCATATATATCATTTAATGTACTGCAAAACCCTGCTAGAAACACATTTATACCATGTCACATGTAGGTTATAGGAACCACGTAGCTAACAATAGTGTTATTTTCCTTTACAAGGTGCCAAGGTGGATGCCAGATCTGCCAAAACCTTATCAGGTAAAGTGCCATGATACAACTTCTGTTCCTGTAATACTTATCCTGGTGTAGCCTACAAGTTCTATACTTCTATTTTGCATATTTAACTAGTTTAGCCTTGATATAATAGAGTAAAATAGAGTATATGATATAATAGATATAAATAGAGTAAAATAGAGTAATATACCATAGTGTTAAGTAATTGCTTAATTTGTCTTCTAATGGATCCTTGGGGCCAATTTATAATGTGCTAGAGAATTCTCTGGTAATCTGTTGACCCAGTCTGACCCTGAATTTCACAAACGGGCATTATAATAATGTCATACTGGGCATTTTGATGTGACTTCTAAATTGCATGGTCAATGGTCAAGCTAATAATTTTAAACTTTGTAATATACTTTATTAAGGACACGGACTAATGATTTTTCATATAGTCAGTCTGGTGTGTATAGAAGGTTTTTTAGAAGCTCACTGCAGGAGAAAGTAGCAGAAAAGGAAGCAGGCTGTAGGAAGCACCAGAGATGGGCCTCATCTGACCCATCTCTTTGCAAGTATTAAGGTTATTTTTTTTATAGCGTTCACAGAGGGACTTGATAAAGGGCGGTTTGAGACACTGAATCAATGGTCCAGTGGGTGGTTTTGGTGTATTTTTTAAAGTTTACTATATCAGTTGCAATAAAAATAGCTTCAAATGATTAGCTACAATTTAAGGAGACTTGTGAAGAAATTCGGTCACTGCCAATTAATAAACTGGCAGCGTTTGCATTCATTTATTGGGACACTACTTTAAGATTCTTACTAAGTAAATATGAATGGATATAGTTCATGAAATGCTTCAGCTCACTTATACCATTCTTTTCACTATTGACCATTGATTTGCATGGTATATTTCTTTCAGCAAACAAATAAGTATGTTTGTTTCAATAAAAGTTCTGCCAATAGTGTCTTTTTAATCCACATGGCAATATTCAAGGCAAGTTAAACAGAAACTGATCTGGCTCTCATTATGCCTGTGACTGAATTGGCAAATTATTTCATCACTGTGTAAGTAGTCTAGTATTAATTCAGGATTTGATGGTTTTTACTTCTTCTATAAACTTTATATGCAAATAAAGTTTGCATAGGATATTAATTCATTACATGGCCAGAATCAAACATGTTGTTGTACCTGAAAGAACTACTGCACTTGTCTGCCATAAGCTGTTTAATTTCCCCTCTTGAACATGTCAGTAGGTTTACAATTCAGTTCAATATCTGTAAAAGGTTTATGTAGTAAGTGTCTCACTTTCCTTTTCATATAAAGCTGGTAAAGCTTTTTACCATGACATTTAATGGGTGATGTAATGGGAGCAGCAGCATTTTGAAGACATTTTTTCTGATGAGATTTTTCTAGTAACAATATAATATAACCATAAAGTATTTAATTTAACTCTTAAATAAAATCCTGAATATAAACAAAATACCACCATTTAGCCTAAGTAATGCTCCTGTTAATTGTGCATATCATACTGCTATATATTATGTATTATAATGGCACCATACAGTGTCAAAGTAATATCCACTAAGCTGCAGGCACACTGGTTGGTCTGCAGCAGAAATTGCACTGCAGACCCAACCTCAGCAAATAACAACTGAAATCACTTGGTATCCAGATGTGAAGAAACTGATCTACTGTAATTTCACAACCTGCAGCACAAGTACCACCCATTTTGTCCAGGATTTGTTGTGTTGTCTACTTAAAATTCATGATAATCTAGTCCAATTATGGACTATTCTCAACCATGGCAGAATGTACGATTGAATTGCATTCTGCACTCTTTGTGATATCCATCAACAATGAAAGGAAATTGTAATGTACTGAAAACAAATGTTTTTCTTTTTTTAGGTGTTGCTGTGGAAGATTAATTGGAGACCACCCTGGATTAGATTACGACTGGCCAATATATTCTGTACCACAAGAGGTCAATGATGAAGAATGGTCCGTGCAGAAGCATACAAAGACCAGCCCTACAGATGCTTTTGGTACCATCAATTTCCAGGGCGGACATCACACATATCATGCAAAGGTACTTGATTTGTCATTGTTTTTTTTTTTTGGGGGGGTGTTATTTAAATTAGTATTAATTTCCAATGTGACAAGTTAAAGCTATCCCTCATAACAGTAACTGAAGAACATAAACCACTTCCGAAGACTGTACCCTGATAAATAGTTCAAGCAGATAACCTGATAAAACTGCTTCTTAAACAATGCTATCCGGGTCAAGCAGACTCCTCCTGTGACCCATCAACATTTGGAAGTGGCTTAACAGTATTATTGTCTCACAATCTTCTTTTCAGTATATTAGAATATCCTATGACACTTCTTTGGACCAACTTATGCATCTGATGATAAAGGAATGGCAGATGGAACTTCCCAAACTAGTTATTTCGGTTCATGGTGGGGTCCAGAATTTTAAGCTGCCTTCTAAAGTAAAGCAGGCCTTTGGCAAAGGTTTGGTGAAAGCTGCTGAGACTACCGGGGCCTGGATATTGACAGAAGGGATTAATACAGGTATTTGTTAGCTATTACAGTAATTCTATCTTCTGTTAAACATGGAATGCCACATTTATATCTGTGTATCTAATACCTGATTGCAAGTTGCCGTCATGGGAGGTGCAGATGATTCTTTGCAGCTCTCTGGTCTGCCTGATTTCTGTAGAGTATATTGACATAAGTTGACCTTAATAGATTGATAAATTACCCTTAGTTTGCTTTACCCAATATATAGTAAAACATCGGACCGCACACCTTAGAGGATGGAAAACCTTGCATTATATCAGAATATGATGCAACGGCTTATCGTCTGACTGGACTGTATCCATGTGGTATATTTCCTTTACAACCCAAATTTTTTAATTATAGTTATTGAAAGCTACACAATATAATCATTTTATATGCAGTTTTATAATGTGTCAGTACTTCTAGTTGAACTTTGTATATAAAATGCATTACCTACCTTGGTAAAGACTGATAGCATCGATCCTCCCTAGGGCTTATGGCCTCTCATCACCTGTAATAACCCTGTTCTGCAAATATGATGTCAGTCATCTCCTGTCAAATAAACAGGAAAGAGTGAATTGTGGAATGTAAGTGGGGCCTTGTATTACAAATTATTCAGAAGTGTATTAAATCCTTATGACATCCATGGTAAGCGTTATTGCTGTGGTTTCCGTATGTTGTCTTGGTCCTGCTTAATCCATGGCATTGACAGATGAGCATCACTGGTATATTTCTACATGTAAACTGTTAAGCAGACTTATGTATCTAAAACACTTTGTTACAAAGGAGTTTCCCAATACTTAATCTGTGGATATTGTTTGGTTGAATGCTGCCTTAAAAGTTGTATTTATATGTCACAAATTTATAGAAGAATATGCTATAAATATGCTGTGGGGGTGTCCTCACATTTGAGACTCGTCCCTATCTCCAGAACAGATGTCCCCAGATCCCCATTGTTTAGGGAATAGAAAGGTGCCTGTGCATTTGTGGCTCTCATTTTGGAGTTCCATAATCGTCAGGGCAGGCACCCATGAATTTGGAAGTAACACTTGAAAACCGTCGCTTGTCACTAGGCTTCTACGTAGTAAGTCATTCATTGATGTATAGAGAGCTGCATTTAAGAAACATTTTAACTGCAAGGTAAAGCTGAGGCAAAGTTTTTTTAATGCCACCATGTATTTGCATACTTCTTGTCAAGTCTCCATGAACCTTGTTCTAAGCAGTATCGCATTTTATTTCCTCCTACAAAAGGGTATATGATACACAATGTGGCTCATTTACTAAGGGTCCGCGAACCGCATTTTAGTCGGGTTTCCCGACTATTTCCGTTTTGCACCACATTTAACAGGGAATTTTGATGCACACAATCGGATTTTGGCGCATCGGGGCCGGCTTGCACGCGACACAAATAGGGGGGCGGGCCATCAGACAACCCGATGGATTCGGACTATGCGCAGGATTTAACATTTCAATTGTGTCACAAGACACGCACTTGCAAGCACCGGGAAGAAGAAGGTGAACTCCGGCGGACCTCGGCACAGAAGCGATGGATGCAGGAACTCTGGCGTACGAGCTTCTTGAATAGCACCAGACTTCATCTTCGTTGGACCCTTCGAATCCCCTGTTATAGTTTCCCCAAAACCCATAGTGGCAAAGCCCATCTCCCAGAAGGTCAACTGCAATACTCCACCACAATAGGGCTGAAGGAGAACCCAATGAAACAGATGTAACACACAGTCTGTATTACATACTGTATTACAGGCAGTCCCCAACTTAAGAACACTCGTCTTACAAACGAGTCTTTGTTTCAAATGATCTCTGTGGCCTCTGGCCTCTGTTGAAGCTCCCTAGATGTTGCTAATTTGCTAAACTTTGGTCCCAGGCTGCAATGGTTAACATAAGAGTTCTCAAACGTGTCTGCAATGAAGCTTTAATGTTACTACTTCTTCCCATGACAATCCAAAATTATGCAAATCCAATTGTCACATGAACGAAAAAAAAATACTGGAATATACTTACAAAATATACCAGTGCCGACTTACATACACATTCAACTTCAATGTGTCGCAAAAGATTGGATTAAAAAAAAAAAGACGAGAATACCCATTTATTCTATGATATAACAGTATTTATACATATATTTTTCAGGGGTGTCCAAACATGTAGGGGATGCCTTGAAAGCTCATGCTTCCCAGCACTTGAGAAAAATATGTGCCATCGGAATTCCACCCTGGGGAGTTATTGAGAATCAAAAGGATCTTATTGGGAAAGATGTGAGTATGCCAAAACTGTGACTGTATTATCATACATGTCTAATATACTTTAATTTTGCTTCACTCCTTTTCTTTCCAAATATTCACTGGGGATTACAGATGGTTTTAAAGGGAGTCTACCGACCCCCTACATCAATACTTCATTAAAAAACGCCAGTGTGTTTTGGAACTGGATAAGTTTTCCAGACATACCTGTTTCCTCTTTCTTAGCATTTTGTCATGGTTATCATTGTGCAAATAATCTTCTTGATGCACTTGGGCTGGGTTATATCTTTGTGTGCCAATTAGCAGAGCCAACAACTCTTGGCTCAACTCAATTATTCCCCCCTCCTCCAAAAATTGGTTTTAAAAGTGGAAAAGAATTGCAATAGTACCAGACTCTGCAAATAGGATACCAAGAAGCTAATTTAAAAAATATAAAAACTTTCTTTTCTGAAACAATAACAAATTACTAGGAAATGGGAATGGTTTTCCTGTATTTTTTTATGTGCCCTAGCCAACTTGCTTTACTTGAGGGCATGTAAACTTCTTTGCTGGTAGACTCCCTTTTAAGGGGACATGTTGTAAAGTACTGAATGATGTACCTGATTTGACTACCACCTGTTCATAAGATATAGCCCTTGGAACAGTGATGGTGAACCTTTTTAGAGGATGAGTGCCAAAAGAACAGCAAAAAACCCACTAATACACATAAAGGTGTCTTGAGGACCCAATACAGTTGAAAGGAGGAGGGGAAATTCAAATTATCATTGTAGCTTCCCTCCAGGATCCCTTGAATATGAAGAATCCTGGGGTAGGAGCTCCAGTATTAACCCAGTCCACATTTCCTTGCACCTCATGCAGATCCAGGAAGTGTTGCTTTAAAAAAGCGCTGAATGCAGCACATCCTGGACTACCCAGAACTGCAGGAGGAGGCCTTAACCCCTTACCAACATGTGACATAGTACTACATCACATGCCGGCTGCAGGGGTATGAAGAGGGCTCACGGGCTGAGCAGAAAACCCCCACTGGTAACACCCCAGGTCAGTGATGGCACAGATCGCAGGTTTTAATTCTTTGATCCTACCATATACTGCCATACTAAAGCTTTGCCGGAGGCTTTCAATCAGACAACCTAAGGTTAAAGTACCTGAGTCTGAAAAATAGTAAAAATAAAAAAATTTATATTAAAAAAAACATAAAAATTCAAATCACCCCCGTTTCCCTAAAGCCATCTAAATAATAATAATTATAACAATCCCTTTATTTATATAGCACACACAGATTCCGCAGCAGTGCACAGAGCTTGCCAGATCAGTCATGTAAATATAAATAAACAGTAACAATCATACACATGTTCGGTATCCCCAGGTCCCAAAATGTTTGATCTATCAAAATATTATAATGGTTTTTCACAGCGCTTAACCTCATTAAAATTTTATAAAAAGGAGCGATGCAGTGACATCCAATATAACGGAATCAGCGCATGACATGGGGAGATATTTTATCGATCAAGGGGTTAGATGAAGGTCAGAGTTGGGAGGAGCTGCTGTTTAGAGAGGGAGTTGGAGAAGTCATGTACAGGCCACACGTGTGAGAGTCAGTCTGACACCGGAGTTTGGGGAGAAAAGACCAATTTTCCCACCTTTAAAATGGGGGAGGTGGGGGGAGGGTTATAATAGCTATTTGCCGAAGCGGCGGAGTTAGCAGGAGTTCTCGGGGGCAAAAGGAGGTGAGATTGGTGAACTGGCATGATGGGTTGTCCAGTCCCCTGAGTTGGTTCTTTACAGAGAGAGATGGTGAATTCCTGGGAGCAAGGATCTCAGGAGGTGGTGAAGTCTCCAGTTTGGGTCCCTGGTCAGGAAAAGATACGGGACTTGAGTATGGATTGTTTATGGAAATTCATTAACAATGAAGCGAATGCCCTCTAGAATCCCCTCTAGGTTAAAATAAAACTTAATAAATGTAATGGGATTTTGGATTGTTTATGAGAATAATGTTCTGATGTTGTATATGCTATGCTTGTTTTATAACAAATACAGGCCGCTGTGACCTTTCCACTCAAAACTGTTGTACGTCTTTCAATGAGCTGGAGGTTTAAAGGGGTTGGGTTATCTTCGCTGTAAATTTTATGTCTCAGGGTCAATTGATCCAAAGGTCGCAAGCCCTCAAAATGGTAGCAATTAATAAGTCAGCTTCTCTTGCAAAAAAATGACGTCTTACACAGCTCCGTACACACAAGTATGAAAAAGTTATTAACATAAATTCTAGTTTTTCTTGTGCACAATGTTTTAATTTTTAAAAATGTATTAAAACACAATAAAACTACTAATTAAAATTATGATTACCCCATACAACTAACATCCGCTAATTCACATATCAACTTCTTTGGGCCATATTTTAGGACTGCTTTGCAGATAAAAATTAAAAAAAAAAAAACAAATTGATCAGGGGCAGAGCAGTAACCAGTAGAAAAAAATGTTTTTTTTTTCTGAAAAACAGCTTGAAGCTTCAGGTTTAGATAATTGCATGCATGTTTCAATTACAGGCGGTTTGCCTGTATCAGACTCTGGTAAATCCACTCAGTAAGCTCACCACTCTGAACAGTATGCATTCCCACTTCATCATGGTGGATGATGGCACGGCTGGAAAGTATGGAAACGAGATGAAACTTCGAAAGAACCTGGAGGAATATTTATCTCTTCAGAAAATACATACAAGTAAGTTTATAACAACTATGCAGATACAATGAAATTATATAGCAAATTTGAACAGAGCCATGGATGTTGAACAAAAATCTACAAGGAATGATATGATATCTGAGGAAAAAAATTGGCGGGAATTTATGTGTAGCAGTGTATGCTAGCACTGTGTTAGACAACAGAGTTAGGGCTCATTCACATGGCCGTCTGCGTGGACGTACATGCGGCCGCAAATTTGTGGCCGCATGTACGTCCCCATAAACGGCAATAGCGGTGCGGCGCAGATACGGTGCCACACATGTGTGGCACTGATCCAGACTGCACACCGCAAAAAGATAGAGCATGCCATGTGTGAATGGACCCTAAGGACAAATGTAAGTGTAATACAGTTTAGTCTTTGCACCTCGGTCTGGTGTATGTGCCAAAATGTGGCTACAATCGTATTTTTTGTGGAGTATGTTCTATTTGCAGTAAGGCCTTTTCCTGAAGCCTTATTCCTTGTCCCTTAGTCAAATTAGTCAGAAATATGTTGCATTTAACTAAAAGCATTGATAAATGTTATACAAACCATTTAAGACCCTTTTTATGTAGTGGTTGAGACTAGAATCCTGGTGCAAGTGGAAAAATTAATTCTCCCCCATTGTGAATATTGTAATTTCTAGAATGTTCTACACTTTTAAATAGCTCTTTGGGGTGAATTTACACATTGTATAGCTCTACACCATAGATCTGTATGCATCATTTGCTGTAGATTTCCAGTACGTAATTTTCACTCTGAAGTTTTAGATTTATGTGTACAGTATACGCAGCAATTGCAATGTTTTCTTTTAAATACTGTAAAAGTATTATACGATGCAATGGATATATAGAAGTACAAAGTTATCCATGTTTTATTGACAGGAATGGGACAAAGTGTCCCTGTAGTTGCCCTAGTAGTAGAAGGAGGTCCAAACGTTATCCTGATGGTGTGGGAATATGTCTGCAGCACTCCATCCATTCCTGTGGTTGTATGTGAAGGGACCGGGAGAGCAGCTGATATCTTGGCGTTCACACACAAGCACACCGCAGATAAAAGGTAAAATAGTTTTCATTCTTTGATCGTTTACTAAGGAAGATCATATTTCAAGCTTTGCAAGGCGATAATCTTCTCTTCCTTATCTATGGCACATAAGGACATCTCTGTAAAACTCTCAGTTGCCCCACAATTTTGCATTTTTATGTTGCATAACATATTTTGCATGGATATGCTGTGTGACACAACCCCATGCACACATTGCGGGGGGGAAAAAATCATCAGTAAGATTTTTGATCTGCAGCAAATTAGTGACATGTCCCCTATTTATGTGGATTATGATGCAAAAATCAGCCTTTTTACAATGCTTTTTTTGAGAGAACCGCATTTATACCTATTCAGCTAGACCTTTTTTTTATTTTAACACTATGGAAAACTTCCTAGTAAACTTTCTTGTGCATGGGAAATTATTTAAAAAAACCCAAGCAGTAGTGGACTATAATATAGGTGGTTTGGGCTGCAGTCAAACCTTCTAGTGGGCCCATAGCCAGCCAAACCACCACCTTCACCCATGAAATCCTTGTACATCTGTTCCTGCTCTAAATACATATGTACACAAGAGCCCTTTCAAGACCTTTTTGAAGGTCCTCCAAGGGTCCTGAAACAACAGATTGAAAGCAGGCAGAAGGTACACATCCTCCATTCCCCAAGAAGCTTGATTCCAGTACCAGATATAGGAAGTGATTCCATACCTCTAGGGCAGTGATGGCTAACCTATGGAACTGGTGCCAGAGGTGGCAATCAGAGCCCTTTCTGTGGGCACTCAGGCCATCACCAGAGATGACTCCAGGTACCTTCCTGCAGTCCCAGACAGCCCAGGACTTGCTGTGCAAAGAGGTATTTTAAAGTGACAGCTCTACCTGGGACTATTTTCTGCTTTATTGGTGTCCTCAGAGTACTGGTATCAATGAAAACTGATAGAGAAGGGAGTATAAATCACAAATTAAATTTCTGTGTTGGCACTTTGCGATAAATAAGCAGGTCTTTGTTGGAGTTTTGGCACTCGATCTCTAAAAGGTTTACCATCACTGCTCTAGGGGCTATAATATTCATGCAGCCCAGGGCCCATGGTAGTCTTAATTTGCTGCTGAACCCAAAGAAGAGGGGGTGAAAATGAGTAGCCTGTATAGCTTATGTTTACTATTTCTGCTTAGTATGTTACAGTATGCACACACCTCTACTGAGACTAAAAAGGAGACTACAAGGAGCTGACAATGTATTTCTCCTTATTACCTGGGGTGTTCTAGTGCAGCAGTTAGTCGAATCTATGAGACCTACAGTCTCGATCATGTGGTGTATTGCTTGGCACACTATTTATTATAGTGAGAATACATTCTTTTCAGCAAAATGTAAACATTTCTGATGTTGACATCTTCTCTTATAATATTTTTATTTGACATTCTGAGTTGTAAGTAGTGATTGATGGTTTAGATGATATTTTTACTAACTGGCCAAATATGTTCTATAGAGAGATTTCTGTACAACTAAAAGATGAAATTCTGCAAATGATCCAGCGAACATTTAGTCTGGGCCATCGACAGGCTAATCATGTTTTATTTATTCTGATGGAGTGTATGGAGAACTGCGATTCTGTAAGTCAAACCTCATTCCTAAATTATTTTATTTATTTATAGATATGGAATTGTTATGTTTACAAGACTGCAGTATTTTCTATTTTTTCGTTCTGTTTTTATTTTGGGTACACAAAAAATAAAACCCACAATCTAAAATCCTTATATATTACAGAATTATTTTTTTTACATTTCTTTTCATAATTTTTTTTGTTAGATTATTTCACATAGCTTCTATTTTTTGGAATTTACAAGGAGTGGCATTACCATAAGGCCTCATACACACAACTGTATGTGTGGACCATGAGTTAGCCACACAAGCGGCGGCTTATTTACAGACTCCATAAATGTCTATTGTGAACTATTTTGCACCGTGAATGTGCCGACTAGCCACATGAATATTAAAGCGCAGGTCCCATTCCTGCCCAGATTTGCGGTGCCACTGCTCACCTGTAAATGTCCTATGGGCTGTAAACAGACTGTAAATGTAACCTTTAAAAAGGAGGATAGGTCTTTCCTTTGCATAGATTTTAGTATTTTGAAGATCCTCTCCTTGTTTTATTATTTTAGTAGAATACAGCTTTCGCTATGCAATAAGCCAGAGTCCTGTAGTTGGAGAAAATGGAGGATTGAGATACTCCATTATGACCATGGTTTTGGTGGGGTTTTTTTTTACTCATAATTTTTTCCATATAAATTAATAAACTTGTATTGTTCATCTCTTAGATCACAATATTTGATGCAGAGTCTGAAGAACAACAGGATCTTGATATGGCAATTCTGACAGCTCTACTTAAAGGTTTGTTACACATTTAAAGGAGTTTCTGGGTTTCTAATGCACAAATGACTGTTAAGAACAGCTAAGTTGGAACTTTCCAAATACACATAAAGTGATCACTCCTGGTACAATGAAATTTGAAGCCATGGGGACAAAAATACTTACTCTGGAACCCGGTGATATCTAGAAAGCTGATAGGTCACTTTAAACAGTGGAGTTCATTGGGTGTCCTTGGTGTCAGGGAAGGACCAGAGAAAAAAATATGCAAAAAATGGAAAACCACGGCTCTTTTAGCAACCTTGTAAGGCAGCTTCCTTGACATCAAGCATGACCTACAAAAGGCTATATGACATGATGCAGGGTTAAAACCAAACCAGTATATCTATTCCAGAATTTCCAACTGTAGACTGCACTATTTCGACCTGAATTATAATCCTGAATTTTACATGAAATCAGACCTTTACAACTGACACCATTAAAGGTAATCTACCATCAAAATCAAGTATAATAAACCAGGGACACTAACTCAAAGACCCAGGCACCCTGACTGCAGTAATCTTCTTCTCATATTTGTTATCCTTTCTAAAGAGAGGATATTACAATGTAAATATCATATCTAGTATTTGTTCTCTTTTATAGGTACTAACATGTCTGCACCAGACCAGCTGAGCCTGGCTTTAACTTGGAACAGAGTGGATATTGCTAAGAATCATATCCTAGTGTATGGACAGCACTGGAAAGTTTGTATTTTTATGATGCTGATATTGTTAAGATTTTTATAAACTTCCAAAAATTCCAAGTAACCTGATATTAACAATTATTCATAATGGTGGAATATGAAAATTGTAATTTTTAGGCCGCTTGCACACAGCTAGGTTGAAGAGCATAGAAAGCTGAGCGCCAGCCAGGACACACTGTACTCAACGCACCATGATCAGGTGCAATAGGCTTCTATGGGGGTCATGATCTGGCCACAAATTGTGTCCGTTAATTGTGTCTGTCATGGCCCCCATTACAGTTGTGTGCATGAGGCCTTACTTGCAGCAAAAATAGTTGGAATTGAGCGCTATGGACAAAGATATTCAACCTACCTTTTTCTCTGAATGAATCATGAAATCATGGGTATGATAGAGCCCAAGAAAGGATAGGAGTCTGAAGTGACTCAGCCCCTTCAGCCTCTCAACTTAAGTAATATGAAATCAGGCAAGTTTTAACTACCTGATGGTGCTGGTAAATTAGTGGTGCCCCTTTAAGGCTTTAGTGTCCTCTCCTTCTAAGTCTGCAAGTGTACATATGTAATATCCCCCACCGGGGCCTAGCCTTTTCTTGGGGCCCAGAATACCGGAGTGGTTGGCTAGTGCGGCCTTGGGCACGCTGTGGTCACCGTGCTGTGTATGGATACCGGAGGGATGATCTACAGCCTGACAGGTCTCCAGCAGGTGGTGTGTGCAAGAAATATGGAGGGAGAGGCTGATCTATTGGTTTCTCCCTGGGGCAACCCTTGAGGTGTCTGTAGGATGAGTCCCTGGGTAATGGTTGGGGAAGCCCCTGGTGGTAAGCAGCTGTATCCAGGGCGTATCATTGGCTAATTACATACACCAGTTAACTGTTGTCTTTCCAGGCAGTATCTACAGCTGCAATTACACAATATCCAGGTTGCAGAACCTTCCTCGAGGGTTCTCGACTCCCCTAACAGCTCCTGACCTGGAGAGGGCGCTATTTGCAACTACCAGCCTGCCTATGCATTGGCAGGGGTGTTGCACATACTTCATAAGTGCTTTCAAATATCCTGATCACTGAGAAGAAAGGGAAAACGAAAAAGCATTTTGCGTTAATAGAATATTTATATAAATGTGTGCTTCCAAGTTTAATGTGTATTAATTGAAATGGGTTAGAATTATAGTTATAGGGGCCAGATACACTGGTCTAGATCTACTGCTTCTCTCTAGATTTCCAGATAATTTATAGAATTATTTTTATATATAAATTTTATATAATGTTTATATAATTCTAACCATGCACGCTACACTATAGAAATGTATACAGCTCTAACCTTCCCTAGTGGTGACAGAATACTTTTTTAAAAAAATGTAAGATTTAAGTAAAGACTTAAAGACCATATGACTTTCCATTTCATTTCACCGTAGGCTGTATGAAACTTTATTCTCTGAGAGATATGCTCGGCATGTAAATTTTTGACTAGTACTATAGGGGTATGGAGTTCACACATTGTCATACATAATTATTTTGCTAAGTAAGGATATTATTATTGTTGTAGTTGTGAACATGGCCAATATATCTTTTTTTAACATAACACTTGACCTGAGCCTGTAACTTCAAAGAATCCACTCCCAGAGCCCATATTAAATGGTTTGTACAGTTGTTTCGAATTTAACGTACAAAGTTGCTGCATCTTGTACATTGTCATTGTTACTCCTGGTATGTCTAATGATTTACCTATTGCCATCAATGTGTAAAAGATGCTTTATTTTTTCTTGACATTTGTCATCTTGTATACATTTTTTTTCCTTTTTATTCTACCCTCTCTTAAACCTGTTTTAACCTGGCATAGTATACACATGACCAAATATGTGTAAACTGTTATTTTCCACTTGAATGGACATCCACTGATTTACAGTTTCAGATGCCTAGAGGAATAGATAACTTTATAGCTTCCCTTTAAAAACACATTATTTGTGGGAACACTACTTTCTAATCAGGCTCAGGATCATACCCTCGGGGAACTGAGTTAATTACTTTTTTCAATGATGCTTGTCCATTACTTATTCTAGTTATAGCCTAGTGCCACTAAAGTACTACTGCCTTGGGAAGGATAGTTTTGCTTTAAGAAAAAGTTTTAGTATTCATTTTATTAAGTCTTGTGGGGTGATTCCAAATAAGTAGAAACTTATTTCACATGTTAGCTTCTTTACACTCCTATGTTTTTTCCATAAAATGCTTGACCATTCATCTGTCTGTAAGGACTATGGTCATATTTTAGAATTTTGTCATTTTTTTTTTTGTGCATTGTTTTATACATTGATGTGGACACTTTATAGTTTACTTTCCATAGACATTGAGTAATATCACGTTGTAAGGATACTACTGCCTCTATAAGTAAGGCAGTCACTACATTAATAAATTACACAGTTTAGATGTATCCAGTCCACTTCTTTAAAGGGGTTGTCCACTTTCAACAATTAATTGATATGGTTTGTTTAATCAAAAGTTATCAAATTTACCAATATACTTTCTGTATGAATTCCTCACGGTTTTGTAGATCTCTGCTTGCGGTCTTGCTATAGAAAGCTACTATGTTTTGCGCCCAGTGGATAGAAATTTGTCCATGTGATGTGATGGACACACAAGTGCACAAGCCGTTATTATCACAGAGTGTATTAGGAGCCTTGTGATAATAACTGCTTGTGCACCACCTGTCTATCATACGACCATGGACAGAAGTGCCTGTCCCTGCCTTGTAATGCAGAAAGGAGTGGCAGAGAGCACTGCAGTGTGCAGACAAGAGAAGCTATTCATGAGAAGAATCTGACCATAGTCAGAAGATTTACAGCTGTATCCAGGTCCAGGGACAACCAAAATTGTAGACACCAGGACTGATATTCACAAAAATAAAGCATTTCACAGATATAGTTCCAACCTGTCGCTAACAGTGAATTAGAGAATCTGTTGTTTTGTTATCCTGAGTATATTTAAGAATCTTATCTTGTTGGTAATACCTCTTTGAAGGGAACTTGTCATTAGGTATTTTTACTTGACGATCGTTTCCAATCGTTTCTCCCATCCTGATTTTTAAATTCCTTTGTCTGCATGAGCATGGAGGAGGAGATGATACAGCGAGGATACTGGGGCTCTAGTCAGAATGCAGACAAAAGCATTTTAAAAATCAGCATGGGAGAGTCTATTGGAATTTCTATAGTAACTGGTATTTACTTTTGAAAACTCCAACTGGACATTCCCTTGTATTCATTTTTATAAATTATCTCTTATAAATTCTCTTGAAAGGTTGGCTCTTTAGAAAAAGCCATGCAGGATGCCTTGGTGATGGATCGTGTAGAGTTTGTGAAGCTGTTGATTGAATATGGGGTGAACATGCACCGTTTCCTTACTATAAGCCGATTGGAAGAACTTTACAATACTGTAAGTAGAAGATACAGAGATGTATAGGACACCAATTTGCAACATTTGACCTGTCAACCATTATGTTTTGAAGATATCATTGCTATCTGTAGAGATTTATAGTCTATGCAAAGCAAAGTAATTTAAACACATGAAGAGGAACCTATAAAGCCATGTACTACAGAAGCTGTCTTAAGATAGGATCTTTTGACTTTTTGGGCCAGTTGATGAATTTATGAAAAAATATTGAACTTGCTGTAATATTATTCCAGAAGGGGTGGCATAGAAACTTAAGAGAGAAAAATCTCAGTCAATATGTGGGAATAAAATTGTGTGTGATATTTGATTCATTAAGAACAATGTATGAAAACACAGATTCGGACAAAACAAACTTAAATGATTTTCTTCATGACAAATTTCCTGGCCATCCTATAATATATTCAGATTCTTTGAGACCTATTCTATGGATACGTGATAAGTTGGCCTCTTGAGAAAGAGGTACAGCTCTGTTTTGCTTTCTGTAAAAACTGTTAAGACTAGAGAAAAGGGATCGGGGAGAAACGATCGCAGATGTGTTGCATTGTGGGACAGCTGCAGAACTGCCGTTGAAGAGGTTATAAAAATGTGACCACATAAGTGCTAACATTTTTCAATATATAGACAGACAGGGAATATTTTGAGTGGATCTTGTCATGTCCAGCAACTTCCCATACCCCACACAGTGGCATATGGTGTAAAGCTGCTAATAACTTTTAATAAAAGTCTGCAGACAGCACTGTTCTAGAGGTCATATACCATCAAAATCAAGCATGATAAACCAGGAACACTTACTCATGGAGCCAGCTACCTTGATTGTGGTAATCATCCTATATTTGTGATCCGTGCCTTTCTTAGTCATTTTTTATAATGCTAATGAGTCAGAAGGGCTCAGGCCTTGGATTACAAATATAAAAAGATTACCACAGTCCCAGTGCCTGGATCTATGTAAGTGTTTATCATGCTGGATTTTAATGGTAGAATTCCTTAAAAAGAAACCCACCATCACAGATCTACCTTTTTAATGTATTCTAGCTCCATGCTTTTTTTTAAAAATCTGTTAAGGGCCCAGACCTTTATAAAACTATAATTTGTATGTAAATTGTGTTGAGAGGCCACTTAGTCTATGGGAAGCTATGCCCAAGTAGAGGGGTGCACGCTTGCATGCACAGAACGTTGGCTCCACAAAGCGAGTATGCACAGCTACGACGAGCTGAACGCTGAAGACATTTTCATAGGAGGGATCAAAAGAGGCTAGTGGGGCGTGGAGTAGCCCTAGCTCCCACTCCAAAGTGCGGCCACTCCACACCCCAGTAGCCTCTCGACAAAATTTGCATATAGATTAGATTATAGTTTTATAAAGTTCTGGGCCATTTACAGATTTAATGGCCATTAACTGTTTTATTAAAAAAAAACCATGGAGCTATGATACATTAAAGGAACTTATTAGGTAGATCTGTAATGGTAGGTTTCCTTTAAGTAGCTCAAAGTTAATTCTTGGGAGGGGGGTGACCTAAATAAACCATATGGTATACATTATTTTTATGTTAGTAAGCTATATATGTATGACTACCAATAAATCAATGTCTTAACATTGCCTACTTAGACAGTTATCACATGTTTTTACATCTTTTCTATGTTTTTTGGGATTTTAAAGAAACAAGGACCTACAAATCTCCTCTTACACCATCTTGTTGGAGATGTAAAACAGGTAGGATTTCAAGAATTCTACTGAAGTGTTAATAATTCAAGTCTTGTTTTATAACTTCCACACTTTTATAAACCACTCTGCAATGCAATAACTGCAAAAACACACATTGTAAAGTCAATACATCTCAAATATGTATTCTCATGTTTATGTTCAGTCTGTCATCTAGTACTCCCGATATACAATGGACTGTCAGCTGATCATGTTGAAATGGGTACCATGGACTGTTTTATGAAGGACAGGCACTTTTAAATGGGGCAGTTATTGGTTTCATATTATTTATGTACAACATTATGTTTAGTTTCTGGTTTGTTTGTATTCTGCCTCTGTTTGGAAGGCAGATTAATAAAAATAATATATTTTTAACATCTTTCTCTCTTGATTGCTGGGACAACTGTATAATACAGTGCACTGCAATTATATAGAGAAATATGATAGACATGCTCAGGAACAGATAAGTGAAATGTATCATGCTTAATTTGTTTATCCATATTTACTATGTGCCTGTTTTTAAGATATTTAAGATTAAAATATCGCCCTAATCTGCTAAGGAATACCTTACTACATCTTGGTAAGGTGAACTGAGCTTTAGTTAAATTCTAACAATGTCATGTAGGAATTCAAAGCAGGATGGGGTAATTTTGACCAGGGACCTTTGCATGTCCCAAGCAAGCAGATTGTGTCTCAAACACAATCTGAGGTAGGGGAAGTGTCTTAAAATAATAATGAAATATAGAGACCGTGCTGCCTCAGACAAAATATTGATGTTTCATTCTATTTAATCAGCTGGACTTTTCTATACACAGAGCAACCTCTCCCTGGACTACAAAATTACCCTTATTGATGTGGGATTAGTAATTGAATACTTGATTGGAGGAGCTTACAGAAGCAGCTACACAAGGAAAAGTTTCCGCGCCTTGTACAATAGTCTCTACAGAAAACAAAAGGTAATTCTTTTTTTTGTCCCTCGTCCCTCTTTTTTCACCGACTGATGTAGAATTTACTCTCATACTGTATACAGCTCATACAGACTGAATAGGCTCTTTTAGACTTGTATATAGACTTATATATAGATTTATATAGTCTTACATTAAGTCACTTACACTTCTTTAGACTCACTTCGACTCATGAACAATTACATAGAATGCCTTAGGCTTACCTTATATAAACTTTTATAGACTCCAATAGACTTTTATAATAACAAGAAATAACAAGGCAATTAATTGTCAACAAAATCAGGCATGTATTTTTTTCCTTCTTTGATCTCTCTGCCAGAAGACCAACAATTCTACCAACAGCCTGGCGCGAAGTTTATCTCATCTTTCCTTAAGCCAAAACAGCCAGATGAACAGCAAGCTGCCTTCACCCGAAAATACCTTGCATTCCCAATTCCTCCGGGCAGCACAACCTTATAAGCGCAAGGTGATCCTTCCAAGTTTTAGATCCAGTTTAATTGAAAATGTTATGGTAGAATCAAGTTTCTAATCTACCTTGTGCATGTACTATACTTATGACAGGTATGATCCGTAGCAGAAAGTCATTCACCAGAGAAAAACAATATATCACTATAAATGTTAGTTTAGACATAAAGTTTAGAGACTAAACTTGAGGATATAGACTGCAATGTGCATCCTAACAGCTCACCTTGATGCTACCAGGTTATGCTTATGAGATAACACGGCTGACTTCAACTGCAAAATGTTACCTTGGCAAAGGGAAATTCCTTTTAATGCACTTCATAGAACTGCATCTTACTGTCTGCTATTAGTAGTATTATCTGGGGCCAATAGTAGGGGTAGCCAATATGGCACAGAAATTTAGCATTGTGTGCTTTGCCAAGCTGCATATAGCGCAGAAAATCCATAGCTCAACGCAGTGTAAGTATAATGGATACCATTCAAAAGTTTGCTTCACCACCTGCAAAACAAAAATCGCCACATAAAATCATAAAGTGAAAAAAGGCTGCTTTCTGTCATTGTGGAATGGCTTTTTGCCTTTGTATACCATAAAAGTGGTACCACTTAATGACCCAGCTTAGTTAGAGAACTTCTGTCCTCAAAAAGCGAATGTTAATTATTTAGGTCTTGAATACCAATAAATGTTGATTTCAACCAACTATAGCTCTGTCCCACAATGAAAGTAGTAGGAGTAGGAGATGAAAAGTAGTCTAAGGTTTCAAGTGAAAAAATTGTGGAAAATCTAGAAGGTTTGTATAGTCACAGAGGGTGATACATGTGTTATAGTTATAACAATACAATCTTTTCTTTACTTGAGTTTTCATGAATTGACAGGGAACAGCCGTATAAACATGACAAGTCAGGTTTTATGCAATAGTCATAAATTTGAGAACAGTCATAACTCCTGAATTATCCAGGTCAAGTATGCAACTGAAAAGCTATTTCAGGTTTTATTGTTACTTGTAATATAATTTAACAGGTCAAGCTGAACTTGTAAATATGCTGTGATCCAAGATCATAATCAAAATTAACCAAATATGCAATAAAGAGGTTCATTTTAGTATACTGTGCACAAGGTGCAATGAACCTGTAATTACTGAGACTTTTTTTTAATAATATTTTCAAACATAATTGAAAATCTCTTTTTTACATATTAGGTGCTTCCTGGTATAAGACAAAGTATAAAACGTGTTTAACTCCAATTCTCAAAATGGAGAACATTCCTGCACAAAATGTATAACATCTGGAATAAGAACAGTTTTAGCCACAAGATTCATGTTACAGAATCATAGCCTAAACTTGAAGACATAATGACCTCACACTTGCAACAGTATTTTTTTCAAAGTCAAGTCTTAATCATTTCTGTAATCTAAAAATATGCTTGAATCGGGGGGCGTAACTACAGCAGTAGCAGCTGATATGGGGACCAAAGTGCATGGGGGCCCCAGCTTCCGACCTTCTATTTAGACATGCTAGGGTCATTTATCAAAGATTGTATGCCTGTTTTCTGGCGAGGCTTTATCCTATGCCATGCAGAGAGCGCTGCACGTATGATATCTATATTTCTGTAAAGAAAACACCATTATTATCATTAATTCATTGTATACATAATTGTTATGTTAAAGGAAAAGACAACGTGCACCGTGAAGTCAAAGAAGAAACCTAAGGATGAGATGAGTTCCATGGAGGACCCGGAGCTAGCTGGTTTTGTTTATCCCTACAATGATCTATTGGTTTGGGCTGTGCTAATGAAGAGACAAAATATGGCAATGTTTTTCTGGCAGCATGGAGAAGGAGCCATGGTGAAGGCAGTAATTGCCTGTAAATTATACCGAGCCATGGCACATGAAGCAAAGCAGAGCAACATGGTTGATGATACCTCTGAAGAGTTAAAGAAATATTCCAAGTATGTGCCATTAAAGGTAGATTAACTACAATATGATGCAGGGAAAGACACTGTGCACTTTGCCACTTTGCTATATTCTATCTAATGCAGTCTACTTAAAAGGTCTGTTTTATCATACATATGATAGGCTGGTCAAGATCTAGGAGTATATTTGGTGGACCAAGTCTGTCTATACATTACATGTGTCACGTAAAGCTACATTTGTCTTGGCCATGTGGAAAAAAAAAAACATAGTCAAGAAACTATTTCTATGATTCCTGAAAGACTGAACAGAAATTCTGTTTCCTATATAACTTGCTCTGCCTGTAGATTTCTGTTGCCAGCTGTCATAACAGGTATTTATATAAAAAAACATATAGATTTGAGTGAATTGATGAAGTCATCGAGGCTGCTGTTTACATAAAAACCTATAATCAATGAATCATGTCATTAATGTATATCAACAAATTTGGCATCTCCCCTCTGTCCCATGTTGTCCTCATAGGTGTAAGCTTAAGCGTGCTGACCAATCTGATTCAAGAGTCGTGCAATAATAAAACAGCAGGATTTAGGAGAGTTGCATGAGTTGCATAGTAAATAATTCACGCCTGGAACATTGCGAAGGTCTTAAAAACTTGAGGGTCGTAAAAACAAAGATCTGTGATTTCCCCCCCCCCCACACACACACACTAAGATGAAAATATTATAGGTGACTTCTTTTCTAACATGAATCATTGTATACCATGGTTCAGCTCTATGCATAGTAGATGCTGCTAAATGTTTAGATATCAGTTGTGCGTAGTGAGAAGAGATTACCATACAGTTATCCAGCCTCTTGTAAAATGACCTACTGCTTCTTTAAACGTTGGTAGTTAATTATCTCTTGACAGTGTTGTGAGAGGGATCTGTGGACCCTACCTGGTCAATGGGCTTAGATGCCACTGAGAGCAGTTATTATATGTTTGGCCATACAGTTTCTCTGGTGGCTCTCAGCAGTTGCTGTTCATATTTATTTTCATTTATATTGAAGCCCTGTAGTCACATGACCGTATGGGGGACATATGTGCGGCCACAAGCTTGCGGGCATACATATGCTCCCCATAGAAAGCAATAGCCGCACAGAGCAATACGGTGAGGCACCGTACTGCTCTGTACTCTGGGAAAAGATAGGCATTGTCCTATCTTTCCCTGTGTTATGGGCTGTGTGTAACGGATTGCTATGGAGAGGGTGAGGGGGTCACATCGCTGCTCTACATCGCTGCTGACGTATGCTGTCCGACCTTAGCCGCGCGGGCATACATTAGTGTGAATGTAGCCCACAGTGGATTCTTGAGAAAAAAAATTACATAAATTATGTTATAAATTATAAAATGTGATTTAACTCTAAGATGTATATGCACATCTTAAAACTGAAATATTTGTTTGGTACCTTATTTTACACAGGGAATTTGGCAAGCTTGCTCTAGACCTCCTAGAAAATGCCTTCAAACTGAATGAACAAATGGCAATGAAACTTCTGACATATGAGCTAAAGAACTGGAGTAACTCAACATGCCTGAAACTAGCAGTGTCGTCTGCCTTGCGCCCCTTTATGTCCCATACATGCACACAGATGCTGCTGACAGACATGTGGATGGGGTGCTTAAAGATGAGAAAGAACTCTTGGCTCAAGGTGTAGTTTACAGTAATCAACTGATTACCAATGTTGTATATGGTTCCATTGTTTTATACATCATGTATTTTATATGAATATCATATCCCCATCATTCTAGTTAAAAGATGTGTGACTGTTTAATTTCTGTTTAGTATTTCATATTGATGAAAATTAAACCATCCATACATTATAAGCGAAATGCTAAGGTGGCAAACTATCTAAACCCTAAATGTTTGAACAATAAGTGCATGTGTCATGAATGGGAAAAAAAAGAGAAAACCCCTGACAGACACCACCAGCAGTAGCTCTTTTTCCAGAAAATAGAAGCAGTAGGCAGTTGGAATCAAAATATCTGAGGATTTTCTCTGTGTATTCCCACGGGTTTGGTGAATTCAGTCCATTGAAATGGAGGTGTCATATCTAAATGGTATGGCAAGCCTTATGGATCAGTAAAAGTAGACATGCTAATAGCTATAGTTGGTAAATGTGTTGTTTACCATAATATGCTGGTTACCTGACAGCATCTAGGATTAGGTGGGTTTATAGAAAAAATTTCCTACTTGGTCCAATTTAGCATCAGATAAAGAAGTTTTCCATTTTTTTAAATGTTTTAATAAAAAAATAATTGCTGCAGTATCTATTAACGATTGCTTATGAGAGTCCCAACTGTAGACCTACAAAGATGTAGGTGTCTTCTGATATCTAAGTGATCATACTATGATTACTATTACAGCTTTCTGCAATATCCCATATGTTTATTATAAAACAATGAATAACCATTTTGTTTTAGACAGTAAATTATACCATACTTTCTTCTTAAGATCGTTTTAGGAATTCTGCTGCCACCTTGCATCTTGATGTTGGAGTTTAAAACTAAAGCAGAAATGTCACATGTACCTCAGGCACAGGATTTCCACCAATTTGCCAGGTTTTATGTGGAGAGCCCTTCTCCTAATATAAGGTTGGAACACGTAGTGGTGAGTATTTCTACTCTTTATTGTGACTCTTGCATTAGGTATATATAGTACTGGGTGGGCCATATATATGGATACACCTAAATAAAATGGGAACGGTTGCCGATATCAACTTCCTGTTTGTGGCACATTAGTATATGAAAGGGGGGAAACTTTTTCAAGATGGGTGTTGATTATGGCGGCCATTTTGAAGTTTGCCATTGAGGATCCAACTTTTTATTTCATATGGGAAGAACGTCATATAATGCAATAAAATTATTGAGAATTTCACAAGTAAAATGGGAACACCATAGAAGAAATGCTAGCACAGGTTTCCAGTATCCATTGTTTCAGATGCTACACATCGCGTATCTTCACAGCATAAACAATTGCCTTCAGATGACCCCAAAGGTCCGAGACTTTTTTTATCCTTGGGGTCATCTGAAGGCAATTGTGTATGCTGTGAAGATACGAGATGTGCAGCATCTAAAACAATGGATACTGGAAGCCTGTGCTAGCATTTCTTCTGTGGTGTTGCCATCAGTGTGCAAAGAGTGGGAGGGTTGCAATCAAAATCATACACCACATACATCAGTTATTTTTGGCCCATGTAAAACCACATTAAAATGTGTCAAAAAGCAACTGAATTCTAGTATAAAATTATGAAACAAATTCTGAAATGCACGTGTGAATGGTCGTGGGTACCGAAATATTCAAACCCCTTTAAATGTTTCACTCTGCTCATAAATGTACACTCTGCATTCCATCTTGAACGAAAAAAAAACTAGAGATGTGGATATTTTTCCTGATTTTTTTTTTTTTTTTTAAACAAGAAAAACTGAACTATCACATGGTCATAAGTATTCAGACCCTTTGCTGGGACATTCATATTTAACTATCATGCTGTCCATTTCCTTCTGATCCTCCTTGTGATGGTTCTACTCCTTTTTATTGGACTCCAGCTGTGTTTAAATTAATGGATTGGACTTGTTTAGGAAAGGCACACACCTGTCTATATAAGCCTTCGCAGCTCACAGTGCATGTCAGTGCAAATGAGAATCATGAGGTCTAAGAAACTGGACAAGTAGCTCAGACAGAATTGTGGCAAGGTAAAGATCTGGTCAAGGTTATAAAGGAATTTCTGCAGCACTCAAGGTTCCTAAGAGCAGAGTGGCCTCCATAATCCTTAAATGTTTGGGTCATCCACAATTCTTTCTCAACCTGGCAGTCCAGCAAAACTAAGCAATTGTAGGAGAAGAGCATTGGTGAGAGGGTTAAAGAAGAATCCCAAGATCACTGAGCTTTAGAGATGTAGTAGAGAGATGGGAGAAAGTTCCACAAAGTCAGCTATCACTCCACCAGTGGGGGCTCTATGGCAGAGTGTGCTGACGGAAGCCGTTCCTCGGTGCTAGAGATGTGAAAGCCCTCATACAGTTTGCAAAAAAATCACATGAAGGACTCCCAGACTATGAGAAATAAGATTCCGTGGTCTGATGAGATGAAGATTGAACTTTTTGGTGTTAATTCGAAGGGTATGTTTGGAGAAAAGCAGACACTGTTCATCACCTGTGAAAAAAAATCTTAGGTGACAGCAATTACTGTTAAGAAAAAGGAATGGATTCTCACCTATTGTATTCAATGGTTTTTTTCCTGAACGCACATGAAACTTTCAGTATGCGCTGCTTTTTTTCTGGGTGAAAACAGCCTATAAAAGTATATAGGGACACATCAAAAATGTTCCCTTTGCAAAAAATCATGTAAGTGCAATACATTTTTCACAGATCCATTTCTATAGAAAACAGTGATTTATTTTTTAACGTGCGTGAAAAACGCAGTAAGCACTGATCAAACATGTACGTCCATAAACTGACACACTGAACAAAATGTGACAGAAGATTTATTAGAATCTGATGGAAATTGTCAGTTTTTCACTGACCAAACTCTGGGGAAACTCTCCAATGCTCTTATGAAATGGCCCTCACTTTAAAAGATACGTTCACCATCTTTTTTACTTTTCCTTGTGTTTTTCAGCAAAACTTTGATGCTGAAAAAGGAGCAAAGAATTCAATTGAAGAGACGAATCTTCATATACACGGAAGCCTGTCCATAACTAGAAAAATTTGTGAGTTCTACAGTGCCCCTATTGTCAAGTTTTGGTTCCACACTGTGAGTGTCTTTAGCACATTATTACCTTTTTTATTACCTACATATATTTATTTTTTACATCACTATTACAGGTACTTGTACTGATTTTATTTTTTATTATTGCTATTCTAGATGGCATACTTACTTTTCCTAATGCTGTTTACATATGTAGTACTGGTGAAGATGGAGCCAGTGCCCAGTGTCCAGGAATGGCTAGTTATTACCTACATTTTTACTAATGCTATTGAGAAAGTCAGAGAGGTAAGTGTTCTTTTAACACTCTGAACTGGATTCCAGGTGTAATATGTATGATTTGAAGGCATTAAACAGTTTGAATATTTAATTCTTGTTGTTAGATTTAAATCGGCTATTTCAACAACCAAATATAAAAAAAAAAACATCCACAGCACAACAAAAAACACTAACAACCGTGAATGAATTGAAGTTTACATTCTGACTGCTGTCTTATGACCTAGGTAACTCGGTGAATGCAGTATTAATCAGACATGGGTAAAGTGGCATCAAGCAGCTCACAAGGGTTGTGTCTTTTCCATCAGATCTAGAACCCCATGTCTGTTGGTCCTTGCTTTAACAGCATAATTCACATAAAGTTCAGTGCTCTCTGTATGAACTATGCTCCATAGTATGTTCCTAAATGTAATAATAATTCTCACTAGTCAGTACATTTCTGTAATATTATATGTTATATGCATACCTCCCAACCTTTGGCCGAGAGAAAGAGGGACAAAAGCCCCTCCCCCTTTTTTCTAAACCACACCCATCATCCCACCCACAAGCATAGTATAATATTAACCTTGATGGTCCCCACATGGTTATATGCCCCTTTTCTTTGACCAACCCCCCATTAACCTATATAACTGCACCCAATGCAACTCTTCAACATCTTAAACATATAAAACCCCTTGTTAATTTTATCCTCCCTTTAATCCTTCCCCTACCCCTCCTCACATGGCGTAGTCCCTGTTCTCTATATTCCTCATTCTGTGGCCCCCTGTTCTCCATCCTCCTTCTGTAGCTCATGTCCTCCATCCTCCTCCTGTCTCATCCTATCCTCCTCCTGTGGCCTCCTGTCCTCCGTCCTCCTCCTGTGGCCTCCTGCCCTCCATTCTCCTCCTGTCCTCCATGCTCCTCCTGTGGCCTCCTGTCCTCCATCCTCCTCCTGTTCCTCAGCCCATCCTCCTGTCCCCCAGCCTCCTCCTCCTGTCCGCAGCCTGCTCCAGCCGCCTCCTGTCCTGCAGCCTCCTTCTCCTACTGTCCACAAGCCTCCTCCTCCAGCATCCTCCTACTGTCCCAGTCTCCTCCTCCTGTCCTCCAGCCCACCTGTCCTCTATACTCTTCCTGTGTCCTCCAGCTCCCCTCCCCCTTCCCTCTATCTTCCTGTCCTCCAGCCTCCTATTCATGTCCCACATCCTCCTCCTGTGTCCCCCAGCCTTCTCTTCTTGTCCCCCAGCCTTCTCTTCTTGTCCTCCATCCTCCTCCTGTGTCGTCCAGCCTCCTCTTCCTGTTCCCAGCGCTCCCTGTGCTCTAGCCTCCTCCTGTGTCCCCCAGAAGCCTCCTCCTCTGTCCCCCAGCAGCCGCCTCCTGTGTCCCCCTACAGTGCACACATAGAGTCAGGGTAATACGTCATATAGGATAATGGTTGACATTTATTGAAAATCACGGAACACAACGCGTTTCGGAGTATCGAGGACTCCTTTCTCAAGTGGAATGAGACTGAAAGTAGCATTCACATAAAAGCAAAATAAAACTAGCAGAGTTCATCTAAAATAAAGTTCCATAAATATATATATATATATATATATATATATATATATATATATATATATATATATTATGGAACTTTATTTTAGATGAACTCTGTTTAGATGAACTCTGTTTTATTTTGCTTTATGTGAATTCTACTTTGTCTCATTCCACTTGAGAAAGGAGTCCTCGATACTCCGAAACGCGCTGTGTTCTGAGATTTTCAATAAATGTCAACCATTCTCCTATATGACATATTACCCTGACTCTATGTGTGTGCCATACCAGGCAGCATTTAAGATATCTCTTCATACTCCAATCCTGACCGTCCTGGCAACCGTGCCTCGATTTCTACTGTCTGAAGGCACCTCCATTCATTCTACTGAGCGATAACTAGTGTTGTGCCTAATAGAGCACAACCTGATCCGGTGAGCCTCAGTCCAATTGTATATCTGTGTCATCACCAGCTATTTTTGACTAAAACTACTACTCTATGAGCGCCACCCGGTCTTCCCTTGTTCGCCTTCCTATCTCCTGTGTCCCCAAGCAGCCTCCTCCTGCCCTCTATCCTCTCCCTGACCTACAGCTTTCTCTCCCTGTGACCCCCTGTCTTCTGGCATTAAAAAACCCCTGTTTCTTACCTTTCCTCATTCCCCTGCTGCAGTCATTTCTTCTCCCGGGCTCCAGCCAGGGGCGGAGGTACCTTCTCACATGACTCGTGCAGCAGGCATCATGTGAGGAGGTAGCAGGGGCTGATCCCGCCGCCTCCTGGCTCCGATGCTTCCGCTGCTCTTCAGCTCTTATCTACGGGACCAGAAGGTGGCGGGACAAACCGGGGGAGAAGGGGGCAACCCGTGACATTCACCCAGCCGTCCGTGATGATGGGACAGAGCCCAAAAACCGGGACTGTCACGTCGAAATCGGGATGGTTGGGAGTTATGTTTATACATATGTTTATGTTGTCTGCATACCAAAAAGACAGGGGAGAGTGATGTTTTCTCTATGTGCTGCCTATAGGTGACATTTTACGAATGCCACCGATTTAGTAGAGAGACAATTTATAATTACCCCTTTGGTGTTTTTTCTGCAGCCCCCAAGTGTACTTACCAATCTGCAGGCTCCTGGAGCTCACATTGCATTGCACAAGTCTTTGGGCCAGAAGTGCTGGTGGGTCACAGAGCCTGCTTCGGGTAATCTGTTGCCTCTTCTGTGCTGGTGCTAAAGACGTAAAGTCTGTTTGTTTTGGCCACGACTAAACCACTACCTCAGTCACCAAGGGGTTATGCTGGAACTTTTCTCTTAAAGCTATATATGTATGTATGTATGTATAATACACTCAACTCAATACATGCAACAGTTCTTCTATAACTTGTCAGATTAGCTATTGTCATTGAAGCCTGGTATCCAATACTATATGTAGTATGATCCCAGGGTAGTGTAATCAAGCATTTAACTTGTTTGCAAATGATTGAAAACGTGTGGCATTCTATTATGCAGAGGTGTTCATTGTTGATCATATCAGGTAGGTCATATGGCCACCGCATTAGACTTTGTGGTTTCTGCTTTCTTATCACTAGGATCTCACTCAGAGTAATTCTCAGTATTATTATGCACATCAGGTTTCAAAACTTCTATGTGCCTGGTGTTCAATGAAGTTGAAATATCCCTTTAGAGCTACGTGATGTTTTATAAAGTGTGTAGGGTCTGAGGGTTCACATCGTAAATAAACTCTGATTTTATTAATGCCATTTCTAATATCAATAGTGTTGTGAATTTAGCACTGATATATTAATTCAGGGTTTTCTTGACATGGCAGCAGTAAATGTGTAACACAGTGGTGAAAAGTCCACAGGAGAGCACCCCCTTTAATGAAATGTCTACAGCAGATGCCCCTTTACTGAAATATCCACCCCAGATGCCCCCTTTTAATAAAATGTCCACCCTAGATGGCCCATTTAACTAAATATCCACCCAGATGCTCCCTTTAACGAAATGTCCACCCCAGATGGCCCCTTTAACTAAATATCCACCCAGATGCCCCCTTTACCAAAATGTCCACCTCAGATGAACTCCTTTTAATAAAATGTCCACCCCAGATGGCCTCCTTTTAATAAAATGTCCACCTCAGGTGCCCTCTTGTAATGTATTGTACACAGCAGGGCCCTCTTGAAAGAAAAAATCTATACTCACCTTCCGGGTTCTCCCCAGCCCCCTGGTTCCATCTTCTCCTTGTGGTTCCGTCTTTTTCTCATGGCTCCGTCTTCTTCTTCTCTGTCTTATGACACGGAGGTCACGTGTTGCAGGCCCTTACAATATGACATCACGTGACACATAGTGGTGTTCCCGAGTCGGAAGAGCAGAAGATGAAGCCGTAGGGCCTGGGAGAAGAAGCCGGAAGGTGAGTACAGACTTTTTTGTTTGTTTGTTTCAGACTGATGGCGGATCTTCATATAGGGCCCGGGTATGTCGGGTATGGGTATGTCCCGCCCATACCGCCTACATGAAGATCCGCCATTGTTAACAACAACCAGAACTGCCCAAACAGGAGCCCAGCTGTCAGTCAGCCGGCTCTTGATGTGATTATACAGGATCCTCTTCTGAGCCCTTGCTAGAACCATTAAGCAGTGGTGTCTACATATTAACAGGAATATGTCTTTATGACTCAAGTTTTCATATAAAAAAAGTTTTATTTTTATAATATACATATTTCTAGGTTTTTATTTAATATTTTTCATGTATATATATGTTCACAATTGTATGTTTTGTTTTGTTTTTGTTTTTTTAAAGATTTTTATGTCAGAACCAGGAAAATACTCTCAGAAAGTCAAAGTCTGGTTGAATGAATACTGGAATGTGACAGACTTCATAGCTATTATTTTATTTGTCATTGGTTTTGCACTACGCTGGGCTGACCCACCTCTTCAAACAGCAGGGAGAATAATTTATTGCCTGGACATCATATTTTGGTATACAAGACTTCTGGATTTCTTTGCTGTAAACCAGAAAGCTGGACCTTATATTACTATGATCGGGAAGATGGTAAGAATGAAACAGATGTCATTTTGTACTACTACATCCTTTCCTTATGATAAGTGTTTTTGTTAATATATTTAATTACTTCTTGCTTAAAGGAAGTCTACTACTCCTCCAAGCTTACTGTACTGCACTGTAATTTCAAAAATACTTGAATTATTTCTGTCCATTATACAACGTCTGAGAAATAACAGTTTAAGCAATATGCTAATGAGGTAGTGGGTACAATGAGGTCTTTTACTTGGCACCTAAATCACTGCTATTCTTACCTGGGCCACTACCCTCTTCATCAGATGAACAAGAGATCTATCTCATGAGAAGAATTGGAACACACTTGGAAAAAGAGTGACTTGAAATGGGCAGTAATGGCAGTGCTTTTGGTGCTGAGGACATGACCTGGGTATACCAATGGCTTCATTGGCATACAGATTAAAGGTATGTTTACACTTTTCTTTTCTGGAAAATGTATTTCTTTACCCTTTGTGTACAATGCATAATGCTGCAGCCTTTAGGAATTGTATGGCTTGATATTTTGATATCCATCATATCTATATCCTTTTTTTTTTCTTCTAGACTTCAAACATGTTTGGCATTGTGATCATAATGGCCATTGTTCTCCTGGCATTTGGTGTGGCAAGGAAAGCAATCCTTTCTCCGTCGGAGCCACCTTCTTGGACGTTGGCTCGTGATATTGTTTTTCAGCCATACTGGATGATGTTTGGTGAGGTCTATGCTAGTGAAATCGATGGTAAGGCATAATACTGGTAGTAATAAACAACATTTGTGCTGTAAGAAAGGATTAATATTATCTATTTTCCTATTTTCTAGGTTCTAATAGATTCATATAAGTATAGATATATTCTGCATATAAAGGCTGATCCTACTCCTCTTTAATTAAATGTGTTGTCTTGTTTCAGAAAATAAATGTTATTGTTTGCTTGAAAGTTATAGGGGAACATTTAACATGTTATGTGCACCAGGTTTTAGGCTTAAATCTTACACAACACTTGTGAATGATCACCATGGGGAGGCATTTATCAGTTCCTGCCGTAGAAACATTGAAATAATCTTAATTTCTTTTGCACTGCATGAATTTGTGATTATTTTATTTTTGTAGCTACGCCACCTTAACACAATGTGGGGGGGGGGGGGCCTGGCTGCTGGCAGATTGGACCGACATGGGGCCTTCCTGTCTCATGCCTATGTAATGTGTAAAAACCTGCATTTCACAGGTTTTCACTCACAACTACGCCATATCGGACCTGGTGTAGCATTCTTTCTCCAATGGTCTGTTCCTCATGATGTATCCGCCACAACAGGGAAGCATGGCCTTTATCGTACGCTGGAACATACTTCTATGTTCCACTACTGGCACCAGTACATGCCGCGGACACTCTTCTGAAGGGAATCCGACCTCCCCGTGCCACTTACCGGTTGGGGGGAGGGGTCCAATCCTCCGATGCTCGGGGTCAATTGTTATACTTGGGAGCAATTGGGTATCAGACTTTGTGAAGCGTTTTGGTATTTTATCCACAATGTGTAAATTTTTTGAAAGACCCGTTCATCTAGCCAAAAAATTTCAAATTTCAAAATTACCCTCGATTTTGTTTTAATCACTGCAAAACAATTAAAGAGTTAACAAACTTCATAAAAGTTGTTTTACATATGTTGAGGGTGTAGTTTCTACACAATGGTAATTTATGGGGTTTTATTATTGTTTTGGCCTCTCAATGTGACTTGAAATCTGAGCAGGTCCTTCAAAAGTATGATTTTGCTTTTTTTGTGAAAATGTGAAAAAAAATAACATCTAAAGTTCGAAGTTCCATAACATCCTACAAAAAGGATTGCTTAAAAAACCATGTCAACATAAAGCAGACATTCGGTAAATGTTAGTTATCAAGTCTTTTTGCTATTATGACTATGGGGCTCATTTACGAAGGGTCGCGGATCACACTTTTATCGCACTGTTCGTCATACTGTTCGTCTTTTTCGGGATTTGCAGGGCAAACAGGTATTTTGACAGGTATTTAACTGGTGTCTGTGCTGGGATTGTGGCACACACAATAGTTTTTTGGCGCAGCTGCGCTGGCTTCCATGGAACACAAATTTGGGGGGGGAGGGTGTTTGCCGTCGGACGATCCGACTGATTCAGACTGAGTGCGGGATTTAACTTTCGAATTGTGTCACAATCCAATGCACTTACATACACCACTTTAAAGATGGTGAACTCCGTCAGACCTGAATCGCGGTAGAGTGCATTATCCGCATACCCTATGGGGTACATTTACTTACCCGTCCCGTTGCAATCCCACGGTGCGTTGTCCGACGAGGATTCAACTCCAACGCGATTCACTAAGGTCGTGTGTCCAATTTCCTGCAGGTGACGCTGCTGCGCCGAGGTCTGCTGGAGTTCACCTTCATCTTCCCGGTGCATGTAAGTGCGTGATCTTGCGACACACTTCGTTTTTTAAATTCCGTGGTTTTACCGAATCTGGGTTGTCCGACGGTTACGCCCACCCCCCTCGATTTCTGTCGCGTGCAAGCCGCCGCCGATGCGCCACAATCTGATCGTGTGCGCCAAAATTGCAAAACTGTGCAAAAACAGAAATATTCGGGAAAACCGGACGGAATCGCGGTCCGTGGACCCTTAGTAAATGTGCCCCTATGTGTCGAAAAAATTAGAACATTGAGAATTTTTCCAATTTTCACCAAATATCCGTTTTTCATAAATAAATGCAAAACATACCACCAAATTTTTTCAACTTACATAAGGTACAAAGTGTCACTAGAAAACAATTTCAAAATCGCCTGAATTTGTTAAAGCATTTCAAAGTTATAACCACTTACAGTGACATATGTCAGATTTGAAAAAATGGGCCATGTCAGGAAAGTGAACAGTGGCTTTTGCGGCAAGGGGGTTAAACACACATGCGATCAGTAGAAACTCCTCTCCCAGGAGCTTGAATTGTGTTTCTAAACAATTGAAGCACACTGTGTGAACGTGGCCTGAAGCTTTCTATAGAATATCAGAAAGCAGAGATTTACAAAAGTTGGAAGTATATTTTGAAAATTGTATAACTTTGCATTATTAGTGGAAACTGGACAAATCCTTTTAATAATTTCATCTCCTTTCAGCATGTGAAGAAGATCCAGATTGTCCTCCTGGCTCGTTCATCACCCCTTTCCTGCAGGCTGTCTACCTTTTTATACAGTACATCATTATGGTCAACCTTCTTATAGCTTTTTTCAAGTAGGTACCAATGGTATGTTCATATGCATAGCAAACAGGGCAATGGCATACTGGCAACTAGGGTTTAGTGGATGTGCAGCCCGGACTTTAGCCATAAGTTCAGGTCCAGTGTTCTGGCTCACCCAGCCCATGAACTAGCTTTTCACCTTAACCACATTTGGCGTATCTATACATCATGGTGCCATTAAGGATGTTTGTAGAGGGCTTACGGACTGGTATTCACCAATTGCAGGTGTTAACTCTTTAAATGCTTTGTGCATACTGCCATTTTGCCTACGATCATCGCTGTGATGTCCTATTCCCATGGTGGCCTAGAGTCTATATTTGACTTCAGGCCAGTCTTTCAGCACAATGTGTACGTCGGTTAGTACACAATGTCAAGGATCAGCAATGATCTTGGTGGCACAATGTTACAGATCAGTAGCCAGTAGAGAACCTGAACAGGTCCGCTCGTCACTACATGTAACCAAGATGTCTTTGTCTAGCAACCAAAAGCCCCTAGGCAAAAGGGGTGAATACTTATTACTGTATCTTGATTACTCACTACTAGCCTTATATGAAGGCTGAATGCATAGGGCAGAGCCCTCTGTATACATGACAGGTGTCTGCTCAATTATTCATCGGGCACCTGCCATTATCTGCCCTCACGGATCACAGCAGTTAATCTGTTATGCTAGTAGGTTATGTGTGTAATAACGTTTTACTATCTTTTATTTATCAGTAATGTGTACATAGAAATGAAGTCCATTTCTCACAAACTGTGGAAATATAATCGCTACCGATATATCATGATGTATCATGACAAGCCATGGCTACCTCCTCCGTTCATTCTGCTAAGCCATATATATCTGCTCATTCATCGCCTTTGCCAGCATCACTATCACACTGAGAGTGACCAAGATGAAGGTGATGTTGGATTAAGTAAGTAATTCCTATCTAGGTAAGAGTATCCTATCTGTTCTTCGATTTTTAGTATCCATTAGAATATTTTCAAAAGAGATATATAATGGTGACATAAATACTCTAACCCTTATAGAACTCAGCTAGAGATGAGCGAGCACTAAAATGCTCGAGTGCTCGTTACTCGAGTCGAACTTTTCCCGATGCTCGAGTGCTCGTTTCGAATAATGAACTCATTGGGAGTCACTGGGAGACTTGAGCATTTTTCAAGGGGACCAAGGCTCTGCAATAAAATGTGTCATTTTATTGAGAAATAAGGAAGTCAGTCCTGTTTCTTCGTTTTTTTTTAATTCAATGGAATATTCGTGGAACTTCAAAAAGGAGAATGACCCATTTTAAACATCTGCAATGTGTTCTTCACACATATTGTTCTTCACATACTATTGTGAAGAACACCGTTCGGCGCACGTGTCTTCGGATAAGTTAGCAGATGTACGGAAACATCTGCAATGTGTTCTTCACTGTGTTCTTTACTGTGTTCTTCACGTAAATGATCCTGTGTTCACTGTGTTTTCTGTGTTCACAGTTTTCACTGTGTTCTTCACTGTTCTTCACTGTGTTTCCTTAAGTGAAAGATCGTTAACGAGCAGGCGAAATACTCGTCCAAGCAACGAGCCATTTCGAGTACGCTAATACTCTAACGAGCATTAAGCTCGGACGAATATACTCGCTCATCTCTAAACTCAACCCTTTTTCATTTTTACATTTCTGTATTTTTCTCCCCAGTGTCAAAAAGCCATAACTATTTTTACTTCTTTGTTCACAGAGCTGTATGAGGGCTTGTTATCTGTGGAACAAAGTGTACTTTTGAATGTTCAATTTAATATTCAATGTCTTGGAAAGCTGGAAATTAAAATTTCAAATGCAGTAGAACAGTAGATTGTTGGTACAATCATAGAGATAGCAAATCGGTCCTGCGTGCTGGGCAGATCTTACAGAGCACAGTGCAATGGACGGGAGTTGTTTACTCATAGTGATATATGATGCAAGGAGCCCCTACTGGTCAGCGGAATTGCAGACACTATAACAACTGTTACAGGGCACTGTTCCTGTAACATCAATAATTGTCCCCATATTGAGAAAAGAGAATTGCTCAATGGCAATTTTTATTGGCCACAACTATTGTAGGCATTAAAAATCAGAATTCAGATTATTTAACCAACCCTTCCACTGTTTCATTATGCATATGCTTGACGAGCTGTGTAGGTTATCTAATAAGATCTGTCAAACTAAACTCCCGACTGTTCTAGAAAATAAAGCAACCCCAAAGGCATGACGGACACGAGGTAGCAGTTTAGTCAGTGGGAAAATGTAAATTCGCCCCATGCCTTGATGCGTTTAATCAGTAGCTCTATTCTACAGGGCTTTATGGCTTGATTTGACGGTAGCGAGCTGTATAAAACAGTATTTTCCCTGTGATTAACACACTTGCAACCCACGGTTCAGCTTTGTTTTCATCCTTTTAAACTGCCTAATTAAATCCAGCTCCTTGCTGACATTATTGTACTACGTGGACATTCACAGAATCACTTTTAATGTACCACTGGGAATCTCATTGTTGTTAGAAATATCAAACAGAATCCTACCTCCCTAGATGTATTGCTGGGATTCTTAATGAGCGCTCTACATAGAGCAGCACTGCCGCCTTGTGGCCCAGTTTCCAAACTGTTTCATTTTTTGTTATTGTTTCAACTTGTTTCAACGTGGGTTGAATAAAGTTATCAGTTTATTAATTACAACCTGTAAATAAAGTAATTAAAAAAAATATTATTTAGATCTAGTAATTTTTTTCTAAATATTTTTTTTTTAATTAGAACTCTATCTCAGTGATGATGAATTGAGAAAACTCCATGATTTTGAGGAAAAATGTGTGGAGACATATTTTCATGAGAAAGATGAAAGTTTGCACTCAAGTGACAGTGAAAGGATCCGTGCAACAACCGTAAGGTATGATATTAGGAAACCAATAGTTATATACTGCAATGTGCATTCTTACGTGTGGACCCAAAGGGCCTTACATGAGTACAGATATGGTGCAGGCTCGTACAACAGTGAATGTCCAGAACCGTGTGTGACTATCAAAGAAGCCTAGCATGACTTTGTGACGCTGCCCATGCAGGCTCCCATAATGCCGTGCAGGCATATATCCGCCAAACCTGAGAGGTTTCCGCAGTGTGGTCAGTAATGACTCCCTTATAGAATAAAAATTTGATACAGAGAACATCGAATTTTGTGTAATGTTCACAAGGAGGCAGGACTTCTGTAGTGTGACTGTATGAGACCAGGGTAAGAGACTAGGAAGGTAGAGTAAGAAGATTGACAGAGAGGGAGAAACATGAGAATTCTCTGGGAGAGATGGCAATTCTGTTGAGTAAGACTTAGGAGGTACAGCTATAAGGATAATGGAAAAAAGTTGGAAAATGTTAAGGTATGCATTTTGTGAACTAATCTGTGTTAAGGTCCAGGAGGTCACCATTAGAAATCTCTCTCGTGCTGTAGGATACAAATGTAGAACACTGTATGGCTGCTCTTTTTTGGGGAAATTGTACATACCAGGCATATTGACTTTACAATAAACACAATTTGACAATTTTAGGAAATCTACAAAGTGTATTGTATGAAATTGCACCGATTTCAGTTGAAGGAAAATGTACAGTACCTTCTCTATCACGTTCTATACCAAAGTAAACTGCTCATAAAACGGGAAGAATCCATTGCTTCTTCACTTTCCACTATGATCAGGCACACTGTATCTGATACTTGCAGTTTTGATGGTGGAAGTTCTGATGTATTTTTCTTTAAGGTAACCCCAAATAGTAGAGACCCACTAAAACAACGTCACCATGGTAACATTTGATCAAATTGCATAAGTCCACTAAGATCATTTTTTTTAAACATCAGGATTTAATAGTGACTGTAACCTTTGTGCCTCACATACCTATACCTCTTAAATGACTGACTCTAAGGTCTCAAAGAAAATATGTCAAAGCTTGTCAAGAATAATTTGTGGTGGATAACAACAGATGACAAAGCCATGAGATGGCAGTCAAAATGGCCTTTCTTCATGTATAAGTGGGTTTTGGCTTAAGAAGGATTTGCATTCTGGTTAGGGCACTGCCCCCAACATAATAGCACCAGAAGGGAATAAATTGCAGCACAAGTAGTACCTCTCTTTGTCTTTTGACCTCCGGGATAAGGTTGGACTTGGTTGGAAGCAGATAACTGTTGTGTTATCTGCATTATTATCTGTATGTGTTTCTACAGTATTCATCATATGGATCCTCCTATTGTTTTTGTTGTGAGTTTCCAAGGGTTTCAGATCTATATAATGAAAGGTGATGCTGCTGAAGAATAGGAAAAATTTATTAGCAATTACATGGCTTTTCCAATTTCTTCCGTTCATCTTAACCATAATGAAAAGTTGCCAGAATGAAGCAAAAATGCCTTTGTCCGCATTCTGAATCCTTTCTGTGTGTGTGCATTCTACCTTTCCTTCACACCATCCCCCTCGCTCCGCTGCCTGCTCAGTGCACATGACAGGAGGTGTGGAGGGGTGAGGGAGCTGCATGAGTTTGGGGAAGTGGAGAATGACCGAGGCACTGACACAGGCTGCCGCAGCCCCTCTCCCCGGTGCTCTCCACATGCTGCTGGCAGGGAGCAAAGCAAAAATTTATGTGCATTAAATTGATTTAAACCGATCCTACCTCTTACCAAATAAAAGGTCGGATCCTGTATCTGGTGTGCTGGCAGTCGGCGATATTGATAAGGGGGCCGCCGACACACCCCCAGCACGCCCCTGCCAGTGGTCACATTGTAGGAGAAGCCGGCATCTCTCCGCGGTGCGGCTCCGCCGCACTAACAGTGGCTGCAGCCTGGCTAACTCACATTGCCGGCCTGGCAGCGATGCGATGCTGCCAACTTCTCCTACAAGTCCCCGCTGGCAGGGGCATGCTGGGGATGTGTCGGCCGGTCCCCTTATGAATACCACCGACTGCCAGCACACCAGATACAGGATCCGACCTCTTATTCGGTAAGATGTCAGATCGGTTTAAATCAATTTAATGCACATAATTGAAAAAAAAAATGGCTAGGGAGAAAGGGGCTGAGGGGAGCATTATGGGGGGCACATTTTGTGGGTGGCTTTTCAGGGGTGACAGGTGCTCTTTAAGTAATAGGAAAAGTGCAGAACAGTAGTACAAGTAACACAGAGAGGCTTTTCAGGCTAGGTGTTGTGTTTAGTAGCTTGGTGAGCAACATTAATTAATACTATTTTTTTTTTAATACAGAACTGAAGAAATGTTTTTGCAGCTTAAGGAAATGAATGAGAAAGTGTTCTACATAAAGGACTCCCTGATTTCTCTGGACAGCCAGCTGGGACACTTGCAAGACCTTTCAGCCTTGACAGTAGACACATTAAAAGTGATCTCAGCAGTGGACACATTACATGTAGAGGAGGCTCTTATAAAGGACCAGAAAACCTTGTCATGTAAGAAGATACCTCATAGTTGGAGTAATGTCACATATTCTGAGAACAACAGACAATATAATTATTACAGCATGCCCCCTTCATTGCTGAGGACATTGGCAAGGAGCCAGTGGCCTTCAGAATGCCATGATCCTTCCAGGCCAACATGTTCTCCTCCTTTAACGGATAGCAAAACAAAAGAGTCTGGAGAAGAAAGTGACAATCTCACATCAGGGGCATCATCTGAGAGCAAGTCTGCTTCACATTATGGAAATTTTTTGCTTGTTCCTTCTAGTCCTGTTGGAATGTCTAACTGTAATGAACCTGTTTTGGACTTCTCTGTTCCTAAAGTTATTTATAGTGATGAAACTGATTTCAAAGATGATGAAACAAAAAGAACCCCATATACCTCTCCAGTCGACCCAAATACCTGTGATCTCGGGGATTCGGAGCATGATGATACACATTTTGCAATCAAAGATGAACCAAAATATCCAGAAATAATTGTAGACCAACATTGTGTGGACCATGTTAGTGAAAAATCTCTTGATTGCTCTCTTGGTTTTGTAAACTGGGGATTTTCAGAAGAAGGGGAAGTTGGAGTATTTCATGGTGACAGGAATCAAAGGCTATGTATTCACCCCAATCACTGTGAAGACTGCCAATGTTTATATAGCTTTCATCAAAGTATCCTTGTCAAGGACACAAACATTCACTCTCCTAACACTGAAAAGGATATACCAACCAATGACCAACAGAGCTCTTCTTTCTGGGTCAGCCCTCTTAATATGAACTGGAATTTCTGCAAATCCAGTTTGAAAGGTCAAAAAGATAAGAAAGATGGGAAGACAAGTACAATAAAAGGTATATAGCTGAACAAAATTAAAAACTGTGATCTCCTTAAAGGAAACCTGTCAGTTAAACTAACCCACACTAACTTAACATATCTTTTAAAGGAAACCTACCATTTGATTTGGTGCATTGTGAACCAAACATACCTTGAGAATGCTGTAGCTACACTGATGCAGGATCATATCTTGGTTAATTCCTGAGTTCAGTGGTTTTGCTGAAAAAACTATTATAACATTCAGGACCTTGGGAAAGCTGTGTGAGGTTGACTGCCTACATAAACACAATACACACAGAGCTTTTCATTTTCAAGACATGACTTATCAGCCTGAGCTGGATCACTTATACACAGCAGCTGGGGGATGGTGGAGCAATGGATTATTCTGCCTTCAGGTTCAACCCAGTGATTACATCATCCTGTGCAGCAGTGAATAACTAATGTGCTAGAAGAAGAGCTGAACAAGCCATGGAAGTGAGACAGCTTCATTATCATAATTTTATAATTGTTTTATCAGCATAACCACTCACCTCAGGTATTTACCAAGATATGATCCTGCATCAGTGCAGCTACAGCATTCTCAAGGTATGTTTGCTTCATAATGCATCAAATCAAATGGTATTAGGATTCCTTTAAAACTGCTATTATACATCAGTATAACTACCCCAGTATTGTTCATCCCAATGCTTGTAAAGTTCATTTGTGAAGTTGACTCGCCATCTATGCAGATGACCACATCCTTTCCTTTGAGCGGAGTTCAGCATTTTCAAGTTTTTTCAGTTCAGCCGTAAAACCAGCTTCCTGATTTACAAGTGGGATCCCTCCTCCTCAACTGAGTGTGACTTGGCTCAGCTACCTTGTCCACCCTACCTTTGGAATGAGAGATATGTTGGCTGTGTCACTCACTGAGAAATCAGCTCCCTCATTTCTCCCTCTTTAGGGAGTTACACAAAGCCAACATCTCTCTCACTCCTGAGGAAGGTGAGAATGAGGTAGCTGAGCCAACTCGGCATGTGCAACATCGCCCATCGGGGCCTAGCCTTTCTCATGGCCTTGATGAAGCCAGGACCAGAATACCAGAGTAGCTGGCTGTTGTGGCCTTGGGCATGCTATGGTCACGGTGCTTGGTATATGGGAATAGAGGCCTTGTCCAGAGTCTGGCAGTCTCCAGCAGGTGGTGTGTGCAAGAAAATGGTGGGAGAGGCTGATGGAATAGGTTTCTCCCTGGGGCCACCCCGATGTGTAGATATGTATCCCTGATGATGGAGGATGGGGAGCCCTTGAACAGCTGAACAGCCTAATCCAGAGATCACATGGAGGCACGTTGGTGAAAACTGATCTGAGTCACTGCCTGGGGCACTACAGCCTGGGAAGATGTCAGAGACTCTGGTCAGAAGTCCTTTCCAGACTGATCCTAGTGCAGGGGCTCCTCAGAATCAGGAATCCAGGTGACTCCGGCATCAACAGTGCCCCCAAGGCTCTTCCTAGAGGTTAATTTCTATCCCTTCCCTGGTCTTTGGTTGTGGAACTGCTCCAGGAGATCAGGTCGCTTGACAGAGTGGCTGGGGATAAACACTTCTGGCCCTGTATAGTCCTCTTAGTGAACCCGAAGCCTCTTCGCTTATCAAAGGACCGTACCTGTCCCGTGGTATGGTCTATTTGTATCCAGACACCCTTCGCGGACCAACCTGCCACAAGGCGCTGAGCCTCTCGCTCTCTAATTTCACTGCATTTGGAATTTTTTTCCTGCTTCCCAGTACACGGAATAGAATCTTACATACCACCATTTTGAAGTGTAATTTGTTATGAAGAAAATAAGCCATAACACTGGGATGCGGCAGGAAGGGGTTAAAGGATATCTACCACTCAGGTAGATGCCCACAATATGACCTGGCGCTAATTAGCATTATTTAATTTTTTTTTTTTTCGTGTTATGTGGTTGTGTCAGGCATAATCAATATATAATCTGAAGTGCAGGAATAACAGCCAACAAGTTTGTGTATTTAGTTTAAATTGGGTCTACCCCAGTGGTAGTTTTCCTTTAAACTTCATTACTGCTGCTCAGTAGTGATATGGTATGAGTGAAGATATTAATGCTTACTTTTAAATTTCTTTAAGAGTTTGCCAAATATCCTGAATTTAATCAAGTTGCATGGGCCAAAGAAAAAATACGGAACACTTTCAGAAGATCAAAGAAAAAACAGACTCAACAGCTTCAAGTACCTGTAAGTGCAAAAAATGGCTGATAATACTTACCACGTTAGCAAGGTTATTTGGGTCCTGTATGCTTTTGCAAGAAGGCACTTGTGTATAAACCCACAAAGTAGTAATAGAGAATGAGAACGGATGGGAAATTCTCAGAAGCATGTGACTATGTATATCCTACCGCCTATGACCTCAAAGTGGTTGTCTGAATAAGTCAGTTGCTGTCCAAATTACCTATAAGAAGGGCGTAATGATATGATAGAGGATATAACCTTCTTCATCAATCCCTTGAGATGTGACCTGACTTTAGGTAAGTATGTTTAGGTTAATTTAATGGTTTATTTCCTTTATAGTCCTCTTCACCAGTATTCCGGCACTTGTCTTCTTTGGGGATCGCTGTAAAAAAAGAAAAAGATAGGAAAGAGCCTGAAGCATAGGGGTGCAATTTCCGGCGCTCTGGGCTCTTAATTAATCACTGCCACGTGACGTCACCTCCCTCTTCATCAGGGGAAAGCGAGGCATCTATTGCAACGGAGGTGTGAATTCATCAACAACGTCCCTGCGCTCCGAGCGGCTTTTTATAAGTTTTTTTTTCCAATGATCCTGGTGTGTCAAGATTAAAGAAGACAAGCGCCACAATCCTGGAGAAGAGGACTATGGGCAAGTATGTTTTAGGTTAATTTAGTTTAAAGGAAATCAACCATTAATATTAAAGAATATTTACATCAGTTACGTCCGTCTCTCATAAAAGACAGGATTCCTATACCTTGCCCCATTCATGAGGGTTGATTACCTAATTTCTTACCTGCAACATTTTGAACTTTTTTATCTCGCCCTATTGTGTGAAGTGTATGGATGCTCTTTATAATGAATAAAGCATTGTGAAGACAAATTCTTCTAAAAGTTTCAAATTCTGACATTTATTTCTCTTCGTTTCTGCTTTTAGGTTTAGTAACAAGTTAAAAAAAAAACATTTACAGTTTCTAGTGACTGAGAAATCTTATACTGCATACTTCTTGGTTTTCTGTTCATATTACATAAGCGAATGTTTATAGTGTATGTTAGCCAATCTGCAGGATTAGGAAACCCATATTGTAATCTGTACATGGCAGAAATGGCCGGTTACATCACTCCTACGCCAGGTTTAAATTGACCTGATGACCTGATGCTAATGCCAGATAAAATGTTCTTCAGCACAAGTAAGATATCCTCTGTCTAGCCTTATTTATGACTGTTCCCTCTTGCAGGTGATTACTGTGGATAGTTGTTCCCAGAGCACCCAGATGAGCTCCGATTCAGCAGAATGCGGCAGTCTTCAGAATGAAGAGGAAGAACATAGCAAGAACAGGCTCTCAGTATCCAGTTTTAATCAACTAAGTAAGTGGCCACCTGCTGCTAACATAACAATATGATCCTTTCCTAATATACATTAATCTCTTCAAGTAGAAGAGATAGCAAAGTCTCTTACTTGTTCTCAATGTACTTCTGCAAACATAGTTGCTTCAAAACAACAAGATTAAGGTATATGGAAGTAAAAGTGGAGCAGAACAAGAAGAGAACCTGAACTGACCAATCAGCAGCAGCGACACTATTGTCCATGGGATGTGTCTATATTGCAGATATAGCGGTTGCATGAGTCAAGAAAATCATGGCTCTTCTTGTCCATAAACTTGTGCTTCTTTGGTGGCCAAATGTGGTGCTGTTTTGGCATTAAAGAAGTCACATTTTTCTCAGACAACTAAGTTGGTTGTAGTTGAACTACAGTGAAATTACCTGGTTACTTGAACTATTGAATCGCAAGAATCTACCCTGGTATTAATGTAAACTGGCCATCGAATGCATGGATTCAAACCTTCTCCACTGTCTTGAGAAGGTGATATAACATTAATATAAGAAAAAGAAAAACCTCACAAGTTTATGTAACATTGTTTATGTCTGGTGAGCCTGGCCCTTGAAATACACATTTAGTACACTAACACTAAAATAACACATTCTAGAGATCATTCTATTCATTACATAGCAGATTTGATTGAGAACTATAAAAACCAAAAATGCTGATGAAAATCAAAATTAACCAATTAACAACTTGGTCCTTTTTAGTTTTTTCACTTCCTTTTTTCACTCCCCACTTCAAAAAGAGTAACAAATTGCACTTCATAGTGACTGTATGTAATATTTCATGCCGTGTACTGGGAAGCGGGAAAAAAAATCCAAATGCAGTGAAAATGGTGAAAAAACGCATTTGCGGCATTTTCTTGTGGGCTTGAATTTTACAGCTTTCACTGTGTGCCCCAAATGACATGTCTACTTTATTCTTTGGGTCAGCGCGAACGTGGGGATAACAAATTTGTATAGGTTTTTTAATGTTTTCATAAATTTACAAAAATTAAAACCTCCTGTACAATTTTTTTTTAAATTTTGCCATCTACTGGCACCAATAACGTTTGCATACTTTGGTGTACGGAACTGTGGATGGTGTAATTTTTTGCAACTTTTGATGGCGTTTTCATTGCTATAATTTTTAGGACTGTGCAATCTTTTGATCACTTTTTATTGATTATTTTTAATAATAATGGGTAAAACGCAGTGAAAAACCGTTATTATATATTATATTTTGATAGATCGGGCATTTTTGGACACGGCGATACCTAATGTGTTTATGAATTTTACTGTTTATATTTATATAAGTTCTAGGGAAAGGGGGGTGATTTGAATTTTTAGGTTTTTTTTATTATAATTTTTTTTTTTTAATTTTTACTTTTACCATTTTTCAGACTCCCTAGGGTAGTTCAACCCTAGGTTGTCTGATCAATCCTATCATTTACTGCCATACTACAGTATGGCAGTATATGGGAATTTTCCTCCTCATTCATTACAATGTGCTGATAGCACATAGTAATGAATGAGTTAAAATGAAGTAGCGATGATCCGCCCATGCGCCGCCGTCTTTTTGAAGCCGCCGACACCATTGCCAGCGTCGATCGTCGGGAAAACACCTGCAATCGGTGTTATCACCAATCGCGGGTGTTACCGGTTAGCTTATGCTGCAATATGCAACAAAGACTTATCGGCTATGGCGAGAGCTCGGCCCGCAAGCCCTCTCCATGCATCGGGACCCGGCTTGCGCCATACAAGTACGGCGCAAGTCGGGAAGAGATTAATAACCCCTAAATGTCTGGATTTGGTATTTATTACTAAACATAGAATTAAAACATCTAATTTCAGGTTCAAAGTCCTCAAGGGATGTGGCTAGGTTGTGTGTGTGTGTGTGTGTGTGTGTGTGTGTGTGTGTGTGCACAACACAACACATGTCTGCACAACCTCCCCACAATGCCTGGGCATTTTCATCATGAGATGCTGAATGTTCTTCCTTGGGATCTCCTCCCAGACCTGGATTTAACCGCCAGTCAACTCCTGGACAGCCTGTGGTGCAACATGGCATTGGAGGATGGGACAAGACATTGGGGCAGATTTATCAAGCAGTCTGAAAGTCAGAATATTTCCAGTTGCCCATGGCAACCAATCACAGCTCAGCTTTCATTTCACCAGTGCTCATGAATATTTTAAAGGGGATCTGTGATTGGTTGCCATGGGCAACTGGAAATATTCTGACTTTCAGACTGCTTCATAAATCTGCCCCATTATGTCCCAGATGTGCTTGATAGGATTCCAGTCTGGGAAATGGGCAGGCCAGTCAATAGCATCAAAGACTGCATTATGCAGGAACTGCTGACACACTTCAACACATGTAGCCAAGCATTGTCATTCATTAGAAGGTACCCAGAGCCCAATGGATTTCCATACGGTCTCACAATGGATTTGATTGGCAGTACCTCTGGCTAGAAGTTTGGGGGGGGGGCATCAAAAGAAGTGCCTCCCGTCACACCGACACTATTATTGATTGAACACATGTTTAATTATAGACTTAACAAAAGTGTGAAACAACTGTACATATGCCTTATATGCCTCTAGGTTCTTCAAAGTAGCCACCTTTTTGCTTTGATTACTGCTTTGCACACTCTTGGCATTCTCTTGATGAGCTTCAAGGGGTAGTCACCTGAAATGGTCTTCCAACAGTCTTGAAGGAATTAAAGCACTTGTTGGCCATTTTGCCTTCACTCTGCGCTCCAGCTCACCCCATACCATCTCGATTGGGTTCAGGTCTGGTGACTGTGGAGGCCAGGTCATCTAGCACACCATCACTCTCCTACTTGGTTAAATAGCCCTAACACAGCCTGGAGGTGTGTTTGGGGTCATTGTCCTGTTGAAAAATAAATGATTGTCCAACTAAACGCAAACTGGAAGGAATAGCATGCCGCTGCTAGATGCTGTGGTAACCATGCTGGTTCAGTATACCTTCAATTTTGAATAAATCCCCAACAGTATCACCAGCAAAGCACCCCCACACCATCACACCTCCTCCTCCATGCTTTACAGTGGGAACCATGCATGAAGAGACTGTGTCGCACAATGACACGGTGGTTGGACCCAAAGATCTCAAATTTGGACTCATCAGACCAAAGCACAGATTTCTGCTGGTCTAATGGCCATTCCTTGTGTTCTTTAGCCCAAACAAGTCTCTTCTACTTGTTGCCTGTCCTTAGCAGTGGTTTCCTAGCAGATATTTTACCATGAAGGCTGCTGCACACAGTCTCCTCTTAACAGTTGTTGTAGAGATGTGTCTGCTGCTAGAACTCTGTGTGGCAGTGTCCATTGGTCTGTAATCTGAGCTGCTGTTAACCTGCAATTTCTGAGGCTTGATCTTCCTTTCCTCAGGTGCTCCTCATGCAAGTCAGTTTCTTTGTAGCGCTTGATGGTTTTTGCAACTTCACTTGGGGACACTTTCAAAGTTTTCCCAATTTTTCTGACTGATTGACCTTCATTTCTTAAAGTAATGATGGCCACTTGTTTTTCTTTACTTAGCTGCGTTGTTCTGGCCATAATACAAATTCTAACAGTAGGACTATTAGCTGTGTATCCACCTGACATCTGCATAACACAACTGATGGCCCCAACCCCATTTATAAGGCAAGAAATCCCACTTTTTAAACCTGACAAGGTGCACCTGTAATGTGAAAACCTTTTCAGGTGACTACCTTTTGAAGCTCATTAAGAGAATGCCAAGGAAGTGCAAAGCAGTAATCAAAGCAAAAGGTGGCTACTTTGAAGAACCTAGAATATAAGGCATATTTGCAGTTGTTTCCCGCTTTTTTTGTTAAGTATATAATTCCACATGTGTTAATTCATAGTTTTGATGCATTCAGTGTGTACAATTTTTATAGAAAATAAAGAAAACTCTTTGGACACACCTACACTCATTCCAAGAATTTTCAGTATTTTCTATTAAAAAATTCAAACTTTTGGTCATTACTATATACTGGATAGATGTAGTTTTTGATGTCCTTTTCATTAGTGCATACATTTCAAGGAAATGTAACCAGGTAGCCCACACCATTTTGGTCAACACACATTTATAGATGCATGGTCATAGTGCTATTTTTTATGCGACTTAATAACCAGAGAGCTCATTAAAGGGATATTATGTGCAGCTATAACAATTATTACATCAGTGTGCCTATTCAACTGTCAGTCATTTAGTATGACACGTAGAAACAATAGTGACCGCACACCATGTAGGGGTGGTGCTCAATGTAGGATTCTCAGTCCTTCCATAATCCACATAGAAAACATGGCACACACCAAACTGGATTTCTTTGAGTTTTTTATTTTTAGTGAATATTTCACACAGTGGAGCCTTCACCGTAAAAAAATGAACATAGATTATGTATTACTATACAGATCAGAAGTAATTTACAACGTTTCGGTCATCTCGACCTTTGTCAAGTATGATCTGGCCTGAAATAAAAGGATATGGGTTAGGTTGAGGCTGGATCACCAATATAGTGAACAATAATAATATATACACTATTTACAAAATATCTAAAAAAAAAGCTAAGCCATAAGCTAAGATGATAGAAGGTAATAGTTGATATAAAGGGTCAGATTATATCTAAAGGTGAATACTGACACACTGATGTTAGATATGTATCCAAGAACCTAATGATCATATCATGCAGAAAATCCCAATACAGCATGTAGTAGATATGCAGCGTTAGAGGATAGGAGTGCAGAGGAGGTAATGAGGAGTAGCGTGGTATGGTTCAATGGGTGATACTTACAATGTCTGCAGTAGTAGGTAGGAGAAAGGTGAGGCCACATGTGAGCTGGGCCGGGTCCCGGCTATAAATAATATTTGGCACGTCAGGTGGATAGATGGGCGCATGACCGGAAGTGAGGTAGAAGGTAGTCATGGTAATGTGACGCTCTGTGTAAGCAGGTTGCGTGCGACACATCGCGGCACCGGAGGTGGAATGTGTCGCGATGTGTCGCAGTCAGGCGCATATCGCTATCAATAGGAAAAAGTAAAGGAGGCGGCATATGATTGGAGACGATGTATAAGAATGTAAAGGGAATGATGTAGTGTGCAGGGAATTATGGGGTAGTAAGTATCTGGAAAAGAGGTAGCTATAATGATGAATATATAATTGGAAAACATTTTTTTTGTAGATTAAGAGATGGAGATAAAGAGTAAAAATAAAAATAAAAAATTGGATAACAAGAGCATGACTTAGGAGAAAAAGAGAAAAAGAAAAGCTATAGTCAGGGATATGATATGTCAAAACTATCATGGTATACAATCACAGTCTATGTAGTGGTTATCACTATGTGTAGTTTTTTACCATCACCGGAAGTATGTTGAGAAAACACGATACTGGTTCTATGAGGTTATTTTTTCTGAAAAAGAAGGAAATGATATAAGTTTAGAGGAGGCAAAAAAATATCTAATAACACAATACAACTACAGAATACTCATTATGTCAATAATTAAAGGTGCGGTCGTAAGCTCTATTGAGTCCAAGAGGTTCAATGTTTTGCAAGGTATGGATCCAATATGCTTCACGATTGCGTAGTAACGCTATCCTGTTGCCACCTTTTTTCGGGGGGTTTCCACCTGTTCGATAATCTGATAGCGGAGTTGCGAGGGATGATGCCGGTGGCTGATGAAATGTGCTGGGACTGGTAATAATGTCTGATTTGTCCGTATGGTGGACTTGTGTTTACTTATCCTTTTCACTGGAGTTGTGGTTTCTCCCACATATAAAAGTCCACACGGGCATTTCAGAAGATATACGACAAAGCGAGAGTTGCATGTAAAGTATCCCTGAATTGGGTAGCGTTGACCAGTCCTGGGATGGCAAAAGTATTCACCGCGAATGACCGCAGAACACTGACTGCAGTCCAGGCAAGGGAATGTCCCCTTTTTTGGGGTGGCAAGGAATGTTTGTTGGGATTTTTTAGAGAGACTACCAATGTCGGCACGTACTAAAGTGTCCCTCAGGCTTCTGGTTCGTTTGTGGCAGATGAGGGGGGGGGGGGGAGTTGGAACTCCTGGATGTTAGGGTAGGCCTGTTTGAGAAGAGGCCAGTGCTTATTGATAGTCCTAGGAGGGGTGACGTAGGATGGTAATGATGAATAAAGGGAATGCGTTTGGGTTTGTTTTCGGGTCTGGTATCTTTTTGTTTAGGTAGTGTTTTTTCTGTGTCTTTGAGGATATTCGGCGGATATCCTCTTTTTTGAAATTTGGCTGACATTTCGGTCAGTTTCTCTATCTTTTTTTGGGGATCAGTGACTATTCTGTGAACTCTATTAAACTGTGAAATGGGGAGTGATTTCTTTGTTTGTGACGGATGTGAGCTCTGAAAGTGCAGCAGTGTGTTACGGTCGGTTGGTTTCACGTAGAGGTCGATGGAAATTTTGCTTTGTGGACCTTGGATTACCAGGGTGTCCAAAAAGTTCATTTGATGTGTATCATGGTGTAGGGTAAATTGTAGTTCAGGTGTGATGGAGTTGAGATAGTTGTGGAAACTCAATAGGGAGTCCAGTGGGCCCCTCCATACGCAGAACACATCGTCGATATATCGACGCCAGTATATTGAGAATTGTTGGAAGAGTTCGTTGTTGTAAATGTGTTCATCTTCAAAGCATTTGAAGCATATATGTGTTGGCGTATGGAGGGGCCACATTGGACCCCATTGCTGTTCCTTGAATCTGTAAATAGAACTGGTCACCAAAAAGAAAGAAATTGTTGCGAAGAATTATGTGTAAGAACTCAAGGATGAGTTCTTTTTCATGTCCCGTGACTTGGTTGAGGTCTAAAAGTTTTCTGACTGCCTCTATGCCCTTGTTGTGGATGATGGATGTATATAAACTGCACACATCCCAGGTGACTAGAATTGAGGGTTGTGGAAGGGGAGATAGGTTTTTAATGGAGTCAAGAAATTCAGAGGTGTCTAGTAGGAAAGATGGAGTTTTTTTTAACCAGGGGAGTAAGTATTTTTTCAAGATAGATGGCCAGGGGTGCCAGAATTGAGTTGGTGGAGGCTATGATAGGTCTCCTTGGGGGCTTGTCAATTCTTTTATGAATTTTGGGGAGGGTGTAAAAGACCAGAGTGATAGGATGGTGGTTGGTAAGAAACTGAGCTGTCTTGGAGTCTATTGTGCCTAATGATAGGTATTTGGAAATGGTGTTATGGATCGAATTGGCTATCTGAGGTGTAGGGTCCCTGGGAAGTGGTTGGTATGTGGTGGAATCACTTAATTGGGATTGTATCTCGCTAACATAGTCTGTTTTGTTCATAACCACTATGGCACCCCCTTTATCTGCTGGTTTGATCGTAAGGTTCTTCGCATCTTGTAGGTTGGCTAGAGCTTGTCTTTCTAGGGGACTAAGATTAGAGTGATGTTTGTATCTATTTTTTTTATTTTTTTTAATGTCTTCTGTTAGTTTACATACATCGTTGTTAACTAGAGAGATGTAGGTCTCTACTGGATGTTGGTTGGATGGGGGGGGGGTATAGTTGCTTTTGTTGCGGAGTCCCAGTTTATCTATGGTAATGTTGGAGGTGTTGTCAGGAGCTTTGTTGATGTATGGTGTATTTGAGAAGTGAGTTTTAAGGCGTAGGGACCGAAAAAAACGGTGTAAGTCATCCTCTAAATGGAAGGTGTTTAATGAGGTTGTGGGACAGAAGCTAAGACCTTTACTCAGAACTGTCATCTCTGTAGGAGTTAATGTCTGTGAGGAGATGTTGACCACTTGGTCATTTAGTATGAGTCATTTAGATACTCATTTTCCCATCTTATTATCCATGTAGAGGTCTGTTTTCTTGTGGCTTTGGGCATGCATGAGTCTGTTACTAGATTCCTTTAATTAGGTTTAGGATTATAAATTGCATCCACCTTTCTCCATTTATTTGACAAGAAGCCTGAAAGTTGAGTTTCTTAACATCAACGTGCCACCAAAAGTATGTTTCTAGGTACTATTCCAAATATGGGTCATCTGAATTTACACTCCGCCTATAGCTTCTAAACTTGACTCCTCTTACTTAAAATATGATTTGTCTCTGATGATTTTCACATGACCTTGGCAGAGACTTTTTATCGGTAATCATTGAGATTTTACATAAGAGGGAACTCTAGAGAGAATATTTTCGCCCCTACCTGAAAAGGATCGTAGTTTAATGGGATACAATTGGATGAAAGGTACCCTTTTAAAGAATAGATCTATTATATAATAAGTAGTCTTTATCATTTGTATGTGTATATACACTCACCGGCCACTTTATTAGGTACACCATGCTAGTAACGGGTTGGACCCCCTTTTGCCTTCAGAACTGCCTCAATGCTGGAAGCATTCCTCAGAGATTTTGGTCCATATTGACATGATGGCATCACACAGTTGCCGCAGATTTGTCAGCTGCACATCCATGATGCGAATCACCCATTCCACCACATCCCAAAGATGCTCTATTGGATTGAGATCTGGTGACTGTGAAGGCCATTTGAGTACAGTGAACTCATTGTCATGTTCAAGAAACCAGTCTGAGATTATTCCAGCTTTATGACATGGCGCATTATCCTGCTGAAAGTAGCCATCAGATGTTGGGTACATTGTGGTCATAAAGGGATGGACATGGTCAGCAACAATACTCGGGTAGGCTGTGGCGTTGCAACGATGCTCAATTGGTACCAAGGGGCCCAAAGAGTGCCAAGAAAAAATTCCCCACACCATGACACCACCACCACCAGCCTGAACCGTTGATACAAGGCAGGATGGATCCATGCTTTCATGTTGTTGACGCCAAAATCTGACCCTACCATCCGAATGTCGCAGCAGAAATCGAGACTCATCAGACCAGGCAACGTTTTTCCAATCTTCTACTGTCCAATTTCGATGAGCTTGTGCAAATTGTAGCCTCAGTTTCCTGTTCTTAGCTGAAAGGAGTGGCACCCGGTGTGGTCTTCTGCTGCTGTAGCCCATCTGCCTCAAAGTTCGACGTACTGTGCGTTCAGAGATGCTCTTCTGCCTACCTTGGTTGTAACGGGTGGCGATTTGAGTCACTGTTGCCTTTCTATCAGCTCGAACCAGTCTGCCCATTCTCCTCTGACCTCTGGCATCAACAAGGCATTTCCGCCCACAGAACTGCCACTCACTGGATGTTTTTTCTTTTTCGGACCATTCTCTGTAAACCCTAGAGATGGTAGTGCGTGAAAATCCCAGTAGATCATCAGTTTCTGAAATACTCAGACCAGCCCTTCTGGCACCAACAACCATGCCACGTTCAAAGGCACTCAAATCACCTTTCTTCCCCATACTGATGCTCGGTTTGAACTGCAGGAGATTGTCTTGACCATGTCTACATGCCTAAATGCACTGAGTTGCCGCCATGTGATTGGCTGATTAGAAATTAAGTGTTAACGAGCAGTTGGACAGGTGTACCTAATAAAGTGGCCGGTGAGTGTATATCACATACCATCTCCAATTGGTAAAACAGTGCTGGCATAAACTATGCTTCTCATACAAACACCTGTGTGCCTTCATCTACGCACACGTAAAACCTTTCCTTTTCATTTTCTACCAGGATTGGAGCACATGTCATATGTTCGACAGCAACTTAAAGCGCAGGAAATTGGAAGAAATCTATTACAGACAAATGAATACTTGAGACATTCTCGAGAGGTAAGGAAATTTCAAGGAAATCCTTGAAGATGATCTTTTTAAAATGGTGATTTCACAAATATTGTCGTTACTGATTTTATAGATATTTTAATGCTTTCAAAACCTTAAGATTTATAGTAAAAGTATAATGTAGATACATATTTACTGAAAAAATTGTGTATTCTAAATATTTTGAAATGGATTATTCTTATGTGTCTTTGGTTTGTGTTTAATATTTAATAGGTTAAACATCCACAGTAGATTGGGTTGATGAATCTTTTAACATATTATGCAATAAATACTTAATACTGTTATTTTAATAGATAATTACGTGTTTGATTGCTTTTCTTCAACCTACGTAACAATTTCTGCTCTTTCGTTAGGAGCTGCATAATAGTACTGCTCAGCTGCAAAGGAGTTCATTGTAAGTACAGTCATCAAGACCAAATGAGTGACTTTGTTTCTTCTGTGAACAAAAGACTTCCATTTTCTACTAGTAATGTAGTATTTAGATTACCCACTTAAAGAGTATTATTCAGACGCACCTACACACAATGGTTTTAATAATGTACATCATATCACATACACTGGTTCAATGTGCTCACTACATTCACTCAATGACCAATGCATGAAATTGTGAGGTTATATAATAAGAATGGAAATGGCTTGCAGATATCAGATAAAAAGGACTGTCCACCACTTGGTACAAGGGGTCTTGTGCATGTTCATTTATCACAAACCCCTTTGTTTCTTTTTCAATACAGAACTTTCTAAATGACATATTCAAGACATTGTAAGATCTCTTGCAATTTCAAGGGTGCCAAATACTTGAGTGTAGATTTCTAGGATCTACATGATGTTTTCTAACTTGCCTGTAGACCATATTCATAGGACCTTAGATTCTACACCCTGAAGGTGTCTGCAGGCGCTTCTTGGTTTCTTATTCCTTGTTTATGGGAAGAAAACTCTTCCGGAAATAGAATCTTGTAATGACATGGGTCTTGAGTTTTCATAAACTGACAAACACCCAGAGGGCATTTTATATGCAGAAGTATATCATTGCTACTTCCAGGAATTTTGTGTTTTTGTTATAGTGCTACTTTCTATATGTCATGTTTTTTAAGTCTTCAAACTTTATATTCTCTTTCTTTTATCAGTTGAATATTATATCATCCGTGCTCACACATGCTGCTTAGTTTGATGTACTATTCCATACAAAATCATTCATAAAATAATGTATACTACATTTCATATTGTACATTTCCTAAAATGGCTCTTATGAGGCAAATATGACTGTCAAAACCCTCTTATGAACAACACCCTCAGTGTAAACCATCTGTTTGAATTACAGTACTAACAATGGTAAGGGGAGTGAAAAGGAAGGAAAGTTGAGGGTGAAAATAAAACGTTGTTGTTTTGAGTTTTATTTAAAATATATTCAATATCAGTGGTATTTTGATTTTATGTTTTATTCATGTGCATTAAGCACTATTATTCCACACTTTGTGTTTTTATTTGCCTATTATTTTATTTTTAGAGGTTTAAAGAGGGAGCATATCTTCTTACTGCTGCACCGTGGCATTTGCTCCACAACGGCACAGTGCCAATGCATTCAGCTACACAGTTTATAAATGGAGCACTTTTTCACTGTGCGTCCTTGTGGAGCAAGTGCAGCATTAGGAAGACAGCAGTAATCCTTTAATATCGTGGCACAATTATGCCAGTGACCACATATGTCAGGTGATTTCTAAGCACCCTGGTTGGGAAACTATACCAGTGTCACCAAATGCATCTTGTGACAGTCGTGGTTTCTAAGACAGACTCCCCCAGAATTAAGAGTGAACAATACAGTTGTGGCGTTGCGTAAGGGAAGTCTCATACAAAGAGACAAACACATCAGCTAGAGGAGCATATTGATCTTTAAACCTAGAACCTCTAAATTAAAGGCAAAACAAGTGGATTATTCAATTATTTCCCCTCCCACTTTACGCCATTTCTCATCCTGACATTGGCTCACCGCACAGGATACCTCTGTACGTACGTAGTTTGTGTACCTCCGCACCGCCTCGTTGAAATGTGCAGAGACTCGGCGCATTCACAGTTCACTGACGGGCGCATCGAGCAGCAAACTGCGCAAGTGCCAGGGTATACAGCCTACCCCGCAGGCGCGAGGTTTCCTGTGCGGTGAGTCGATGACATGATGAAAATTGGCATAAAGTGGGAGGGGAAATAATTGAATAATCAGCTCTGGGGGCTGAGCAGAAACTTATGCAAATGAGGAGGCGAGCGTTGAAATTTCAAATGCGGCATAACCCCAGGACTTTTGGCAGAGAGCCAGGTAAACTATGTAAGGGGATATTATGGAGACGAAGGGGAGCAGATCTGTCAATCTGGGTGTCACATTGTACTGTGCAAGGCCTATTCAGACCTGTCACTAGTAAAATTCTGACTTCTGGTGACAGGTACCCTTTAATGCACATGTATAAATCATACAGTCCTCAAAACACCACTGATTTTGAGAATATATTTTTATAAATCTCAATAAAGCCACATTTTATTTTCACTCTTCATTTTCCTTTTCTTTTCATCCCCCTTACCCTTGTTAGTATCATAAAATGGCTGACCCCATGGATTTCACAATAAGCCTAAGGCCTCAGGAACATGAGCTAGCTGCACAAACTGGGGCTAACTCATGTCTCCATAGCCTCCCATTGGGCACATTCCTCATGTGGTGAGACTTGGTGCATGCACCACATTTCAAGACATCAGGAACCTGCCTGTAATGAAAATGATAGGGCAGCTACTATTTCTGCTTGCCTTTACTGTGGGGGCAGTCATTGCCTGTGGACATCAGCAGGACATGTCATGCATCTCACTCCTACAGAGGACCCTACAAAATGTGTTATTGCAACCTTGGTTTATATTATCATTTGTGATGATCTGTAGAGCTAGGCACAAGTAAGAAAATTATACCTATAGTAAACATTAAGGACATGTTGGGTAAAATAATCTGTATCATTGAAATGCATTATTAAAATTTTCTTTCTGTTTTTTGGTATAGATTTCGAAATTCAGATTCTGTAAAAAGTAAGTTAATAATGTTGTTTTGAAAATTGGATTAAATTCCACCTCGTTTTACAAAAAAACCCTGGCAAATCTATTGACTTGAGTATAAGGTGGGAAATACAGACATTATATAATAAAATGTACAGTAACAGGCTCCTCTCATAAAAAATGGCTAGTAGCAGACTCCCCTTCATTAATAATGGGGGTCATTTACTAAGGGCCCGAATCGCGTTTTCCCGATGTGTTACCCGAATATTTCCGATTTGCGCCGAGTTTCCTTGAATTGCCCCGGGATTGTGGCGCACGGGTTTGGATTGTGTCGCGCGCGCACCAGCTTCCGTGCGCCACAAATAGGGGGCGTGGTTTTCGAGCAACCCGAATTATTCGGACAAGCCCCTGAATTTAAAAACCGAATTGTGTCGCATAAGGACCGCTTACCTTCACCTGGTCCAGCTCGGTGCATTCCGGCGCGATGAGTTTACTTTCAGCGCAGCAGCGCCACCTGGTGGACGGCGGAAGAACTACCTTATTAAATCCCGGCCGGACCCGAATCCAGAGCGGAGAAGCCGCCGCTGGAACGCGAATGGACCGGGTAAGTAAATGTGCCCCAATATGTCCAAAAGTAGACACTTCTCATTAATAAAATGTCTAGTAGCAGGCTCCTCTCATTAATAAAATGTTTAGTAGCAGTCTCATCTGATCAATAAAATGTTCAGTAGCATATTCCCTTCATTACTAAAATATCCATTAGCAGAATCCGCTCTTTCCTGGTATTTAATATTCCCTGCTGTGTACTGGGAAGCGGGAAAAAAATTCCGAATGCAGTGAAATTGGTAAAAACCGCATTTGTGCTGATAGCACTTCTTTGGAAGACCCTAGGCTGCCATGGCGACAGACCGCTGCTCCCCATGCGCCGCCATCTTTTTGAAGCCGGAAGACGTCTCTCAGCAGGAAAACACCCGCAATCGGTGCTGGCACCGATCGTGGGTGTTACCAGTAAGCCTTTGCTGCAATATGCCCGTAAGCCCTCTCCTAGCAACTGCATCGGGCATGTGATATAGTATTATGTCACATGTCGGCAAGTGGTTAATAAAATATCCAGTAGCAGACTCTCTTTAATACAATGTTCAGTAGCAGGCTCCCCTCAGTAATAAAATGTCCAGTAGCAGGCTCCCCTCATTAATAAAATGTCCAGAAGCGGGCTCCCCTCTTTAATAAAATGTCCAGTAGCAGACTAGTAAAAGCTAAGTGGGTAGTTAGAACAAAACAGACGATAATACACTACTGTAAAGAGATAGCAGAGGTTAATTCTAACCTAGACCCATATCGAATAAAACTATGCCAAGAGACCCAAAATCACCCTCACAAATATGAGTATAAAACACCACATAAGACTAGAACAAGAGGGATAAAGTACACATTACACTGTATTTTAGAAATAGATAACCTTTATTAATTACATCATATGATAAAACGTATATGCATAAAAGAATGGCTACAGGAGAGACACAAGATTGTACAGACCAGGTAACACAGTACACAGGTCAGTAATTCATTGTAAAGGGCAGTATAATAACATCCATAAAGGTATGCAACAGCGATATATAAAAACATCCAACTGACAGTTGTTCCACCCGGACAGAAGATATAAAATAACTTTGTAGTGTATATTGGACATACATAATGTACATCCGTGAGGCGGGTAACCTGTGGACCATAATTACCTCCCTAAAACTCCAGGTAATTATGGTCCACTGGTTATCCACCTCACAGAAGGATAACTCTGCATTTGGAATTTTTTCATCACTAAATTCAATTTGTTGCGCAGAAAACAAGCCCTCACACAGCTCTGTACATGGAAAAATAAAAGTTAGAGATTTTTGATGGTGGAGAGTGCAAAATGGAAATGAAAAAACAAAAAAGGGCCATGTCGTTAAACGGTTAAAAGATGAAATAAGGATTATAGGACACAGATTGCAGAAACGTGACCGTTTTGTTAAAAGCTTGTTTTTGGAGATTTGTTTTCTTACATATTTTAAAATTTGTTCTACTGAGAATAAATAAACTAATAATATAGTATAGGTGTCTCTGACAATGATGGAAAACATACAACCCAGAATTAATAAGGTTTCCAAGATGGAAGATTATACTTTAACTCTCCTTTTTCTTGCACAGATTGTTTTATCTTTATATATTTTTTCATATGGTTTAAATTTTCATTCTTTCTCTTTTAGAAGTAATAAGTAGTATATGATATGTAATGAAATTTTAAGAAAAGTCTTTCATCCATGATTACTAAATAAATAAAAAAATACTGAGGTGACATCATTACACCATAATGTTCAGGGACACTTGCGGCATCATAATAATTGTGCTCCTTTGCCAATGTTATTGAGATAATGGAATGATAGAGATGATAAAATTGATATGGAAAAGCTGATCTGAGCACTCTCTTAGCCCTGGAAATATTACATATTAATTTAGTGATGCTGACTGCACTGGGGCATTATTTCTGAAAATCAATACGTAAATTATCTGTCCATTACAATGTCTTTCATCCATTTTATTGCAGAAATGTCAGCTTCTTTAAAAGCCTCTCAGGACTTAAACAATCATTACTCAGGTGAGTCAAAGGAGAAAAGTAGTATAGCTAAAAATGTTCCTGTAGCCCCAAATAAAGTATCTACACCAGTCCTGCCCAACCATCACAATTTGCTGGTTAAACAGGACCTTCTACAAACATGAGCATGAGGTTTGCAATAGATTTACAGTATTATGTATTGTAGATATTGTGATGCCTGTGTTACAGTTTTGAAAATTCTCTAAAAGTCATGCTTCTATTTAATGCTTAACTCTTGAGTTAGTGCATGCCAGTCATGCGGGGGCATTGTACTAAAGTTATCCTGATTCATGTGTCCCTTTACTAAATTTGGTGCAGCCTTTTTATTTTTCTAGGTCATCTCGAAATGTATTTTATGTATAACATTGTATATTGTGCAGATTGTGAAATCCCCTCCTAACATATACTGTATGAGCTCTCACAGTATTTTACATTTTTTGAGAGCTGAACTGTAAATTAGATTGATACTCAATTTATAGTTATACTATGTTATTATTTTCTTTAATGATTTGGATGATCAGGGCATGATCAGTTACACCTAGAGACAAAATAAAAGAATGATGGAAATAATTAATAGAAAATTCACCAAACTACAGAATGTATATAAGAAAAATGTAAAAAAATAATTGTTATTAAAGCTTCAAGACAAAACCACACAAAAAACACATATGTTCAATAAAAAAACTCTTAATCCATAATACGACCAAGAGTCACCTAAACCATAGCTTAGCAAGTGAAGTAAAATGTATACATCATATACCCATCGTAATGCACATACTCATTCGAGCATACCAAAAGGTATAATGTGCCTGATAAAACCAGATTATTCAATATGAATTCAATCTGAAGATTCAGAGACACAGTGCAGAAAGGATAGAAAAACAGCCCTACACTCCAATGTCTCATGTAAAAAAATATTCTTTCTTTATTTCAATTCATATAACATCCGGCATGTTGCCACGTGCAAATATGAAGACATCCCTTTTATGGTAAAATTCCAAACAACACAAGCAAAAGAAGGAATTAGCAGTTCTGATCTCTTTAGTCCAATTAAAGAGCAAAGTTACAAAAAAGCAAAGTAGCAAATGCTCAATTCTAACTTTGATATATACAGGAAGTCCCTGGGTTACGTACAAGGTACGTTCTGTAGGTTTGTTCTTAAGTTGAATTGGTATGTTGGAACTGGGTATTTTATAATTGTAGCTCCAGACAAAATTTTTTGGCCTTTGTGACAATTGGAATTTTTAAAAAGTTGGGTTAAGAATTATGACAGGATTAACAATAAATTTGAATTGCAGATACCTTTGATAACTGTTACAGCAGATCTTTGTAGTCTAGGGCTGAAGTACAGTAGATTACCAACATCCAGTAGGGGACTGCCCATACCTGACATTGATCTCAGTCATACAGAGAACATACATGTCCGGTTCAATTAGAACATGCTTTATAGACGTGTCCCACATGTATGTGTGTGTAATATCCATGTGCTTGTGTAGTAACATCATTTTTTTTTTTTTTTTTTTTTACCACAAGTGACCTAAAAGGGAAAATGCCCATCAGGGATAATGCGTCAGTGAATTCACATCTGTTTAATATATTTAATATATTTTAATATAGTGAAATTAAGACCGAATACCCAAATAGGTCAATATGGGGGGTGCCCAAAGTTAATCAAACTCAATCCAGGGTCTAATGTACATATGATAAGAAGATGCTCACAAGGAGTGCTTTATTGCATCCAAATGAATTCTTTAATGACATATGAAAGAGTTTATTGTGCATATTTGTAATCTGAAGTCTATACAAGAGGAATATTTTAGCTTTATGAAAATAACAAATGTGCAATTTCTAAAAAATTTTTTTTCTATTATTTCAGCGGTGGAAAGAAATAACCTAATGAGGCTTGCACAGACTATACCTTTTACCCCGGTGCATCTGTTTGGTGAGCTCTAATTTTTCAACCTATTGCATTGATCAGTTTGCAGATACAATTTTTCTTTTTACTTCTTTCTTTATACTTCTTTTGGCCTCTGATATCTTGGTTTCCTAACGTTTCTTTTTATAAGAAGGTTTTGGAAATTAGCTATACAACAAATATCCCGGCTATTGTGCGATATAACGGAAACCTACATTTTAGATAATTTTTCATTTCTAATTTTAGAAATTCAACAACCCTTTCAATTTTTAATTTTAGCAGCCTCCAGATTTATCATGTGAATCCTAGTGTGGAATTTAAACACAAATTCACTCCAGTGCTTTAGTGGCACAGGAAAAAAAAGAAACTTGTTACCACTTTAATTTTCTTTAAATGTTTGGAGTAGATTTGTAACTTCTTAAATCTACTACCTTCCTAATCATTATAAACTGTTGGTAGCATGTTGTACAGAAATAAACTATGGTTTTAAATATGTCTTTGCTATTTGTGTCCTTTATGCAATGAGAAATTCTCATTTTGACTTGTATGCTAATGAGGAAGTTGTTGCACCAGGGTCGTGTCTCTAAATCACTGCTATTCCTTCCTGAACTACTAGCCTTGGTTAAATAAGCAGGAGATTTATCTTTTGGAGCTAATGGGGTAACACTGGAAGAAAAGGAAAGTTTTATGTAGGTGGGGATAGCAGCGCTCCTAATTCAGAGGACATGACCTTGGTGCACCAACTGCCTCCTTAGCATACATATTAAACTATCAATATCTTGGAATGGCATAACAGGATGAAATAATAATAATTATAGTCTATAATCACAGCACATTACACCATGACATGCTGCCAGCAGTTTATAATGCTTCAAGCTGTCTAAGCCACTGCAAAATACACCAAAAAGTGTTCCAAATACGCTAAAAAAAACAAGATACCTGCACAATGATAAATTTACTTTACCGTCCTATAAATGAGAAATAGAGTATTATAGTATATATTCAGTTTCAGTGTTTTAGTATACATCTTTATGCATCTGCTGCAGTATCATACTGTACTCTAAGTCTGTCTGTCTAAATCTCTCTGTTCACCTTCCTAGTCCAGGGGAATTAATATGCATTAATAATCTTACTGTATTTCCAGTTTCAAACTAAATAATAATCCTCACATCATATTTTCATCCATTGGTTCATTTTAAGTTTAAGAATATTTACTTTGTGCTGGTGTTTCAATAAAAATTCTTGAAGTTTATAGCAGAAAAAAATAGCTTTTAATCAACAAACCACTGCTGTCCACACAGACAACACTGTTCCAATAAAAAGACATTAACTATGTCCCTATTCTCCAAAGCCAAATGTGTCCTAAAGACATGTACAGAATATTATAGGTTATCTGTTGTGTTTTAATTCCTTATTAACCAGAGATGAATAAAGCTTCATAAAGTACCAAAATAAGTAGCTGTTTTTCAGATTTGAGGTATCAGGGTCATAACGCAATAAAGAGGGAACTTCCAGGATGAGAAAGTACAAAATATATATTTTATAATAGTGTAAACTCACAAACAGGACAAGGCAAGTGCAGAAGAAGTCAAAGGCACATGTTAAATATAAAGCCTGGACTCTTGACACACTGATGGCAACACCACAGAAGAAATGCTAGCACAGGCTTCCAGTATCCGTTGTTCCAGATGCTTGTATCTTTACAGCATTGACAATTTCCTTCAGATGACCCCAAAGATAAAAGCCTAGGGAGGTCGGATCGGGAGACCTTGGTTGCCATTCAACTGGCCCATGACAACCAATCCACTTTCCAGGGAACTGTTCCTGTAGGGTTTCCTTGGACCAATCTGAAGGCAAATGTGTATGCTGTGAAGATACAGGATTTGCAACATCTAAAACAACAGATACTGGAAGTCTGTGTTAGCATTTCTTCTGCGCCGTTCCTATCAGTGTGTCAAGAGTCGGAGAGAATTGACAATCCAACACATGTGTAGCACTTTGAAAACATATTTATGAGTGGTCATAAACTTGTAAATAACTTGTGAAAGAATAAAGCTATATTAACCCCTTAACTATCTGCGCCGTAGCTCTACGGCGCAGAGGTATAAGGGATGTATGAAGAGGGCTCACGGGCTGAGTCCTCTTCATACAGAGGTGGGGGTTGTTGCATATTGCAGCAAACCCCCACCGCTAATAACTGCAGTCGGTGCTTGCACCGATTGCGGCTATTAACCTTTTCAACGCCGCCGGCAAAGTCGCCGACGGCGTTTAAAAGACGGCGGCGCATGGGCGCGCCATCTTTATTACGATCGGTTGCCATGGTAGCCTCGGGTCTTCGTTTGACCCAAGACTATCTGGCATCTGCAGATTCGTTACAATGAGCCAGTGGCTCATTGTAATGAATGTGCTGCAAAAATGCCATATATTGCAATACAGAAGTATTGCAGTATATGGTAGGAACGATCTGACTATCTAGGGTTAATGTACCCTAGATGGTCTAAAAAATAGTGAAAAAAAAAAAGTTTAAAAAATAAAAAAAATTAATAAAATATTAAAAGTTCAAATCACCCCTCTTTCCCTAGAACGGATATAAAACATAATAAACAGTAAAAATCACAAACATATTAGATATCACCGCGTCCCAAAATTCCAGATCTATCAAAATATAAAAACGGTTACTGGCGGCGGTGACCTCCGAGGCGGGAAATGGCGCACAAATGTCCGAAATGCGACTTTTACACCTTTTTACATAACATAAAAAATGAAATAAAAAATGATCAAAATGCTGCACAGACCTCAAAATGGTAGCAATGAAAACGTCGCCTCATTTTGCAAAAAATTACCCCTCACACATCTCCGTGCTCCAAAGTATGAAAAAGTTATTAGCGTCAGAAGATGGCAAAAAAATTTTTTTTCTTTTTTGTACACATTCGTTTAATTTTTGAAAATGTATTAAAACACAATAAAACCTATATAAATTTGGTATCACCGCGATCGCACCGAACCAAAGAATAAAGTATGGCATGTTATTTGGAGCGAAGAGTGAAAGTCGTAAAAACTGAGCCCACAAGAACGTAACGTTTTTTTTTCAATTTTTCCACATTTGGAATTTTTTTTCAGCTTCGCAGTACACGACATGTTAAAATAAATAACATCACGGGAAAGTAAAATTTGTTACGCACAAAATAAGCCCTCACACAGGTTTGTACACGTAAAAATGAAAAAGTTATGGATTTTTGAAGTTGGAGAGCGAGAAATGCGCCGAAAAACCCTCCGTCCTTAAGGGGTTAAAACCACACCATTGTTTTCTTGTGGAAATTTCAATAAGTTTGATGTGTTACATAAATCTCTTCCTATTGAACAAAAAACTTGTAAAGTTTCCCCCTTCCCACATACTAATGTCTCACAAACAGGAAGTTGATATCACCAACCATTCCCATTATTTTTACGTGTATCCATATAAATGGCCCACCCTGTAGAGTGAATAAAGTACACATGCATACAAAGAGACAATGACATACAAAACCTATTTCAAGGGGTAACATCTGTCTGTTAGGCTACATTCACACAAATGTATGGGGGACGTATATACGGCGTATATATGTCCCCCATACACTTCTATGGCCTCACGGCGCCGGACGGGAGTGGTAAGGTGCAGTACACGTGCGGAATCGTACCGTTCCATAGCCTGTAGAAAGATAGGACATGCGCTGTGTATTCCTATGGAGGTGGGCTGCACTCATCCCCTACTACTCTCCCCGGCACCGATGTATGCCCGCCGTACTATGGTACGGAGGGGATACATCATGTGAATGTAGCCTTACTTTGTATTCCTCTGTGCTGCCCTTGTCCTGTTTGTGGGTTTACCTTCTCCTATTCTATGTGTTGTTACATTTTAATGGTGCCTCAATAAATCATATATTTTTTTACTTTTTGATTTCTAAATGAGAGGTATTGTCAATGAACTACAGTAAGCTAGAAATAAAATTAGCAGGGACTGGAGAACTCTAGGTTTATACTGTGTTTTATCTAGAAAAGATCTCTTTTAATTATGAAGAGTGATTCTGTGCAACCCAGGGGACAGTAGATGAAAAACCTATATGTGCTACATCTTTCTAGGATATTAGTCCTGTTCTGTGAAATTTCTCAAGAAAAATGTTAAGGATCACTGTAAGTAAGGCCAAGTCTTTAGAAATGAATCCCATTTGGCCTTTTTATTGAGCATTATTGTAGAAGTATGAATATTTGATGTCTTGCTTGAGACTTTAACATTACCTCACTATTAGATTACACATTTATATACATTTGAGTAACTTTGTTTAGCATTGTTGTTTTACAGCTGGAGAGGAGGTTACTGTTTATAAGCTTGAAGAGAGTTCACCAACCAGTCTAGATAAAAGCATGTCTTCCTGGTCCCAAAGGGGAATGGCTGCAATGCTTCAGGTCCTCTCTCCTGAAGAAATGGATGGGGGTCTGCGCAGAGCTTTGAAAGTAGTCTGTACGTGGTCAGAACATAGTGTCCTGGATCCTGGAGAAGTCTTCATAGTCAAATCCTTTCTTCCTGAAGTCGTGCAAACATGGCAGAAGGTTTTCCGTGGTGACACTGTATTGCAGCTTTGCCTAAGGGTAATTTCATGATATATGGTTGTATTATAAAATGTTTTGAACCTGCTTTCATTTTTTTACAGGGCACTAACAAATTTGCATAAATTAAAAATTACATGAATACAAGGACATCTAAACATGATATATAAACAAAAACATGCAGATATAACTGTCAAACTTTGCCTGTTGCCTTTATTTTTCCGGTCCTTTTGACACTGGAATATTTTGAAATTTATTTCTGAATCTCCATGTAGCCCGACGTGTGCAGTAATTGTTAAAAGTGAAATAAGGAATGTGTTGCCAACTGTTTTATCCTTTTCTTTTTCTATGCTATATTTATACATTTTTACAAGTCTTCATTTAAAAAGGTCGTTTGACTTAAACTGGAGGCTGTTTTAATTCATTTTAATTTTAAAGTAAAATGAAGCTACTTTCCTCTGGCTCTTTCAGCTTATATAATGTTTAATGTTAGATCACTACTGCAGCCAATTGGTGGCCCCCAAAGTGCCCTCTACACACATCACTGTTGAGACCTGTTAGTCACAAACCATGTGTATAGAGTTCACTATACACCGCTATTTGTATAAAATAAGTTATAGAATTTTCCAATATATTTTCTGTATCAAGTCTTCACTGTTCTAGATCTCTGCTTGCCATCCTTCAAAAAAACATGGTCAAACAGGTGCTTATTAGCATCATAGAGACTAATCAGAGCTGTGGGTTATAACGAGTCATGCACCTGTGTGACCATGGTCAAATTTCTGAAATCAGGAATCATAGAAGTATTCAATAGAAGGACAGCAAGCAGAGATCTAGGAAACCATGAAGAATTGATACAGAATATACACTCACCGGCCACTTTATTAGGTACACCTGTCCAACTGCTCGTTAACACATAATTTCTAATCAGCCAATCACATGGCGACAACTCGGTGCATTTAGGCATGTAGACATGGTCAAGACAATCTCCTGCAGTTCAAACCGAGCATCAGGTGATTTGAGTGCCTTTGAATGTGGCATGGTTGTTGGTGCCAGAAGGGCTGGTCTGAGTATTTCAGAAACTAGAAAAAGAAAAAACATCCAGTGAGCGGCAAGTCTGTGGGCGGAAATGCCTTGTTGATGCCAGAGGTCAGAGGAGAATGGGCAGACTGGTTCGAGCTGATAGAAAGGCAACAGTAACTCAAATCGCCACCCGTTACAACCAAGGTAGGCAGAAGAGCATCTCTGAATGCACAGTACGTCGAACTTTGAGGCAGATGGGCTACATCAGCAGAAGACCACACCGTGTGCCACTCCTTTCAGCTAAGAACAGGAAACTGAGGCTACAATTTGCACAAGCTCATCGAAATTGGACAGTAGAAGAAAAAAACGGATATTCGGATGGTAGGGTCAGAATTTGGCGTCAACAACATAAAAGCATGGATCCATCCTGCCTTGTATCAACGGTTCAGACTGGTGGTGGTGGTGTCATGGTGTGGGGAATAATTTCTTGGCACTCTTTGGGCCCCTTGGTACCAATTGAGCATCGTTGCAATGCCACAGCCTACCTGAGTATTGTTGCTGACCATATCCATCCCTTTATGACCACAATGTACCCAACATCTGATGGCTACTTTCAGCAGGATAATGCGCCATGTCATTAAGCTGGAATCATCTCAGACTGGTTTCTTGAACATGACAATGAGTTCACTGTACTCAAATGGCCTCCAAAGTCACCAGATCTCAATCAAATAGAGCATCTTTGGGATGTGGTGGAACGGGAGATTCGCATCATGGATGTGCTGCCAACAAATCTGCGGCAACTGTGTGATGCCATCATGTCAATATGGACCAAAATCTCTGAGGAATGCTTCCAGCACCTTGTTGAATCTATGCCTGGAAGAATTGAGGCAGTTCTGAAGGCAAAAGGGGGTCCAACCCGTTACTAGCATGGTGTACCTAATAAAGTGGCCGGTGAGTGTATATTGGAATATGGTATAATTTTTTTGTACATATAACATTAAATGTACAATAACAATTTATTTGCTGAAACGGAAATACCTCTTTAAGTCGGTGATTTGCTGCAGCAGTGACCTTCCTTTGGACAACACATCCCTCGTAAGAGACTAATGGAAGATGCACTGGACCAATGCTTGTAGAAAGGAGAGATTAAGTAAGTTTATTCTTCTAAAACAAAAGTTAAACAAAAAAATTGCATTTAAGTGAAGGCATATAAATTCCTTGTATATATCTTTCATCCACCTCTGGATACTGCCAAGAGAGTCATTAAGTAGCATTAAATACTTCTGTACCGATATGGTGTATATTTGAAATGCCATATGTAACTCAATTAAGACTCACCTTGATACTGTTATAGGAATAACTAGCGAATTCTTGTCCACACAGAAGATACAGTAGGGGATATGTATGATCTGTCTACGCTAGAACACTGGAGCAACTGAAACGTCATGTGCCACATTTATTTTTAGGCAGTTTTCCGACTGGTCTCAAAGAAAATTCTATATATTGGTGCCCAAAACTTGACCAAATAATAGGAGGTGCAAAGCTGTCTCCAGTGTTATACTATAGCAAATGAATCGTCAAGCATTAGACACCGTGATTAATCTGGTGCAGCAGATGACTGTCTAGTACTCTGTACTGAACGACAAATACATCTCCTCAGGGTCTTTAGTAGAGTCTGATTGCTGGTCACATGACACAGAAACTAGTAAGAAGATTGCCTGCACTACAATTTTATGTAACGACCTAAGGATCCTAAACAGGGTATCCCACCCACTCAAATAAACTCAGAATTACCTAATAGGAGAATTATATTTCTGATATATTTTTTAAACTTAACAACCCTTCTAATGAAATTTTTACTAGGGTCGAAAAGTAAGCACAATCCTTATGGTGACCTTGCCAATTAAGGCCGCCTTGCAGCCATTACGCTCCACTTGGGGATTCTGGGAAATATACAAATACATAGCCAAAAGAGGCAATCTTTTCCTTCTCCCTAACCAGAAAACGTATTTGCATATATATTTAAAGTATATTTAAAGTATAAAAGTATATTTATAAGTATAACAGGCCTCACTCTGATTCCCTCTTCTGGAATTATTGGAAGTCATCTTAGTAACCACAGTGGTGTTAAAATGTGTCATATCTGTTTTCTCTTCTACAAACACTGTGACCATTGTCTGTTCATGTGATTGATAACACTTTTGACCTAGCTGAAGGTGACCAAAAAAACAGTATAGCATCGCACCAGAAGAACAGGAAACCAGAGAGAGGGAAATAACTTTTTCCATTCCCCAGTTTCTGCCAACTAGAGGTTTTCCTGTTCTAATCAGAAAAAACCCTTTAAGACGCTTTAAATCTCAAATATAATGTCAACTTCTTTGTCTTTATTTTCTTATTTTTGATGGGTTTATCTTCCTTCTTGTTTCTTTTTGTGCTGAATTAATACAAAATGATTAATTTCTTTCTACTTGATGGTCTCAATGAATTGTATGTGCTGCAAATAGGCATCTATAAATATTTACTGCACTTGGTACAGAAAAAAAAACAGCAGTGGAATTTATAGATGCCTCATATTTCATGTCATATGGGTGCCCTGGTTTCCAGTCTCAACAAGTGGGAGCCCTAATTACGCTACTAATTGCTGTCATTCTATAGGGTGTTGCCAGCTGCTTTGCATACATTCCTTCTTTCCCAAGTTGAATCATGCATGCAGCTCCAACCTGTACAGTGCACCACAGGTACAGTCCCTGGGTCTATATCCAGGCAGGAAGTGATACAGGAATAGCAAGAGGATTCATCTAGACAAAAAAGACTGATGAAACAATTAAAGGTAATATACATGTTTTACATCATACAGGAAATTCAGCAACAGAGGGCTGCACAGAAGTTGATTTTCACCTTCAATCAATTGAAGCCACACAGTATTCCCTACACACCGAGGTAAATGTTTTATTCATTATCTTTGTAGTTAAAAGACTAAATTGTTATTTTTCTAATGCTTAAAGAGGACCTGTCACCAGGATTTACCCCACTAAACTACTAGCCAAAATCAATCAAGATTCTTAAATCATTTACACATGGGATGAGTCAAGTTTAGTAGTTGCAGGGGAAGTGTCACTTCTATAGTAAATGGAAATTTTCTTTTTCTGTCATATTAAAAAAAAAGTGTAGCGGTAGTTCAAAACCTATGATGTTTACTGGAAGTAGGATCAATGGTGTTCCATGAAGGGGTAAATTTACAAACCTGAAATCATTGGTTTTTTGGTGTACGTAGCAAATCGAGTTTAGGGATAGCTATGATTGGTTCTCTCAAACAACCAACATTTGAAAGACAATGGGGCAGATTTATTTACCCGTCCCTGCATGATGCCCAAGGTGCGTTCCCGACTCCAATGCACAGCTGCTGCAATTCACTACGAGCGTGTGCCCGATATCCTGCATCTGTCGCTTCCCCGATCAGGTCTGCTGGAGTTCACCACCTTCTTCCTGGTGCATGTAAGTGCTTAATCTTGCGACACAAATTCAAAGTTAAATTCCCATAGTTTGTCCTAATCAGACCGATGGACCGATGACCCGCCCCCCGGTTTCTGTCACATGAAAACCGTCGCCGATGCGCCAAAATCCGATCACGTGCAACACAATCCCCGCCGCAATCCCCGAAAAAGTCAGAAAACCTGACGAAAATGCGTCCGCTGGACCCTTAGTAAAAAAGCCCCAATGTGTATTACAAATTTGAATGTATTTTGTTGTTTCATCATAGATGCTGATGTCAATGACTTTTAAATTATATTTCACCATCTTTATTTTCATTTCTTTTGCCTTCAGGTTTCTTGAAGTTTTTTTGATCTATTGTCATTCTGCTAATCAATGGCTGACAATAGAAAAATATATAACAGGAGAATTCCGAAAGTACAATAACAACAATGGAGATGAAATCACCCCCACCACTTTACTGGAGGAAGCACTGCTGTCGTTTTCTCACTGGACCTATGAGTATACCCGGGGAGAACTACTTGTTCTTGACCTGCAAGGTAAGGTGGACATAAGAACAGAAGACATGTAGAGCACAGGGAAAGCCTTGAGAAACACAATTTAGGAAAATGAGATTGTTGTACTTTACTGGAGAATCATGTGAAGGTTATAATCAGAATTCACTAGTTTTTAATAGAGCAAATTAAATTTGTTATAACCCCAGATTCCTAAAAACCAATTTCTAGAACATTTAAATGTATTACCACTGACCACCTATATCTAGGTTTATTTTATGGTTGTCTTGCCATTTCTTTTGATATTCTGTCTGTGTCTTTTACTAGCAAGAACAAACAGAATGCCATGTATTTTAAAGGGAAAATTAATAGGCAAAAACTGGAAAGTAAGAGGGCAATATATTAATTTGTTCATATAAGATATAATACAATGGGTGGGATTTATCAGTAAGAAGAATACTTGCTCCAGTTTTTTGATCGTTTTAGGATTTTTTTGCACATCAGATTTATCCTAGTGGCTTAGACAGCATAATAAATGTTGGATGTGAGGTGTAAATGCAAGCACTGGATTCAATTCATTTTGTTAAAAAAAAATCACCAAAAAAAACCTCAAATTCTTTGCAGTCGAACTCGCGTAACTAGTGCTCCCCCCCCCCAATGTTTCTTTGAGTCACTTGCTTTATTGATTTATGCAGAATTTGTTCCTAGTACAGGACAGTAGTGCCAAGATAACTGTGCAGTACAGGCTGTCTCTGAGTTACGTACAAGTTAGGTTCTTTAGGTGTATGCTTAATAAAATTATGTGAATTATGTAAAATTATGTGCTTTCATGGGAACAAGGATTTTCCATAAAACTTCTTTACAGACACCTTAAGACTAAAGTAATATATCCAGAGAGCTTCACCAGTCTGTCTGTAACTAGGGGTCGTCTGTAAAATAGTCAACACATTTTTTAGCATATTATTGACCATTAGTCCCAGAGAATACTAACAATTGTATATTTTAATAACTAGAATTTAAATAATGTAGTTTTGATTATTATGTTTACTTATGCTAGTAAACCAAACATTTTATTATAAAAAAATCCCTATTGTTTAAATTGCATAGTCAGACAAAGTTTTAAATCCATTGACTTTCACATATAAAATTCCATACAGGATTTACCTCAAATATACAGCAGATGTCCCTGTCTCTCTTTAAAGGATTTCATACTATGGCAGCTTTATCAAGCTTTCCATATTTAAACCCACTGTGGCTTTTTCAATGATTCACTGTTCACAATCTCTCCTGCTAGCCATCTATTGTCTGTCAGGCTTTGTATCAGAACAACACAATTTAGTGACTGAGGACCAATGCGATGTATTTTTGTGATTTAAAATCTGTACATAAAATATATCAAAATGTAATGTGTTTCTTTCACAATATTTCATTTCACCACAGAAGCTCATTTATAGTTTGCATATATAATTGAATGAGCTTTTGAAGCTTTAAAAACAGTACATTTCCTAGAGGTTCTTTGTTTTGGCAAGGAATTCTGCAATAATATCTGAAATATTCACAGCACAGCGCCAATTCAACAGTGGATTATCAGGTAGTTCCTTCCCCCTGAATGACATCAGTTAGAATGAAAGGGCACTATGTGGCATGATAGATAGACAAACCTGATTGACTGACTGATCAAAATTGGCAAAAGTCGCTGGATAATAAATGGAGATTTTTATATATATAATATAATATAATATAATAGATAATCATTTTGTTCTTGCTTTGTCTACAGGTGTTGAAGAAAATCTTACAGACCCATCTGTTATTAAACCGGAAGACAAGCAGTAAGTTTAATCTCATTTTACAAACTGCCACTCAGAAAACACAAAAGCTGATGTGACATTCAATAGAGATTGTCTGTCCATCTGTGCTCATCATAAGGGGGTTTCTCTGCAGATTGCTAAATTTCACATGAGAGACGGTTTGTCTTAATCCACAGTTAAATGAGACATATATATATACATATATATATATAATAGCTTGAGAGCTTGAGTAATTGGAAACATTGTGTGTCTAATCACATAGAACATCTATGGTATATTTCCCTATTATCTAATAATTCAATACCACTGTCACATATATTAATTTAGTAAATGTGTAATTATTAGTTAATATTTGTCCTCTTCGTGCCACCATCCTGAGCTTTATCTTGAGCTTTTTATTTTGTGAACATTCTTTTATTTGCGGGAAAACAAGTTCTGTTCAGTGAACAGAAATCCACAGCCTCGTGGGAACTCTCGTCTGGTGTCTGAGGTATAGATATGTCTGTTCCCCGGGACCTCTTTGAGCTGGAGATGAGCTGTTGTTGTGTATATCAGTTTATTATTGTACTAATTAAGTAGTTTCCACTTGTGTTGCATGAAATCACAATGTTCCCCGGGAGTCTGCACTTTCTAGCTGCAGACAATGCTCATGTCAGGAATAAGAACAGTGGCTTCATGTGTAATAAGCCATTTTGGCCCAGAGTTTCCTGGACCATATGAGTTAAGTCATTAATAATATTTAGTAGTAGATTTACTATCTGATGTGAAACTAGTCATGTATTAGAATTTATGAAAGGGAGACTACATATTCAATATGAAAATGAGAATTTTGCATATAATGCACTTGAGAATTTGAGTCAGTGTCTCTTGACATTACATATTGGTTATTGAAATAGCTTATTTGTGGGGAAATTTCAGTTTTACACTTTGCATCCTCCAGTGGACGGTCAAATTTGGTACCTCTGAAGTGAAAATGTTCCCTATTTCCAGGGCCAGCACTGGGCAAACCCGGGCAAGTGCCTGGGCCCAGGGCTGTTGGGGAGCCCACATAAGGTTGAACATACGGAAACCATGGTGGTGAGGGGACTGTATCTAATGAATCCATAGTGGGTGATGGGTTCTTTATATAAAATAACCATGTGGGAGCTGTACGTAAAATAACCATGAGGGGGCTATACATAAAATAACCATGATATGGGTGTTTGGTATGATAAACTATGGAATATTTTAGGGAACAGGAGACTATAAGTTTCTGAATTTTTAATGCCGCCATGTGAGTTCACTGCAAAGTGCCCTACTGAGGCACTGTCGCCCAGGGGCCCACTGAAACCTGGATTCGACCCTGACTATTTCCCTTTAAAATCCCTTGATAGGTACAATTTCTAATATGGGAGGGGGGTTGAGTACACCTCAGTGTGTCTGTTAAGGGGTGACTATGCCAATTCATATAATATAGGTAGATTTATAGATTGTAGTTGATGATCCAGGCATTAGGGCCCAACAGACCAGCAAGAGATTTGTGTTCACCTCTGACTGCAACTTGAAGAGTTTAGATGAAGGGCAGTTTTCATGGGGAGAGGGGTAGTTAGGTCTGTGAGGATACATTATTAGTTGATGTGTACAGTTCAGGGGCTACAGTACATGCCAGTGTGTATCCATTTCTAGAACTGGCCTGAAGTGAATCATCTTATGAATATAACAAGAGAACACAAGTTCCAAGTGTCTCGTGACTAAAAAGTGTCTTCTGTTAGAAGCAGGCCTGAGGAGCTGAGGAGTCTGGACTGCTAAAGTACTAAGTACTCATTTTTGGCTATATACGTTTTGTGGAACCCTATAATGAAGTGTTTATTTACAAAATTAAAATACTTGTGGGTTTTTGATGTTGTTTTCCTCATCCTCCTTGTTACAGGTCTGCAAATGACCTAAAAACGCTCTATTTCACTTCAAAGCCTTTTTATATTTCATGACAAAAAAATTTGAACCACTGTGCTCTTTATCCTAAATGAATGGCATATATATGGCCCTAACTGGGTACAAACTCCTGGGCCCTGAACTGGTGTATTTGTAGAAAAATCATATCATCTGAAATGTATTACAAAAAATAAACTACCTCCCAAAATTCAAATGATGCTAATTTTCTTCTGTGCCCTTCAATTTCCTAAAACACCAGTCAATATCCACATAAGGCCATTATTAGATTTTTTGTTTCATACCCTTTTGTTAATTCTATAAAAAAAACTGTGGGCTGTGAATGATAACCTTGTTCCCAGACGCACTCTTTGAGGAGTGTAGCTGTGGTCACTATATTTTGGTCGCTATATTTTTGGGTCTTAGAAATACATAATGGAGCCTTAAAAAATAATTTAAACCAGCCTTCCAAAATTTAAATGGCCCTCCATCCCTTATGCAATTTATCTCAGCTTAGAATTGTCCTACATGCAGGGCTGGCTCCAGGTTTCAGTAGGACCCTGGGCCACATAGCCTCAGTGGGCCCCTTAGCAGTGAACTCATGTGGTGGCATTAAAAATGCAGGAAATGAATGAATTAATATACAGCTACTCCAGGAACTAACTGCTGCTCTTACATGTACGGCACAGAGCTGCTTACACTATATGAAGAGGAACCTAAGTGAACCTGGGTGAACCTAAGAGTTCAAATTACAAAAATACAAAAAAAAGTAAAAATTACAAACATGAGCCCCAAAATGCCCAATCTATTAAAACACAAAAAACTGTTATTCCCAGTTGTAAATGGAAAATAGCGCCCAAATGTCCGAAGCGCCAATTTTACGCCACTTTACATCACATAAAAAATTTTATAAAAAGCTATCAAAAGGTCACACAGTCTTCAAATGGTAGAAAAAATTGATGTCTTACACAGCTCCTTCAAGTTATTAGCGTCAAAAGATGGCAAAATTTAATTTGCACATTGTTTTAATTTTTCAAAATGTAATAAAACACAATAAAACCTATATAAATTTGGTGCATTCTTTTCTTACAACTTGCGGAAAACATTTTAATTTCACTTTCATGTCAATTTTGTATTATGGTTATTTTTATAAATCTTTAACGGAGTTTGAACTTCCCAAATTCTGGTTTAAGTGTAGTTTTAAAATTGGAGTAAATTATGGGGGAAGGATTAAGATTGCATGACTCACACACATTGGTTTGGCCAATCACAGCCGTGGCTAATAATTAGGGGTGTCAATTGCCGTCTTGCCAAAACATTGCCTATTAATGAAGTAATGCTTCCATAATGTGGACCTATTGCGATTGTTAATAAATAACTAATTTGGTTGGTATGAGTAGCAGTTTCTAAAATTTAGAAAATATTTTCAATATTTTTATAAACAAAAAGCAGTTAGAACCAAAATGTACCACTATCATGAAGTACAATGGTAGACATGACACTCCACTCCAAAAAAAAAGTTGTAATTTTTATGCATATTTTCTAAAAAATAAAAAAGTTGCAAAAAAAAAACTTAGATGCAAGATATATTTTACCTTCAAAAATAAATCAAACAAACCCAACTCATGAAAAAAACAACAAATGACCCCCAATATATATTTTTGGAATAAGTCCTTTAGAAAATGGTTCACTTCCAAAGGTCCAAAACAGTTTAATAAACCAAATCGGTAATAAAGTAAACGTAATTGTCAAAAGAAAGAAGGATTAAAATCGTCTTTCACCAATGTACTCATATAGGTAGCTGACAGATAAGTTTATCAAATACCGGTAACTCTCTGTAAAATATTGTCTCCTTACAGAGCTGAATCATCATGTAAAATACTTTTTGGGTATGGAAAGCTTACGCCTTTTCTCCTCATATATCTTTTGTATATTAGATGGTTTTCAGAAATATTGCTCACTAAAAGAGTAGAAAGCAGCAAAATGTGCAGAAAGCTTTGTTACTTTAAAGGGAACCTGTCATCAGAAATTGGCCTAATAAACCACTAACAGGATGTTGTCAAGCAGCTGAGCAGGCAGCTAGATGATGTTTCTTACATGGCCTGGTGTGGTGGCATCATACAGAAAACTTACTTTGAAGTTTGTTTTATGAAGTTAAGTAGACTGAGAGTTTAATACTGAAGTCAAGCTTTCCCTGGTGTACAACGCTCCTTTACTGTAATTGATGATCTTGCATCCAGGGACATCATTGATCAGATCTCCTGAAGTCCGGGACATTAAGTTAATCACATGGTAGTAGGTGTTAGAGTCAGGTTGAGCTTGACTTCAGTGTTCTATCCGCATCCATGACTTTATACATCTTACATACATCTCACTTCAAAGATGGGATAATAAGATGATACCACAAGCTTGGCAATGAAAGAAGCATGATCTAGAAGCTGTTCAACTGCTTCACAACATACTGGTAGTGGATTATTATGCCAATTTCTGATGACATGTTCCTTTTAATGTAATCTATCAAGCAAAAAGTATGCGTTATGTATTCATACCATTAGGTATGGCGTTAGCAGCAGCAGCAGCATAGCAGTAAACGTTTAGTTCAGGTTTGCAGCTCTTTCAAGTGCCATGACTGGGTCTGCTTTGAGTGACAACTGTAGTATCCAACCAGAATCCTGTTAAAGCTCTTACTCGTAGCAGTGTGGAGAGCCTGCAGTGAGAAGAGCAGAAAGCTCTAAAAGACCTGCCAAGAGCTCTGTTCACCCAGATTATAACTGCTGCTAATAATATAAGCAATGATATGGTTACACAGCTCTCCTGATTTACCTAATAGGGTTAAGCAGACCCAAACTGAAATGTTCAAGTCTGTGCTAAACATTGTGGGTTTGGGTTCCTGAACCCTGACTTCAGCTAGAAGTCCACTCAGCCCTACTACCTAACACTGTCTGCAGCTTTGTATGGGCAAAATGCAATAAAATATATTACAAAGTCTCCAATAATGAGCTGCATCATTCATTTCTGAAATAAAATGGTTACGTTAGGCTTTAACATCTTTAACCCTTGCAATTATATATAATACTTTTATGTGTACATTTTTACTGCAGCATTCTGCATCATAGTTACACTTCCACTTGATCACAAATAATCATTTTATACCAGAACCATCAGTGAGTATTTTTCGTATCTCTTAAATGTCTTGGAATGACAGCTCAGAGAAAATCCCCCCTTACCCATAGCTAGGATTTACAGCTTTTCTGTAAGTTTCACAACTTAACTAGAATCCATGGTGTAAGTACACAAAGTTTCTGCGTTTTTTCAGAGGGATTTGCTGATCACCATGACATTTTCCACTTTCTGTATAGGTCAAGAGGTATGGTGTTTGGACCAGCCAATTTAGGAGAAGATGCACTTACAAACTATGTTTCCAAACACTGCTGCAACTCCTGCTGTCGGAAACTCAAACTTCCTGGTATGTATTACACACGCTTTATTATACCGTCAGTCAACTTTTTTTTTTTTCTAATGTTGTTTAAATGTAGAACTTGTGCCTAATTTCCAGTGCAGTGCTGACATTCTGCTTTCAAGATTATAAAAATATTCTGAGAGGAGTTTAGGAAAGGATTTACTTAAGAGCTGCTCAGAGAAGAGATTAAACAGCATTGACACTTTTACATTAAATGAGGCACATGATGAGACAGTCTTTCATTGCTGCTGAGTCTATTAAGTACAGCTGCTGCGCGCCTACCTCTCTGCCCTTGGCTTGTCAATCATTTCAAAGGAGAGGAATAGCACCGATACTGCCATAACCAGCCATGCAACGCAAAATTATATTAAAGTGACCCCTACCGTGTCAGAAGGGTGCGCACGGTGTTAACAATTCCGTAATTAAACTCTTTATCCCCATCTCTTACTTTAAGTCTTTGCTTTCCTCCAGAGTTTTGCAAGGATCATGTGGATCTTATATTCAGTTTATCTATGGTGAGGCAGAGTCATGCAGTCCCACCTTTTCATTAGAAATGCTTGTTAACCTCAAGGGCATTTGCTGTATGTTTTCAGAGTTGTAATTGCAGACAGTTTGATGTGCGGCTAAAAAAAATCTATTTTTTTGTCGTGCTTTATCTTTTGTATTATACTTCTCTGAAGTGATGCTACCGAGGGCAACATTCATAATACCCTGCTCATTTCTTATACATTTGGATAAAGCCAACTATTCCGTTATTCACTAACAATAAGTAGAGCCATTCACTGGAGAACAAATTTAGTCATTAGAGTATATTTTGCTCTTGTTATGATGTTGTCATTAATGCATACACTTAGTACAAACTAAATGAGATTTCTGTTTACAGTAATTGTGTACAGTCTTAAAAGCAATTGTGTGAAATTCAATAGTTCCATTTAGTTTTATTATAATGCCCCCGCCCTCTCCCAAAAAGTACATCCTGAATTAGATTGTAAAAAATAGTACAAAACATATTCACATAATTTTTCTTTTTCTTTGCTGCCTGTATGGCAGCACAAAAAACAGCATTAGTATATTTAATATAGGTATATAGAAAAAATGTTTCATGCAGCTGTAACTATGCCAAAAAGAGTAAAAAGCTTTCCAAACTAAAGATTGATGATGATTGGTCTGAAGAACTTTATCAATAATGTTTTCCTACAAGCAGAATTCAGATAGCATTAAAGGAAATCTACCACCACGGATCTACCTATTAAGGTAGATCCGGAGGTAGGTTCATCTAACGTATGTAAGGATAGCCCTTTTTAGGGCTAATCTTTTGCTCTCTATCTTTTATAATCTTTCCTGAACCCCCCCCCCCTGCTGACACAATGACCCCCCGCTGACACACTGACCCCCCTTCTCCCCCTGTATACACAGTGACCCCATCCCTCCGCCCGCGGACACACTGACCCCCCCCTCTCCCCCTGTATACACACTGACCCCATCCCTCCCCCCATCCCTCCTGTCCTGGTTCCCCCGGCGCAGCACCTGCAGCTGTCTTCGGCCTGGGCCTCCCGTACGCGCCGGCTCTGAAGCCGGCACACGTGACCCGATGACGTCATCATGTGCGCCGGCTTCAGAGCAGTCGCATACCCTGCGGAGCGCCGCATCGTGGGAACCGGGACAGGTGAGTTTTAGATTCTGCCTCTATGCTGCGCTCCCGACCAGCGCAGCAAAGAGGCATAAAAATTATCGATCCGGATGGTGATCAATTGTACCAGTGTCTCATAGAGACACTGATACAATTGATCCGGGGGCCCGAGTGGGCCCCTCCAGTACCCCGGGGCCCGGCACTTGCCCGGGTTGGCCGGGTGCTGGCGCCGGGCCTGGTTACAGGACTCCAGCCTTATCAGCCGGGTCCTGCCTGGTGTAGAATTGATCTGTAATTGGTACCATAACCTGACACCGGCTATATAGGTGTGTGAATGGCCCATTCTGCAGCCCTCCCCACCTGCTTCACATGGGGGTGATTTTTGAAGGGGATTGGTGTACCAGGCATGAAAAATGCCTCCATATACCTTCCATATAGGAGGTAACTGTTTTTTCAGGGTCACTGAGACCCCCAGCAATCCAGATCATCTCTAGATGAATGAACCATTTGACATGTCTATGTGTTCTAGTTGTTTATTAATTATGATGGTATTAATTCTTTTAACTGTAACCTTTGTGTCTTTGGATTAGTGGACCTAACCATTTAACAAACTTTTTAGAAATAGGTAGTCAAGTGGGTGTACACAATGAGAAACATTGTTTCTGGGCATTGTATAGCTTGTTTTTTTTAGCAACTTTAAATCTTTGTTTGCAACCATTAGAAGTTGGGGGGGGGGGAATTAATAAGGACTTGCACTCCAGTTGTTTGGCATACAAGCCCACATAATTATTTGCGATACGCCAGTAATTGCAGTTAATTCCCCATTTACGCTACCTCTACAACAAGTAGGTGTTTAGGGTTATGAAGGGACGTCCCCCGGTGCTGTGCATTTCTGCCCTGCCACTGAGCACTCACTTTAGCCTGCAAATGTTCAGTACTGGTTGTTGTGCAATTGAACACCAACACAATCTGCCCCACCAGTGTGGAAGTGGGGCCGTAATCTTAAATATGATAAATTCCTTCCATAGATTTAGTGTCGGACTGGATTGCCTAGGGCCCATTGGTAAAATATTTTAATGGGGCCCATCTCTGTACACACTGGCTTGCCTTGTAGCCATTGCGTTGGACTGTTTTGGTCTTAGCAGGCCCATCTGTAACCTGCTGAGAAGTCTTTGCCTTTAAGTTAGGGCCTCATGGCTCTGTGACTTGGCAATATGAACCTATTAAATATGGCCTAGGGGCCCACTGGTGAATCCACCTGTTCATCTGTGGGCCATTCTGAGCCTGCATAGCTTCTTTGTAATCAGACATCTCAGTAAGTTTCTGTCAATCTTATTGGAAAGATGGAATTTAGCAGAGATTCCAGCATGAAAAGATTAGAATTGGGAAAAGAAAACGAATTGGGAAAGAAAGAGAAATGGAGGCTTATAAGAGCCACAGAAGGTGGGAAATTGTCCTGTCACTAGTACAGGTGGTCCCCGGCTTAAGGACACCCGACTTACAGACGACCTTTACAGATGTACTCCTCAGCCCACTGTGACCTTTGGTGAAGTTTTCTGGATGCTTTACTTTAGTCCCCGGCTTCAATGATCTGTAAGGTGTCTGTAATGAAGTTTTATTGGAAATTTTATTTGGAACAACAATTATAAACATGATCAAATATACCTATTCTAACTTATATACAAATCAACTTAAGACCAATCCTAAAGAACATTTCTTATTTGCAGCCCAAAGACTACCTGTAGTGCTAATTCAAGCAAAGCTAGTTAGTAGCCATCTAATGTTGCTGAGTTTTATTAATCCCGCTATTTATATATTGATACAATTTTTAAGTTCTTAATTTATCATTTATTTTGAAGCCTGTCTACCATTTGTGTAACAGCTATGTGATCTTGTGACTGTTTGTAGGGAACTATATGCCCAGCATCACTTCTCATAAGCTATAACTCACACATCATATGCACATTATATGACTGTATATCCTTAGTGGCATTATATATTCACAACTTTGCCAGTGTTCATTTATTTTATTCAGTAAATATTTCTAATACAGTTGGGTTTTTTTCTATATGCTCCTTTACCTCTAAAGATCAAGAGAAATGTAAAAGGAGCAGAGTTAGTCTATTCCTGAATGTCCGCTCCTATCCATTGTATGATATGTCATTATTTTCTCTGCTCTCTCAAACATTTGATCTTCTTCACCTACAGATTTGAAAAGAAATGACTACTCACCTGGGAGGATCAATCTAGGGTTTGAAATTGGAGAAGCAGACACAGATGAAGATATTCTGGAACATAATACAAAACTGTAGAACAACATTCCACAAAAGCAACAAAAAAATTCTTTACATTTCATGCTGTAGTGTGATATTTGTCGACGGGCACCATCATATAAGATATAGGAAGCATTGTCACTTTATCATACATGTTATGCAAACCATCAATCATGTCCTACCCATAGACCTTCATTCATCTGTGAACAAATCTTATTTTTGCAGATATATATTTATGAGGTTTATATTTTACAAAAAAAAAATCTGTTTTAAATATCATGTATTTTAGATGAATTTGTCTCTGTGCAAATATTTTTGTAGCATGTGAGGCATATACTAAAAAATGCATATTTAATGAGCAAAGATGTATTTGTTCATCTTGTAACCGTTTGTACTATTTTTATGAACTGTCTATCATCTGGGTCCATTACTTTATTCTGAGGCATAAATTATTGTATGTCCAGCAGCTTTAAGTTTAACTGTACACTGTGCAACCCTTCCAGTAAAACATATCCCGGTCTAAGTGTTTCTTTATTGTAGGTAGGTAGTTTTCTGGAATCCCACTGATTTTTCTAAATTAAGTAGTTGTATCACTATGTGGAACAATGATGATCCTTCATAGTTCTTCCTTTTACAGTATCACTTCTATCTAGGTACTATGCAAGTCTTTACTTCAATGTTAATAAAAAAGCAAGATTCCTATCAGTTTTCATAATGAAGGAAAAAATACCAGTCAAATAATAGCAATCTGATATTCTATATGTAACTATGTTTATATTCACTATATTTCCCTCCATGTACTGTAGTAGAACATCAGCACTTCATTGATATCAAGAACACCATTAGTATGTAGACGCTGTTGCTCCCGCCTCCATAGGCATGGTATAAACAAATGATTCCCATATTCTATAAATTGTCTGTATGTCCTGTGGACAGTGGTGGGATCTGACATCAAATGTCTAGAATGCATATCTAGGTAACTTTGTATTCGGTGGTTCCGACAGGGCTTTGACCAGTCTTCCTGCAGGCTTGCATTAGACTGCCTAAGCAAGTTATCCTCCTCCCCAAAGAGGGGGTCTGCCTCTTGGGACTATAAACCCTCCTCGCCCATCTCATTGTTTTCCTGTGACTGGTGGGAATCTCAGAGGGTTCCAACTCTTTGGATAAGCTCATTGGAGCAAGGGCGGACCGGCTTACTGGTTACTGGAAAAGAGATTTTTGAAATATGTTTTGAGGTTTACAGCATTTCTTGGTTCATACTCTGGCCCCATTATAGCTAATCAAAATACACTGCCAAAGTTGCCAAATGCTTCTTCAAACTTTTATTCAACTGTGCTTTATAATTGCTTAAGTTTCCCTGTAAAAGAAAATAGATAAGTTTATTAGCTACTTAAGTGTACTTCAGACAACTGTTTAACAATCCTACTACTACAGCTCCAATATAGTTTTTTAATATATTTTTTTTTTATTTTGAGCTATTTTTATGTCAGAAATGCTAAGAATTGCTGCTATAGCATTAACTAAAAAGGTCACGTGTAGTTTTATTAGACAATTATGTTCATTGTATTTTGCCTTAGGCAGTTTTAGCTTAGTTTATACATTTGTCGAGAATAAAACAATCATGCCAACTCTGTATTTCATACATGGATGATTAATGTAAATGTTGAACATTCCAAACATATCCTTTTGATTATTTATTTTTGTTGTAATAAAATTTGGATCTTTAACTTTAATTTTTCATATTTATGTTGAACTGTGGCATTATTTAATAGTTGCACTTACAAAAACTTGGCGTTGACCCTTGCCCATCGGAGACAGTTTGGGACTTGTTTTAGACCTGTTTGAGTTTTAGACATTTTTAGAATGCAGTTAAACTTTCTAGAATGTTTACATTTTCTGCTTTTCAGACAATTATAGCACCCAAACTATGTATGCAATATTTAACACGTGTTTTTTGGAAAAAATGAGAAGACTTACAAGAAATTTCCCAAATTTTAAACACCTTCCTGCATATCAATGTAGAAGTCAGGGGCGTACTGGGAATTTAAAGTGTCCGTAGAAAAAAATTTAAAAGTGGCCCCACTCTGTGGGCGTGGTCAAAACAAGTAGGCGTGGCCATGTGATGTGGGTGCAGTTACTAAACTCCACCCAAAAAGTTACTATAATACTGCTCTCTATGTACAGGAATATAACTACTATTACTACCACTACTAATGCCAGCAGTCTCCTGTATATAACTAGCCAGACCTCCCCCAGTATATAGCCAGTCAGTCCCATGTATATAGCCAGCCTTTCCCCCTCAGTTTATAACCCACCAGCCCGTCCCCCAGTATACAGCCAGCCCTCCCTGTATATTGCCAGCCAGTCCCCCCAGTATATAGCCAGCCAGTCCCTCCCAAGTATACACCCATCCCTCCTGTATATAGCCAGACAGCCCCCCGTATACAGCTGTCCCTCCAGTATATAGCAAGCCCCTCCCCTGCATACAGCCAGACAGTCCCCCCAGTATACAGCCAGCCTGCCCCCACTCCCTGTATACAGCCAGCCTTTCCACCAGTATGGAGCCAGCCTGCCCTCTTGTATACAGCCAGCGAGTCCCCCCTTGTATACAGCCAGCCTGCCCCCTGTATACAGCCAGCTCCACCCTGTATACAGCCAGCTCCACCTGGTATACAGCCAGCTTGCCCCTGTAAACAGCCAGCCTGCCCCCATGTATATGTATACAGCCAGCTCCCCCCTGTATACAGCCAGCCTACCTCCCAATTAACAGCCAGCCTCCCCCCTGTATACAGCCAGTCCTCTGCCCAGCACATAAAAATAAAAAAACATGTACTCACCTTTCCAAACCCCCCCACCCCCGAAGCTCCGCTGATACAGTCCGGCAGGCAGTGACGGAACCGCGCTCACCGGCAGTTCACAGACTGACGTCAGCCATTTGCCGATGCTATAGTCTGTGCTACGCCGGTGGCGTGCCCCGGCCTGCATCAGGTGAGTACATGTTTTTTTTATTTTACAACCGGCCCCAAACTAGTCGGCCCACTCAGATTTTCCCCGGTGGGCTTAATGGCATTCTTCCCCTGGTAGTAGTACTGCTCTCAGGGCAGTGACTTCCTGCAAACCACAGTTCTATTACAGTATATGCAGTATGGCACTGGCTCACAAGTGGAACTGATGCGGTATACTATGCTTGTCGGCTTCATACGTTAGGATTTAACATAGTAACTGTTAGTGCTTGCATAAAGCTAAAAGGGAAGGTAATCTCGTCTTTCAATTTGTATGATGCTTGTGGTTCTCTGAGCAACAGTACCTGAGATACAGAGAGTTAAAGACACAGTATGGAATTACTTCTAAATCTTCAGCTTGCTTTCACAACTATGAAAATATGGTTCATGGTCCATTATAAACATGGAGAAGTATTATCATATTATTTTGAGCAGTAGAACTGTGAGCCACTCCAGGACACCTGCAAGTTCCTCAAACTGGGGCCTGACCTTTTGGTGTAGGAGAAGCTGGATTCCTCTGTTACCCGAGTGGCTGGCTTAAAGCATGGCTTAGTGCTAGTCTGGTCACGGGTAGCTTGGTCTAGAAGAACAGGCTTCTTCCACGCTGGGCTGGACCAACAAAGGGAGCAAGAAGAGGAGGAGGCCGCAATAAGATGGAAGGTTCCCTTTGGGGCACTCCCAGTGCTCTCCTGGTGGACGTGTGGTGAAGGGATCCCTGGAAAGATGGTGAAGGGGAGGTACCTGAGATTAGTGGCATCCAGTGGTCACACGTTGAGACAAGCTTATGAAAATCAAACTCAGTCTCTTTATTCTAAGACTTCAGTACAGCAATGGTTAACAGGCCATTTCTGCCAGGTCTTTGGTAGCTGGTGGTTGAATGCAGTTTGGTGTAGCTCACATCCCTTGTCCTGTAGCTTGGGGTTGGAGAAGGATGGCTGCTTTGGCAGCAGTTTTAGAGGCAGGCTCTGTATAGAGCCACAGCTGCAGGACTAGTAGAGGATAAGCCCTCTAAGGGCAGGCTCCTTGTCTCTGCAAGTCTTATATCCTGTAGCAAGTCCAGACTTAGATTCTGGAAGAATCCCTGGAACTTCAGCCAGAGGGAGTATTAATTAAATTCCACTCCGGGAGGAGTTCCAGGCATCCCACCAATCACTGAGCTCAGTGCAGTTTAGGTTTAACATTGTATAACATTATATTATCAACATCAGAAACATTTACTCTTTCCTTCAGGCAGATGAGGAAATACAATTGCAATACCAACAATGAACAGTAAATGGCATAAAATACTAAGGAACAAATACAGTGTCATAGAAACCCTCATATACAACCACCTAAACTATAGAATAGTGATGGATGCACTCTATTTAAGTTTTTAGGGATCACACAAGGTGTAAAAGTTTGTAATGTCCCCAACCAGCGGGCCATTACATATGAAAGCGTAACATACTCTCAGTAACCGCCACTTCAGTACAGGGTACAGATTTTTCCAGAGGTAAAGATGGGAGCAGAGGCCTTTCCAACTGAATGCAAGCGTCTAAATAGGAAGAAATGGTTTAAACCATGATATAATATATAATGATGTAAACCATGACATAATCCAGCATAAGGGAAAAAATATATAAGGTTAAAATTGAAAGTAATCTGACATGCTTTGAATCAATCCCCATTGACTGATAGCCAGGAAGCTAAGTGACCAAGCATCAGGTTTAGTAATTACCAACTCTGACCTAAAAAGGTGCTTCTCGGGAACTATTTTTCAGACACTGGCCCACATTTATTAATGTGCTTTCACCAGTTTTCTGTCTGACCTTGCACTAGAAAGAATGTGGAAACTGCTTGTACATGTATTTATAAAGTGTCTACTACAGTTTTGTGTTGGGGCTGCACTGTGTCCGACAAGGCAGAAAAATGTGCACCAAAAGGGGACATGGCCTCCGGGAGATTGGCATAGCTTCATGAGAAAGGGGCGTGGCTTGCAGGAAATTGTCCGGGTGCACAGTTTAGACCAACTAAAAGTAGGTCTAAATTAGGAATTGACAGTCTTCTACTGCACCAGAATTCATCATCACAGTGATAATTCTGGCACAGCAAAAAACTAGTTCCAACTACAGACTGGCGAAACCTGAGACACATTGGGGCAGATTTACTTACCCGGCCCATTCGCGATCCAGCGGCGCATTCTCTGCGGTGGATTCGGGTTTGGCCGGGATTCACTAAGGCAGTTCCTCCGACGTCCACCAGGTGGCGCTGCTGCGCTGAACTCCGCCGAGGCCCGCCGTAATGCACTGAAGTTCACCGGCCTATTCCTGGTGAAGGTAAGCGCGAGTCCCACGACACTTTTTTTTTAAATGCGGTGGTGTTTCCGAATCCGTCGGGTTTTCGTTCGGCCACGCCCCCAATATCCGTCGCGTGCATTCCAGCGCCAATGCGCCACAATCCGATCGCGTGCGCCAAAATCCCGGGGCAATACAGGGATAATCTGCGCAAATCGGAAATATTCGGGTAACACGTTGGGAAAACTCGAATTGGGCCCTTAGTAAATGACCCCAATTGTTAAATTCCTCCCCAATGTGTTATTTTTTTCTGGAGCGGATATGAAACTTGGAAGTCACAAAAAAAGTTTTTCCTGCAGCATTGGGGGAATGGATCGTACAAAAGCGTAAAGCATAAATCTATCTACCACCTCTGGGGTCACACGATAAACCAAGAGTTTTTATGTATTGTGTATTTTCTTTTAAGAAATGCCCTAGTAAAAAAGTTGACCATCACCTAAAAGCATGAGTTCTTCAAATGTGAATCTTTCCCGGTAAAGTTGTTGCATCTTTTGTATATTTAATTCAATAATTAATTAATAAAAGTTAATAATAACTTTTTAATTTAAATATAGAAGTTGAAAACTAATTAAACCAGATTAATGTATAACAATACTAATATCCTTCAGTAAAGGACATTGCTATAAATCCTGTCTATCCACTAGACCCAAGCCTCAGGTGATAATTCTCTAATCTCAGTATTAATAGTACAATTATTTACAGTGCATTTTATGCTAGTAAAAGGCACCAGTAAAATTATAGAGGGTCATTATACTTAATAACATGCATATAATCTCATTAAAGCATGTTGCATTATAGTTATATTATGAAAGGACAAGACTAATAAAAGTCACGCAGTCCACCGATGATTCTGGATTGGTAACACAAGCTCAAGTTTAATCGATCAAGTTGTAGAGGAACATTTTCTTTGGAAGAAGTAAGAAGAAGGTCATCTCCAGCATCACTATAGAATATAATCTTTAATGAAGAATCACTATAGAATATAATCTTTAATGAAGAATGTTTAAAAACTTGTACAACTGATAAGAAAAAAAAAGGTGCCATTGACCACTATTGGACTGTAATATGTGGCAGGATCCTGGTGCAGGCTATAGTAATTGAGTCAAAGTGTTCTCTTCCTGGCCAGCACACTTAGTGTGGAGGTGGCGAAGAGTGGGGAAAGGTTGAATTTTCTGGCCTTGGGATAGAAATTGTGACTAATTCTGTGCTAGAAAACTGGCGTACAACCCTAATTAATTCCCACATTGGGGCAGATGTATCAAGCTGTCTGAAAGTCAGAATATTTCTAGTTGCCCATAGCAACCAATCACAGCTCCACTTTAAAATATTCATGAGCAATGGTAAAATGAAAGCTGAGCCATGATTGGTTGCCATGGGCAACTAGAAATATTCGGACTTTCAGACAGCTTGATAAATCTACCCCATTGAGTCTTTTACTAACGTGTGAGAACAGAATCGGAATATTAGTATATAAATAATATTATGCAGTGGTGATATTGGGTGGTTGGATTGCATCACCTCTAGGTGCGGTGTTCGGTGTTACAGTGGCTGCTGGTACCATGCAAAGAAGTCACTGTGAAGCTGTGAGTGAGTTTATACAGTATGTGCACCAAAAAACTGGTGTTCATTTTTGTTCTGCTAAGGCTGGGTTCACATCTCGTTTATTGTTTACAGTCAGGAAAGCTCTGACGTATACGCTAAGCAAATATATTGACATATGGCGGTAGACGGAGGCATAGTTTTCGCTATATGTCATATCTGTAGAAATAAGGTAGGATGGAAAGATGTAGCAAGCTATGTCTTTTCATCCTGTTGCCTCCTGCTGAGCGACGTATGCGCGAGGGGAGTGTATGCAGAATATGGGGAGTGTGGGGAGTGTATGCAGAATATTCCAGCTCTCCTCTAGGCATGCTGAGTGCATACGTAGCTCAGCAGGAGGGGAGAATCTGGTGATGTCACTATGCATAAAAGGACAGTAACATCACTGCGGGAACATCAGCAGCAGCCAATTGCTGATCCTTGACCCTCATTCAGGGGGGAGGGAGGGACCCCAGTTGTCGTATAGCACTATGTGAGCCCTATACAAGCCCTATGCATGAAGAATGAAGTGTAACAGATTCTGTCCCAGAGTTACTAAAGCCCCTGCACCAGTTTTCTGTCAGGCTTTGTATGTTCATTTATGTGCAAACTGCTAGCACATGTATCCAAGTCCGAGACACGTGTGCTACACTTGACGCAACACAAATTTCACATAAAGGGGCGTTTTAGTGCACATTCGTTTATCAAACATTTATCATTTGATGTCCGACAGAAGTGTGTCACACGCCCTATGTTAAAGGTGCACCAAAAAACGTTGGTGCACTCTGTCGGAGCTGTGCAGGGAGCACCAGATTCATGAAGAACGGGTGCAACAATTCCTGAATCTGGCGCACCCTTTGCACTTCTCTGGCAAACTGCACATAGTAAAAACAGTGCACTCTGCACTAAGTGTGCCCCTCTGTGTTGTGTTTATATACTGTACTGTGTGTGATAAAAATGTATTGTTCAGCCAGGTACCTGCATTAGCTACAGTATTAGAAATGAATATTGCTTCTGACCTTTATAATAGAAATCTGGGAAATGAGAATGCTGTTTGGTTATGTGGTGCCAACTGGGCTGGCATGAGGTGGTGATGTAAGTGTAACTATTTACATAACCGCTCTATTACTATCTGTGCACCACAAATGAGGATCCCACCGTGAATGCTAATATATTTCACAGAGTGAGTGACCATAATGACAACATCGATGATCTTTTAGCCTTGTTAACTTCCACGTTGGAAGACTTATATTGCTTGCTGCTTATTTTTGTTTTTCTATCACTGCAGCTTTTTATTAACCTTTTCAGTGCCTGTAAACCTCACTTGGACAGAAGAATAAGAAAACTTGAGGCTAGAAGCCTTTTTGTGAATAACACCTACTGCTTTCAGTCGGAATCATTCTCTTTGAAGCTGCTTCATGTTTTTGCCCTCGTTTGTGAAGTCGGGTAATTTTGATGTATTAACCCCCGGGACACTGATAAATTATTTCTTCTATGACTGCTGTATGATATAGATAACTTAATGAAAGAAATATACCAGAAGCCTAACCTTTACAATACAAGATGTTCTAATTAAAGGTGTCGTTTGAAAATAAATAGAGCCTACAGTAAGTGGACAAAATGCTTATTTTACACAATTATGTGCACCTGTTACTTTTATTACCTATTGAAGTCTGTTTAACTTTTTTCCATGTTATCTCCCGCAAGCTTTGCCTTCACTGTACTGCTTCATAATCTTTCTTGTTTAGGCACTTTTCCCCCTTGTATTGCTTGTTTTTATTTTAAAGCAGATGATGTTTTTTAGTGCTTTATTCTACTGTTTCCTTAGTAGACAAGTTCTAACAAAAAAACTTCCATCATGAATAGCTTGTCCATTTTTAATACAGATTATTTTTTACATGTTAGCACTGGACCCCCCTTACCGGTGGCCATGGGTCCAGCCCATGGTAAGAACCATCTTGCCTCTTTCTACTCTGGCAATGCTTTTTTGTATCTATGTATTTCTAGTGTATGTCTAGCTGCAGGCTGTGATGAAGGGTTTCGGGAGGTCCTTGACATTTGCCCTAGTGCCTTTTTAAAGGGAATCGTAGCATCACCATCCTGTCAGCTGCTCAATGTACATTCTTGCTTAGATTTAATCAGCAAGTAAGAAAAAAGAGCTGTTTAGTTGCAATATATATTCCTTTTCATGCATGTAAGAGTAACTAGGCACCGGGTATGACTTGTTTGTATGATGTGTTGTTTCTCCTGTTGTTACATAATGGAGGTGTTAAGGATCAGTTAGTGCGGTGAGTCACGCTTTTTCAGGGCACTTATGTAATTGGCATACATTAATTAAATCAACAAGGCTTAGCTGTAGGGGCTATAGCTATATATGGCAATTGAAACACAGCCTAGCATTGTACAAATAATTTCATAGTAAAAAGAAAATGATTGCAGATTATGGCTGCACTATGTGAAGGCAATTGAATACATTTGTTTGAATTTGCATTGAAAATAAAGATGTTTAGTTCCTAGGATTTTGTTTGTCGTGGTAATTAATCCATTTTCTGCGGTTTTTGTCCTATACTAAGAAGAAAAAGTTGAGAGCAATAAAAAATAGCCTATAATTTATTTGAAATCAGGAGTCTCCATCTCCAGCAAAGATGTAAACTCATGGTACAGTAGCCATGAACAAGAATGGATTAAAGAGCTATGCTACCATGCTGACTCTATCAAAGCTTGACTCTGTATATCTCCATTATCCGAACAGCTCTGTTAACCAAACCTATTATCTTTCCCCCCTTGGTTATCAACTTGAGAAAGTGAAAGCAACTTTCTATAATGGCCCACAGACTGATGATTAACATTTTACATGTCCCAGCTGGTAGGTAAAAGAACTGTTTAGTGGACATTTAGGATGCCTAAGAGGAGGAAGCGAGAGTCAAGTTGCTTTATTAAGTTGCGCTGCTTCATTAATCACCATCTTTTTTTTTATTGCACTGCTTACAGCCAAATTCATTGTACATTTCCAGAATAAGGTTGAATCAAAACCGAGGGGGCTTAATGCACCTTGACATCTGGCCCAGCAGCTGGCTATCCGCTAGATCATTCTTAAGAAGTGTCTGGAGTCACATTTGTTTTGACCATTGCAGTTCTCCTGAATAAAGCAACTGCAAAGGGCAATGAATTATCACAAAGTAGCTTCTTTCTAAAACCCCAAGTTATTTGGACCCCTGCCAGTCGAAGCACTTCATGAGTATGTACAATCAGACAATTGAACTGATTTAACTTTGCCACTCCCGGAGTTTCATTGCACTTAACCTGGGATATAATGTATTTGTGAAGGGATTAAGGGCATTTCTTGTCATGCTTTGTGCTTTTCTTACCAATGGGAATGTTCATTACAGTCTCAACTAGGGCACCCATTCTTGTTAATTTACCACTGTATTGGTTTACTGTGATAAGAGGCTAAAATGCTATAAAGGCAACAGAAAATTAGGTTTAAACAAAGGTTAACTCTTTCACATCTAATATGACTTACCTGCATGCTATAACACATAACATAATTGCATTATTAGGAAATGGAAAACTAGTAGTAATCATAACATTCGGAAATAACAAAAAGTTATTTGGTAAGTTAGTCTTATGTCTGCACTTCCCACAACCTCTATCCCTGCCTACTTGCGGGTCCTGCACTAAACCGCAGGCGAGAACTGGTGGTGGTCCCTAACCTGGGTTTGTGCACAGAACAAACAAAGGCAGACAGACAAAAAACAAGGTCAGGCAAACTGAGTCAAAACCAAGATGTTAGTGAGGTACAAAATCAGGCAGTACAGTCAAAAGGTATAAGCAGAAGGCAGAGTCACATCAAAACCACCATTGTGTACATGGATAACCAAGAGCCAGAAGCCTTGTCACCTGCATATGGGAAGAAATATACTATATGCAGTGACTGTACACTGCTCCTAGTAACTTATTAATGCAATGTTACAACATGTTCAGGATCATGTGCATACACAGTCCCAGCTGATAGAGACTACTGACTACTATCAATCAGCCCTCTGCAGAGCATACACCTGGGTGTGGCATTCGGCCTGGAAAAATCACACAGCTAAATTAGAACCTGCGGGAGTGCTGACATCCAATTTATAAAATATCACATGTGCCTAATAAATTACATGATGGCACTACTATACCGTAATACCGAATATTTTATTTCTCAATGGTTTTACAGAGGCATGCTATTATCTTGCTCTTTAGTTATTACTTTAAAAAGGTAGCTATTTATGTATGAGTTAGAAGAATACTAGTGTAGATTTGTATGTGTTAGGCCCCTTTCACGCTGCAGTTGTAGGGATGTATATCCTGTATACGTCCACATAGATGTGTGGGAAAAAGATGGAGCATGTGCTATCTTTTCTTGTGTTTACAGCCAGGTGCCATGCCTCGCTTTGGAGAAGGGAGGGGTGAGTAGTGCTCTTCCCTCCAGCGCGCTGCTGTATGCTCAGCCAGGGTACAACTGGCCAAGTGTTTGGCAGTGTGAAAGTAGCCTTAGCCTGATTTCATACCTATTAGGGAAGAATCATACCTATTAGGGAAAAACTACAGAATATGAGCAGGCAAGCCTAGGTGTGGTTATTAAAAGTCCCTGAACAAGGCACTTGTAATGTATTTTATCAGAGGAAAGCACGCATCATGTTTTATTTGAAGAAATGGTTTAAGCTATATAGTTTGGATGAAACATTCGTCAATCACTGTAATGAATCATAAAGTTTTTGCAGAAGTTTCAGTATTTCATTTACTACATACCTAAAATCTTATAACATCATGTAACACTTCTCACTGATGTTTTTAGTCTATCTTTTTAAAACTATAATTCCTAAAGTTTACTTTCAGATCTCAGGAAGTAAAAGTTCCCTGAGGTGTTTGACTACATTGAAACTCTATGGAGAAGGGATCGGGGACCATGAGTCACAGCACCTAAGTCTCCACCCCAAGCTCTGAGAGAACTTCAAACTACAGATACAGAATACAGATATAGGAGCTGGTACATATTTACCTTATGTACACACACTGAACTGCATATTTATGCCGAGTATGAAAACATAATAGGCAAACAGGCAAATAGATAAGTATAGGCTTCAAATCCCTCTTCAACTGACCAATCCGAAGTCTCTTATTTGACAACAATTTTTTGTCTATATGTTAGATAAAGATCACAGCAAAATCACTGTCATTAAATTTAGCAGATTATGCCATACCTGCCAACTCATTTAAACCACCTATTAAAGCTGCATATATCAAATTTTACAATAGTATTGTTCTCATTCATAACAACGGAACAAAATAAAGAAAGACCAAATAAAGAATCATTCCTTAATTTGTTGTAATCTATGAAAAAAGATAGGCTGGAATGTGGATTTCATACATAACCAAACTGGAGGCATCAGAGTCAGTGAGTTGGCTTTGTAATACAAACCGCCCCATGGTGAGTATGATTATCGCACAGCACTCCTTCCTCCAGCCATTCCCCCATGTTGAGTATGTGTTACTTAATTGTTTCTGAATATTGGTATAATGATTCACTGTTCCTTATGTCAGTATTAACCAGCTGCTTGTATAACACATAGTTAAGTATTTGCTTTTGACTAGGTAGAAGCAAATTGTGCACAAAGACTTATATCATTATAAAACTAAAACCTTAAAAGAAAATGACTCCCATAAAACTCCACGTTGTGAATCACCATTAACATTCCTTTTCCTGCTGTGAATAAAATAACTGAAGTTACGGATGTTTTATTTTGTCAGATAATTGAATGTTTACCAGTGCTTTCCTGTGGTTTAGTTGTACGATATGATAAAATGTATACTTTATCTTTACTTTTGACCTATCAGTTTATGTACATGGTTTGCTTTAAAACGTAAAAACTTAAAGGGGTATTCCGGGAATGAACTTCTGACACAAAAACCCATAATGCTATAAATAAATGAGTACAACAATACTCAATGTCATTAGTCACAAAACGGAGCTTAAAAAGTTTGATTTTATGATTTACAAAATTTATGGCCTCTCTAAAGTAGGTGGAGTTATCACTAAGATGGCCGCCACTGGAAACTATGAGTTTCATGATCCTTTAGTTCTCAGTAACTCCTACTACCACTTATGCTCTGCTCCCAGTGATGATATAACATACTTTCTTGCTCTGTTACCATAGTAATGATGTGTAACTGCCATCACCACAACACTGGCCATACTGGATGCACTGCAACCAACCGACTACAGCCAAACATAGTGGTGATCACATGACCTGCCCAGGCAGGTGCAGGACATGTGATGTGGACATGTGACCAGCAGCCATCTTCTGTCCTGTCTATGCTCTGCAACGGACCGCGCAGAGGAAATTAACAGACTGATTAAAGGGCCAGTAGCATTTTAATTCTCCAGTACAGTCTATGTCACCAGCATTTTCTGCTATGGGGAGCAAAATTTTAAATAACAACTAATTACACAATAGCTTATATTGTACTGACTCATTTGTATACAAATTATGCTGATTCCTGGAATACCCCTTTAAGCAAATTGTCACTTTGGTATGTACTCGTTTTTTGGAAGTGTCATATTTTATTTCATGTCCAGTGTTGTAATGTTTGATCAATTTTGATGGGGAGAATGATTAATATTGCAAAATATATGCCCATTTTCCCATTTCCTGATTAGTGTGGCATTGAAAGACGGCAGTTACTGCATTGTCCCCTATTGCAGCAACATACTGGGAGAAATAACTTCAGTGAAAAGGCCATGTGTATGACTGACAATTGCACAAGGCCTTTTAATTGAAGTTATGGATAAAGCCTGGAAAAGACTGCAAGAGGAAGAGGCGAGTTCAGCGTGTACAGAGAGACTCAAGAAGGACAGGAGTGTGTCTTGCTGAGTGCTCCTGAGTGCAGCCACTGAGAGCCGAAAAGCATGGAAAGTGAAGGGCTTGCCATGTGCTCTGGTGCAAAGTAGCAGAGAAGGACAGGCAGCAGGTGAGATCTTGGAAAACTCTTCCGTCATGTAGGCGTTCTATGTAACTATCTTTATTTCTATAGCGTCTTCATATTCCATAGCGCTTTACAGATTATGGGGGACACATACAAAAAAATGAGACATCGCAGAGCGATAACATAGTCATATGGAACAATAGGAGTGAGGGCCCTGCTCACAAGAGCTTACATTCTATGAGGATAAAGGGGGTGATACAAGAGGTTACATTCTATGAGGAGGAAGGGGGTGACACAAGAGCTTACATTCTATGAGGATGAAGGGTGTGACACAGGAGGTAGTATCAGGTATAATGGTCCAGCCATTCTTTATAAGCGAACAGAATAAAAATAATTTAATAAATAAAAATGCTGCTACTTGAACCAGCCATCATCAGACGCCATCTTACATACAGAGTCCAAGGTTAATTGGACTGCAGAGAAGCCGGTAGCTTGGTATGGGGTGTTTGCAAGGTAACAGATGGGAGGAGAACACAGAGGGGCTTGTTTACTCAAGGTCAGGATTTGCGCTGCTGTGACAGCTATTTAGAAGGAGATTGTGTTGCATATGATCGGATTTTGCCACTATCATGCTGACTTTAATGTGACAGAAATCGGGGGGCAGGCCATCGGATGATCTGACGGATTCGGACTAAGCGTGGGATTTAACTTTAAAATTGTGTCGTAAGAGATGCAATCACATACACCAGGAAGAAGAAGGTGAACTCTGACGGACCTGAGCAGGGAGCGACACATGCAGGATATCGGGCGCATCGATCTTTGTGAACTGCGGCAAAGTTCATTTTCGTTGGACAATGCACAGCGGGGATCACGACAGGGCCAGGTAAGTAAATGTGCCCCAGAATGTTAAAACTGCATGCAGTTAGGAATGTGATCGGTCTGCCTAAAGATTAAGATAAGCAGGTTTGAAGCTTTGAAGATTGGTTAATAGTTTGATAGACCACGGTAGAGCAGTCCAGAGAATTGGTGCAGCCCAGGAGAATTCCTGGAGATGTGAGTGGTCAGTTGGAATAAGTGGAGAGATTTGCCTAAAATCACTGGAAGATAGAAGAGCATGGGTTGGGTGATAGACTGAGTTAAGAAAGGAGAGGTAGTGAGGTGTAGCATTATGCAGAGCTTTGAGGATGTGGGACATTAATTTAAACTGTATTCTGAAGGAGACGAGCAACCAGTGCAGTGACTGACATGACTGGACTGACTGACGTGACTGGAGGAAATCTGTGTAGCATTTGGTCTGAAAGACAAATCTGGCTGCTGCGTTAAGAATAGATTGTAGAGGAGAGATTTTAGTAGTGGAAGACCAAAATCCAACCATCTGCCAGTGGACCGAAGCAGCATTGTCACGAGTGCTCCCGCGACCCATATCTGTGAGTGCTCACACGTGCCCCTTGCTGTTCGCAAGCATGACATCTGTGCCACTTACCTGTCCCTGTGCCTGCTCCCGGACTTGCGGCCGTGTGCGCTCATCTCCATCTCCTAGGGCGCTCGCTATCTTCAGGAGATTTAAAGGGCCAGCCATCGTTAATTGCACTGGCCATTTCCAAGAATTCCGCATAGACCAGCCTCTCCCTGCATACTCTGCCAGATCTTCGTGCCTTGTGTCCTAAAAAAGCTTTTTTCCTATGCCCTGCACTGTTGTTGTGATTTCCTGTTGTGACCCCGATTCCGTTCCTGACTGCGCTCCTCTGCTGCCTGCCTTGAGCTATTGCCACGTCCCCAACTCTGATCAAATGCTGCCTGTCCTCACCTAGTGCCTGTCCCGACTACAATACTGCTCAATGTCTCTGTACCTCGCCTTTGCTGCCTCTGTGGATAAAGTCGCACCTGTGGATCGACCTGCTGGTACCATGCCGTAACAAAACCAATCCGCTTTGCTGCGGGCCCTGGTGAAAACCTGGTGCCGCTTAGATTCCGGTCCCAGGTGTTGGCTTACGTCATCATCCGTGGTGGTTCAGTGGGTCCACTACCTCTGGAGCCTGACAAGCATCACTGACTATATCATCATCCTCCTCCACACCTTGTAATCTGTGTCTGAAGAAGGTCTATAGTAAAGACCAAAACATTACATCAATTTGGATTGTCATACTTTGTACACCAGTAAAATTCAGTGTTTTTGCATCATCAAATGGAGAGCCAAGTGTTTTAATATTATTGTGCTTAATGGACTGGTATCCTACTTGAGCACCCTCTTACACACCCAGTGGAGTGACATGCAGTCCTTTACTAATGCGGTGGAGTTGACCTGCTTAGTATACACAGGCCTCCAGGTTACAACCCCAAATGGCACAGTATTTAATAGACACTTCCCACTTACAAAGTCTTGTGAACTTAAAAGCTGCCAATAGCCTTCTGATCCAAAACATGGGGAATTTGTATGAGCTTACATCACAATGGATGTTTTAAAAGTGAAAGATACAAGCGTCATTGTGTTATAAGACCAGTGGCGTAACTACAGCCGTAGCATCCGTAGCGTCTGCTACGGGGCCCGGAAGGTCAATTTAAAACAAATCATGGCTGTGCTCCCGGGCTGACTGTGGCGCTACTTCATTACAGAGTCCCGTCAGGCAGACAGGAGATGGGAGTGTTGCTTAATAATTTTATGCTCTCCCCCACCCCCAGGTGGCGCAAACGTGTTCTCCCATAGCCAGGTTCTAAATATCTTATTTCCGTGCCGCTTCCATACTCGATGAAAGTCCCCTCCAGGCCGGACACAAAGTCCTGCAGGGAGTGGTGGAGGAGGTAGCACTGCAGGTGCCTGGGCTGTTAAAGGTGATGAGGCCACCGAGTTTGTGCACTGGAAGTCCGCCCTGCGCTCCCTCTAGCCACCGCTCCTCCTCCCCGGAGCATGGGCCCTGCAGGATCCCCACCATGAACATCAGCCCACACTGCAGCAGCACGGATCCCTTGGCCTTGTTCTGCTGCACTGACTGAAAACAGCGTTCCTGATCTGCGAGGGCCTCGGGAATTCCCTGCCACACAGCAGGCAGTACAGGCCGGCCAGGGAGCTGCACTATCCCAGGAACTGGGTCCTAGGAGGAGGAGCCCGAGTACAGCAACAATCAGCCAGGAGATTCTCTTCAAATTTAGACCTCTGCTTGTTGACAATTAAATGAACTCCCCCTCCTTAGGATAGTGCCCTGACAGCAAGCAGAGAAAGTAAAGATGTAAAGTAGGTTAAATCAGGTTAATCAGTGTGCAGTGACAGGTGGGATGCAACTGTCACAAACCCCCAGTTTAGAAGTGGCCCAACTTATCTGCTATTTTGGAGTAGAGAGGTGCAGAACCCCAACACAGAGAGAATACTACTGGTAAGTCTGCAGCTGCCTTTTCCCCTCCATGTATCTATCTATCTATCTATCTATCTATCTATCTATCTGTCTATCTATCTATCTCATATCTATCTATCATCAATCTATATATCTATCTCATATCTATCTATCTGCATGTGTATGTTGTATGTGTGTGTTTATGTATATGCAATATAAGTGTATATGATGCATATATGATGTATGGTGCGTATATAATATATGTATATGTTCATAATATCTATATACTTTATGTATGTGTGTAAGTTCTGTAGTCGAAAGTGCTTGCAATAGGCTAGCATTTGCGATTATTTCAGGGCATCTGCCAATAAATATGCCCTAATGTGTGTATATGATGTGTGTATAATATATATGTATATAAGTGTAAATATTGGGGCAGATTTATCAACCTGTCTGAAAATCAGAATACTTCTAGTTGCCCATGGCAACCAATTACAGCTCCCCTTTAAAATATTCATGAGCACTGGTAAAAAGAAAGCTGAGCTGTAATTGGTTGCCATGGGCAACTAGAAATATTCTGACTTTCAGACACCTTGAAAATTCTGCCCCATTATGTTTATTTGTATATATGTATATGATTTATATATATATATATATATATATATATATATTAGATGTGTACATACTGTGTGTGTATATACTTTATAAGTTTGCATATAATATATATATCAGTACAAGAATGTGTGTATGAGTTTATACATGTGTAAGAGTGTATTAATATGTGTATGAGTATAGAACTTTGTGCATATAAATGTGTGTATATTTGAGTGTATAAATGTGTGTAATTTTACAAATATGTATATTTTTTGAGGGGAAGGGGGGCCCCATGAGAAAATCTGCTATGGGGCCCGGCCTCTCCTAGTTACGCCCCTGTATAAGACACTATGGGGCAGATTTATCAAGTGTCTGAAAGTCAGAATATTTCTAGTTGCCCCTGGCAACCAATCACAGCTCCCCTTTAAAATATTCATGAGCACTGGTAAAATGAAAGCTGAGCTGTGATTGGTTGCCATGGGCAACTGGAAATATTCTGACTTTCAGACAGCTTGATAAATCTGCCCCTATGAATTCTAAGTATGAATGTGATAAATTCCCTTGGTGGACTCATGGCTTGTGAATTGGAGACAAATCATTGGAAGCACCCCAATGTACTGTCCACCCCACAGAGTCTGAAGTGGGCTTTCATACAGTGCTGGGTAAAGGCAGAGGTAGAAAAACTCCCTGGCTGGCTGAATAGCGTTAGAATACCACATTCCAGGTCATTCCAGGTGTAAGCAAGACACAAGTTGTTGGTGTTATGGCTATGACTTATTTTCTAGTGAAGTTATTCAAGGAATTAACTTTGCAATGACCTTTTAGAGAGAGAGAGACCGCAAAGTAGATGTGTGTATATATATATATATATATATATATATACACACTCACCGGCCACTTTATTAGGTACACCTGTCCAACTGCTCATTAACACTTAATTTCTAATCAGACAATCACATGGCGGCAACTCAGTGCATTTAGGCATGTAGACGTGGTCAAGACAATCTCCTGCAGTTCAAACCGAGCATCAGTATGGGGAAGAAAGGTGATTTGAGTGCCTTTGAACGTGGCATTGTTGTTGGTGCCAGAAGGGCTGGTCTGAGTATTTCAGAAACTGCTGATCTACTGGGATTTTCATGTACAACCATCTCTAGGGTTTACAGAGAATGGTCCGAAAAAGAAAAAACATCCAGTTAGCGGCAGTTCTGTGGGCGGAAATGCCTTGTTGATGCCAGAGGTCAGAGGAGAATGGGCAGACTGGTTCGAGCTGATAGAAAGGCAACAGTGACTCAAATCGCCACCCGTTACAACCAAGGCAGGCAGAAGAGCATCTCTGAACGCACAGTACATCGAACTTTGAGGCAGATGGGCTACAGCAGCAGAAGACCACACCGGGTACCACTCCTTTCAGCTAAGAACAGGAAACTGAGGCTACAATTTGCACAAGCTCATCGAAATTGGACAGTAGAAGATTGGAAAAACATTGCCTGGTCTGATGAGTCTCGATTTCTGCTGCGACATTCGGATGGTAGGGTCAGAATTTGGCGTCAACAACATGAAAGCATGGATCCATCCTGCCTTGTATCAACGGTTCAGGCTGGTGGTGGTGGTGTCATGGTGTGGGGAATATTTTCTTGGCACTCTTTGGGCCCCTTGGTACCAATTGAGCATCGTTGCAACGCCACAGCCTACCTGAGTATTGTTGCTGACCATGTCCATCCCTTTATGACCACAATGTACCCAACATCTGATGGCTACTTTCAGCAGGATAATGCGCCATATCATAAAGCTGGAATCATCTCAGACTGGTTTCTTGGACATGACAATGAGTTCACTGTACTCAAATGGCCTCCACAGTCACCAGATCTCAATCCAATAGAGCATCTTTGGGATGTGGTGGATCGGGAGATTCGCATCATGGATGTGCAGCCGACAAATCTGCGGCAACTGTGTGATGCCATCATGTCAATATGGACCAAAATCTCTGAGGAAAGCTTCCAGCACCTTGTTGAATCTATGCCACGAAGAATTGAGGCAGTTCTGAAGGCAAAAGGGGGTCCAACCCATTACTAGCATGGTGTACCTAATAAAGTGGCCGGTGAGTGTATATATATATATATCTACTTTGCTGTCTCTCTCTCTAAAAGGTCATTGCAACGTTAATTCCTTGAATAACTTGACTAGAAAATAAGTCATAGCCATAACACCAACAACTTGTGTCTTGGTTTAGAAGGTCAAGTCCACAGAACAAGTCAAAGTATTTGCTTAAAAACAAGTATTGCACATAACCCAGAGGAATATCAGAGGACAAGGGACACATACACAGGTATATACATACCAGGGATGGACACCACCCGACAAGTGTTTTCCTGCTTTACCATTGATGGAGCAAGCGAAACACGTGTTGGGTGGTGTCCACCCTTTGTCTGGGTAATGGGTTAAACTTGTTTTAAAAGAAAATACCTTTACTAGTTCTGAGGACTATACCTTCTAAACCTCTATACAGGTCTACTGCCATCTATTTATCATGTATATTTAGTTATGTTGCCTACTAGCAGACTTATTCTGTGTATTTTTATGTTCAATCAATTATTTAAATATTAAAGTTTTCAAATATATATAACAACGTAAAAGAAGTACACGATGTAAAGAAAATCACAATCATAACAATCCATGCACAGAATAAGGGATATACATAAAATTACACTCATGGACATAAGTTATGCATGCTATACTTAGAAGGAGGAGGCCTAAGCACAACCCCTGTTGGGCATAGCATCTCAAAACTAAGGACTCTTATATAGACCAAGGATACTTATAGGGGCAGGGCCCTGAGACCTGGGGGAGTTTGCGGGAATTGAGGTTAGTCATATCAATGTATGAGAACAGGGTATTACAACTTCCAACTCTGGGAGTGTCAACAGAGGATCTAAGCTTGATTGTTGGGACGTGAATTGTAGAAATGTCACATATGATGAATCGCATTATGTGCCCTACTTAATGGTGGACTATATGTCCCAAGCGAAGGCCAAATAAAGCTTTCACTCCAACAAGATGCATCTAGGAAGAACACATGGACAAAGAACACAAAAGCAAGGAGAAGAAAAGAGGGAAAAGGCAAAGAAAGACACAAAAGTCATCCACGAGGATAGAGAAGTGGTGGGGTTGGAGAAAGGTGGGAGCCATGACAGAAGCCACGCGTAACTTGGCAGGGAAGCCGCAAGTTGGGTCTTCAGTGCTGGCACGGGGTATTGGAGCTTCTTGGCAACCCCTGGGGGCCTCCAGTGGTCCTGGGAGACTTGATATTTGCCTGGTTGGAGGGAGTCTCTGATTTTCGTGTGGCTGCACCAGGCTCCACCATCTTTGGCCTTGTGGGAGCTGTGGCTGCAGGGGCTGGGGACAAAAAGCAGGTAATACCCCTAGTGGACACCCATGGCTGGGCTGTCACAAGGTTCTGCAGGGTCCCCCTATTCTTTGGACCCATAGGTATCAGGGTGCCGGGCGCTGGGTGAGACATATGGCACTGTGGAGCCTAAAAGAGAGCGGGAGCTAGTGTGCAGCACTTTGCTCACCTCCATAGCTAGGCTCCCCTACATTGTATTTTAAATGTTTTTTTTTTTAACCTCTTGATGCTCTGTGTCTGAGATATTGGATGCTGAGCGCTGTAACTTTGTGCTCAGTACACAATATATGAGGCGCAGAGCAATGCCAGCTTAGCTCAAGATCAGACCTAGTTTGGCATTGGTATACACGGGTATGTTAGCTGTAACTAACGGCTTGTTTGGGTAGTTTAGTGTAGGGACTCACAAGAGATGGGGCCCCTCAAGCTTAAAACTTTATTGACCCATTTTTATTTGTGGATTTTGCACAACTAGATTAAAAATGAGTCAAAGGAGTTAACCAAGACCTCATCACTTGGAGTTGAAAAATGAAAATAATTTTAGTTTCATTTGTCTTGTTGGGTGGGGGGTAGAGAATGATGGATTATTGCCATGTACACATAAGTGTGTGCAGGCCATGGATACTTATTGCATGATCGGACGGGCTGCACAAACTGCTTTGGATGCAACACGCTGCATTATATACAAATATTATGCATGGACAATTCCCCTGTTGGCCGATAAGCCTTGCCAGAATTGTATAGTTGAACAGTGCCGGCTCGGCTGATCGGCTGGCAGGGGGAACGGCTCTGCAATATATTTCTATATAAGGCAAGGACATCCACAGCACTGTGTTCAGACCATGGGATTGTGCCGCCACACAGAAATTATGCATGGGCTGCTTTCAAATTTGTTTGTTTTTTTAATCTAAATTCAGGATCAGGTTGGATTCCACTACATTTTTAATAAAAAATAACACACTGGCTACTTTATTTTTGAGAAATGTTTATGTCCATAAATTTTTCAACTAAATACATAAAAAAAAAATTAAAACTCAAAAAACTCCCTGGAAAAGGACCACACTGAAGCCTGGTTTTTTAAGGTCATGGGAGGATGATGCCCTTCACAACCAAGTTGGTATCTGCCAGTTGGAGGAGGGCTGGGAAGAATTTGGCCACCTGCTCAATACCGGTGTTTGTCTAAGAAAAACCCACATCGTTTTTATGAGGATAAATGAAAGATTTGCAAAACATCAAAAATTGCTGATTTGCAGTTTCCTATGTCCTCCGGTGGGACATTTTTTAATTCATGCACCATGGCCCTCATTTAAGCATGCTCTGGCGTGTCTTCACGCTGCTGGCACAATTGTTCCACAACCTCCAGAAGTGAAACATTTTAGATAATCGATGGCTGCTGCTGCTTTCGACGCCTACTATGTAGTGGTGTAGGCAATGGTGGTGGCGGTGGTGTTGCAGGTATGCTCCGGTTTGGATGTCGGTCCCTGGATCTTCGGACACAACCAGAGTTGATGTATCTTTCAGGTTATCAGCTGTTCTGTGAGAAGAAAAATTTAAATAAGAAATTTATGTGCATATGCAAGGGATTCCCGTCCATCATTCAGAATGAATACTCTTGCAGAGGTGGGGGGCGGTCACATTTATAATGCACATTACTGCAGTGGTCACATCTATAATGCACAATGCTGCAGGTGTCACATCTATTATACACATTGCTGCATGGGTCACTTCAATAATGCACAATGGTGCGGCCACCTATCTCACAAAGTGCTTCATATACAGTTTGTACCTGCACACAAGCCGCAGTAAGGCCGCCTGCAGAAGCAACAATATGTTTGTGTACTATTAGAGATGAGCGAAGATACTTGTCCGAGCTTGCTGCTCGTTCGAGCATTAGCATACTCGCAACTGCGCGGTGCTCGGATGAGTATTTCGGCCGCTCGAGAAAATGTCATCTCGCGGCGTTTAGATTTTTGGCGGCCAGAAACAGAGCCAATCATAAGCCAGGAGACTCTGCACTCCACCCAGCATGACGTGGTACACTTACACGTCGATAGCAGTGGTTGGCTGGCCTGATCAGGTGACCCTGGAATATACTAGCCCCTACCCACGCTGCTTGGATCATTCTCTGTCTGGATGCCGTTAGGGAGAGAGCTGCTGCTGGTCAGGGATATCGTTAGGGAATTCAAGTAGATTACTGTTAGGCAGGAGTGATTCTACTAGAACCCAACAGCCCTTCTTAGGGCTACAATAGCGTTATATTTTATTTATTTTTTTATTAGTTTGTGTTTGGGCTTGCTGGCACTAGTAGTGCAGATAGTACCATATTGTGATGAATTTGCAGGGAGACTTGCGAATGTTCTATTTAGCTCTTAGTGACACACATATCCATCTCAAACACCTAAGTGGGACAATTTATTAGGGGTTTGATTGAATTAGGCACAGTCTGCCGATTTTTTATTTTTTTTAAAACTGAAAGTCACAGGCACAGCACAAATCCTGTTGTGTGCTGTCAGTGTAGGTTAGAAACTAGCCATAGCAATCATCATCTTCTGTGGTTGCTGTGTGATTTATTCTGCATGTTTTGTTCTATAAAAAAATAAAAAAAACACAAAAAAATGTACAGTTTATATTTCTGTTTTGTCTATACAATAGACTTTAATTTTGTAAATGTTGAACCTGAGGGCTAGGGGTAGAGGATGAGGGCATGGGCGTCCAACTACTGCAGGGGTCAGAGGCCGTGGTCCTGGGCGGGGTGAGACACCACCTGCTGATGAGGGAGCAGGGAAACGCCGCAGAGCTACACTCCCTAGCTTCATGTCTCAAGTTACTGGGACTCGTGGTAGAGCACTGTTGAGGCCAGAACAGTGTGAACAGGTGATGTTGTGGATTGCGGACAATGCTTCTAGCCATTTGTCCACCAGTCAGTCTTCCACACAGTCCACCCATGTCACCCAAGTGAGCACTCCTCCACCTCAACCTCCTTCCCCCCAGTCTGCCCCCTCTCAGGAAAATTTGGCATTTGAACCGGCATACTCTGAGGAACTGTTTTCTGGACCCTTCCCAGAGTCACAAACCACTTGTCTGGTTGCTGCTGAGCTCTTTCCCGATGCCCAGGTTTTCCACCGGTCCCAGTCTGTGGGTCATGATGATCTTCTAGATGTAGTGGAAGAAGTGTGTAAAGAGGTGTCGGACGATGAGGAGATACGGTTGTCAGACAGTGGTGAAGTTGTTGTCAGGGCAGGAAGCCCAAGGGGGGAGCAGACTGAGGGATCGGAGGATGATGAGGTGACAGACCCAAGCTGGGTTGATAGGCCAGGTGAACACAATGCTTGTGAGACAGAGGCGAGTCCTATACCAGAACAGGTTGGAAGAAGCAGTGGTGGGGCCAGACGGAGAGGCAGGGCCAGAGCTGGTGCATCAGCACCAAATGTTTCACGTAGTGAAGCTTCCGTGGTGAGGGCTAGATTTTCTGAAGTCTGGAGATTCTTTAAAGAAATACCGGATGACCGACAGACTGTAGTGTGCAACCACTGCCACACCAGGATCAGCAGGGGTTGAACCACTACTAGCTTAACCATCACCATTATGCGCAGGCATATGAATGCTAAACACCCCACTCAATGGAACCAAGGCTGTTCACCTCCAGCCGGGTCCACCACTGCTCCTTAACCCGTGTCATTTGCTGCCTCTGCTAGTCAGCCCCCTGCCCAGGACCCCGGCACAAACACCTCCCGGGCGAAAACCACACCTTCGCCTCCACGATCCTCCACAGCGTCCACCAATGTCTCCATGCGCAGCATCCAGCTCTCTATACCCCAGACGCTGGAGCGCAAGGGAAATACAGTGCAACCCACCCACACGCCCCAGCCCTCAACGTCCACATCTCCAAATTATTCAACCTGGAGATGCTGCCCTATAGGCTGGTAGAGACCGAGGTCTTTCACAACCTCATGGCGGCCTCCACCCCTCGGTATTCGTTCCCCAGCCGCCACTACTTTTCCCGATGTGTCGTCCCAGCCCTGCACCAGCACGTGTCAGACAACATCACCCGTGCCCTGACCAACGCCGTTTCTGACAAGGTCCACCTGACCACGGACACGTGGACGAGTGCTGCCAGGCAGGGCCACTATTTATCGCTGATGGCACATTGGGTTAACTTGGTGGAGTCTGGGATCGAGTCTGACCCTTGGGCTGCTCATATGCTGCCGACGCAGAGGATTGCGGGGCCTACATCGGTCCAGGTCTCTCAGGCCTCCTATGCCAGTTTTATGTCATCCCAGCAAGACACTGTCACCTGTCCCCAGTCTCGGCAGACTAGGGCTGATCTTTACAGAAAGATGGTGAGGGAGTACGTAGCTGACCATACCATCGTCCTAAATGATCACACAGCTCCCTACAACTACTGGGTTTCAAAGCTGGACATGTGGCCCGAACTGGTGCTGTACGCCTTGGAGGTTCTTGCCTGCCCTGAAGCTAGCGTGTTGTCAGAGCGGGTTTTCAGTGCAGCTGGTGGCATCATCATCGATAAGCATACACACCTGTTGACTGACAGCGCTGACAGGCTGACGCTTATCAAGATGAATAAAGCCTGGATTTCTCAGAATTTCCATTCTCCAACAGGTAAAAGCAGCTCAACCTGAATTATGTATGCACTCCTCCTTCTCATTCTCCTCCTCCTCTTTGTACACTAAAGCAGAGGCAACTGGATATTTTTTGCCAGGGCCAACTGGCTCTAGCTATAGTGCTCTATGTATTTAATTTTTCTGGAGGGCCACCTACCCGGTCCTCTGTTTTAAACAATTTTTGGGAGTGCCACATACAGGTACTCTATGCATTTAATTTTTCTGGAGGGCCACCTACCCGCTCCTCTGGTTTGAAAACTTTTTTGGACGGCCACATACAGGCACTAAATCTATTTATTTTTCTGGAGGGCCACCTACCTGCTCCTCTGATTTGAAAACTTTTTTGGACTGCCACATACAGGCACTATCCAAATTTAATTGTCTACATAGCAACCTCCACACGTCATCTTTATAGCTGCCTCCACACGTTGTCTCCATTGCTACCTCCACACATCATCTCCATAGCTGCCTCCAAAAGGCGTCCACATAGCTGCCTCCATACATGGTCTCCTTAGCAAACGAGCTGTGTCAGGCAGAATTTTGAGTTGTTTTCACGGCTTCCACATCAAACTTGTTAACTTTGTCGCCACCCTGCTGTGTTATCCACAAAATATACCGCCAATCTTTTATCATTTATTTCAGCGCTACTTGCGCATCTGTTTACGTTCCCCTCCCCCTCCATAACCAGGCCAATTACTCATAAGAACAGTACTACACTTCATCTTATACAAAAGGTGCTGTTTGTAGACCCCGCCTGCTTTGAAACTTATAATTTTTTCAAAGTAAACGCTTCTGGCCCCCAGGCCCATTTTGGGTGGGGAGGAGCCGAGAGACAGGGGCTTGGACAGGCGAAAGCTCGTCTGGCAGCAGACCGCCAGCTCTATCCCAAGATTAGGCAGCCTCAGAGGCATCCATGCATGCTGCCCCTCCTGTCCATTTCGCCTCCACGATCCTCCACAGCGTCCACCAATGTCTCCATGCGCAACTTTCAACTGTCTATACCCCAGACGCTGGAGCGCGAGAGGAAATACAGCACATCATCCCCTTATCAAACGAGCTGTGTCAGACAATTTTCGGGTGTTTCACCAGATACATAATGGAACTTGGCCCATCTGTCGCCGCCATGCTGGAGACCTGAAGTCTGCATGCTGTCCCCTATAGTTTCAGGGTCAATTATTGGATGTTTTAGATGCTATCTAGCCTCATTCGGTCACTCTGTCATCGCCATGCTGATGCCCATAATTTTGGCATAATGGTGCGATTAAGCAGCCTCAGAGGCATCCATGCATGCTGCCCCTGCTGTTTCCTGTCCATTTCCGTGGTGTTTCCATCATTTTCTGAGGTTTCCAGGTGTTTGGCCAAACTTCCCTGTGCAGAGCCTTGGTCCCCTTGAAAAATGCTCGAGTCTCCCATTGACTTCAATGGGGTTTGTTATTCGAAACGAGCACTCGAGCATTGGAAAAAGTTTGACTCGAGTAACGAGCACTCGAGCATTTTAGTGCTCCCTCATCTCTAATAATAACCCTTTACATTATAGATTACATGTTACATTGTTCACTCAGCTTACTAGGTTAAACTTTCTAGCACCCTGATCTAAGGTATTCACTCACTGTAGTGAGGCACGTGTAGGAGGCACCTTGAACAGTCCTACTCCTTGATCTCTTAAAGGCTGGGTCATGTTCATGCCTACAGCTTGATCTCAGGTCCATACTGTGAAACTTGTTAGCCTTAGGCACCTGTGTTTTTAACGTCTTTTTCTCCAGTTGAGCAGTTAGTAGTGCTTCTACTGCCACTTTTGACATTTAAACAATATTAAAAGTGATGTTTTATTATCATTGTCTGTCCAGATATGGGTATTTTCCTTAGGTGGCTGCCTGTGTTAATTACACATATGCACATACACTGAAAAGGCTCCGAACAGCCAAGATGGACCACAAATAGAGAAGAGCACTTGATCCATTGATAACCATTTGCAGCTCCCAGGACATCTTGTGAACATGTGTTGCCTCTCATGGCAGGACTTCCAACTGCAGGATAATGCTTGTCCACACAGCAAAGATTTGACAGAAATATGTCCATGCAGTTGCAACACATCCTTGGATTGCCCGGTAAACATATTAACCCCTTAGTGATGCGGCCAGAAAAGGCTCTAGTGACTGGGCATTTTAGCAAATTTTCGTATGCGCCGGTTTAAGGCTCATAACTTTTTTTTGTATGCTACCCTAAAAAATTTTGCACTGTTTTTTTCGAGACACATAGCGCTAGTTAAAAAGGTAATAAAAGTTTAACTTTTTTTTTAATTTTTATTAGGTTTTATTAGGGTTTAAAAGTGGAAATATGTCTTTTTGTACTTTATATAAATGATCAAATTAACTCAAAATGAACATTATTAATGAATTCCCTATTTTATTTCAGTCGTTTTGATATATAATATTTATAGTCTTGGGCAAACGCGGCGACTATGGTGATGCTTTTTGTATTGTAGCGGGGATTTTTTTTAATTATATGGGGAAATGCCAATGTATTTCTATGAATATTTATTCATATTTTTTGTGCGTGTGTGTTTTTACTTTATATGTCCCCAATGAGGTCATAAAAGACCCCTAGGGTACATTTTCACTTTTTTTTTTAATTTTACTTTATTTTTTCTCTTGTACAAGTTTTCCTCTGAAGCTGAGGCATCCATAAGAGTTTCAGTTACAGGAGAATCAACCACCTGTGATCGGGGATCCTGATTAGACCCAGCAGCTCTGTTTAACCCCTTTAGACCTGGCGGTCAGTGACCGCATTACCAACTCTGCTCCTACATGCTTAGTGCTCATTCAGCGCGATGCTGTGAGGAGCGGAGAAGTGGGAAGCGGTAACGAACTGCATCTCCCTTCTCCCTAGGGTCTGACACTCGGTTGCCTCTGACACTCGGAGACCGGGTCCTGCAGACTCGGGACGTTGCTGCAGACTTGGGACCAGCTTTAAACGTCAGCGGGCAGTCCCAGAGGAGTAAATCGCCAAGCTAGCATTTATAAGCCCAGCTGCAACATTTCTTGGAAAATTTGTCAACTATTATATGGAACCAGTAAAATACCTCCATGACCACCCATATCATAACTAGTATATACGTTACAAGTGGCACAGAAGATTACTTGAACCTCGTTTCTAATTTTGTAATTATTTACATACATCATCAGCATTAAATTCACACATATCTAGTTTTATTTGATTCAACTATTCTTTTTGGCTTGTCAATGTGTATAAAGTTTCAAGAAATATGTCAAGGTGTTCATCTACCATCTTAATCAAGCATGATAAACTAATTACTCAAAGATACAGGTACTGTGACTGTGGTAATATTTTTATATTTGTTATCCGCATTCTTCCTTCTAAAATCAACTTTTAAAATTATGCTAATGAGACAGAAGGACTTCGGGGGGGGGGGCTTCAGCTTTGCAGGCCTGTTGTGCTGGAAGAGGGAGGGAGAAAGTAGAGAGGGAGTAAGGGGGTGGCTGCGACAGTGTAAGAGCCCAAAAAGCAGGGCCGGCTCCAGGTTTTAGTGGGCCCCTGGGCGACAGAGCCTTAGTGAGCCCCTCCGTGGGCCGCCCTCCAGTGGCCACACTGCCCCCCTCCCCCTGCGGACACACTGACTACCCCCCTTCCACCTGCGGACACACTGACCCCCCCTCCCCCTGCGGACACACTGAACCCTCCCTCCCCCTGCGGACACACTGACCCCCCCTGCTGTCACAATGACCCCCCCCTGCTGACACACTGACCCCGTCCCTCCCCTTGCTGACACACTGACCCCCTCCCTCCCCCCTCTCCCTGCAGACACACTGACCCCCTCCGTCCCCCCTTTCCCCTCTCCTTGCAGACACACTGAACCCCCCCCTCCGCGAAAGAAAAAAGAATTCACCTTTCCTGGTTCCCCCGGAGCAGCGCCTGCAGCTGTCTTCGGCCTGGGCCTCCCGTAAGCGCCGGCTCTGAAGCCGGCACACGTGATCCGATGACATCATCATGTGCGCCGGCTTCAGAGCCGTCCTGTCGCATACCCTGTGGAGCGCCGCATCGTGGGAACCGGGACAGGTGAGTTTTAGAGTCTGCCTCTATGCTGCGCTCCCGACCAGCGCAGCATAGAGGCAGAAAAGTGATTGATCCAGATGGTGATCAATTGTACCAGTGTCTTATAGCGACACTGGTACAATTGACCCGGGGGCCCGATTGGGCCCCTCCAGTACCCAGGGGCCCCGGCACTTGCCCGGGTTGGCCGGGTGCTGGCGCCGGGCCTGCCAATAAGCTACAGCACGAGGGGGCTCTGGTAAAGCCCCCCACAAGGCCATGTATAACAAGATTACCATAGTCACACATGGTTTATCATGCTTGATTTTAAGATTACGGTATGTCCAATCATTTCTTGACTTGGCTTGACTCATGTCTATAGCACTATAAATAAAATGTCCCAACCCTACATTAAATGAATTTTAATGTTGATTTAAATTGCATATTTAAATAATCTGTTTTAGCATCTATAGCCCTTCTCCAATAGTTTTCATAGTAAGCCCTTTTAAGTGTCTTTCCTTATGAAAACCGCGTTAGAATAAATGTATTATTTGATAATTAATGAACTTATTTTTTTGTTAAAATACTATTTTTGCAATTGCATGTAAAACATATGTTTTTAAATTTTTCATCTGGCTAAAATAATTCAGATAGACATGTGAAAATAAAAAAACTCTAAGGCTGCATCACCAACATTCAGTACCATGCACTGTACATACAGGCTCTGTACTTAACATAACGCTATGAGGTAAATTTATCAACCTGTCTATGCTAGAATTCTGGAATTATTTCTATCTGAATTGCGCCATTTTGAGCCATTTTCCAGCTTTTCTGAAAAATGGAATCGGGAAAGGTTTGCGAATTCAGTCCGAAGGACTGGCACATGATTGTTGTAACCCATGTTTAATCCGTATTTTACATGTGTTGCGGCTGTATGATCGTAAAGTTGTTCTGTATGTAATTCATGTTTTCCAGGAAGCCTTGGATTGAGCTAGACCAGCTCGTTAAGGTCAGATGTTGCCCAGCATCCAATAACAAAATCCACCAGGATACCTAGTACCTTTTTCACAGCCCCCTTGATTTTTATGGGACTGTTTGAGACACAAACACAGTTTAGAGTAGCATCAATCAAGAAGGAAAAAAATATGGCACTTGCCTTAAAACTTCACTTTCATTCAGCGTTAAAAATGAAACCACACCATAGCCATCAGGAGTGAGAGCAGGGGGTTCGTGGCGTCTACACAAAACCCCTCGCTCCCACCCCTGATGGCTATGGCGTGGTTACGTTTTTAATGCTGAATAAAAGTGAAGTTTTATGGTGAGTGCAATGCTTTCTTACTTCTTGATTGATGCAACTCTGCAACTTATCATACATGGTTGAGCACTACTACTGCATCTCAACTTGTTCCATTGACTGTGTAAGAAATAGACTCTTACCTTACCAGTGGTATCCTGACCCTGAGATAGATAGTGCCCTCTTCATTTTCTTTTCTATGGACACAGATTAGAATAGGGAATGCTCTGAGTTTTTCCTCATGGGTGCTAGGTTTAGACAAGGCCACAAAAAAACGGCCGTAACAGCTGATGAAAAATGTATTGTGTGTCGGAGGGTTAAGCGTCAGAAAATTCTGACGTAAACTACACCAACTAATAGCTGGTGTAAAGTATGACTCCACAGTCCTAAACTACATCTATGCATCATAATTTTACTGCTGCAGAATAAGACTGTAAAGTCTTACTCTACACTGGTCTATTCACTGACAATTTTTATATAATCTTCGTCATTGGATCAGTTTTGCCTGGAGTCCTCCTTTCAGATAGATAGAGGTCAAATGATCTAGTAACTATAATGGTTACTCCAAACTAAAGGATTGCATTATCTAGATAAAAGTATGTGTGGGGGATGATTTACATATAGCATGACTGCTGGGTACGGGCAGCAGAACGTATAATTACACCTCAACCCCTAAGGAGGTCTGAGTCTAATCATTATTGTTCATGGCTTCCAAGGATAAAAACCAAGAGATGTTATGCTCACATTCAAATCAGGTTCATTTACTTCAAAGAATATAACATTAGCACTATAGCGTTTTAATGAACATATCTTGTCTACATGACATGAAATATTTTATCAGAATTGAATAATAATAAGGGATTAGAAACCACTTGGGACTATGTGAATTAATCAGACTGTCATTACCTGTTTGACTACAGACAGAGCTTTATAAACAATGATTTCAGCTAAGAAAACAAAGTTTCTTTACAGTTAAATAGGATTTAGAAAGGTATTTTTAAAAGTTGATTCCTCTTTCTTTTTTGCAGGAAGTTTTAAGTAGATCAGTCAAAAGAACTTCAACACCAAGAAACACACAAAAATAAGAAACAGGAAACATTTGCATATTCAGTAGAAACTTTATATAAGAACACTCCGGGGATCAGATCAAACAGAAAGGATATTCTTCCAACATGAATTAATTCCCAAATCTCACGTTCAGAAGTTGTTTTCTTTAAAACAAAGGTTCTGACTGTTTTTTTTTTTCTTTTTGCTAAAACTCCTTGGTATATGGCACCTCATCAAAAAAAACTCAAGCTCTTGTTTTAATGGATCACTGCAGTGTTATTTTTGGGAGTCATTGTAAGGCTCTTACTGGGTAATATTTATGTCAAGGATAATTATAAAGGATTTACTGTAATTTAGGATAGCGATGGCTACTTATCAGCATAGCACAATTATCTGTATATACTTTGAATTTGGCTCATGTGGTCAATTAGAAAATAGCCATTATAACTAAACTTATAAAATTGTGGTATCATAGAAGACAATATTTTATCAAAAACATTGCAAACTGTACTATGTGCAGTTTTCCTGTGTAGTGTGCAGAATTCTGCTGGACGTTCTTCATGAATCTGCTGCCCCCTGCACTGCTCCAACAGAGTGCCCCATCTTTTTTGGGGTACCTTTGACATAAAGAGAGCCACACAAATCTGTCATACACTGCATGATAAATGTGGTGCACTCACTGGTGCGCAGGAACGCTCCTTTCAGTGCAGAATTTTGTGTCTGGTCAGGTATAATGCAGCCATGATACAAATGTGTTGCGGACAATTTCTAAATACATGTGCAAGCAGTTTGCACTGGTGCAGGGGCTTTAATAAATCTGGGCCAATAGGTCTAAGTCCAACCTAGATGGTGTTAATCCAAAGGAAGGCAAATGAAAAAGCCCCACAAGGCTGATGTCAATTATCCCGTAAATGAGAAAAACATAATTTTCTGATTAACTTCCTTGTCCAACTATTAAATAATAAAATTTTCCAAGCAAGAAAGGAATTTAGGACCCTCTCGAACATGTGCAATGTATCATCCATCAGAGCATCCTATGGCAGAGATTTTTATGGTCTCACTGCTCTTATCCCTTTCTATGGCAATGGTAGAACCAATTCTCTGGGTATAGAGGATGCCCCCTAGTCCTAGCTATCCCATTCTATTAATAAGTTTGGTTGCCTTCATCTGCACCCATTCCAGTTCTACAATTTTCTTTTTTTACATTGGTGCCCAACATTACACCTAATATTCAATGTGTGTTCTGTGATTTGTTTAAAGGCAAACCTACAGTATGCCCTTATCATGAGCATCTTGATACAATACAGTAGTATTGCAGTATATAGTATGAGCAATCAGACCCTGCAGTGCTAAAATATCTTTTTTCACTGTAGCAAAATTCAAGAAATGTGAACCTCTCTAAACAATTCAATTTTTCCCTGATCAAAACAGTAGGAGGTTTATATCAGGTAAAAAAACAACCTTTATTAGATATATATTAAAATGTCAGGTTCTTAGCTAAAATAAAAACTAAAATAAAACATTCGCTCCACCATAATTAAGAAACTGTTTTAACAAATAGAATGTTGTCTAGTTAAAACTTCTCACACTACTATGACCCTTCAATAGACTGGGAGGCTACAATGCTGCGTTATCATGTAGGAGAGTGGGTGGCCTAATCAATAAGATCTAAGTAATACTGGGATACAGACATTGTAAACTTATGGCTTGCCCTGATAACACTAAAAGCAGCTAGCCCTCCCTATTGATCACAAGATCCGACGCGTTTCCTAACATGATTTATCAGTAATCAGATTATTACATTGTTTTACTTTTGATAAACATATTCAGCATGATAGCGTGTTCTCACATTGGTGGCAGCGGCAGAGTTAAAATATCCTACAGGGCCTGAAAAAATAGTAAAAATATAAAAAATATATATATAAAAAATAAAAAAAAGAAATGTTTAAATCACCCCTCTTTCCCTAGAACACATATAAAAATAAACAGTAAAAATCATGAACATGTTAGGTTTGTCAGCATCCCAAAATGCCCATTCTATCAAATTATAAAAAAGATTATTCTCGATCGTGAACAACGTAAATGTCCAAATGTCCGAATCAGCACTTTTTTTCCATTATCCATTCCTTGATTATTTAAATAAAAAATTATCAAGCAGTCATATAGTTTCCAAATTGATATAAATTAAAACATCTGCAAGTACTGCAAAAAATTACACCTTACATAGGTCTGTACACCAAAGTATGAAAAAGTAATTGGCCTCAGAATTTGGCAAAATTTCAAATATTAAAAGATTCTATTTTTTTTTTAAATCTACTAAAACCTAATAAAACCTATATAAATTTGATATCTCTGTGATCATATCAAGCCAAAAAATAAAGAGGAAGTGTAATTTCCAGGGCAGAATAAAAACCGTACAAGCACAGCCCACAAGAAAACACAGCAAATGTGTTTATTGTCAATTTCACTGCACTTGGATTTTTCCCCCCAGCTTTCCAGTACATTGCATGGAATATTAAATGGCACCACTAAAAAATACAATTTGTCCTGCAGATAACAAGCCCTCACACTGTGCTATGAACATTTTATTAATGGGGGGAAGCTCTGATGTCAACATTTCATTAATAGGGGAATCTTTGCTGTGGAGACTTCATTAAAGGGGGGCTCTGCTCTAGACATTTCACTAATGGGGAAGCTCTGATGTGGTCATTTCATTAGCGAGGTGGCTCTGCTGTGGACATTTCATTAATGGAGTAAGCTCTGCTGTGGACATTTTATTAATGGGGAAAAGCTCTGCTGTGGACATTTCATTAACCCCTTCACACCCCACGCCATACATGTAAAGCGCAGAGGTGTGGAGGATGTATAAAGACGCCCCACGGGAAGAGGCTGTCTGGTTTCTGCAGTTTCATTACAATGAGCCAGTGTAATCTTTTGTTGAAAATGGTCCAAGTGGACTAATTTGATCTGCTTGGTGACTATTTTTTGGGGGTTGAATGGCAGTTCGTATATACGGAGAGTCTTAACCATTTAAAAAACGTAACGATAACTGTACTTTTGCATAAACAACTTTGGTGGTTGCCTATAAGACCTACAAATTCATTGAATACATTTTTGACTGGCTATGCAACATTTTAACCATAAATCCTTATAATTTATTAAACTCGCTTTTACATTTCAAAACATTTCTAGAGATCAAATCTTTGAGGAAGGGGAGGGAGTATTTGCACCTACTCCAGGGTATTAAGAAGTTCACCAGTATGTGCATCTGTGGTGGTGTTTCTAATGTATCTTTGCAAGACAGTTTAAGTATTTTTTCTTTGTTTGCTCCTTCTTCACCCCTATTTTTGAGCAAATGCGAGACTTTATAGGCACAGATCCAAAATACAACTGATCCATACTTCAATACATGTGCCTTAAAAGTTGCAAACTCTACCACAAAAAAGTTCAGACTGAGATACAGATGAAGCAGAAATTATACATGTGCCTCATTGTTTGGTTTCTTGTACAGTACTACTTTAAAACTTTTTGGTCTCAACAAACAAAGTATCAACTTTTGACCAAAATTCTCAAAAAGTAGTACAAGAAACTAGACATTGGGGCACATGTATCATAAGTCTGGCATTATCTGTCTGTATTTTGGGACTTTTCTTGCATCTTTTGCTCATCAGATGTATCTTAGTGGTGTTTTGTCTTTATTTAGTCAGAATTTGCAACTTTTTAAAACAAAAGTCGCAGAAAGTCACAATCAGTTCCCAAGCTTATTCCTATGCCTGGTCAGGGGTAGTCATATATTTGCGCTTAAAAAGAAAATCCCAATTTAAAAACTCAAGGAACACTACAGAAAAATAGTGACGTTTGAAGGTAGACTGTTTTAGGCACAAAAAAAGTTGCAAGTGAGCTCAAGCACTATGAAAAGTCTCAAAAATTAAAGAAAGACATGCCAAAAGTTTGATACATGTGCCACGTTGTGGTGATGAATTTCTCCCTATGTGTTATGTAACTCATTTGATGAGCAATTAAATCATCCCAGGCATCTTTTTTGGTTTTACATATGTATTTTTTTAATTTTCATCAGCATTAAAGGAAGGAACATTGATTGTCATTTACAGAAAACATTCAAAAATCATGTGTGCTTTATAATGAATGCTAACAGTACAGAAAACTAATCATTTACATGACAAGAGACAAAATCTATTACATTCTAAATTAATCATGGATAGCATTGTCTTAAAATAGGCGCTCCATGAAAAAATAAAAAAGCTTGGACAAAAAGTAAGCAAAAGGAAAGAAACAAGTCCCTGCAACTTGAGTTTACTCAAAGCAGAATTAAGAACCAAGATAGTAACATAAAGGTAAATGAAACATTAAAACGTCACATTACTGTGCTGTAAGCCTCACTGGCAAGTAGAAAGGAACACACTATTTTACATTTAGGTTCTGAAAAAAAATTCACTGTACAGAGCATACATACAGAAGTCAATGTTTATGATTTTTTAGGGAGTTTTTTTCTATACAATAGTTTTCAGGAATCCAGATTCAGTAACTAAAGATCTTGCAATCTTGAGATGCAAGAGTTGCGGTTGACATATGTCTGTCTTTCATGAGCAAATGTGTCCAGGTTGGTCCTAAAAATGTTATATGAGAAGTTGGTCACCACTATAACATCTTTTATTATGGGACATTAATAGTTATGACCTGGATCAAGAGCCATACGACCAACACCCAAAAGTTTGATGCTTTCAATCACAAATTAACCAAAATATAAAACTGCATAATAGTTCACTATGCAACAATGTTAATAAAATAACTTATTATTGGTTATTTTTTAAGATTTAAAGGTGTCAATTGTGTAACAAAGGTGTAACAAAATTACAGTTCAACAATATCTGAACATGTACCATATTAAGACCTTTCCAAAAGAAGGAATAAGCTGGCCAATAAACAAAAGTGAAAAACGTAAGATTCATCGGGACCTCACTTCTAGAAAAGTTGACACTGACACATGGGTGGAGATTTATCATTAGTCCTATGTAGCTTCTCTGCGTATAATTTACATGAATTTTTGCGCAAACATCGTTTTTGCCTTATGTTTAGCGAGAAAGACACGCAACTCTCAAGTCACGCAATGGCGGAAAAAATACACCACAGAGTGAGCAACACCACATTTATCAACTGAGAATTTTGAAAAGAACGCAAATTTAATCGCAAAACTACACCACATAGGAAGTGTATGTGGGTCCATTGCTACTACAGGGGGAAGTTTTTGCTCAGTTTTGAAGTTTTTGCTCAATTTTAAAGTTTTTGCTCAATTTTATGTTTGAGATGTCTGAGAATTTCCTGCACAAAAACATCGCAAAAAGGCAGAAATTGAGCAGATGTGAAACATACGTGCGACTGGTGCAGTCTATTGGCATAGAGCACACACATCAGAAGGCATTTAATACTGCACATACACTAGACTATAAATCAGACTGGTACAAATCGCAAAATCCTACCTAATGATAAATCTCTCCCATGGATCCTTGGATATTTCCTAAATCTACATCAAATTCTGAAAAGAGAAAAAAAGTCCACGTCAGTAATTGTTGTTTGGTTCATCAGAAAATAGGGCAACTATTAATCCCTTTCTAATAGTCAAGAATGTTTAGTTTTTTAGTATTTATGTATTTTGGATTATATAACAATAAAGAAAAAACTTGAAATTTTGAAAAAGTTTTTGAAATATTGAAAATTTGTAAATTTCATAGAAACAATAAGTTAAAAATCCTATTAGAAGAAATGCCACATAATGTGAATTGTAATCAGTAGCCACTGCACATATAAATGGGTACAAACCAATGGGAAATGATGGGTTCAGTAAGCCTGTAGAAGGGTATAAATAAAAGTAGAAGTAGAAGATCTTTTGAATATGAATACTATTATAGCAAATATGGCCTTCAGGTGAAGTAAAAAGTAGTTGTGTATAATGGAGCATATATTTCTGTTTCTGTAATAAATATTTATTTTAATGCAATTTTATATGCTATGAAGGCAAGAATAATACCATAGAATTACACTTTGTACTAGAAATAAGGTGTTTGCCCTAGATATGTGAGGTACATGATATTTTGTAACATTGTCAAGGATAAAACTGTGGGAATGGATTGCAATACAATTGTAGTAAGTAGAGCTTTGTTTTGTTACAATAATGGGGATTTTTTTGTATATCTCATAAATAATATATCATTATAGCCATAAAAACCCCTGAGTTGTATGTACTAGTCATGTGGCACCCGTAGAGGTCTATGGAACCATTTTGTACTTCTGTATGCAATTGAGTCAATATGGAATCCATCAGGAGAAAACCGTTCTGTATTCCAGACTTACTCAGGATTCTTTGAGAAATACTGCCAAAAGACATCACACACCAATCTAATATAGAGCCACAGTGACTAAATGTGAGATATTGAAACTGTCTAAAACTGTCTTACCCTTAGCAACAAATCACAGTGCAGCTTTCATTTATTGTGTTGCTCTTGAATAGGAAAGCTGCACTATGATTGGACTGCAACAACAATATTTCACTAAGATGGTTTCATAAATCTGCCAGAATGTGTCTTCATATAGTTTGAATATGTGATAACCCATATTATGATAATTCAAGAAGGTTTTGGTATAAGAATAAATTACTATTGGAAAATGTTTTATTATATGCTTATATGTTTCTCATGGATGCGATTTTGAAATAATAAGATGTTGTCATAAATGTTTTGTATCAATAAAAGAAAAAAAAAAAAAGAGAATATGTGAATACCCTCACCAGATCTTAGTTTTGCTATAAATATGCTCCTTTAAGAGCTATTCTGTTTCTGTTATAAAGACCATTATTGTAATACAGTTAGCAATGGTTTTGGTGAAGTCCTCATATGGCTTATGTGTACAGCTACGTTAATAAGCTGATAATTATTCCTTTAGGAATAGGATTTAGTGCAAATTTACTTTATTATTTCATGCACATATATTTCAATTCTCATGAAGAAATAATGCATTTATTTTAATTTATAGAAAATGATTTTATATTATACGTGTAATAAAATCAAATGAAGGATTTTCTGCTGTTTTGAAGTATCCATTTTACTTGATACTATCATATCTAAGACTAGGATGCTCAGCCAACATAAAATCATGAATTATAATAAAAGTGTTATGTAATATGACTGCCACAACTGCATTTCAATGCAGTCATTGCAGATGAAAAAAAGAATCCTTATAGTCATTGTAGGAAGCACAAAGAGTGAGAACACATTAAAAATACCATTTAGCTCACTACCAATGCTAATAACTATCATTGCCAATGTTATCACTATGATCTTAAAGATACCAGGGGAATCTATAAAGACCAGTGTTTTGAATGCCACCCATTCCCCCAGGGTGCTCTGAGAGACCCAGGCCTCTTAGTATAACCACAAGGGAACTAGTCTTCCTTGGAAGGATATAGTAAATTCCGTGGGCCAGGGCGTTCACACCTCGCCTGCCCTGCTTTATACATGCCTTGTCCACCAGAAATACGGCGGGCAAGGCATAGTAGATCCCTGCCCGCCCCCTGCTCTCTTTAGAAGAAATTGGCTGATATTCCCCCATCCACAATAATGATTTCTGTCCCATCATGATGTGAAAGCAGCCATCAGCAAAAGAGTGAAAAGCAGATTTCAAAGGACGAACAAATAAAATAAAATTGGAGGTTGGTCAATGTACTGGAAAATGAACAAAACTGTGATATTTTAAAATTCTCTGTCATTTCCTTTACCATATAGTTAATTCTCATATAACCTGTACATATTTTTTCAGTATTGTTTTGTTATTAACATATCCTGTATGTTTCTAATTTACAGTTTACATCTTCGATAAAGGTCCACAAAAAAATCAACTGATCAATGTGTAGTGGCCCTTCAGTCATCTGCTGTTAGCTACCCTACAACACCACTCCTGGAGAATTAAGGTACTAAAAGGTACTTCTGTGCTGTATTTGTCATGTCATTGAAAGTAAAAGTAATACGTTAACATTGTGTTTCCTGCACGTTTACTAAACGCTTAGGAAAATCAATGATAACTCAGTGTGTGATAGGGGGGAGGAGCCTTTCAATTGTGTTTAAAGTCGCAATTGAAACGCCATGTGCAACCTAAAATTTGTATGGCATCAGAAGTTCCAAGCTCCCTTTAACCTATATAAAGACAGATGTTGTAGATATTTTTATTCTTTTCAGTATTCAGTATTACTTACATATTTGAGGATTGAATGGACTCTCTACACTAATCCATGTACACTCCAGTGAACTAAATTACATAACTATATTAACAGGGCTAAAATATATGATGTGAATTAAACCTCGTCACTTACAATAAACAGGTCATGCCCATAATGATTCCACCTATTATTGCTGTATTATAATCTCTTTGGTGCTAGTGGGCAAGAACCTATGGAACTCTTCTACAAGGTTTATCCAGCATGGAGAATGGTGTGCTTACATGAGAGATAAATGTATCAATGTTACAAAAACCCAAGATATCTGAAGTCCTAATATTGAACAGTAAATCAAGACATCATTGGAAAAAAGTCTGAAGATTTAATTACAGGTCAGATGAAAATATAAGAGTTAAAGAACATTATATGATAATTTTTTTTTCTGAAATTCAGAATATTATACACATGATGCCCCATAGTAAAATAGAAAGCATATTATAGGCTGCAAATGTGTCAATACTGTAATATGGGGACGATTTGGCTACATTTTCCCAGGATCCTGTCCTGGTGGACAAGACATATAAATAGTGGACAAACTCTACCAAATGTCCTTTATGTTACAATACAAAAATATTTAGCCACAAAACATTTATTTTGCATTTTAAGGAATAAAACTTGCTGGTAGGACAAATTATAGCGACGTAAAATTCTATAAAATTTGTGCTTTCATTGAATACATGAGCAATGTACTATTTATAGTAAGGAATATGGCCTCATGTTCTAATTTAGTATTATTCAGTATACAGGGGTCATGGTTTGCACTTCCATGTCTGATTACTAGGCTTTGAACAATTTTCAGGGTAAAGGTGCCGTAACTGTATAACAATACAAGTAATCCTCATATTCCCTTACTAAGAAGTGTATACATTTTTAAAGGGATCAAATAAAACAAGTCCCATATATAGGATAGCTATATATAATTGGCTTACATTGCTTCTTTCATTAACACCATTTCCTGGTTTTCCAAAAAGTGCAAACTATGACACAGCTGTTCATAAACCCAACCTCATGTAGATAAGAGATGCAAACAGCAAAGAGAAACATTTCTACAGTCTGCATTGTTTTCCAGCATCTGGTTTTGCTTCCACCTCACTGTGAAAATGAGAATCCAATCAATATCAATAGGAACAGGTGAAATTTTATAAGTCATCTTTTTTACAGGTTAACATTATATAAAATTTGTTAGTCAATAAAGCTAAAACAGAGCAGGTCTAGTTTGTACATGTTCATGCTGTATGACTTCATGCCCATGATGCTGCTCTATTAACAGGACATAAGCATGGACATCTCAGGCCAAATGCTTTGTATAGACTAGAAGTGGGATTAGGAAGGAGGTAAACTGCACATGCTCTGTTTTTCTAATTCTATAATATGATATTGACTATTAGATGACTTTATTACAATTGTTTGTAAATGTTCTCCTGCAACCATGAGTGTCTTCACACATGGGAATAGCTGACTTCCCAAATCTCTGCAACAGATGATGTCAGGAATAAAGGATCAAGCCATTTTCTGTTGTTCTACCATTTTGTCTTGTTCTATCTGGAGATAGGATGTCTGGAATAAGGTGGCAGATTACTCCACTTTCATTGAAAACAATTGCAAATTTGACTCAGGAGAGATAGCGGTCAACCAGGTAGGCGTTCAGAGTACATTAACTCATCACCCAATACAATGGTAGCCAGTATAGAGTCATAGTGGCAAGGAATATGTACTGCAAATCACTATTTTTGTTACAAATTTCTGTGGTATAACACTTCTGAATGACATTTGGCCCCTATAAGGTAACATGTCACTGAACTCTAGAGTGGAGAATTCAGTCATAAATGTTGAAAAAGGATTTATAACGGTTCTCACGAGACTGAGGTCATCTGAAGGTAATTTCGCTTAGACAGTACAACTTGAGTTTTATAGCACACACCAACAATGGCTTGGGATATTAGCAACCTTAAAATATAATTACTGTTCATATTAAAAAAAAATATAAGAAATATTTCAAATATTGATTGGTTTAGAACAAGAATCCACTGAATTGCATTTTATTCCCAAAAGAGGCTGACAATATAATCCCCTTGCTTCTGATTTGCTAAGCTCACAGTCTAATCAAGACAGATACAAGTGATTTTTATGAGCTGGGTTTTACGGCAGACCAGCCTTTAAGGTATAGTCTGCTCTCTGTAGTCTCCCATCTGTCCTTGCCTGCTTCATAATCCTTTTGAAGGTTGCTACTTCAGACAGGAGAAAATAAACAGATAGTAAAGTGGAGAAGAGAGGAAAAGAATTCTACAGAGGCCCCAAATATGCGTATGAGTCTGACTTTAACGTGGGTTTTCTAAGACAAAGGAGCTATTTTGTTAATCATTCATTTAATTCAAAAATAAAAAGCGGCAGATATTCTTTACACAAAATTACAAAAGACAGCATACATTTCCACAATTTTAACAAGTTGGTACTGTGCATTTACAATTATTGCTGCTGTGTTTTAACCATCTTAAAGCACAATTACGAGCCACTGAATTCAGACAGTGCAAACTATGTATACATGACACCAACCACTCGCCATCAGTTTGTGTTTGCCTGGTACATTCCCCAAATGCATGCATTGAGTGTGATGCATATGTAGCAATAATGAAACCTCAATGAAAAGTCAGCTTTATGGGTGATGGCACAAGACACCTTTCATACTAGTATTGGGCAAACCTGAATGCATCAATCACCCAACTATGAATGGCAAGTTGTGGTGAGATGTCTGCTGGGAAAACATTAGGGCTGAATTATATGTTGTGCTCACTCCTATAATAAGTGTCTATGTGCCATCATCCTACAAAAGGGGCCTCTTGAAATGACTTGACTTCTATTGTAAGTCAGGTTCAGTTCACTTCTTATGGCTTGTGGGACCCAAGTAATTAAAATTTGATCCTGAAATCAACATAAATGAATAATTTTGGATGGATGTATGGAATTTCAGTGAAATAAACCTCCCATATGTTATTGAGTAGAAGGTTAATTGTAGTATTTCACAGTTAATTTGAGTAGTATGTCAATGTACTTCAGATTTATTTCACTAATCACAGCTTGTTATGCATAAGTAGATGATTTGGCATAGAAACGCTATTATTTTGCTAATTAGTTTGGAGTTTTAATCAATTCTTATCTACCATTGTATGATGAATGCATTTAACAGTTCTTGTAAGGAATTATTTTTTATGGTTTTGCTAAAAGGGCATTTATTAAAGGCAAAATATTGTCATATTTTTAGAATTTACCTTGCAGTAGGAGGCAGCACATATTTATCTCATACCTGGTTTTGCACTTTTTGTTAATTTTTAGTACGTATAAGTTACTATAAAGATGAAAAACCTAACTAATAAATGATATAAGCTATCAGGGCCTCTTTTTAACACACAATCTGCTTCCTTTAAAGTTCTGATGCATTTTTTCTTAATTATTTTAATTAGATGAGTATATGGATTTAGAGTATAAACCAGACGATGTACAGTATATTTGAAAAATATTATGGAGCAATAAAATATGATTTTTTTTGTCTCTTTCAGTGCCTGTTGTGCAATTGATAGTCCAGTACTCAAGGGGAAACTATTTTTTACAAACAACATCATTCTAGCTTTTATAACCTCCTGCAAAAGGAGTAAGTTTATTTCCTACTAGGTAGTATTTAAATAAATATATATATTTTTAAGTAACATAGTTACTAAAGTAAGTTGTACAGAGGCCTTGATATCGCTCCTTATGTTGCCATTGTAAAATATGCCATGTACATACATGAAGCACCTTCTTAGCTTATTGTTTTAAAGAAGAACCAGGTAGCCACACCCATGGCATCTTTCTTGCAATGATGCCATCAAAGTGGTATATAAAGTTGCACATATAGTGTCTTGGAGTGCTGCCCAAATATCAGTAGCACCAACTGGCTTGTATGGGCATCTAATAGACAAGACACTGCTGCACTTCCTACCTATAACATAATCTGTGTCATCTTGGATTATACAAATGTCAATGTTCTGGGACTGTGAAACTAAAACACTTCACAATATGATACAAACTTTATACCATGAACTCAACTTTTTGGGGACATCTTCTGTACTGTCATGTTTGGCAAGCCTGCTGTTAGAAAAGATATATTTTCCAGTTTTTTCTATTGAATCGACTGTACATGGATTCATGTTGTCATGTTTAACATGAGTGTTTTAGAACTTGACACTCCCTCGAAAACGGTAAAATGTATTTACAGTGCCTCATAGTGCAAGACAAATTCAATATTGCTTCAAAAATGCTGAAGGGGTTTCCCATCAGTGTTTTACGAAAATCAAGGACTTTAGTTTATGAAATCCTTTGAAGGTGAGGTTAATGTTGATCAAATATCTTAGTTACCAGAGGATTCCTACTCCTGGTTTTTTTCCAGTTCCCTCTTGGAATATATGAAAATTTATAGGAAAGTTGCATATGTCCTTAACTCCACTTCACATTATTTATCAAGAAATATCCCTGAGTGGTCAACAGTGCAACTTCTGCATCAAGCAGTGATTGTCATCAATATTATTAAATATTATTGAAAAGAAAAAGACAATTCTTTCATCTTTAATAACATGCAACCCTTTAGCCTTAGAATATGTCTGCGTGCCCTAGTGTTATTATTATATTATTATGTCAATCAAGTATTGTTTTGCTTTCTTCAAAAAGTGCCACTCTTTAGCTATCTTTCTATTAGCCTAATGAAATTATTCATCTAATGGAAAACTGTAAGGGAAATTATCACTTTGAAATGAGGACTAATTTTTGTCATTTCTGATTATACATAATCACATTTACAATTATATGTTTTTCTTGCTTATTATATTGTGAAATGTTCAAATGCTCAGTATGAAACACATTAGTAATACACATGTATAGTAATAAGGGGACAAAAACTGACCAAAACTTGTTTTTTAAAAGAGAAATCATGACATACTTATTCATATCAGTAAATTTAAAAATATATGTGGTGCCACGTCATGACTGGGAACAATTGAACACATTGTTTAACTGACTATTGTTCTCTTCCCCTTGAGTTCTAGCAATCTACAAAGAACTCTACCATTGAGAGAGAATGTGACCCTTGGAAGTAATTCTTGGAAGAAAGGCTCACAGAAGTGACATTCGCTCTAAATAGGATTAGGCCCTTGTTGTACATGAAGACATGGCATACATCTGTCTGCAGTGTCCCTGGCCATGTCATTTACTTACATGGAATTATCTGGACCTAATTGACATTACATATGCAAAACTTTTGTAAGCCTAAAGACAGATCAAGAAATGAAAAATGACTATAGTTTGTTAGATAAGTGCAGGTTTATGTAGTATATGCTTGCAGTGCTTTTATTTTGTATATAAATTACTGTATATGAATTAACTCATTTCCAGTTGGAAGAAAACTAGGATCCACGTATTCCACTCAGAGCCATAGCAAATACTGATAGTAACCAAACCTTGAGTTAGGTCCTTAATTCCCTTATTACTTTATTTTTTAAAATGCATTTGATTTATTTTATTGGTTGCAAATGTTCAACCGGAGAAGGGAAAATTATAGATATGTGACCAGCAGTCTTTTTGTGTGGCATGTTATGTTATGTCATCCTACAATTTTGAATACAGTCTTCCTATGCATTTTGTATGTTTCATTTCCATGGATGTCACAAGTATCGTAATGGTATGTAGGGTGGAAAATAATTGGTTTCACTGGTAGATGATCTTAGTAAAGCTGCACATTTCCAGTAACTTGTATACTTATTGCTCTATGTGCTACATGTTATTAGACAAGATACAAGACTGTGTAGCTGACTTGTGTCATCCAGCCTTATTTAATTTTATGAATAAAAAAGAAAGCTCAAATGAGTGAAGATAAAATAGAAATATGGCTCAATGGTCTATTATGTTCACTATACTATGAGTTTACAACTGTATGATAGGCCTTTACTTTGCAAATCTACTTAAAACACTGCCTAGTTAGTTGAAGTGACATTATAATCTGGTTTACCTCATAGCAAGAACATATTCTTTTTTAGGGATTTTAGCTCTTATGTGCAATTATGGTAATCGGTTTCTATGTGTCCAAGAACAGCTGTATATCTGAAGTACAAAGGTTCATACTGTGAATAATTCAATAAAAATATATACTTTGCGCAAAACTATATCTCATATTTTTATCATTTACAAGAGCCTATCTTGCCTATCAATTGTATTTGTAGAGGAATAGTTGCTTCTGTATGGGAGTGTTGTGTCATTTTCAACCATTACACACCTGGCATGCTTGTTTACTGTACATAAACCAATGTGACATTTTTTACCATTTGGTAGGTATACAATACATTGGCAATTATTGTTCAAACAATGGCTTCTTTGATTGAAACTTGATTGCCCAAACATAAATTAAATACATAAAATTCAAAGGGGGAAAACACAACATCATCAAAGAAAGACAGAAAGAAATCTAGAAGAGCTTCAGTGTAAGTACAGGATTACACCACGGCAAAGGTGCAGTTATTGGTATATATATATATATATATATATATATATATATATATATATATATATATACCATTACCATCTACACATGCATCTAAAACATAGAAAGTCAAATTCACTTAAATTAGAGATGAAACAGTAATCCAGAAAGAAGAGTAATACTGTAGAAGTATATGCTCATAATGATATCTACAATAAAATTCTATAAATTGTCTTCTCTCAAATTATATATATAAAAAAAGTAAATACACCCAGTGTTCTATATATTAAGATAAATGCTTCGACTACCGCAGGGCGTTGCAATACCTTTTTATTTTCTGCAGCAGCCTGCGGCAGCAAGAGTGTTAGATGGTCAGTTCCAAAGGAAAACCAAACAGTTATTAAGAAGAAGAGAAAGAGAGAGCCCCACTCAGAGGTGCATATTTACATTCTTCAAACTGTAGCGGTGAAAAATTATTCTAGTAAGTGCAGGACATTCCTAGTGCTGCTGTAGTGATGTTTGTTTTTTGTTTCTTTTGTGGTTTCCATCAGTCCTTTTGAGCACATTTCTTTTGTCTTAGTAGTGATGCATTCCATAGCTAAGTGAAAAATCCCACTGTCTTCACTTGCAGCCAGTGCTTGAGTCAGGGTTAAATAACTCCTTGTACAATGGAGGGAATAGAGTATTCACAATCTCTGGGTGAGACTGCTTAAATACCTGTAGCTTCTCTCCATGTAAGTTGCAAAGTGCAGTTATGTTTGGTATCTTGGCTATTAACTGTGAAAAAACGAAAGAGATGGTTAAACATAAATTGTCCATATTTAATCCTTTTAAGAAGGCTATAAATAATATTGAATAGCCATATTTAAAAAGTCCACATTGGATAGGATTATTGCATGCCCTGTTTGGGTTGCACAAGGTTCCATCATTAAGGTGGTCAAGCAAACATGTTTTTAAGTACAGGGAAATAAAACTTTTTTAACTACTATGGTAATGGTTTATCTTCTACTTAGACAAAACATTTTGCAAGTTGATATCCAACAACCTCTGATTCATAATTGGTTTTTTCCAAAATATGCTGTCTAGGTGTAGCTTCCTACATACTCACCTTCGGGTGGTCCCGATGTTCGGAGCGGTTCTTCTTTCTGTCATCTCCACAATGCTCCGGTCCCCGCGGCCCCTCTTTTGTCTTCTGTCTGCTGTAACAGCCGGCAGAGACGCAGAGATGCGCAGCTGGCGCATACTATGATGTCATCAGCGACCGCATCATGGTGTGCACCAGCCCATGGCTACGGCTCTGCCGGCTATAATAGCAAATAGAAGACAGAAGAAGAGTAGCAAGGATCGGAGCATTATGGAGAAGACAGAGGAGGAGCCGCTCCGAGCATTGGGGAGCAGCCCTGAACATCGGGACCACCTGAAGGTGAGTATGTAAGTTTATTTTTTTTAAGTGCTGGGCAAACTAGGGGCTGGCTCTATACTAAAGGGGGATGGCTACTAAAGGGGGCTGACTACTAAAGGGGGCTGGCTGGCTATATACTAAAGGGGCCTGGCTGTATACTACCAGGGGTTTGCTGGCTATATACTAGGAGGCTGTGACCAATGCCTATACTAAAGTTAAAGGTTTTTCCAGTTTTTGGTGGTAAAATCAGGGGCCTCAGCTTATACATGAGCCTATTAGGGGGTCAGCTTATACCTGAGTATATACGGTAGTTAGCGGAACAAAATAAAACAACAAGATTAGACTTTATAAAAATATGATTTTTTTTAGTCTGTGATCTCACAAACGCCTTGAGATGAAAGGAAGTAGTATCACAAAATAAATAAAAATGACTAAATGACTAAAAATGTCTGCCGTCCTACCAGTGCACAAAAGAAGATAGCACACGAAGAGAAATTCAGCGCTACAATAGCCACTATTGGTTAAACCTGAATAGCCCTGATGCCTTTTGACACCAGTCTCAATTCTCCATATTTTGTAGGCACTTGTCATGTATTGAGCATGTTATGGCTCCATTCCTACATGAAAATGCACTTATATGAATAGCACTTACCTTTGCCAATGTCTCGTCATCTAAGTGGTTCTTCTGAATCACATGTTGAAGTGCAAAATAAATTCTCTCTTGAAGCTTTTGAACTTTTCTTGGTTCTATGAGCCATGGTCGTTCTAAATAAAGAGAGATATGAAAGGTAAAGTGAATTACATCTGAAAAGAATGTACACATCAAAATCCACCTTAATTGATGATGTTCAGCAAGGTATGTTGGAAAAAAAACATAAAAATTTGTTGTCCCACTGTAATCACTACAGCTGAAATCATAAGATTTCATTTGGCTCTGGATATAAGAACCAATGTATCCAACTGAATGAATTTGGAAAATTCTTTACATTGGAAAATTATATCAGTGTAAAGCGGGACAAGACACACCTTAATAAATCTGGCCATAAGAGGTTGGTGCTGAATCAATTGTCCCTTCTGTCAATATTCACTGATAGAGCATATGACAAATATGACAATAAACCCCGGAAGAAGCATTATTTGGGGCCGACATTTATCCCTTAGGGCAGCCTTGGCTCTCGAGGAGACCACCTGCTCCTATTGCTTCTAGGCCTGGGATTGTACGAACCATCAACGGGAAAACAAACATGACCTCATGAAATCATCAGATCATCAGAAACGGAAGTGTCAAGAAGTAGACAGCTGTCATGGAAGAACTCTGGCTAGACAGGTATTGAATTTGTTTCCATACCGCCTCCCCACCCCAAAAAAAAGGTTCTTTACAGATGATATTAAACCGAACTATCTCCCCACACATTGAAATAGTTTTATGATGTAAAGGCATACATTTTACTTTGTTCCTAATACAGTCTACATGCCTTCTTTGATTTTAAGGCAAATTTACCACAGATGGAACCGCTTGTCAGTCTTTGTCTTACTGTGAACCACTGCCAGCCTCTCATCTAATTAAGTATGTGTTCCCACATATATTTTCTGTTAGCCCCATTATTAGTTTAGTCTTATAAAAACATTGATATTAGCTTTTATCAGTGATGTGCAGGGCTGGTGCCTTTACACACTCTTGGTCCATTATGTTTAGGCCCCTTTGCCACAAACAATGTTCTCGTAAGAGCACTGTAAGCATTAACTAAACTCAGAGTCATTTGTGATAGTTGTGCATTAAAGGTGGCCAGTGTCGAATCAGAATATTTTTAGGTATTTGCATTGTAGAGTTAAAGCAAAGAAACGGTCATCTGTATAAGACTCCTTCACACACAAATCTCAAAGGCAATAATGATTTATAGCATAATAGTTTCAATGTACATTATTTACTTATTTTTTGGGTATTTTTGGTAAGTTTCTACATATTTAATAAAGGATCAGGCTTAATTAAAAGTAGAGCACTAGGCAAAACAAATGCAAATGGAAAACAAAGGATTAGTTCTCTGACTTCACTTAGATTACAAATGCTGGTCTCTCAGAAGGAACATTTTTCAGTCAGCTAAATGAAAATGCACCATGACAGTCTGTGGTTAAACAATTTAATCATAAGAATATCCCCAGAAGGATTCTCTTTCACTCCCTGTCTCTAATGCTTTCTAGTTAGCAACAAGGAAAGAGGATTTGATGTAAGAAGACTGGAGACTTAGAACAAATGTATTGACAAAGAGGAGGATGTGTTACTCTGCAGAGAGAACAACTCTTATTGTTATGAGAGGCTTGGATGCGTTCATGACACTTTGCCAGACAACCATAGTACAAGAAACCTAAATGGAGGTTATTTTATATTGTAGATAATTAAGAACAATGTACAACACATCTTGTTCAGTGTTACATGTGACAATCATAAAGCACATATCCCTCCGATATAGGATTCCAGGTATCAATACACCATTACTGTCCATTGTAAAGTAAATACAAAGGATGCAATTTTCCAGATATTATCTAATTTGTGTCACTTTCCTTTTTTCTTGAGTTAAGATAAAGCAGAGATTTTCTGCTTTCAATCTTTATAGAATATTATATATATATATATATATATATATTATATGAAACATAAAATATGTTTAGTAAAACATGTTTTTTTATACTTTCTTTAAAGGACACCTACCATCACAGATCTACTTACTAAGGTAGATCCGGTGACAGGTTCATCTTATCTATAGTAGAATGAATAGCCCTTTTAGGGCTAATCCTTTAGGCCGGTGTATGTGCAGTAGCTCTAGCTTCGGAGCCAAGACTGAGCCGCCGTCAGCCTGCGCTTTGTGCATGTGCAGTATCCGGCTTTGCGGACAACTTCAGCTTCTTGTAGGTGCGTGCTGGCTTGGTAGGCGGATCACAAGAGGCTACTGAGGTGTGGAGTAGGCATGCTGCTTAGAGTCAGCTCTGGCTACTCCACGTCCCAGTAGTCTCTTTGGTGAATATGCATTTTAGGGTATTTAAAAATTATAAAAGATTTGGGGGACTAAATGATTAGCCCTAATAAAGGGCTATCCTACTATAGAATAGATGAACCTACCACCAGATTTACCTTAATACGTAGATCCTTGATGGTAGGTTTCCTTTAAAGCACTTTGTTTAACCACTTAACAATCCATGATGTAGTATAGAGTCACATGGAGTTGTTAAGGAGGTATGGAGCATCATGCAGCAAACATCGACGGCTAACACCTGCAATTGGTAAGAGCCCCCAATGAGGCCTGTTACCATGACAGGCAGGAGTCAATGTGGATCTTCAATGATTTGCCATAGGCAGACCAATACATATCTTTAATAAAAAGCCCATATCTTGCAATACAAGTGCTATAGGGGGCCTAAAATAAAGAATTCAAATCAACCCCTTTCCCTCTAACTGATATTAAAAAAAATCTTAAATATATTAGATATCACTGCGCCCCAAAATGATGATCTATCACCATTTTATAAATTGATTATTCACGGCAGTGAACCAGGTAACGTAAAATTTGCGCCCAAATGTCTGAATCATCACTTTTTTGCCAATTTGCAACACATAAAAATTTGAATAAAAAGTGATCAATAGGTCATACAGTCCCCCAAATGGTAGTAGGAAGTATGAGAAAGTTATTGGCATCAGAATATGAAAATATGAAGAAATTAATACATTTATTTTTGTATAAAATACTGAAAGTTTATAAAATGTATTGTAAAATTATAAAACCTATATAAATTTGGTATCCACATTATTTTACCAACCGAAAGAATATTGTGGAGGTGTCATTTTGAATGCAAGTAAAATTTGACCGCTTATGGAAAATGTTTAGAATTCCCAGTATCTGTATTATCTGTATTAAATACAGATAATAGGAGGTCCAGTTTGTTATAAAGAAAAAAGCTCTCATACAGCATTGTACAGGGAAAAATAGTTATGGATTTTAGCAAATGGAAAAATGCTAATTGTTGTTAGAGGGTTAAAAAAAAGGCATAGACAATGCATATGTGTGGTAAATATCAGATTGAGTACCTGGTGATATCAGTACGGCCGCAGAAAACAAGGCAATTTCTTCCTCCGTCAACTGAAGTGAACATAAACTCTTTGCAAAATCAAATGCTTCATTCACTAAATCATCAGAACCTGCGGGCCAAGCAAAGCAGAGTGAGAACTAGATGCTAATCACTGTTCAATTTTACTTGGAACACAGCTTGTAGTCCTGCCAGGGAAACAGGTGCTAGTAGAAAATAGTATTTTGGTTAGTTAAAATTTTAGATTTTCAATCAACATCATGTGGAGAAAGAGAACAAAAAGACTAGATCTAATTGTCTTTTAAAACAGAGGGTTTTTTAATGTTCATATTATACCAGAGGTTATATTTTCTCATGAAAGTGCAACACTGTTTACTACTGCTTTTATTCTGGTGTAATTGACTGAATAATTGAAATGATAATTTGTATGATAATAAAGCAGATAGGACCTTTGATAGCTTTGCAGAGTAACCAAGTGTAGGCCAAATGTGTATACATACAGAATTTCTTTGTTGAAATTAAACCCATAACACAGTAGGTTTTACTCAAAAATGTAAAAAAAATAAATAAACATATGTGGTTTCTAAATTGTATAGTGGAGGGGGATTATCATGCCTGCACTCCTGAACTCTGTCACATACAGGATGGGGCACTTTCTGCTTCTTAGGACTAAAACACATATGGCGCCACTACAGTTTTGGCTCTGCAGCATATCAGGGAGGCAGGAACTTCTTGTAGCATATATTGATATGATGCATGGAGTTCCGACCCCTGCAATGTGGTCAGTCCTTGACACAGCACTTTTGATGTTCTGTGATCACAGATATGCTTTAGCCCTTAGGATCACTTGTCATTCTGACTGCGGCAGAAATAGTCATAAATAGCTTTTAGCCATAATTTCCCACAGTGCCGGAGGGGATAGTGGCAAAGGTAGAATTCTGACCTGTGAATTTGTATTCGTAATTGATCGGCTGCAAATTCGAAATCCACAGTGGAAATTATTTTCTAGAGCATGTGGATGGGATTTGACTAAATTACATCTCCTATGCTTCTAATGTAAATTGTGTGAGATCGCAGTTGGGGATTATGCTGTGGTTAACCTGCAGTTATTCAAACTTTGAAACATGCCCTAAAAACCCATCACATTCCCAAACTGCATGTAACTTTCACTTTCTTTTCTCCACACCACCTCCACGTGCGAGCACGGCCCTACCTCCAATTGTTTCATCTGATTATGTTGTTACTGTGTAATGTCTTGTTTTATTTGTAAGTGTACCCCCTGTACATTGCTTTAGCAATGTGGGATAGATTTATTTATTTTCTGCCTATGTTATATTAAAAAAGTTGCAAAATTTTTGATAATTTTTTTAAAAGGCTCATCCTCTTAACACAAGGAAAATACACCTATGACAAATTAGACTAAGAAGCAATATTAAAAAGAAACAAGATGAACAGAGAAACTAGAAAACATAAATCTCCCCTGCTGTCTTTTATACATTTGATTACTTAAAGGGTAATTCTAATTTCAGCAAATAAATGTTATTGTTTGTATAATTAATAGTTATACAACTTCCCAATATGCTTTCTGTATCAATTCTTCACTGTTTTCTAGATCTCTGCTTGCTGTCCTTCTATAGAAAGCTTCTATGTTTACTTCCAGTGGAAATCTGACCATGGTCACACAGGTGCACGACTCATTATAACACACAGCCCTGATTACCCTCTGTGATATAACAAGCCGTGCACATGTGTGACCATTGTCAATTTTCTGTCCCCTGGAAATAAACATAGAAGGGTTTTATAGAAGGACACCAAGCAGAGATCTAAAAGAGAGCGTAGAATTGATACAGAATGCATTTTGGAAAATTGTATAACTTTTTGTTACACAAACAATAACATAAATTTGCTGAAATTGGAATACGCCTTTAATTTGGTCCTTTTCTTTTGGATCATACTATATATAATATGGAAATAGAATTCACAAAAACATTAAAATGAACCAGTTACCTAATGATTTGAACATCTGCATTCCTCCATATTTTCCTTCAAAAAGAACAGTGTTGTTTAATGGATTGAAGGCACGGCACATTCTTACTAGAACTACTTCCAAACAGCCTGGCAAAGAGAAAAGAGAAAAGTTATTTGCATAGAATGCAGAAGCCATAAAAATATATGCATATTTTTTTGCATGTTTTTAAATAATATTTAAACATTTTTGAACCTACCCACTTGTGGTCATATACAAGTCTTTCCTGTCTTTGCCTCTTATAATGATCTCTTATAATAGATCAGAGATCCATTAGATTCCATAACATACTGTATGTTTTACGTGTTATACTTCTCTGCTTTTCTAAATTACTATTAATCTATCACTGACAAGAGACCTCTTATCATAGACTTCTTATTTAATATTCCAGTATGAACTCTGCTACAAACTAAGCAATATCAAATAATTATTGTTATAATTTTGTACAAAAAGCCGTGCTATGTCCAGATCCAGCTGCAATGATTATGAATATGAATTATGGCCAAGTGCTGTGCCGTCTGTAATATTAATGTCATATTCAGAAAGGCACGATTTATTATTGCAACAAGCTGTTTAAAGTTCTCTGGAGATAAGTAGAATATGACCTTTCTCTAAGAACCATTTCACATGCTCAGTCCTCTTTGCACATGCTACACACTACATAGCATTTATTGTATAATGTCAACAGTTTCATTAAAATTAACCTTTAACTTGGAGTTTCCAATATACACCATCATATTCCTCGGGAAGGATAGTTCTATTAATGCACACATTACATAAGGGTATTGCTGTCTGTCTAATCACCTGTTCAGTATTCAGACATGCAGGGACAAGCTGGACAAGACAATTTCTCATTACAGGTCCTTCTTTTCTCACTCACTGGCCCATGGACCTCTCTCACCCATAGTGCAGGATACTGCTCTAAGGCTTTTCAGGCTCAGTGATATACAAGATGCTAAAAATTACCGTATATACCCGTGTATAAGCCGAGTTTTTCAGCACAAAAAATGTGCTGAAAAACGTCCCCTCGGCTTATACACGAGTCAATACATAACATGCATACTTAAAAAATATTTAAAAAATAATAAACGTATATACTCACCCTCCAGTGGCCCCGACGTGCAGCGCTGCTACCCCGATGTCCGCGTGGGTCCTCTTCAGGCTTCCACGCCAGTCTTCTTTCTTCTGCTGGGCGCCGCCATTGTTTTTCTCCGCGTCATACTATGCGCCTTCCGTTCAGGGGAGGACAATGGCGGCGCCCTGCAGAAGAAAGAAGACGGACGCGGAAGCCTGAAGACGAGCCACGCGGGGCCACCGGATGGTGAGTATATAAGTATATTACTGGGGGCAGGCTGTATATAACTGGGGGCAAGCTTTATACTACTGGGGCAAGCTGTATACCACTGTGGACCCAGAGGAAACCCACGCAAACACGAAGAAAACATACAAACTCTTTGCAGATGATGACCTGGGTGGGACTTGAACCCAGGACCCCAGTGCTTCAAGGCTTTAGTGCTAATCACTCGGCCACCATGCTGCCCATAATCTCCTTGTGTTGCCATAGCTGTCAGAATAGCAGGGATTTTTGAGGGAGTTCATATATTGGTCATGTCTTAATGATAGCTGTCTTTCTAAGGATTCGCCCAATTTATAAGGACTTGGTTCTAAAGAGTTATGGCTAGGTACAGTAAATGTTAGCATAAACACTAATGGCAGGACATCTATAAACGCACAGATACAAATGCACAGGCACATGTGCTGCAGTGATACACATATGCTGTTTTAAGGTCCAACCGCTGGAACCTGTACAGCTGCCATTTGGAAAATAAAAAATAAAAATAAACATCTGCTCACCTGACTTAAGTAACAAAATTTGATCATTCTGGCAAAGTTCCATAAAGCCTGTTATTCGCTTTGCAAACTCCACAACATACTGTATTGCATGAGTAATCTGAATCGCACACTGTTGCCACAATGCTTCTCTTGACTGTAATATAAACAGGTAATAATTATTAAAGAAATGATCAACTTAATTTAAAGAAATTGTCCACTGTTTGTTAGGCACGCTACACACAAATTTGTACAGCCCACAGACTGCACACCTTGCACTGGATGGGAGGCCTTATATTATATAGCAAAATGATGCCAGGACTTCCTGTCAAGTGGCAGAACTTTAGTGTGTTATAGTGATGGTGCTGAAGTGTGGCCAGCAGATGGAAAGCCATTGCATTATATTTCTCTATGATTGACGGACTCCTGTCCTGTGCAAGTTTGGACCAGCTTATGCGCCTATTCCCAGGGGCTGCACACGTTTGTGTACAGGTAGCATAACTGTATAGGGTTTTTTTCCCCAAAAAAATGGCATACAATACAATAGGTAGCATATACAATATGTTCTAAACAATACATTGAACAAGACAGTTCATTCACAAAGTATCCCAAAATGTCAGGCTTACTAACATGACTAAATTTCTCTCTCTAAGGATGAATGTGACTAGAGGCATAGAATTATCATCTAATAAGCACAATAGAACCATCTATTGTAAGTAATGGTCCTTAATAGTTAGTCTGTCAATATCCATTGGAATGGACGTGCAGGTAGCCTTAAAACTAGAGCCCGAGTGAACAAGCCATGTTGTACATGGATGTAAGGAGTGACTGAGGAATGCCCTTTGTTGGAGTGCCTTATTGATGGAGGTTGTGATAAATGGTGCTGTATTAAGGTACAACTGTGTATTTTTTAATGAGGCTTTTACTAACAATTTATAAAAATGCTAATAATTCAACATGCATTATACATGACAAGGCTGTGTATTCATTTTACCAAAATGGAAATGATAAAATGTATGGGTTTTCCTGGCTGAGGAGACAATTTTGTATAGTTATAGGTCATTATTATGAGATCTTTGGGAACATGACTCATGGACCCTGCACTGATCAGCTGTTTCAGACAGTTTTCAGAAGCATAAGGCTCCATCCACCTTATAGCAGCTGAACAATGATGTTGAAGTGAGCTAGGCTGCATAGCCACTATACTGTGCACAGAGCCATAAGCTTTTGGTTCAATCTGATCAGTGCAGTACCCCAACCGATCCAATACTGATGACATATACTGAGGAAATGTCATTAGTTGTAAAAATGGCTCCACAGTCTGAAAATATCCCTTTAAAATTAAAAGGGATACTGGATAGAAGAAGATAAGGACTATATAATGTGATCTTGTATACATCATTCTTTTTTAATAAAAAGCAATCATAAATTAAATGGCTGGTCATATACATTCACCAATACACAAGGAAACCTGGGCAGAAAGAGAGGACATCTTCACAGAAGAAGCTGTTCTAGATGACATTTATGATATTTTTATGGCCAGAGGTTATATTTACATAATATTTTCAATTAATAGATCTATGGTAATGGCTGATATTCACATGTGCAGAGAAGATTTGTTGAAAGGATTGCTTTAAATGAGAAACTACCTTTGTGGCAGCTGAGGATAAGGGCCACGCTCTCTCCCACATGTTTATAACCTGATCTGAATAAACTGATGAGATGGACGCTGGTTAATCAAATATACATAGATACAATGTGACATCTCCAGTGAGTTTTGATTCTAGATATTTCTCAGAAAGCCTTATGGGCCTTGATATTTTACAATTGACATAACTGTCAGGAAGAGTGCAATTCACCATGGCAACTTTTATTGGTGGCGTGAATTGGGTACATTAACAGAAGGGCTCATAGAAAAACTGCCAATATTATGTGTCTTATAGCAATGCATTATATACTGACATTTTCCAAAGTACATATTCCTGATATAAACGGCTTTATAGAGATTACAGATATGTATATTATACCTTGCTCTGGTATACTTTAATGTCTTCATAAGAATGAGTCTGCCAAGCTAACTGATGAAGTTCGTCCATTGTGTACTGACACGTCTCCAAATGGGACTTTATAATATTCTGTGCAACTCGATCTGTGAAAATTATGTAAATCCAACAATCACTAACAAATATATGCAGACAAAATGTTATTCATGTGGGGACAAAAAAATATTCTAATAGTCAACAATCTATTATATACACAATAATCTAGCTCTTGCTCTGAATGCAATTTTATAATAGTATTACTATTTATAATTCACCATTTTAGTAAAAATAAAATTAATGTGAAAAGTTAAACAATTTCCAATGTACTTTCCCTATCAATTCCTCATGGTCTAGATCTCTGCTTGCTGTCCAAAGTCCTAATATACTAACTCCATAAACTTCCTAATGTATAATCTAAACTATAGTCTTTTTTATCTTTTCAGTTGTGCATAATTGCCTGGCCATACACACATTGGGGGTAATTTATCATTAGAGTGGCTCCTTATTTCTGTCTTTGGAGTTCCGATGCAGGCAGATTCATTAAACTGGCTCTGGCCCTTGATAAATATGCTGACAGTGTTTTATGCTGTGCGGGTTGTTTGCGACAGTCGCATGAAAAGTCCCCTAAACGGAAGTTTGCGCCAAATCGAAAATCATGAATTCAGTCGTATTGTGAAAACTAGTTTGTGTTGAATTTGCAGCAAGCTGGGTTTGTTTCAGAGTAACTTTGCACTGTCGCTAAACAGCATTTGTACCACAACTGCGCCAAAACAACCCCAAACATAGACAATAAAAACAATGATAAATCCCCTCCATTAAATTGCCCATGTATAATCAACCAACATGGCAGACATCAGAAAGTTACTGACCATTGTGAATAGTTTCCATTTTCAAAAAGAAGGAAAATTCAGAATGAGAGACCAACAAACTGCAGGTTCATAACTTTGCTACAATTTTCATGGACTCTACTATATTGGGTATTAAAGGGAACCTGTCACCAGGAGACCCATTTTAGCACCCCCACCAAGCTCTGTGACTAGGCACTCGTCCCCTGGGAGTGGCTATAAAGGAGCAGTTTCCCCCCAACTCTGTGTGTCCTTTTCAAATATATGAAACCGCCCATCACCCGGTTTAGCGTCATCCATGCTCCTCTAAAGCCACTCCTAGGGGAAAAGTGCCTAGTCACAGAGTACATGGCATTGAAAGATACTATATAAAATACATTTTTGTAAAACCTATTTTTTTTATACCAAAACCTTTTGGCAGTGTATGTACTATGCTCTGTGGGGACTGGGGGTGCTAAAAATGGGTCTCCTGGTGACAGGTTCCATTTAACATACTCTACTAGCTGGCAGTATCATACAACCCTACATCCTTTCTGCTACTAGAGATAATTGGCTGAATGAAAGAAATATAAAATAAAGAAACGAGTGGTGGAAGAGGAAGCAGAATTATTTATTGTATATTACAATCTTTTTTCATTAACCTGCACCATTCATTTATGAAACTACTTTTTCAGTGATAGAAGTTAATTCTAGAAAACTTGGTAAAATAGTAAAAAGATTCATACTCATAGTATTTTGAACTCCCCTAGAGGCCTGGAGGGTCTGCATTCAACAGCAACAGATAGGTCCATTCTTCTTGCCGTACATATAATGGATTTGTAATGTAGTTATTGTGCCATTGTGCCTTTGTGGCAATGGATGACACAATGACACAATGGGGCATATTTATCAAGCTGTCTGAAAGTCAGAATATTTCTTGTTGCCCATGGCAACCAATCACAGCTCAGCTTTCATTTTACCAGTGCACATGAATATTTTAAAGGTAAGCTGTGATTGGTTGCCATGGGCAACTAGAAATATTCTGACAGGTTGATAAATCTGCCCCAATGTATATTTTATATGTTAAATAATTATGTGCTAAAATATTATGAAAATACAACAGCACATCACAGGTATATTTACACTGTTTTGGGATCAAAACCCAAGGGGATAAATAATAGAAAGATGCTACTACATAATAACTAGAAAATAAACAACCTGGATGTAAATATTGAGAATACGTCCTTGAACAGTGTATTGTTCTTATTGTGACTCAAAAAGAGATTTTATAACACAATGTACTGCAGAAAGTAAAAGCATTCAGAACACCAATGTGCTCTAAAGGAAAGAATGTCCCCTTGTCCCCTTGTCTTCATTCCCTTTTCCCTCTGCTATTCTTTTCAGTAAAAACCTTTGCACTTACTGGGGGAAATATATCATAAGCTGGCGCAGCAGCCTATGATAGCAGCCCCCCGAGTCCAGCAAGATACATCAAGAGGCCAAGACAAAATTAAGGGAAAAATGCTATACAAAACTACGCCAGGTCTGATGTGGGGTAGTTTTGCATAAAAACTTTAGTTTGAAGGATTTTTCAAATTTACCAGGTGCAGGGCGGGAACACCCTATGCCCGCCCATTCCATCAACTACCACGGCCCTCTACACTTAGTCGCTGTAAGGCTACATTCACACGACCGTTGTGGGGCGTATATATGGGGCCTATATATGGCCGCGAGCTTGTGGCCTCGAGCTACAGACAGGCAATTGGCGAACTGAGCAATATGGTACGTAGCGATATGGTGCAGCACACGAGCGGCTTCGTACCGCTCCATACTGGGTAAAAAGATAGGACATGTCCTATCTTACCCCATATTACCACGTATCTCTATAGAGAGGGGTGGAGCAAAGCAGTGTTTACCCCGTCCTCTTTCACGTGCGTTGACGTGTGCCCACCATGCTACAGGGGTGTGAATATGGCCTAAGGATACCAAATTCTTGCACTGTGCAGCAGTTTACTTTAGTCCCAGGCTGCGATCAGCTGTAAGGTGTCTGTAATAAAGCTTTATAGAAATTTTATCTGGAGCTACAATTATAAAATATACCTGTTCCGACTTACATACAAATTCACTTACAAACAAACCTAAAGAACCTATCTTGTATATAACGCGTACCTCTGCTTGTACAATTAATCAAGTGCCATGTACTTTTATATCAATACTTGACCATGGCATGAATGTGCATGCAGTGAACCAACTTGGATTTAAAGGAAACCTGTCACCAACATGTGACTTTTCCTAATCATTCAGCCAAGCATGTGGACCACTGGACTAATGGCACAATCATGCAAAAATAAATATCTAGTGTAATGTTAGTTAGACATTTTCCTGTGGTTTGTGTTCAATAAATTACCCATGATACATATTCTAGAATCAGAGGGTGTCTACGTTGATGCCTGCTTGTAGATGTATATTTTCCAAACTTCTAACATCCCATGCATGCCCCTTGTAGTATTGTCTACCAATGTAAATCATAACAGTAAAAATGGTTGGGACACCTAAAGCAAGGCTTTCAACATCATCTCTTGAGAAAAAAAAAACATATAATAATAGGTGTATATTACATTTATTCACTATTTTGATGATGTTTGCCTAGACTGGTATGTCTAACAAAACCTGGAAGTGATATGAAAGCCTGGCAAAAGCTGTACATATTATAAAAGATAAGAATAAACAGGGGCATAAATTGAAGGGAAGCTGAGGTTGCAAGGGCCTAGGGACCTTGGGGTGCCTATAGAGTGTCTCTTTCCAATACTATACTTATACATTATAGCTAGAGGGCCTGGTACTTTTTTGATGGCAAATATTTACTAGTGGATTAAAATAATCAAATATATCAATATTTACTTCCTGATTTATCTTGAAGAACACCAAACATAATATAAGTATAAATATCTATCAACACTGATGTTAAAAAGAGTTTGAACTCACATAATAGGAGGAGATTAATCATCATTTTACAGATCTCAGTGCAATGTTTTACATCACATCTTTAAATGTTCGAGGTACTTGTCCAATGTAAGTCTGGCTTAATAGCAAAATGTTGTGGTAACATAAGCTCACCAATAGGTTTGCACAGGATAATACCAGCCTGTTATCACCCAGCAATAAATTTGGCACATTTTTAAAATGCTTAAAGGGAACCTGTCATCAAGTGTTCACATTTAAAACTAATTACATATAGCAATATAAAAGTTGATGTTAAAGCTTATTTTATAATGAAGATCCATTGCTGCAATCACCAAAATTCAACTTAGAAAAAGCACCTGTTTCTTCACGAGCACTGACCCTTGAGTAATTTGGGGCATCTCCCTTTTGCTTGAGTGTCATCATAGTAGTGTACTCTCTCCTTCTTGCTAAGCAAGTCAATTTGCTTGAAAACTTATAAAGACATGGCAAGAAGGGAGGGGGGAAGAGGAAGCTCTGACTCCCTGACTAAAGGGTCTATGACTATGGAAAGGAGCAAGGTACTTTTTTAAACTTTAATTTTAGATGATTTTATTGTAAAATCAACTTTAGCATAGACATGTGCATATAGGTTTAAATGTAAAAATCGAAGGACAGCTTCCCTTTAATCTGAAATTTAAAAAGGAGCAAAGGCACACAGGTGATCAGAAGAGACTTTTGGAAGCTCCTTGCCCTTTTCTTCAGCTGAAATAAGGAAATATGTACATGTATAATATCAAGCCAATCTCAAGCCATTTGGACCTGAGGAAAGAAGCAATTTGCTCCCAAAACGTTTGCACACACTCTTGTCTTTTTTTGGTTGTGTGTTATAATAGTACATATATTATCCTACATATAGGACATATATTATCCTACCTGATTCTGTATGTAATAATATATAATGTAATATATAGAATAATATATTAGACAATATAGGCAATTCCCAAGTTGTGTACAAGATAGGTTCTTTAGATTTGTACTTCAAACTCGTATGTAAGTTGGAACCCATATATTTTATAATTGTACATCCAGACAATTTTTTTTTTGTTCCTGTGACAGTTGGATTTTCAATTTTTTTTGCTGTAATGGGAACAAGGTTTATCAATAATGCTTCATTACAGACAACTTGCAGCTGATCATTACATGTCACAGGGGTTAGAGAAGTCCGTCTGTAACTAGGGGTCGTCGGTGAGTAATGTGTTAAAGGAATAGTTGATTGCGGCACATCCTTAAAACAATGGGGCACATTTATCAATCAGTCTGAAAGTCAGAATATTTCCAGTTGCCCATGGCAACCAATCACAGCTCAGCTTTCATTTTACCAGTAAAGGGGAGCTGTGATTGGTTTCCATGGGCAACTAGAAATATTCTAACTTTCAGACTGCTTGATAAATCTGCCCCAATGTATTCTTTTTTGGGAACTTCTTAAAAACATTGCAGTTCTAATTCCTACTAAACCTGTGATGTTTTGAAGAAGCTTCCAATAAAGAATACATTAGGAAATTCGGTGATCAACTTTTCTTCTGGCGTACTCAATGTGAACCTGCAGCCTTAGCAGGCAACACGACTGCACTCCTATTAAATGCTGGATAACTGTGGCTATTCTCCTTTCAGTGTGGAACTCTATCACAATCAACATGGTCAACTGCATGACTGTTTACCTTATCTTTACTATTGGGTTTTTAAAGAGGACATGATGATTTGGGACACTAAACCACCCACATGTCCTTATGGACTGGTGGTTTAATGTCCAAAAACACCCTTTATGAAGTCCCTTCGTGACCACTATCAAAATAAAAAAACTTCATAGTTACACAGTTACACAGTGAAGCTGGCGCACTACACTGCGACTTCCCTACACATGTATAGCACTCGAGTTTCACTGAACAGCTGTGACAGAGCAGGGAGCACAAGAAATGAGTCTGATGTGCCTTATCGGACTCATCTCTAGGTAAGTATAAACATAGTGTCCAAAATAACCTTTGACCAAGTCCCTAAGGATCTGTGAGTAGTTTAGTGTCCTAAATCGCCATGACAGGTCCTCTTTAAATTGGGGGCCGTCTGTATTATAAATTTGTACAATGTGTCCATTTTTCCCCACTTATCACTTATATTCCACTTTTACTCCTTCTCAAATACTTTTCTACTGTACCGGGAATGAGTCTCACTGACGAAAATAAGCAAAATGAGCAAATGTAAAGAAGTTACGTTGGAAATGTACTGTAATAAAGGACTAATTGATATAATGAAACAAAGTATCATTGTCTGGAACTCAGTAGGATGATAATGACATACTGTAGCTAGGCACTAGGTGTCACTTACTAGCATTAACAGCATTTTACATAACATCAATGAACCTATTAACAGTAACTATTCATGGCGAATGTGATACTCATCTAGAGAGAACTTTGTCATGTTTTACCCATTGTCTAGACACATTAGCAGATTTAGCATTTTAGTGCATAATGACAAATAAGACCTACAACAGGAAGACATACATTAAATGGATTTTAATTCCAAAATACACTAGAATATTCCCTATTGACTAAGTGCTTGTTCTAGCACATTTTCGGCAGTGGAGCCAACCTGTTCTGTTCTTAACAATGCATAGACATTGAACAAGTTATCCGCTATCTCATGTTTATTGATTAGGATGAAAGGGAAGAGATGTGAGCGTACACTGCTTTGCAGCAGAAGGCCTGATACATGAGGCTTCATTTAGACCTCTTGGATCTCATGGAGAAAGGTGGGGGATCAGAATCAAATTCTGTCCTTCTGGCAGACACTCTGTCTACCTAACCAGACTCCATTCATGAGTGTACTATGCAGGAACATTGATATATGTGACCGGAAGATTAGATGAGCATAGCTTTTACGTAAATCCTGACAGCTGTTTCTCAGCCAATACCACAGAATAAAACAAAGCTACAGTATCTAATTTGGTAGTTTTCAATTTTGAAATCCAAAAACTTAATATGAATGTGGAATTAACTTCTACAGACTTAAGTAAAATAAATAAAATAAATTAAGTACAAAGTAAGGTTAAATTTGCAACAGAAATTTTTGCACGTTTCCCATTCATTTGAAATGACAAAATAAAGGAAGAAAGGAATTCACATCTAAGAAATGGTTTTCAGCCATAAAAATTTCTCCAACAATCCTACTGATTAGAGATGAGCGAGTATACTCGTCCGAGCTTGATGCTCCTTCGAGTATTAGCGTACTCGAAACGGCTCGTTGCTCGAAAGAGTATTTCGCCTGCTCAATAACGAGCTTTCACTTAAGGAAACACAATGAAGAACACAGTGAAAACAGTGAACACAGGATCATTTAAGTGGAGAACACAGTGGAGAACACAGTGAAGAACACATTGCAGATGTTTCCGTATATCTGCTAACTTATCCGAAGACACAAGTGCAGAACGATGTTCTTCACAATAGTATGTGAAAAACAATATGTGTGAAGCATCTGCAATGTGTTTTACACGCATATTGTTCTTCACATACTGTTGTGAAGAACATCGTTCTGCACTTGTGTCTTCGGATAAGTTAGCAAGTGTACAGAAACATCTGCAATTTGTTCTTCATTGAAGAACAAATTGCAGATGTTTCCATACATCTGCTAACTTATCAGAAGACATGAGTATGGAAAGGTGTTCTTCACAATAGTACAATATGTGTGAAGAACACATTGCAGATGTTTAACACGGGTCATTCTCCTTTTAGAAGTTCCATGAATATTCAATTGAATAAAAAAAAGAAGAAACAGGACTGACTTCCTTATTTCTTAATAAAATGACACATTTTATTGCAGAGCCTTAGTCCCCTTGAAAAATGCATCAGGAAAAGTTTGACTTGAGTAATGAGCACTCGAGCATTTTAGTGCTCGCTCATCTCTACTACTGATGCCATGTGTACATATGTTAATACTCTAGGCTTATGACCTTTTATGGAATACTTCAACTATATCTAAACGTTTGATAGAATTGCAGAAATTGACTGCAAATGATAATATACTTAATTGAAGAGATATATTCATGTGTCTTTTTTCTTCCCTGCCTTTCTTGCTTATTTAACCCCTTAAAGGAAATATAGCATTTGTTTTATGCACTGTGAACTAAACATACCTTTTTTTAAAAAAAATTTACCCTTTTTTTTTACACAATTTTAATTTATGTTTTACAGAAATACCAACAATAATGAACTTCTTATCTGTTAACAATCAACGTCTTATCACCATCGTATAAACAGTTACCTCACTTTATTGTTACTTTAAGACATCATTAACCAAACTACCTTGAGAATGCTGTAGCTATACTGATGCAGAAACATATCTTGCTTAATCCATGATCCGAGTGACATATAAATGGTTAAAGGGGTATTCCCATCTGGGCATTTACATTTAATTAAATTCATTGGTCATATGTAAACATTTCTTCAATTGGATGTTATTAAAAAAAATGTTCCTGTGTGAAGATAATTTCTCAAAAATGTAGTGATATGGTCCCTTAGAAATGAGATAGCTTCCCCAGATACGACCACATCACACTCTGGCAGTGGTGGCCAGATATGCGCTATTGAGTCCTGCCGGACCACCAGGATTCAGAAATCATAACCACAGGACGGCTGTGGGACATGTAGTAACTCCTCGGACATTTCATATACAAAAACAATTTGTTTCTTTGTGCAATCCATCCAGCAGAGGTGGCCGCATCCAAGGAAGATATCTCGTTTCTAAGGGACAACATGGCTACATTTATGAGAAATTACCTTCACACAGGAACAGTTTTTTTAATAACATCTAATTGAAGAAATGTTTACATATGGCAGATTAGTGAAACTGAATGTGAGTGCTCAGATGAGAATACCCCTTTAACACCCGTGATCAGTGCCGATACCATTCATGGGTGTTAACAGTGGATGTTTGCTGCATAATGCCGTAAACAACCATTGTGTATAATGAGAGCTCAGCTCGTATGCCCTCTTTATGTAGCCGCTTCCGCACAATGAATTTGGGGAACGTCACGGTGTGGCAAGGGGTTAAGCAGTTTATGTAAATTACCAATTTCCTGTACACCACTGCAAAACTGATCAGATAAAGGAACCTGATAATGTTTCTTAATGAATTAAACCTTTGCAGACAGTCACTGGAAAGTGTAGTCTCCTTAGATAGGAGAAACATCAAGAGGAATATTCTCTAGGTATGGAAAAATTTTAAGTAAACCAAGCCTAAAGCCGCTATGCTGATTTAAAAAATGTGTTTGTCAGCATTCTGAAACATTTTAGTAGTTTATAGTAGATTATTACCTGATCCAGTGGTGAGTTCCGGGGAGGAGACGTTGGCAGCTGCAGACTGTGTGTGCCTGTGTAAGTCTTCTCTCATCTACACTTATCCAGCTCCCTCGCCCCTTTCCACTTCCTGTCATGTACATTGAGCAGACAGGGGAGAAGGAAGGTGTGGAAGAGAGCAAGAATGCATGAGGAGACAAAGGCACACACAGCCTGCAGCTGCCCCTCCTCCAGGACTCGCCACATGCTACTGGCATGGAGCCAGGTTGTGTAAAATAAACTATTATAAACTGCTAAAATAATTCATAATGCTGACAAATCATATTTAAAATCAGAATAGAATAGGCTGCTGGAACCGGTCACTAGCTCAAATTAACATTCCTGGTGACAGGTTCCCTTTAAACATTAGCCTACTTATCTGCATGAAGTGTAGCTCAGAAAGCTTTCAGTTGCACTGCTTACTACAGGTGAAAGAGCAGGATAATGGTACAGAGTAGCTGCTTTACTTACTGAATTATATTTAGTATATTAAGTTTTATGAAAAAAAAAATGCTTTAAAGGTTGTGGTTTGGTGCTTTTCCACAAGATTTTCTGCAAATCCTACAAACCAAATTAAAAATATAAAATATGCAAACATATATATATACCCAATAATAGCACTCATAAAGTGAAAAATTTCTATTGTGACATGAGGACAGCTATGGCACAGCAGATATGTTTGTGAGTGCACGCTGTTTAATACAGGGTAGAAGAAAGAAGCTCAAGAGATCACACACAGATTTGCATCATTCATTTTTATACTTATCCATATCTGCAGGAGCAAAACTGTTTGATGATATTAATCAGCTTACCTATTTCACCCATGCTTATTCCAGGTGTAATCTGTCCATTGTTGAAAGAGCTATACATAAATAAGTTTGGTACGGACGTAAGGTCATAAATAGGTTCTTGCTTTATTTGTTTCATTCCAGTTATGTCTATGCCTGACTGGTCCGGAGAGGGCTGCGCAGAATCCACACTGTAGTAGGCCTCAGATTTAGGCAGATCAATGACATGTCCATTGGAGTAAGTGCCTCCTGTCTCATTGTTGAGATTGCTTAGACCATTACTGATGTTACTGCTATATACCCTGGCTAAGGCCTCTGCCTCTCCACTTTGCTGTTGTCTCTGTTCTTGTAACCGTTGCTGGTGTTTTTGGACTTCAGCATACAGACTATCTCGCTGTTTTTTTGACATTCGTCCAAATTTCACAGCTAGAAAAAGTAAAAACAAGACTAGATGTTAATGTATGAAAACATAAAATTGTAATCTCTTTTTTGTAGTTCTTCCTTGTTGCATACATTTTGATTTATACCATTTTGTAAGACTTTATGATCACTTTTTATTGAAATTGTTACGAGTCAAAAAATAGTAAGGAAGTGGACATTTGGATATTTTTTCTCCATTATGGCGTTCAATGTATGAGATAATTATTGTTATATTTCAATAGATTGTGAATATTTTTTATGTGGGATACATAATATGTTTTTTAATGAATTTATTTTTATTTTATTTTTATGTGTCCTAGAGAATCATTTTTATATAGTGAAAGCCATGAAAGCCTCTGAGAGGCTCCAAACATGATAAACGATCAGCCCTGGATGACATCACCAATATGGCTGTGGTTGGTTTCAGGTGCCAGCACCAACCGGCTGCAATAATCTGTCTAATGCAGCAGACACTTAAACCCTGCTGCAAACCTTCTCCATATGTTGAAGGGTTGGGAAGTGGTTAGTTACAGTATAAGAAACAGGTTGCACTAAACCTATGAGGGCAGTGATAGTGCTACAAAACTTATGAAATGGACACTTTATCCTTTGAAGGGGCAGGGGTTACACTAATCTTATAAATGGGCATGGAATTTATAAAGAGGCAGGGAAGCAATAAAGCTATGGGGACGGAGGGGTACTGTTTTCATGGGGAAGTAGGGTAGGGGAGTGAACTTATAAGGTGGCACGAATTCTATTAGAAAGTACAAAACTTATGAGGACATTAGCACAGACAATACACATTTAGGGGTACTATCCATTTTAAGGGGACACTATAGACTATCAGGGTGTACTACAACCTGTCAGGCATCCCAACAATGATTATTGCTGTGTAAGCTTACAGGGAAATGTTTTGTAGTATCTATAAAATGTCTGGAATACAAACATATACTGCTTCTTGCCTTAAAAAGGAGAAAACGCTATATGGACCTTTTCTTTAAAGACTTTACACAGTATATTTTCCTTGTAATATTTTTATGAAATTAAAGGCATGGGTCTGCGGAAATGTGGAAACATAATACATTCATTTGTGAACTTGGGGGGGGGGGGAGGGGGGAATAATCAAGACTTGTACTGGTGACTAGACCCCCTTACGCTACCTGCATGCTACATGGACAAACAGTGGTGCAGAGTGGGCCATGTTGGGCCATGGAGGGGACATTCCCTGGAGCAGGTTATAGCACAAATTCTACGCCAGGCAGGGCTTCTGCCACTCCTTTTCCTGATGACATGTCAGCTCACAGTAGAGAATTCCTCCCTTGGAGAGCAATGAATATATTATACAGCAGACGGAAGTTGTCATTTGAAATTTTCCTCTCTGGGGCTCACTGGTTAGAGCCAGGTAAAGTTTCACATACTTCACTTCAAACACCATATAACACAGACATTTTTTTATAAAAACATATTTAGCAACCTAGCAAAACATCACTCTGGTGACAGGCTCCCTTTAACTAAACAATTTGCTGTAGCGAATAATGGAAAATTACGTTTCTATGACTGTCATGTCACCCCAATGTGATCATTCTTAAACCTCCCTAGAAAGATGTAGACAGAGTGATGGAGACAAATCTCATGCAACCCAGGATACAGTAACTTGTATCACCTCTTTATGTTGGCAGATATGGATCTTAACAAACTCTTGGTATTTTGTTTCTTTAGGTAAAAGAGAGTGGAGTAGAACCATCATTGTCTGATTTGCATCCTTGGATAAATCATCAAATATTATTTATGGCATTCCCTTTTTAAGGTAAAATCTCCCCCTTAACTTAAAGGGGTATTCTCGTCTGGGCATTCACATCCAGATTAATTAATCTGCCAAATATAAGTTTCTTCTTCAATTAGATGTCATTAAAAAATATTTACCTGTGTGAAGATAATTTCTCATAAATGTAGTGATATGGTCCCTTAGAAACAAGACTGTGCCCATGGATACGGCCACCACTGCTCAATAGCGCATTTCTGGCCAACTTCTTCACACAGGAACATTTTTTTTAATAATATCCAATTGAAGAAATGTTTACATATGGCAAATGAATAAAATTAAATGTGAATGCCCAGATGGGAATACCCCTTTAATAAAAATCATCTCCAAAGACTTATGCAAATGATCTGGCAGGAGTCACATTTTGTCTCTGGGGCTCTTTTGAACCTAGATTCTTTTATTTATTTTGCTATCATATTAACCCCTTTGTGACCATACATTAAAGTGCTTTAATAAGCAGAGCATTTTTTAACAGATGTGTGCACTTATTGGTCAGGTTAAGGGCCATGACTTTCTTTTTCTGTGCAGTACTGTAAAAATTTTTGCTGCATTTTTTCATGAAACATAGGGATAGTTAACAATCCAAAAAAAGTTAAAGGGCATTTTTTCCATTTTTAGTTTTTTGTGGGTTAAAGTTACAAAAACTGGAGAAAAATATTTTTTTTGTATAGTATATTGTTTCAAACTAACTCAAAATGACCACTGTAAATTAATTCTACATTTTATTGGGGAAAAATGTATGTTTATTTTTAAATATTGATCAATATGTAATGTGTGTTTTAACTTTATATGTCCCCCATGAGGTCATAACAAATTGATTTAACATTTTTTTTTTACTTTCTTGTTTTCACCTATAACTGGGGCATCTATAAGAGCCCCAGTTACAGGGGGAAACGACCCCCTGTGGTCTGATCGGTGACGGCTCTGCTCCTCACTGAACCATGCTGCTTCAGTGCTGTGAAGGATTGGAGTGCTGTGAGGATTGGAGATGGAAGAAGTGGTAATAAACCTCATCTCCCTTCTCCCTAGAGCGCGATAAGCACAGGAGGAGAAGAAAACTGCAACAACGTCAGAAGACATAGCTGCAGACTTGAGAACCACACCCGCTGACGTCTAAAGTCAGTGGGTAGTTGGGAGTACAGTTAAAGATGAGAATGTAATAGTTTAAAAAATTGTTTAACAATGTACCATAATTGCTGTCTGTCCTAAAGGGGATTTTGCCTTCCTCTCTATCAATACTGTAGAATTATAGGTGATCTGAGAGACTGATTCTAAGTCTCCTTTCGACCTCATTAACTGTGTAACTTTGTACTATGTTGTATTGTGCTGTATATACAGTATATTAGCACACCAGTATGTATCAGATTCTTGCATGCTTTGTAAGGAGTTTTGTAAGGCAAAACTCTGGTTCTCTGTTATCATGTTGTAAATTCGGCAGGTATACAAGATCTCCATGAATGCCCTACAAGGCATTTACTACAGAGCTGGCATTGTATTTTCCTATTGTGCAATTTAAAAACCGAAAAGCTTAATAAAAACAGATTTGACAAAAAAATAAACAACACTGTCTTCACAGTGGTCCAGAAGGAAGAAATGGAAAATATATAATAGGCTAAATATATTATTGTGAAAGCAATTTTAAAACGTAGCTGGTAACAATAAGCAGTTGCTTGAGCTATTAATAAGCGCAATTTTATGAACAATATAAAATGGCTATTTTGCTTACATTGAGTACCCCACTGTTTTTATGTTTGTACAAATTGTTCTGAAAGCTTCGGCCATGAAACATTCAGAGACAGTGATGTCTGTGGTGAAGAGACTAATTGTTCTGCTAATTCTTTGGCCTGAACGGGGATGTTTCAACACAACAAAGACCAGAAGAGAGTGCACTGCTTTAAAGAGCTTGTTAAACTCATTCATTGTGTAGCTGCCAAATTCTAACTGGTATCTGATGTAATCAATAGACCAGACACGACAATGGTAACAGTCCTATATCGAATGCTCCTTAGGGTCTGTCTGGAACAATTGATCAACTGCTTTCAGTTAAAGAACACATTTACATAGGGTTTTCAATGATTTGATACAGTTGTTTCAATGACTATAACTATAACACATACTGGGTAAATGGTGCTTATGATATGTAAGATTTTTTTTATCTGCTACAGAAACTTTCACAAAATTACTGGAAAATACAATATTATACTTTTTTTCAAATTCCAATAATCACCCATGTTTGGTGTCATATGTGAAGCTACTCAAACTAATAAATCAGACATTCAATGGAATCTGTGAGTCTTCCGTTTATAATTAATAAGGGTGAACAATAAAGGGGTGAACCTACTACCAATGAATATTGTTCACTTCAATCAGCTAAAAAATATCTACCTATTACATAGTTTACTTTTAGCAAGAGAATGTGCCTGTGTCTTACAGTCTATAGGTCAGGAGGATCCAGCACTGCCAGGTGTCAAATACATTTTTTCTTGTATCTGATGGCCAAATCTGGGGTGCAACTTATAGTAAGGTCTATCGATAGTCCAAATCATATGGTAACTCTTAAAACTAAATCAATGTGATTTTCTATTACTGTAGAGTACCTTCACAAAGCAAACGTAAAAAAAAGCTAAAAAAAACCACTTAAACATATTATGAACTGTACTTTCCTACACTAAAACGCATTTGATTCAGAAAATTTACTGAACTCAATTGTTTTAATTGCTCTATAAAAGTAATAAAAATATACTCTGATTCCTATATTCTTGTATTCAGATGCTTCTAGGAACCCACAATGATCTCATGGTTTCCTGATTCCCTTCCAGTGATTGGAAATAGTCACATTTTCTCATTGAGAGAGACTAAGGCAGGGTCGGCACCAGCACTAGTCATACGCACTAGTCATACCTGGGCAAGAGCTGCTGGGGGTAGGGGGCCCACATACTGGATCCATAGGGCTGACAGGGGCTTTATGTAAAAAAACCATGATGGGGCTGTTTGGGATGATAAACTAGCGAATATTTTAGGGAACAGGAGACTGTTTTAGCTGCATAATTTTTAATGGGGCTCCTGAGGCTACTATGGCACAGGGGCCTACTGAAACCTGAAGCTGACCCTTAGTACAGAGGCTTGTGGTATAGGATCAGTGACGTTGCAGTTCCTTTACCATTTATTTTTTTGAGTATTATGATATATTTTAATAGAATGTAACAAGTCAGACAGCTAGTCAACACACTTATGTTGTTATCCATGAGGTGAGTTGACCTTGAACAAGCTGCTGGTCCAAAATTTAAAACTACATATTTTCTGAGTAACCACTTTTACTATCATTAGAAGCTGATAGAAATGTAATAATTGTGACCTTTTTGTCACATGGCCACATGTCGATGAGTAGCCTTAACAGTAAGAAAGCTTTCCGAGAGCCATACATTTTTTAGGTTTCTTTTCATGTAGCTGAATTAGATTTGAAACACAAGTTGCATTTTGTGAATAGCATTATTTCTGGGTAAATATATGTTATAACTTATAGCAAGGAATCATTTTACTGCTTTCAAATACAAATAAAGTAATACATTAAACGTTGTTTTCCATTGCCTTATACTGAGAGCCATAGCTTTTCCATCATGGCATCATGGGTGTAGCTGTATTTGATGTAGCTGTTAGGCCCTACTTATAGCCTTTGTAATACCATTTAAATCTTAGTGTGAAAAAGGAAAGGGATAAACTGTCAGAAGTACAATCATCTTTGGTCTTGGACATATGTAATACATGACAATATGTAACTACATCCAGGTATATGTATGTGTGCTGTATATATTGCCGTGCAGGAATGGGTTAAAACTTTTTGAAAATGATTTGCTTGAACAAAGATAACAGTAAGACTTAAGACTTTCAAATTCTCAGATACTTTTTTCTAATCCAACCTGTATAGAGAGGTTGTGTGACCTTCTCAGACATCATAATTCCAATTCTCTACTTCATACAAGGAATATTGCTCTTTTGGTGCTCCTATTGCATCTCCACTCCATTACATGAGAGTTTCAAAAGCATAAAATTTTATGAAGGAAGTTGACTTACCATCTCTAGACATTCCCAGGGCAAGACACTTTTGCAGTCTACAGTGTTGGCAGCGATTTCTATTTGTTCTGTCAATTAAACAGTTCCTCTGCCTTGGGCACGAGTAAGAGGCATTGTTTTGTTGACTCCTTCTGAAGAATCCCTGAAACATAAAGATATAATAAAGCATAAGCTTGTTATTCTTGTTAATTAGATGTTCGGTAATGAAAGATTCAGCATTAGAGCAACTGAATTTTGAGGCTATTGATTTGTATATAATTTGCTGTCTTGCTGGATAACATTTTTTGGTCCTAATAAGATGTCTCATAGCCTCAAACAAAGCTCTATGTAATGCAGGAAGATAAAATAAAGAGCACACTAAAACTTACTAAATAATTAAACTGTGGTAGGGATGCATTTACTGGGGGACATTTTTCATATGCCAGAGATATATATGCCGATTCTGGCCTCCTGATGCATTCGGCGGGGTGGCTGCGCCAACATCCTGGCATAGGATTCCTTTGCACCCTGCAACTTTTCAGTCATGAAAGATCACTGGCTGTAGCAAGTGTACAGGCGTGGGGTAGAAATACCCCTCACTAACCCACTCTGTCACTGCACGCCCAACTGCGTATTTCAGGGCTTGTATGCCAAGTCCTGATAAATGTCCCCCATTGCCATATAATTAAAGCTGCTTTAAAGAAACTTTAGGTGACCTAAACAATACTTTTTGTCTGTTTATGTAGATGGGGAAATAGTCTTGTACCAAATCCACACTTTTTATTTAATAGTATGCTGCTTTGATGCTTATAAATGGTGAAATAAAACCTTCCTGATATCGGGCTTCTAATTTCCTCACTCCAGATGTACCAAAAGCTACAGAGATCCACAAGAACAAAGCAGAAGTATGAATGGAAGTAGTGGCAAGGTGAGCAGGGCCGCCATCACTGGGGGTTTAGTCAGACTGTGTTCATGTGCCCCCCGTTTTGCAATCATAGGCGGGGCCCATAGGAGTCAAAGTACCCCTCAATAGCGATCAGCGCTTTGTGAGTCTTTATCTATATATAAGAAGGGTCAATAAGCTGGGGTTATCTATATAACGAAGGGACATGTTCTAGAGCTATCTATATACAGGGTATGGGAACGTTGGGTCCGCTCATTTTGGTATATAACGGGAAACTCATGTGTTCGGTGAAGGGGGGTACCCAAAAAAAATTCCAGTCAGGAGCCCCAAAATTCCTTGGCCCTGAGGAGGAGTAGTATTAGTTTAATATTTTAAAAAATTCTGGAGAAATTCATATTTTACTGGTACTGTTACATCAGTGTCAGCGTCTTCCTCTGCCCACAAAATGTGGTTTAGGATGCGTTGATTTTCCCTTTGTATTTTGCTTGACACTCCTAGTGTGAATTGTGATTGATATTGTTGGCTGTATTGAGACTAACTGCAACCAATGGACAACATCATGTGATTATTTCATGTCAGTTGTTTTCTGAAGTCAAGTCATATACAGAAATTCAATGAATCTTTTATCATAGACGAATATCCATACTATGGAGAATTTTCTCCTTTATAGAGTTAATGCCCAAGACTAAAAAAACCTACTAAATAAATTGCATAAAACTTTTTTTTCATGTATTTTAGGCTCTTATCACCAATATATTCTTTAGTCCTCAAGTTTTGTCCACAATATGTAATGCTACATGGAATATGTCATCAGTTAAATGTAGACTGTTATGGTTGTAGTTACTATAACCATACACATTACTGTTAGTGATAAAATATACAGAAAGTAATTAATTTGTTTGGGATGTGTTACATTCACAGGTGTATTTTTAATCAGGTTTTGCAAACCTGCTAGGAGATATTCAGTGAATGTATAATGCACCTTAAATAGAGGCATTAGCAATTCAACATGAGAAAAGAATCACATAGCATATTGAAGAGGTCTACAAACTATAGTTAACATGAGTTATAATATAATGCATTAAAAGAGGAATGTGTGCAGTTTATGTGGGTGTATAGGAATAATACTTAAAGTCACACCATCAATAAATGCCTGCTAAAATGTCTAGGTTCATATATAAGGCACACTGGACTATAAGGCGCACCTGATTATAAGGATGAATGACCAGCAGGTGGCAGACCTGTGCACAGTTCAAGGCAGCTGTTGTCTGTAAGTAAGGTTCATATATAAGGAACACTGGACTACAAGGCGCACCTTTGATTTCTGAGAAAATCAAAGGATTTTTTCTGAGCCTTATAGTCCGAAAAATACGGTAAATGGAAAGTAATCGTTTACAATGTATAACTTAATCTTAGTGTATGTCAACAGATTTTATTCAGATTTACTGATGGTAGACTGCCCTAACATACCTGATGTTTTGGTTTCCTAGGTGATGGTGTTTTTCTTATGCCTTGGAACGGTAGGATTCTTCAGAAAATGACTTTATGAAAGTATGCAAGTGAGCTATAGGCACTGTGGTGCCTCTTGGCACCCCTGGCTGTTAATATATGCACGCCCCCACTCTCTGCTGGTCCGGCCTGCCGATCCACAAACAGCCGGTGACTTGGCAGTTTACAAGTCTTACATAAGCGCACTGATACTTTCCCTGCGCGACTGCTCAATGTTGTCACCTGACGTACACCACAGCACCTCATTCCATTATTTTACAAAGTCATTTTCTGAAAGATCCTGCCATTCCAGGATATGAGATAAAGGATCCATCCCCTGGGAAACTGATATGTTTGGACAGTCTACCATTAGTATCTGACAATGGATGTCCTTTAAAGTATAGTCAAATATTGCCCCTCCGGCAATCTGGCACACTCTGCTCACTCCACAGGTGCACTGCACTGGTTTTGATAACTAGGTGGGTCACTGTATGCATGTTTTTCTCAATTACATGAAATCAGAATAAACCTTTCCCATTTTCGGTCAACAAGGATTGCTAAAATTATTTATTTTTGCCAAATAATAGAATCGGGAGAGAGAGTCCATAAGCTGATGTAGTGTCTTTGGAAGCATTTATTGGCAACGTCTGAGTTAATTAGAGACACACCTGTGAATGTATTTGAAGGCGCACCTGAAACACATTGCAGCTTTTTGTAACATCATTGGAAAGTTTAGAGAAATCATCCAAAATACCAAAAGAATTGTGGGCTTGAACAAGTTTAGTTTATCCGTTGGTGCAATTTCCAGATATGCCTCATTCATCTGCACAATAAATTATACTCAAGTACAAAAAAGATGGGCTTCTCCAGCTCAGGAAGGAGATGGGTTCTGTGTCCCAGAGATGAACATGCTTTTGTCTGAAATGAGCATATCAACAGAAGAAAAAATAGCAAAAGACCTTGTGAAGAGTCTGGCTGAAGCTGGTAAGAGTGTCATCATCAACAGTGAAACAGATACTATTCTGCCAGGAAGAAGCCAAAACAAACATAAAAAAGCCAGGCTAATGTTTGCAAATGCACATAAAAACAAAGACCTTCATTTTTGGAGACATATCCTGTGGTATGATGAAACTAAAATTGAGCTGTTTAGCCATAATGACCATCTTTAGGTATGGAGTAAAAAGGGAGAAGCTCGCAAGTCTGAGAACACCATCCCATCTATGAACGCGGGAAAGGTGGCTTTATGTTGTTGGGCTGGGATGGACTGGTGAACTACACAAAATAAATGGCATCATGAGGAAAGAACATTATGTGACAATACTGAAGCTCTGTCTCAAGACATCAGCCAGGAGCTTGGGCGCAAATGTGTCTTCCAAATGGACCATGACCCGAAGCATACTGCCCAACTGGTTACAAAGTGGCTTAAGGGTAACAAAGTCAATGTTTTGGAGTTGCCATCACATACACTTGATCCAATTGGAAATTTATGGGCAAAGCTAAGAAGGCAGGTGTGAGCAAGGTGACCTACAAATATTGCTTAGTTAAACAAGTTCTGTCAGCAGGAATGGGTCCATATTTATTCCAACTATTGTGAAAAGTTTGTGAAATATATCCTAATTGGGTAATCCTAATTGACTTAAAAAGGGCAAAGGTTTATTCTGAATTCATGTCAGATAGTGAGAAAACCATGCATGTGTGTCTTTTTATATACAGTATGTAAATTTCTAGTGTCAGCTGCATTTTCAGCTTTTTCTATGTAGTTAGGTCTTTAGAAGTAGTAAAGGAAGTTAGGGTGAAAAGTTTTACTTAGGACATTGCTATCAGAAAAAAGTAATAGTGGTGTAATGATGCTGCTAAGATTGGTTCTATAAATATGAGGTTTACTTGCTTTTGAGGAGGTCCTAAGAGAAAGGGAGTGGGGCAATTGTTATGTTTTTCACAGCAAGCTATGATAACAATGTCGCTTATAAGGCAAGACCATTAATTAGAAAGGAGGATGTTGAAACTACAAACTGATACATAATAGTGTATTATTTTAGATGTAGTTGAAATTTAGATCTTTGAAAGATGCAAAGTCATATTTCTACAACTCAATATAACATGTGAGACTTTATAAATACACATTTAAATTGCATCTTCAATTAAAATAACTAGGCACATTAGCAGAGCCTTGGCTGCATGTGGCAGGGGTCATATAGTACGGATGAAAGAAAGTGAAAACCATAGGATGAGAGTTATAGTTCTTCCATTTACTTTTCTTAGAAACAAAGTTTATGCATCCAACTTGTTTCTGCTGTAAGGCTTGTTCTATCTACTGTATTTAGGTGCTCTGAATGGTAGCTTCATTAACCATGACCCAGTACAGTAAAATATCCAAGTACAATCTTGTGGCTCACCCCATAAACTAGTAGAAAAACTGCAATGTATCCAAGGGGCTTCCAAGTATGTGTATGCCGTCCATTGGAAGTCTCAGAACTAGAGGAAAGCATTGACATATTCTTATAGTATATTCTGCATCCACATATCCTTATATTATGTTTACATTTCCTCTAGCTTTATTGCTGTTTGTTTCTAAAGCCATTTTACAGATTGTTTCTTAATACGCCATCAGTTTAAGCGGTACTACTTGTTTTCCCTCTCTTCCAATTACATGGCTTTGCTTGTTAGCTTTAATACTTTATGTTGCCGTCATTAAAAGGAGTTTACTTCTGAAAAGTGTGTCATTGACTTTTATTTGTGATGCTACCGTGGCTCTGCTGGAGCAGCCTACAGCACATAGCTTTGTGAAGGGTAAATAAGGCTATGTTTTGTACTACACTATTATTACATGATTTAGGCAATTAGGTAGTGATGCAAAAAGAGCAAACTGAGAACACACAAGGAACTGTAAAAAGATTTCTCCATCAGCCTGCACTGAGTAAACACAAAACTGTCCTAGATTTTGTGAAAACTAACTGAAGGCTAGTAAACTGGAAACTATATAGAAAATATATTAATAAGGGCAAAGTAAAGAAGTTGGAATTACAGATTAGAATTAAAGAGGATCCATCATTTCTCAAAACTTTCATTTTTGGTAAACACTTGTATTACCTATGAAATACACAATCTAGTCATTTGTGAAGTGAGTTAATTCACCTAGTGAGTCCCTGATTAACAAGCTGACCTGCTAATTCATACAGTGTCTAGAAGTCACTTTGTCTATGCAAGTCTATGGTAGCCTTGAAGTGAGCCTCATCAGCTATGCTTGCAGGGTGATTGAATTCACTATATCTTAGTTTACATTATGGTATATCCTGTACCAATGGGCAAAAGAAGCAGAAAGAAGGGTGCTTATGATAGGACACCTGAAATAGACTTTTTGTGGCTAGGAAAATATTTTTTTTTGCTAAAATATAACTCTTATTGACATTAAAGTGCAATTCTCTATTAAATTCTCCATAAAAGTTATATTTCTGCAAAAATAAAATCTCTTTCTAGGCACAAAAAGTCTAATTCAGGTGTTCTATCATAAGTACCTTTTTACTTAATTTTAAGATGGGGGCCAAGGATTTGTCCCACCTTTATACATCTCTTTTACTATAATGGGCAAAATAATAACATTTTTACCAACTTGTAGCTTTAATATAGAGGTAATATATTATATATGGTAATATAATATATAACTAATATACCACAATTTCTAATTAGATAGGCACTTTATATGTTATTTGGTGAAATGTAGGGGACGACAGACTCAGAAACTGCTATGCAGGGAGTAGGCAAAAAAACTACAATAATGTAAGCACTTTGAAAATCTTTGAATAGCACAGTGATATTCTGATCCGCTGTTATTCCAGCAAAATGAGTTATGAGTTGAAATAACTACCCGTTAGGCCATGTATCCTACAGGATATTGTGACATTTATTCTTGACCTTGTAGGAAGCATAACTAAGGAATAGTAAAATGCATTATATAATTATATACATTATATACATTATGATGCTGCAGAATTTTTACTTTTTGGCAAATATAATGTTTAACAAGATTTTAAGAGTGACAACAGTTCTTCTATATTATTGGTATCCAGTAAAATTGAATTTCCAGGATAGTGAGAAATATGCAAATATGTTTTCCAGGGTGGGAAAAGGGAAACAATGCCTCTTTTAGCTACCTTGAAAGGCAGCCCCCTTAACACCAAGCATGACAAGAAGCAAGAAGCACAAAGACATGATGTGGGGTTAAGCCAAACCAGTATATCTATTCTAGAAGGAACAGATTCCCAACTATAGACAGCACTGTTTCAACCTGGTTGGGTCTCCTCAGTACAGGGAAGGGAACTGGCTTGGCTGAGTGACAGGAAGTAGCGCTAATGTAGGCCCTTCTATATTCTTTATAACTTGGTATGATGTCCAGTCTTACTTAAAATGTTAATAGTATAGTTAATTATAATGATCAATACTTGTAAAATGGTCTGTTTACTAACATTCAAAGCTTGCTGGACAATACAGAAATTAGCTGGATTCTCCCTGATTCCACAGGTGTCATTGTCTATGGAGACTGGAGGACCATAACCTGATCTCCACAATGCAAAACAAATTCCTAAAAGTTGTTTTTTTAACCAGAGATAAGTGACACAACAGATTGTCCTTTCCATTACTACAAAAAAAAGGAATCTTTTCTAACCTTGGAATCACTTTTCTGAACTTTCTTGCCAGTAATCCAATTGAAGAACCCTACAATCAGCCTATCCCATAGCCAGAAACTGGCTTCTAATGGGGAACAATAGATTTCATACAAATGGACTGTGAATGGGGGGCGTGGCCTGATGCCGACCTAGGAGGACGTGCACCGCGGAGCTCCCGGGACCTGGCACCCTATCACCCTTCCCAGGCAGCCATCCTTACCTGTACCCCCTCCAGTCTGCTCCCCGGTGCCGCGGGTACTTGCCCCCATACTCCGGTGGCGGTATCGCGGCGGTCACCGGCTCCGTGAGGTCCCCTCCAGCACTTCACCTCCTGCGGCCTTCCACGTGTCCCGCGCGGCGGCGGGACCATAGCCGCCCGGCATCGCGGCTGTATACCGGAGAGGTGCTGAATACCGGGGGAGGGAACCCCCCCCCCCCGTGCTGTGCCGCCGACCCGCTGTGCTGCTGACCTGGGGGATCGTGGCAGCGCTCCAGCCAGCCCTGTATCCGGCCGGAGGCGCCATCTTACTGGACTCCCCTGCGCTGCCTGAGGCCTAGGCGCGCAGGGTTAACCCTGTCACTGCCGGACTGCAGCCAGGAATAAGGTAGGGAAGTAATTCCCCTGCTACTGCCCTCCTCTCACCTGGGGACCCCAAGCTGTGCAGCCCACCATACTCCCAGTGACCCCCTGCTCCTGGGTTTTGTTTTATATTAACCCTTGCAGTGCCGCTGCAATAGTCCACGTGGGTTTGGACTGTATCTCTGCTAATTACTGGACGCTAGGCTCCTCGATTGTTTATCACTGGCCCCCTCTGTCCAGACGCCATGGGTAACCGGAGGAGGACGGCTAAATTGCAAAAAGCGGCGTCCGGGGTGTCTGCGCCTCCATCGGATGATGAATCCATCCATGAAGATCCTCCATTCCAGTCCCTGGAACCCCTGGATGCGCAGGAATGCTCCACATCACAAGCCGTTCTTGCACAGATACAGTCAAACGCTGCAAAAAAATTGGGGAGATTCTCCCGCACACAGCCCTGCTCTCCTCAGGGGTCCCCAAACTCCTCTCCCTCCCTCTTTGAAGGCTCCCAGAGCCCGCCGCAGCTTGTAAGTTATGAGGAGGGCGCTGATCCGCCTGACGTGGCCACTGAACTGGACCGCAAATTTGCAGAGGTGCTGGCGGCCATTAATGGGTGCCAATCCAAACTGGTTACCAAGGTGGATGAGCTGCGACAAGACTTTGTTCTTTTAAGACACGATGTTCACAAAGCCAAAGAGCGAATAACAGAAACTGAACGCAGAATATCTGAAGTGGAGGATGTCCAGAGGCCTATGCCGACACAGATAAGAGAGCTTCAGCGCCAAATGTCTGCTTCCATCGACAGAGCTGATGACCTCGAAAACCGCCTGCGACGGAACAACGTCAGAGTGGTTGGCCTCCCCGAAAAAGTGGAGGGGTCTGACCCGGTATCCTTTTTTGAAAATTGGCTCAAAAATATGCTGCCTGCAGATACCTTCTCCCCGTTCTGCACAGTAGAAAGGGCCCATCGTGTGCCATTCCGCCCTGGCCCCCCAGGGGGCAATCCAAGACCCTTCCTGGCCCGGCTGCTGCACTTTAGGGACAGGGACTCTATCCTCAGGGCTGTCCGTACCAAGGGAGAAATTCTCTATGCCAACAGCAGAGTGTCCTTCTACCCTGATTTCTCTGCATCCGTCAGGAAACAGCGAGCACAATTCACCGAGGTCCGTGCCCGTCTCCGTGACAAGGGGTATAAATACTCCATGATGTACCCTGCCAAGCTCCGAATAGTGGATGGTCAGAAGACTCGATTCTTCACTTGCCCAACCGAAGCACTTCACTGGGCTGATGCAGCTCCACGGGCTCCAGCTGCAAGGCCCGCACCTCCTGAGTGACTGGACTCACATATCCTTTTGTCTGATGTGCAGTGACTGTGCTGGACTTGGTCCTGAGTGGTTATCCAGGGGTCCCAAATCACTGTTACAGTATTCTAATATTTGTTTACACTTTACGTGCCTCACAAATGTACCCTGTGATTGATTTGCGCATTCTTCTTGGTCATCTTGACCAGTGCGCCATTTATGGCACTCCATTCTCTCCCTCCCTCCCTCCCCCCCCCCCCCTTCCCACCTCCCCCTACCATTACCTCCCCCTACCATTACCTCCTTGCGTCTTCCTCCTTCCCCCCCCCCCCTCCCCTATTTCCTCTTGGTTCTCTCTAAATATGGCTGCCTAATAACCTCCTGATCATCTATTCATTAAGGGTTGAAGGTCCCGGGACAAATGGTGTAGGTTTGTCTTGAGTTAGGGACCACTGTTCTACTATTTGACTGTTAGTGGGTATAGGTCTACACTACTGCTGTTAGGGTGTTAGACAGGGGGTTTGTATTCTTGGGATTGTTAGTTCAGTTCTGTTATATTTGTTATGCTCACTGTTGTCTGTCTGTCTATGTCTTTGTGGTATGAAAGGATGAATGCTTGGTTGCTCACGTCTCCTTCCCCACACCCCTTTCCCTTCCGCTAAGATGTCTTCACTTAAGGTAATGAGCTGGAATGTGAGGGGACTTAACTCCAAATTCAAGAGGGCCCTGATGTTAGACGTCATTAAGCGTCAGGCCCCCCATATTGTATGTATCCAAGAGACACACCTTACGGGTCAGAAGGTCCTCTCCCTGAAGCGGGCCTGGGTGGCTAGAGGTTACCATTCCTCCTACTCTGTTTACGCCAGGGGAGTATCCATACTCATATCCAAAGCGCTTCCCATAGAGGTCATACAGGTAGCACCGGATCACTTTGGCCGTTATGTAGTCATACATTGTGCCTTGTGGGGTTTTACCTTTACTATTGCGTCTATTTATGTCCCACCTCCCTTTGATCCAGCAGTATTGCATCTAATATCCAGTAAGCTGGCTGCTATGCCTCCAAGCCCGTTACTCTGTATTGGTGATTTCAATGCCGTCCCTAATCCCTCCTTGGATCGTACAAGTGGTCTGGACACAGGCTCGGTCCGTCTGAACGAGTGGCTCACCTCTCTAGACCTCGCCGATGTTTGGCGTAGTAAACACCCTCAAGAGAGAGAATATTCATTTTATTCCTCTGTTCATAAGAGCTTCTCTCGGATTGATCTGGCCTTTGTCTCCCCCGATATGATGCAGCACGTTGACCAGATATCCTATTGCCCGCGCAGTGCGTCAGACCACTCCGCCTTGTTCATTAGTCTCCTTATAGGCCCTCCCAGCGACTCCCGCTTATGGCGCCTGCACCCGGCTTGGCTCCTGTCCCCAGCGGTCCAGAGTACTGTTAGGGCAGCGCACAGCGAGTTCTGGGATGTACACTCAACCCATCCTGATCCCCTTCTAGTCTGGGACTCGTACAAGTCCTCGGTACGGGGGGCATTCATGTCGGGGGTAGCTGGCCATAGGAAGTCCTTGAATGCCCAGGAGGAAAGGCTGACGGCTGTACTGGTGACTGCAGAAAAGGATTATCTAGAGAAACCTACTCCGGGGAATAAAAAGACTTGGGCTCAGGCGCAGAGGAACCATCTAGCTGTAGTGAAGGAGCGCACCAGCAAACGCCTGCTAGCCAGGGAAGCGTCCATCTTTGAATTTGGAGATAAAAACGGGAAGCTGCTTGCGTATTTATCGTGGGCTGAACGCCCCTGTGCTTCCGTTCCCTCTATTGTTGATGGTAACGGAGCATTGATCACAGAACCCCGGGCCATTAACTTGGTATTTCATGAATACTATTCTTCTCTTTACAGCTCCAGATTGTCCGCCTCTTCCGTCGAGATCTCCGGATTCCTTGACAGTCTTCCACTTTGGAGGCTCACACAGGCACAGTCATCGGAGCTTGATGCTCCGCTCTCGGCAGAGGAGGTGGAACTGGCCATCCAATCGTTGCCCCCCGGTAAGACACCTGGACTTGATGGGCTGGGAGGTGAGTGGTATAGGGATAACTGTGAGACTCTGGTCCCCCTTCTCCTCAGCCTATACTCCGATGCGCTTGATAGTGGTTCCCTCCCCGACTCCATGCGAGAGGCCCTTATTGTAGTTCTTCCTAAGCCTGGCAAGGATCCCCTGCTTCCTGACTCATACCGCCCAATTTCCCTCCTAAATTCAGATGTTAAAATACTAGCAAAAATTCTGGCAACAAGGCTTAACAAAGTAATACTATCATTGGTTCACCCGGACCAGACAGGCTTTATGCCTGGGAGGGGAACTGACATAAATATACAAAGACTACACCTGAACATTGCAGAGGCAGAGCGGTCTCCAGACCCTGGGTTTATATTATCCTTAGACAATTGTAAGGCGTTTGATTCTGTGGAGTGGCCCTATTTGTGGACCCTTTTGCCTAGAATGGGTTTTGGCCCTCGATTTACAGCATTGGTTAAGCTACTGTATAACGATCCCAAGGCTAGGGTGCGGACCAACCTTAACATCTCACCTACTCTCCCTATGGCCAGGGGCACTAGACAGGGTTGCCCACTATCTCCCCTCCTCTTCGCACTCGCCATTGAGCCCCTTGCTGTGGCGATCCGCCACTCTGAGGGCATTAAGGGCATAACTAGAGGTACTATTATTGAAAAGGTATCTCTCTATGCCGATGATACACTTGTATACCTTGGGGATGTGGGCCCCTCTCTGGAATCCCTTCTGGCCCTGATAGAACGTTATGGGGGGTTCTCAGGCCTTCGGGTTAACTGGGACAAATCGGCCCTATTTCCCTTATCTGAGGTAGGGGTACACTCCCTCCCCGTCCCAGTCCGGGTGGTGTCCACCTTTAAATATCTGGGAGTCCAGGTGTCACGCAAGGTCCAGGCATTTACGGAGTTAAACATTACACCCCTGATAGCTGCAACGGAATCGCGCCTAAAAGCCTGGTCCACTCTCCCCTTGTCTTTGTACGGGCGTATTAATATATTTAAAATGATTTTTCTCCCAAAATTTCTATACCTTTTCCATGCCTGCCCTATACTACTTCCTAAGAGTCTGTTTAAACGCTTGGACGGCATTCTCAGGTCCTTCTACTGGCAGAGTAGTGCCCCGCGATTCAGTCTAGCGCTGCTTCAGGCTCCCAAGTCTAGGGGTGGACTGGCTGCCCCGGATCTGTATCTTTATTACCTGGCTTCCCAGCTAGTATATGCCCAGTGGTGGATAGATATAGACATGGGTAATGCAGCTACTGCACTGGCTGGTGCCCTGGTAGGTTCCTACGAGGCCCTTACAAACCTGCTGTACAGGTATAAGTCCCCATCTGATACCCCACTTCCCCTACGTACGGTAGCGGTGTGCTGGCGTAGGGCACAATCCCTGGTAGAACCGAGCAGCTCTCCCCCCCTCTCGCCTAGGACTCCATTGTGGCTCAATCCGTGGCTCTCTCACTTCCTCTCCCTCCCAGGCTGGACAATGTGGGGGGCAGCAGGGGTGAAATTTGTAGGCCAGCTCTTATCCCCGGAAGCAGAGTTACTCAGCTTTAACGAGATAAGGGAGAGACATACTGTACCCAATACGGCCAGCTTCCATTACACGCAACTGCGACACGCATTCAAAGCCCAATTCGGCTCCTTCAGCCTGACAGTGAAATTCTCCAAACTAGAGACTCTGATGAGTACCCCAGACCTCCCTAAGCCACTCACTCAGTGCTATGCTCTCCTACAAGAGCAAAAGTCCAGACCGTTTGATAGAGCCTGTGAACGCTGGAGACAGGATATCCCTGACCTGTCAGATGATGACTGGAGGGAGGTCGAACTGTCCTACTTCACATCTGTAGTGAGTGCGAGGGACTTCCTGATCCAATCTAAATTCCTCCATAGAGTATACTTCACCCCTGCTAGACTATTTCGCATGGGAGCAATGCCTAATGATCTTTGCTTTCGCTGTCAGGCTGAAGTCGGATCCTTCCTGCATTGTGTCTGGTCCTGCCCTAGGGTCCATGTCTTCTGGTCCGAAGTGCTGGAGTTCCTTAATTTACACTTTGATTTCCCACGCTTACTATCTCCCTCTGTGTGTCTCCTCGGCATCATAAATGAAGTTGTCAATGGCCACTATGACAAAATTTTCTTTAGGTTTGTCCTATACTACGCCCGAAAAGTGGTGGTGATGACCTGGAAGGACCAGGAGCCCCCTCCATTAAAAAGATGGATACTACTCATTAATAGTGTCATTCCCCACTACCGGTCCCTGTATACCAACAGGAAGTGTCCCCAGAAGTTTGACCGCATCTGGTCCAGATGGTGCGCGACTCCCCATACAGCCTTATAATCACATGTGATTTATATTCCTCTCCATGATGAAGGAGACTGAGCGTGCTGGTGTGTGTGTGTGTGTGTGACTGATTGTCTACGTGTCAATAGTTATTTGTGTTGTATCAAGATGTCTGGCTGCAGTATCCTGCTGTTATCTACTATGTAATATCCCTCAGGTAGTTTTGAAACGCAGTAAGAACCTGACTGTTACCATGGCTGTTGTATAATAATCCTGTATTGGGGGGAAGGAAATATGTGACAGACAATCTTGATTTCTGGTTTTGTTTATTATGTTTGTATAAAAATTCAAAAACTGCAAAAATAAATACTTTTAAAAAAAAAAAACAAATGGACTGTGAATGAATATAATATATAATTTAGTATCATTTACAGACACTTTAATTTTCAACAAAATTGTCAAACATATTATATCATGCATTTTGCATGTCATCCTAACTTTTTGGAAAATTTCTCATTTAATTCATGTACTTATCCACACTTTAATCTCAAGGCCAATTTTCTTAAATGGTGCCAACACTGTTATCACATAACCACTTGCCTTTAATCTTATAAAATCTTTAATCTCACAAAATCAAATTTTACATTGTTATTTCAAAGAATGATAACAATTTTTCTAAACAGGATTTAATTACATTTTTGAAGAGCACTGATTTTTAGAATGATTCTTTACATAACTTGCAGAAATAGTTTAAATTCTCAGGAAAGAGAGGGGCAAGTTACATACTGCTGCATCTCTAATACTACGGCCAAGGTTTGCAAAGTAGAACCCAGCTATTTTTTATTAGGCTGCACACACATGGATATCTGTACACAAATCTGCATCTGCATGTAGGTATATATAGATTTTTTAGCAAACGTGAGATTTTACCTTATTAAATTTAGAATGAAAATTGATCTAATGAATTAATATATTCAAAACTATTTATTTAATTTTAATTAATCTTAAAAAGTTGTTTTTATATTCTCTTTACATAAATGTGTGATAGATTTCGGTCCTACCTCTGGGACAAGCACTAATTGCCCCACCATCCTTGTTCATTACTGATTTCTATGGGTTCTGAGTACAGATCAGTACTCTGCAGAGGGAAGAGGGGGGTTTTCAGTTGTCGCACCAGTCACCTAGACTTTGGTCTACTATCCTACATTTATAGTACTGGGTTGGGCTTTACATAGGAAAAGCTATTGGCGGAAGTCATAATCACTTGAAAAAGGGCTCCAGAGAGCTTGAAACGTGGTGTGTGCCGTGACTTAAAGAGGTATTCTGTGGAATATGAATGTCTGATACCAAAACTCATGATGATATAATGATACTCATGATGATATAAATAAATGAACATAAAAAACTCAATGTCATTAGTCACAAAATGGAGCTTAAATAGTTTGATTTTATGATTCACCAAATTTTATGACCTTTCTAAAATGTGCATAGTCATTTCCAAGATGGCCACCATTGGAAATTACAAGTCCCATGCTCCTTTAGTTCTCCGTAACTTCTTCTACTGCTTATGCTCTGCTAGCAGTGATGATGTAACAGACTGTCCTGCTCTGTTACTATAGTAATGATGTGTAATTGTCATCACTGCACATTATCAAACTGAGATGATGTCTCACCACAACACTGGCTATACTGGATGCACTGCAACCAACCGACTACAACCAAACCAGGTGCATGACATGTGATGTGGACATGTGACCAGAAGCCATCTGCTGTCCTATGTATGTTCCATGCAAAGGAAATAAACAGACTGATTAAAGGGTCAGTAGAATTTTAATTCTACATTACAGTTTATGTCAGCAGCAACATTTTAAATAACAACTAATTACATATTAGCTTATATTTTAAGGACCTATTTGTATATGAATTATGCTGATTCCTGGAATACCCCTTTAAGAAAATATGTTGATACTCCTATGCATCTATCGAACATTGTTTGGTGTACGCCCGTTGCCCATCTCTACTGCATCGACTTCGACCAGTGCGGCTACACAGGTCTATTGTGTGGCAGAATGTCTCTCTTTCCATTCACTAGTGTTGTGCTTAATGATCAGCACAATCTCACAGAATAATAACCACTAATATCACTTCTTCACTGCACTTCAACTGTTTTCATAAATGTTTTAGAAAATGCAATAAAAATAAAACAAATATGTATAGAGAAAACTTCCTCCAAGGTGTTTGCGCATGTCACCTTTCTAATGCACAATTTCCCACAAATCATATAACAGAATCTGCAATATGGGTGGCTCCTGAGGTTACAGCAAATATATATATATACATATATATATAGCATAAATACACGCAATGTATGAATAGCTTACTCTAAGAAAGATTAATCAATATCATTTTATCAAAGCTATATCTGGTCAAAAATATTCTTGTGAACAATAGAATAAAACCTAAGGTCGGATTTTTAGCCCCCCACCCTACCCCCCACCTAGTATACAGCTTGGAATATATGGTGCAAGGACAGATTTTGCATTTACAAGTTGAAAACATTTTAGTTGCTCTGACTCTTCTTATCAAATGTGAAGTGATATTGCTTGTATAACTCTGCCTTGTACCTTCAAGAACACTTTAATCTCAGGTTTGGCTTAATTTTGCTCTCATTTTTACAGGACCTACATAACAAGTGTACAAAGTTGACATAATGTGATAGGTGGAGCAGCTGGACTGACCTACTTTTTGTTAGCCTTCACTTGTTGAAAAAAAACTGTTCCTGACACAGAACCCATTAACAAACAATATTGTTATGAAAAATCATTTCAAATAAAAGGGAAATGACAGATGCTTTATGTGCCCCATTATCATATTGACCAGGTCATGGACCTCCACCCTCAGTCATTCTATTGTAAAATAAGCTTCTGCCAATATATCCAACTGGGTTATATATAATACACACCTTTTATATTTCAAGAAAGCCTTTGCTAATTTGATTGATAATTTGTAAATAATGCATCTATGTCATTTTCCTTTTATTAAAACGAAAGTAATGGAAGTCTTAAGGATTTATTCAAATTGACTTTTTTTTTACATCTGCACAAATAAGCAGGTTTTTTTAATGAAGATTTCAATAAGTTTATGACAGATTCCATAAGACTGTGAAAAGTTGTAAACATTACGAATATAACATAGACTAAAAGCTGATATATATATAGTTTTGCAGCTTAAACAGACACATTAGTCTCAATGGAAAGGATGCAAAGAAGTTGATTGGCACTCACATGTTCTGCTAAAAATGTTAACGGTTTAACCCGAGAAGGTTATTGGATCCTAATCAGAGATTGTATTTTTCCTAAAGGTCTCAATGTTAGAAATGATCTGATTTTAAATTACTGAAATACCTTTGTTTTTATATATGTTATGTATCTTTCTACTTTGTTTTCTGTTTTTTTGCTTGTATCTATGGCAACGGACTAATTGCTCGGCACCTGTGGGAAATTTACTACTTCCAGGTTGCACAGTATATTAACCCGTGCTTAAATTCATTATGATATCTATGACTAAGGACCTGATGTTCTGAAACGCATCAGATGTAGATGTGTACTGCATCTTATCCTTGTTTCTCCCTTTTATCTGTATTGTGCCATTTTGGATGAATAAAGCTGGACAACATTTTTAATGGAACATGTGTATGCCAATCAACTTCTTTGCATCCTTTTCCTTATCCATGAGAGTGGAAGACCTTTCCCTGGATTGAGCACCTGGCGGTGAGTGGACCTGGCTTTCCTTTGTTTTTCTAACATTAGTCTCAATAACTCTTTATACTGCACCCGATTTTCAAGTGTTTTGTGGGATATTAAACCTGCCTTTAAGACTATCTGGTCTAACTTTCCAGCTTCTATTATTTAGGTAATATTATTCACACAAAAAATCCCCAGTATTTGACCCTCTGCACATAAACTTGCTCGGCCTGTGGAAATGGATCTGTGTGCTGGTTAGATCTCTCAGACCGAGCACAGTGCACTTGATGGGAGTCCTTGCATCATAGTGATATGGGAGGCAAGGATTCCCTGTCGGCCGGCCATACAGCAGCACTGCCATTGTAACAGTTGTCACTGTTCTGACATGTTTATGTGCAGGAGATCTTTGGTACATATTGTTGCAACTTAGCCCAGGCCTACTCATCTGAAGCCCCACCGTTTCTCAATAATCCACACTCCTTTCCAATAGTAGTAATGAAAGTGTCTTAAAGGTATCTAAAACACAAAATGTGCCACATACCATATAAGGTAGTTTATTTTTGTGGAAATTTTAGGTTTGGGAAGTAAGAGCTCTCTTAATGAAAGAGCTCTCAAAGGCAAGATAGCCTTTGTTGGTTGTCTTTATTAAAGAGTAACTGTAAAGGTTTTTTTAGTTTTCCACAAATCAATAGCTCTTGGGATGTAAAACAACTTTGCCTATTATCTTTATTACCTATATACAGTAGTTTCCTTGCTATCCCCCTCAGATTACCTTAGTGCTGCAATGGTTGCCTCCTCTCCATGTGCTGATAAGCCCTGGAATCCTTCAGAGAAACACAGTGTAAGCAAACTATTCATGGGAGGGGAGGGGCTGCTGCTCCCTGATCAGTACCTCCATCCAATCTGTGATTCTACAAAGGTTTCTCTGTCTGTCTCTGCTCTTTTCACTGCTCCCTTCCCCCATCTTGTCATCGGCAGTATCAGCTCTGTCCAGATCAGCTGTTAACCCTTTCTACTCACACAGCACAGGGTATAGACTGCATGTAACTGGTTACTTATGATTTCTACCACTTATTACATGCTCCCCATTCCTCCATGTGATGGAAGCTTCCAGGCTAGTCATCATATACATCCTGCATGTGCACTGTTCAGTGTTCACTGGATTTAATTGTGGGAAACTAAATAAATTTAATGCTAAATTACTTTGAGAGAGAACACAAGGCATCATGGGATCTGTGGGCAAGTTAACTGGCCTCAGCATAAGGGCATAGACTGACAGATATCAGTCTCCGCCCACTTCACCTCTGGTGAGAAAGTTATTTGTCAAACACTCTCAGAACTGAAAATACCATAACTTTGGAAAGAAAAGAACGAGCAGCACAGCGTAGGCATAGTTCTGTTTGCTTTTAAAGAGGGAATCACATATAATAATTTGGTAAAATCACTATAGCTTTACAGTTACGCTTTAAGTCTGTGGAAGGAGAGCTGTTCCTTGTCTAACTCTGCCATACCAGTTCTTTATACTAAAGAGATGCAAAAACATTTCTGCCTACAGTTGGAAACCTGTTCCCTATGAAATAGATATACTGGTTTGGCTTTTATCCTGCATTATGTCTTTAGACTTTCTGAAAAAGTCATGCTTGATGTCAAGGGGCTGTCTTACATGGGAGCCAATAGGCAATGGTTTCCTTGTCCCTTCCTAGAAAACATACTTGCATTTTAACCGGTTAAGGACCGGGCCCTTTCCTGTTTTTTCATGTCCATTTTTCACTCCCCACCTTCAAAAATCTATAACATTTTTATTTTCACACATAAAGAGCTGTGTGATGGCTTGTTTTCTGCGTAACAAATTGCACTTCATAGTGATGGTATTAAATATTCCATGCCATGTACTCGGAAGCGGGAAAAAAATTCCAAATGCAGTGAAAATGGTGAAAAAACGCATTTGCACCATTTTTTTGTGGGCTTGGATATTACATCTTTCACTGAGCGCCCCAAATGACATGTCTACTTTATTCTTTGGGTCGGTACGATTAAGAGGATACCAAATTTGTATAGGTTTTATAATGTTTTCATAAATTTACAAAAATTAAAACCTCCTGTACAAAAATTATTTTTTTGATTTTGCCAACTTCTGGCGCTAATAACTTTTTTATACTTTGGTGTATGGAGCTGTCATTTTTTGGCGAAATTTGATAATATTTTCAATGATATCATTTTTAGGACTGTACGACCTTTTGATCACTTTTTATAGATTTTTTAATATTTTTCAAAATGGAAAAAAAGTGCCATTTTCGACTTTGTGCGCTATTTTCCGTTACGGGGTTAAACGCATCGAAAAACCGTTATCATATTTTGATAGATCGGGCATTTTCGGACGTGGCGATACCTAATGTGTTTATGATTTTTACTGTTTATTTATATTTATGTCAGTTCTAGGGAAAGGGGGGTGATTTGAAATTTTAGTAACACCGATCGCGAGTGTTACCGGTAAGCTATGGAGAGGGCTCAGCCCGTGAATACACGGAATACACGGCGGGCGGTCGCGAACTGGTTAAAAAAAAATTCTAGTGCGTAAATCTGGCAGGTCAAGGCATGCAGGCATAGAACAAGGTGGGCTAGGGCAGTGGCAATTCTGACAGCCAAATTCTTTATAACCTGTGCGAAAAAAAAATTGGCGCAGATTATAGTTGAATATATGTACATTCTGTGAAGAGAATTCTGTTGAAAAGTCTACAAGTTATACCTACATGTTATAACAGAAGCAGATAATACCTAACAAATACAGCATTCTTCATTTACGCTTACTCTTACCTTGCAACCTTCACAAGTGATGACACCATAGTGGATTCCTGAAGATTTATCTCCACAAATTTTGCATGGTATGACTTCAATTTGTGCTGAAAAATAGAGGAGAGACAGCTCAGCTGACATGGCACATTTTATTTAGCCTCCGCTATCCTTGGTCAACAACTAAAGCTTGAGATTTAGATGATTAAAAAGAAGCAAAATGTAACATTCAGAATGCATAAAGTTGAAAAACAGATCTTAGATTTAAGCTTCTCCTCAAATACATAATTTAAGAGCAATATCTAATATTTGCATGCTCTAAACCCAGCGCAAACATTTCTCTAATCCCTCAGCAGTAAAAATAAACATTTTAATGCAACTTGGTTTGTCGTTTTTATGTTAATATGTTGTTTTTTGGGCCGATGTTTATATCATTAAAGGGTTTACATTATCATTTTCTTGTTTGTTATAATAATAGTAATTGAAATATGAAAGAGTTTAAACAAAGAGTGTTTCCCTAATACAATCAATGCCCGATTCCTCTCCAGTGTACTTATCCGGCGTGTTTATAATCGAGAGGGATTATTAGAATATGAAGAATGTAATGAAGCATTATACAATCCTGCCTCGCAACGGCTTACTATACTTTGTTTCTGAATTGCCCCCGTACAAGGATACTTCAACATACTGATTGTGTTCTTGCCTGAGAGCCATTTATCTTTTGTGTCAAAGCAGGACAATTGGAGGGATGTGTAACTAAAAACTCCTGTTATTAATTGTATACAAGGTGAAAAGAAACTATTGCTTTCCTCGAAACATCTTGAATTACTGTAACTAACACTCTCTGTACCAAGTTTCCTTTGCAGTGTTAATGAGTGTCACAGTCTCTAACATTTCCTTCACAATGCATGTCTAATCGTGTAGGATTGCAAGATTTTTCACTTTTTCTAAACCACATTGTCATCAATTCACTTAAGAACGTTTTTACACCCATCCATAGCATCAGCCCCAATGTGTATCACAGTTGTCCACAATTAGAAGAATTGTTTGGGTTGCACAATTTGAAGGTGGAGTTTCAAAGGCTGGAATCGATTTCTTGCCATCTAGTTTTAATACAGAAATGCAGCCCTTTGCTACAGTAGTATATTAATATTCACTTGTGGCTCATGGTGTTATCTCCACAATCAAAAAATGAAAAGAACTGCTTTATGCCCAGCTATCAGACTCTAGAGAATCAGCAGAGTTGTCTATATACATCAATGAAAAAGGTTTGAAACATTAAGTTCCATAAAAACAGCTTGCTCCTTTATTAATCCATATGTAAATACAGAGAACACATCAAGTAAAAATCTGGTATACTATACACCTTTACTTATGGCTAGTCACACTATCCACATAGTGTGGAGGACTTTACATCCATGCTGACAAAGCAAAACGTGGCCAATTGGGTGAGCTGGATTGTTACAGTGAGTGTCTATTTGCCCTGCAGTTTCTGCTACTGGGGGCAATGTGGCACTGTGGGGACTATTTAGATGAATGGTCTTTTATGTAATTACATGCACAGTCTGAAACAGAAGAATTGTACAGGAAAGTAAAGTAAATTGCTGACCATTTAGGTGAATAGTCTCTATTGTAGTATATGCATAGTCTCTAAAAGGGAAATATAGTGGTGACCATTTAGATTAATGGTCTCCCATGTAGTACATGTGTGGTTTGCTACAGGGAAAATGTATTACAGTGGTGAATGTTTAGAGGAATGGTCTACATGTAATGGTCTCCTATGTAGTATATGCATGGTCTGCTACAGAGAAATTATAGTGGTGACAGTTTAATGGTCTCCCATGTAGTACATGCAGGGTCTACTGCAGTATAAATGAAGTACAGTGGTGATTTTTTAGATGGATGGTCTACTATATAGTAGATCCAGGGTTTGCTGCAGGGTAAATGACATACAGGGGTGACCATTTAGAAGGATGGTCTCCCTTTTAAAACATGCAAGGTCTACTGTAGGGTACATGTAGTACAGTGGTGACCATTTAGATAAATGGTGTTCCATGTAGTACATGCACTATCTAATGTGTATGGGTAAATGTAGTGGAGGGGTGAATGTTTAGATAAAGGTCTCCCATGTAGTAACAAACTATGACCTCAGCAGGCACATTGCATAGATATGCTGGGATGAGTCCGGGAACCCATAGAGGTGATGGAGGCAGAAGAGGACGCTGGTGGTCAGCGCTAGAGGGTGAGTACTAATTTAATTTTTTTATATGCTTGAGTATATGAAGAGTGGGGGTTGTACTTATATTCGAGAATATGCAGTATTTCCTTTTGCATCTTTTGTGTCTCCTTTTTGGGAAGTTGGAAGGTATGGGGTTGCATTTAAGAGAAACCCTTTAAATTCTGTTTGTAAAAAATTTGAAATACTCAAACGTGTATTCACTCAAAGAAACAGAACAATTACATCATAAACATATAAAGCATGTATTATGACAGTGACGGCACCTTTTGTTTTCTGTAGCTGTTTTTGTTAAAATCAGATCAAACATTTAAAACAAGAAACAAAAGGCTATTTTTGTATATATTTTTTTAAATATAGGATTTTATTATCAATACCGCAGTGAATTGAATCTTATTATTATTTTTTTATTGTTTCGATTTCCGATTACTAAGTGTCTATCACTAGGCAGGAAACAAGCCCACATGTACTGCCAGGAGGGAGCTGGTCAGATTGTACACGGGGCCTGCATTGCATGTTAATCTTTCATGCCAAAAGCAGAATAAAGAGCAATCCACCACTCAAGGGAGACAGGTAGCAGAGGGAAGAACATATCACGCCAGACTAACCATAATCCTCACAATGCTCCCTGAAGGAAATTTATAAAATTGTTTGTCAATATGACAACATCACAGTAAACTTCATAAAGGGAGATGAGCTGTTCATTATTAGGTATTGCAAATTATAGTCCTTATGAAATGTATTCATTTTATTTTCATTTTCAAATATCTAGTAAAACATTTAGAGATCTATGAACCATCCGGGTACACATATTCCAGATAAATCCCAGAATCAGCATTCACGTTCATCAAGAATAATCTGTTTTTGTCACATTTAAAATCATCTCTTCCCCATTAAGATTTAAGGTGGAATTTATAATAAAACTTGTTTCTTTGAGTCAAGTTTTATTGCACAGAGTTGTAGGTCTGTTCTGCTGATACTGCACACTTTCCCTAAAGAGATTAGGATTCTAATCCCAAATATTATACTGCACAGCCTATCTTATATTTGAGCTCATCAGATCCAGCATTCTGCATGTAATCTCCAGCAGCATTACCTAATGTTTATATAAGCTGCTGCTGTTTGAGCAATGATGACTGAGCTCTTTCACTACACCTGGACAAAAAGAAACAAGACGTGCTTTTGCCAATACATATTTGCAGCAGTGTGTGCTCAAACGTGACTTCCTAGCATTGTAACAGTGGAACGCTTCTCTGAGATCAAGAAATAGCTGTCATTTGATTCAGTAGTTTAACTTTCTAATTTACATTAGGTTTCTCTGGCTGAGATCTTGGGAATCACAGAGGTTGTTTACAGAAGTATGTGCATCGGGTATAGTCCTTTGACATGTTGTATACATTTATCTTTTTTGTTCACAGTAGGGCATCAATAAAATATGCAGTATAAGCGTGTGTACAATAGAACTTATATTAAAGAGATTTTTCTGGATCAGATAATAATAATCAGATTGTTAGTGTCTTGACTTCCAGAACCTCAGTATTTCAGGGAGCACTGTACAATAAGTGAGATCTGGTCTTCTTCTATGTGTTTTATAAATAAAAACATATTTGTACTGAGTTGTAATCAGTATCCAGGTATCAATACTCTGATAGCCTCACAAATAAGTCTAAAAATATCCTAAACATATGGGGAGTAGACTTTATGGATACACAGGATCATAGGAAAAAATAAGTACAACCTCTTTGAATTCCATGGTTTTATTTTTCAGAACAAAATAAAATAAATGTCAGTTTTTAGCTAGGTCTTAAAATTAAGTAAATACAGCTTCAAAGGACCATCATACAACAGATTCCACAGAATATTGAAAAGCCATATGTTCTTAAATGAAGGATTTCATTATCTTGTAGTACCACTTTAATCAGCAATTACTTTTATTCATCACTTGCTGTAGAACCCCATTTGTCTCTTGCATCAGTCAAGAAGAATTTTGGTCCACTCTTCTTTATAACTTTACAAGACCTAATTTTAGCCAAACTTTAGGTGTTGGATAAATAGCATACAGAGGACTTTATGGTTGAGTCAATCCAGGTCTTGCGACTGCAAAATCATCTGAAATAGATTTCCACCACTGATAATTGGTATAAAGTGTTAGTTAATAAGCAGTGTTATAATGTTTTGAATTATGGTCAATCTTTTCCACTTTGGCATTGTCAGGGGTGCTCCCGACTATGACCTTATAACCCTTTAAATAGCAACATTTTGGTTTAAATTTTGTCAATTCTACCGAATTTACCTAATTATAAGAACTTCTTAGGACTATTTTTATGACTTCTTGATATGTAAAACAATATAGGGTGTATCTATATAAGAGTTATATACTTGTTTCAAGGACTGTAGTTACATTTTTATGTTATTACAGTTGAAAGAAGACCATTCGAAGATGTTCATTTCCTTCAGATAAGGGATGTTTATTGCGAAATGACAGGGTGACAGGGGTGAGTGGAGGCGAGGGGAATGACATAAGCTTCAATGTTACTCTTGTTATAAGAAGACATATAAGCTTTTTTTAGAGGCTTCAACTTTTGTTGTTGTCAGCCAGCTATTTCTCCAAACAATGGAAATTACACTTTTTTTAATAAGTGAATATGTTATACAGCCGGTCCCCTACTTAAAACCACCCGACTTACAGACAACCCCTAGTTACAAATAGCCCTCTGGATATTGGTAATTTATTGTACTTTTGCCCCAGGCTACACTGAGATCAAAAAATTTTGACTGTGGTTACAATGATAAAATATACAGTTCTGACTGATTTGAGCTTTGATTCCTAACAAATTTCCTTAGAATCACTGTTGCTTCACCTATAGCTATAGAACTGGATGTCACAGACTATAGTCACTTTCTGGAGAAGGAAATTATTCTTTAAATGGCATGTGTATATGTCGAATACATGGAAAGATATTGGTGTTAAATAATGCAAGTTTTTTCCTTCCCAATGCTGTTGATCATCACCACCATGTTGAATGAGGAAGCTACATTTCTACAGCAGGTGGCTTGAGTTCTACTGGTTAAATGAACACAAAGAAACCTAATTCACCTATAAAAGGGTGTACACATTTTCTGTCCATTTAATGCAAGTGAAACATTTAATTACGGTAATAGTTACTTCAATCCACAGGTGCCACAAGGCTATATTAAAGCTAAATTTAACTATTCACATGACATTTACCACTAAGAGATTTGCTTTAACTGATTATGTGCTCCTTTGTCTAAATGACTAAATCCATCAAATAAAATTACTTTCCATTAGTGTTCTATGTGAGTAGGAAAAATGGTAGAGATTATGATTGTAGAATACAAAAGGAGTGTGAATGTGTTGACAACTGTTAAATATACAATATATTACCACAGATACTGCATCCCATTTATAGAAACTTCCTGTCTGCGCTAATAATAATTGGCAAACACTGTACATCAAACTCTTCCCAGTGCTTCAAAAAATATACAACTCACGTAAGAAAAGGCTAAACTCTACAAAACCTGGTTGTGTCTACCAATTTCCATTTCCATTTTGAAAAATAAAGGTGGCAATGGGATTAGATGTCTGGACAGTTCTGACAATATAAGAATTGGAGAAGAGAGAGGTTTTCCGGACTGGAATAGGTCAACAGCACATCTGGTTCCAGGACACCGTTCCATTCCAGCTGCGGTGTTGAAGTTTTCTGACCCCCAAGATCTCTCTCTCTCTTCACCACAACTATTATAATATATTTTTGACTTTATACTGTAGGTCCAAGTGGAAACTAGCACAAAAATAGTTTTGCTCCTCAAAAGGGACAGTTTACTTAGAGACACTCTACTGAGAAAACTTTTTATTTTCGGATTACATTCACACATGCCTTGTCCTTTGTTATACTGAGAGATAAGTCAGCAACAAAAATATATGTATAATACCAAAGAAAAAGAAAAGAGTACCGCTGTTTATTTCATAAAAGAACTTATGTCGAGCTTTATTTAATATCACATTAATTACAACAGAAAGTTATTACAGCAGATCTATGTATGTGATATTACATCTACTGTGATTACTTTCTGTTGTAATTAATGTGATATGAAATAAAGATTGACATAAATTGTTTTATGAAATGAACTGCGGTACTCTTTTCTTTCGAATTATGTTAATGATCTGGAGTAGTTCTTGTGCATAAGGTAGGAGGCTGCGGCCTAGCCCGTTATGTAGTGTTATGAAGATGTGGTATTTAACAGAAATATCTGGTAGTTACTTTCCTCTCCCATTTGAAAACACATGCACACTCAAACATGTACGATATGCTTGGTAACAAATGGATGAAAAGGGCGAATGGGTAGGACATGATTTAGATGAGCAAGGATTTATCCGACAGCAATTGAAAGCATATGGCAACCTTAGGTCTACTCCAATGTGCTGAAGGCTATACCATGCACTTTAATGTTCATAACAAATTGAATTCCACACTTTATGTCCTTACAAGGACCACACTCAGTAACTGAACTACATATTAACAAGAACTGTAAGGATAAAATAAAAGTGTTTAATCTAACACAATATGAGCATTATTAACCACATATGGTTATAACTTTTGAACACTGTTACATATCAAAGCGATTATGAGATTGTATTTTCCTCACATGTTGTACTTTATTTTAGTGGTAAATTTTGGCTGGCAAGTTTTGAGTTTATTTACCAAAAAAAGAAAAAACTTTTAAAGACAAAATTTTAAACATTTTTTTTTGGAAATTCGAAATCATCGCGGTTTCAAGCTGATAGATTTACCACCTAAATAAGTTGCTGAATACCATTTCCCAAATTTCGGCTTTATATTTTCATAATTTTTGAAATCTCTGGAGGATTGCAAATCGAATTTCGGTTTTCCGTATTTTCAGAATGAAAAGAAACAACTTTTATGAAGATTGTTAACCCCTTGAGGTCTTCATAGTAATTAAATGAAAATGGAGGTAAAATTTAGAATGGACAAATTTTGTCGGTTATACGTTCATTTAGCACAAAAATTTACACATTTTCAAAAGATAAAAAAGAAAACCCATCTTACAATTATTCAATTTCTCCCAAGTACAGAGACCCCCCACACTTGGATGTTACTAGTTTTATGGGTGAACAGCAAGGTGCAGAAGGGAAGGAGCGGCCTGCAGCTGCCAGGATTTTAGTTTCCTCATTGGCCCCCTTTGTAGGCTATAAAATTTTAGCTTCTCCATTATTGGGGCCATGCAAGGGCATTTTTTTTGCGGGATGAGATGCTTTTTCCAGTGTTACCATTTTGAGGCTGGTATCCCCTATTGTTGAAAATTTATGAACTTTTTTTGCAGTCATTAGTAGAAAAGCATCAATTCTGTACTGGATTTTTAACTTTTTTTTGGTGTTCACTGTATAGCCTAATAATCAAGTTATCTTTATTCTATGGGTTGATACGATTATGGGGATACTGTCTTCCAAGTGACATTTTTACTTTTTTGGTTACAAAGCTTGTTGATGGCTTGTTGGCAACATAGAATGCAACATAAAAAAGTGAAAGAAAAACTTTCATTTCATATTTACTAAGTAGTAACTTTTTTACAGTACTTCTACCGCAAAGTTAATTTACGGTAATTAAAATCATTTAAAGAGAACCTTTCATCAGTGACTCCCCCCTCCACATAAACCACACACCGTACATTTTAGATGTCTTTATAAATGTTTAACTGATGCTACTGCCCATGGGATTAGGGGCACCATTCTTTCAACAATGACTATTGATGTCCTCTGTTCCGGTCATGAAAGTGAGCAGATGCAGTATACAGTTCCACCCTCTTCACTAATACTGCTAACCCAGCCCTGTCATGAATGAGAGAGACATGTGACTATCTGAAGAGAATTCTTGAGGGCAGCATGAGGTTGATTTCTCTTCATATAGCCTGTTACTCTCACCCACTCCTTTCTAAGGGAGTGGTTAATGATGTAGCAGTGGCGTGTCACACACAACAACTGTCTGTCTCTGGCTTTCAACTTTCTAGCAAGGGCAAATTTCCTACCCCTGATAGCAGCCCTTGGGAAAGTAGAGGGAGCTGTATATGTCTGTAGTTGAATACTGGCAAATCATCAGAAAAGTGCTACTTCCATAGCGGCAGCTGTGAGACCTGTCAATCAAGAACAGGGAGGCAGGACTCACTTACTGTGATTGAACTCACCTCAGGTGAGTTGCATATAAGTATAAAAACTTATTTTTAAGATTGCAGCCATGGAAATGAACCCTTTAAGAAATTTATATAGATATTTATGAAGTATTTATTATGGGAGGGGTAATTTGAATTGCACGTCCCCTTTAATTTAATTAGAAATGCATCATTAAAAAATCTATACATATATCTCATGCACCAAGCAGCATGAACTGATGAAGTGTATGACTTTCTATAATCCAGTCCATTGCTTTGCCTTGTCTGTTTCATTTTTAAAACTTGAAGGAAACTGAATACACATATTGCACTCCATCAGATTAAAGCTGAATCAGATCATGTATAGTAGATAATCTATGTTAATTTGGCAAATAATCATATTATTAAATACTTGTATAAAATGTTATAGTTTACTATGTTCTAAGGAATTCTACCCTAAACACAAATGCCTACAATTAGTGTCATAGCCATTCAGCGATCATGGTGCGTGACGTTTGTAGAAAACCATGGAAGAAGATTAATAGAATTTAGCTTGCCCTTTCTACCTGATCTGATGGAATCGACTGACGCTAGATGATCACCTCATAGGAACTAGTGGGAAACACTTGACATTTCTAAACAATTGCTCTGAATAGATTTTCTACAATAAACCTATTGATTGGTCTAAGCTGAAAATCTATACACTTCAGATCAGGAGTAATCCTGTTTACTTATATAATCACAATATAAGGTGACCTAACTAAACTAGAGGCCCTGTTTGCTGTTTCACTTGTGTATGATATTGAAATGTACCACATATGCTATATTATATACTCTAAGGTAAAAAAAATGAACCCAATAGGAATACTAGCTACAACATATACTTACTACACACGGTATATAATATTATATCACATTATTATGTAGACAGCAATAGAAACCGCTCGAGTATATCACACAAATAGAAGCATAGAGACACCATGTATAGAATTATGTGCACTAAACACTAGTACAAAACAGTTAATATGCCTTGTGCACTCACCAATCACATCAGATTTCAGCCTCATATAGTTCTCACACATTTTGTGTTGCTAAAAGACTGTGAGGGAAATGCATTCCCTAAACCATCCAGTCCACACAATGCTATGTCTTCAGGAGTCTATTAGACTGCATTAATGAGATTAAAGGAAAGGGATGTTAAAGGCATAGACTATTCCATTCCATTACGTAAGGATGAGTGACAGCAGCGGTAAAGAGAAATCACAGGATTAGTTCTTCAGGAAAGGATTCTGAATTACTCCTTCCATTTCCTCTCCACTTAGCAATGATGATTAAAAAGGTCTATTACTAATACCACTGATATTCATTTAAAGTCATTAAGATGAAATTGTCATGATAAAACAGGGATAAGTATTAAGGGAAAATCTTTATGATATCACATAAGGGCTGAGGGAATACATGGGTAAACACATACTCTCTATGATATGATATGTCTATGTCTAGTTTATAGGAACCCCTCTTATGAGAGAAATTTAACCCCTTACCGCCGCATGCCGGTACATGGAGAGGCTTATATGGCTTCAATAAGATCGTTGCTCCCCGTGACGTCATCGGGGAGCAGCGATCCGTCGCCACGACAGCCTTTGGTCTTTCGAAGACCCGAGGTTGTCTTGTTTTAACCCTTTCATTACAATGTGCGATCAGCACATTGTAATGAATGAGGAGGAAAACCCCCATATACTGCCATACTGTAGTATGGCAGTATATGGTAGGATCGATCAGATAAGCTACGATTAAAGTACATTAGGGAGTCTGAAAAATAGTAAAAATAAAAAAAGTTAAAAAAAATTATAACAAAAAAACATAAAAATTCAAATCACCCCCCTTTCCCCAGAACTGATATAAATATAAATAAACAGTAAAAATTGTAAACACATTTGGTATAGCTGTATCTAAAAAGGCCCTCTCTATCAAAATACAAAAATGGTTTTTCACTGGGTTTAACCCTGTAACGGAGAATAGCGCCCAAAGATGAAAATGTCACTTTTTTGCATTTTGAAAAATATAAAAAATTCAATTCAAAAGTGATCAAAAAGTTGTACAGTCCTTAAAATGGTAGCATTGAAAACATTGTCAAAAGTCACACAAAATGACACCATCCACAGCTCCATACACCGAAAGATTTTTGCAAATGTATGTCTAATAAAGAAGACATGTCATTTGGGGTGCACAGTAAAAGCTGTAAAATCCAAACCCACAAGAAAATGGCGCAAATGCAGTTTTTGAAGGTGAGGAGTGATAAATGGAAATGAAAAAAAAAAAGGGCCAGGTCATTAAGAGGTTAAGGATATCTAGCACCAGGATGTAGGATTGGAAACCAAGCACACTAACATGCTGGTGTGCGCCCCATCTGGCAGGATCTGCTCTTCTTTTAGCTACTTTATGCCATTGTTTTTAAATTAAATGGTTAAATAAGGTATGCAAATAAGTCTCAGGGGCTCTGGGCTCATTTGCATAATTTGTAAGCCTTTTTGTGT